>NW_027362772.1:306249518-306964145 GCF_046119375.1 Phyllobates terribilis
CGGATCGGGTCTTAATACAATTCTATCCCCATACACCTGAGTATAGGGAAGGTTTATTGAAAGGGCCTGTCCATCACTCACCCTACTGGCCGAGGTTAGTGCTACCAATATTGTTTCTAAGGTAAGATACTTAAAGGGAAGGTGGCGCAATCTTTAATTTTGTATTAATAATTATTGATTATATAATCTATTTTTAATACAAAATTAAATGTACCATTTTATTATGTTTTTTATTTATTCATTCATTTTAATATCAGCAACTGGGGGGCTGCCATTTTTATTTGGGGGGTATGTAAGAAGCTAAGCAGCACTCTTACACACCTCACTTACAGCAGTCCTGGCCATAAGAGACCGGGTCGGTGACCTACATTAGAGGCCGCTTCGCCTGCCTGTAGCTGCCACCTCGGCACGCCCCCTGGGCTGTCCAGGTCACAGCCGTGGGAGGAGATCGCGGCCATCTTTGTGGAGCCTGCAATGTAAGCTGCGAGCTGCACATTCCCCCCCCCCCGTCATCGCACGCACTGCTCAGTCAGTCAGTGAGTGCCATGACAGGAGCTGCCGGGGAGGTAGTGTCTGGGAGCGGCGGTCCGGGTGAGTATCTGCAGCCTGTCAGCTGTTATCACCCCTCACATCTTCAGACAGTGCTGCGTGGGAGCATGGAAGGGGAGTAGAAGCATTCGTTTTTCTCTTTGCATTGAATATATGGGAGCATATACCCAGGAAGGGGGCCCATTACACTGCGGGGCACTATACAGAGGGCTCATAGACTCTGATGAGCGGTGTAGTTACTGAGGTCACTGCTCATCACAGCCGCCGGGTCTCGTGGAGCGCAGCGGGCCCCGGAGTGGCGGCTGCTACGCCCTATGGAGCTTCGTTCTCTGAACAAGGCTCTATAGCCTTTGGGATATCGGATTTGGGGATTACTAAGCACAGGGCTTGATGCAAAATGTGAATTTTGACAATTCATAGCTGTCATCAACCAAACTATCATTGCCTGGGTGCGATGGCAATCAGGAAGGGGCAGGCAAAGCGCGATCTAATGGGAGGCGCCAAATCTAGGGCCCAATAACCAGGGACCTTTGCAGCCTGATCATATCAGCCCACAGCTGTCTGCTTTACCTTGCCTGGTTATAATAATAAAAAAAAAAAGTGAAAGTCTATATCTACTGGACGGTTATTCTATTACACCCCTGCTCCCTTAGAAGTGGACAGAGCAAGGTTACACATTTCTAAGGGAGCAGTGGTATAATGTGTGACCCCACTCGGTCCACTTCCATGGGAGTAGTAATATGGTGGACGGAGCGTGGGTCACACATTACACCACTGCTCCCATAGAAGTGGACGGAGTGGTGTCACCGGAAGCGTAGCTACAGTTTTGTTTTGAGAAGGTGAAACTTCTGAGTGGGCCTCTAACCAAGTAACCCTGATTACGACTTCGGTGGTGCAACCTAATAGTACGTGTAGGAGAACCTCAGCAGATGAGCGGGCTGGTACTAAAAATATAAAATAATCCATACAGTACAGTGCCCTCCCCATAGTCCTCCATACAGTACAGTGCCCTCCCCATAGTCCTCCATACAGTACAGTGCCCTCCCCATAGTCCTCCATACAGTACAATGCCCTCCCCATAGTCCTCCATACAGTACAATGCCCTCCCCATAGTCCTCCATACAGTACAATGCCCTCCCCATAGTCCTCCATACAGTACAATGCCCTCCCCATAGTCCTCCATACAGTACAATGCCCTCCCCATAGTCCTCCATACAGTACAATGCCCTCCCCATAGTCCTCCATACAGTACAATGCCCTCCCCATAGTCCTCCATACAGTACAATGCACTCCTCGCTCTCCCGCTGCTCCGGTGTCTGTAGCGAGCGCCCGCACATCTTAGCACAGTGGGCTCCATGTAGTGACGTCATCGCGCCCGCTGTCAGTGTCTGCATCAGTGACGTCAAACGCAGAGCGGGATTGATGGGAGCGTCACGCTCCCTCACTTAACATAGCTTTCAACTGTATCGGCAACCAGTTGATACAGTTGAATTTGCAAGGACGGGCGGGGGTCCTGGAGCTGGCCCCTCCCCCCCACCACCCGACTCACGGGCCCCACATCGGCAGAGCAGGGAGATCATGTCCCCCTGCTCTGCCGCAGAGTTTAACTGCATCGGCACAAATCAATACAGTTTACAGTCGTGTAGCTCCGGGTGGGCCCCACAGAGCGTGGGGCCCGAGGCAACCTCCCAATCTGCCCCCCCCTACTAGGTGTCACACATTACACCACTGTTCCCATAGAAGTGGACGGATTGGGGTCACATCTTACATACATTAGATACGCAGTATCTAATGCCATCCTGTGTGATACACTGTGCTGAGCTCAATATCTAATTCCATCATGTGATACACGCTGGGATTAGATACAGGGCTCAATGTAGTGTTACTCTAAGCGTGTCTAATCACACACACGTGATACACTCCGCGTATCTAAGCCCAGTTTATGATACAGTTAGCAGCACCATCTGAAAGAATTGGTGCTGCCAGCCATCCTCGGTGACACTGTACTTGTCGGTACCACTTTGCAGTCACCAACAAAATGGCTCCACACTGATTCTACACTTCATCCTCTCTTATCCTGTTACAAATACCCGGAAGGGGACAAGAGGAGTGACATCGACACGTGAGCAGATCCAGCCCACGTTTCCTGCGGTCTGTTATGTCAGCTAGTTGTACATTAGCGAGATTGTAATTATATAATGCTCCCATTGCTGAAACTTGAACCTTAAGGGTATTGGTAGCTAACCCTTGTGCTCAAACCCCTTCTGGAGAAATTCTAGAATGGAATTGATTGGAGACTTATTCCCCAATGCTTTTTAATTTAAACTCCAAAAACTTTTTCCACGTTCTGACAAAATTTTTTTGTTGTTCTAGGCTTCAAACTTTTTAAATAAAAAGGTGGAAACTAACCCTGGAGAAAATCCTGACTCAACAGTGCCCTCTCAAATTCCATGCTGTTCGATGGAAGCCCTTCACTTGAGACGGTCCATACTGGACCCTTGATGAGAAGGTCTGGGATCTCCAGCAGGATCCATCGATCTGACACAGACATTATTCTCATTAAAAGGAAAACTATGGTCTTTTTGGCCAGAAAGGAGAAATCAAAATCACCCTTTCCTAATCTTCCTCAAAACTGCTGGGATCAAAACCAATCGGCAAAGGCATATGCGATCCTGAAGGTCCAAGGGATCGGAAGGGCATCTACTGCATAAAGGTTTTCCATTGGGTTTGGTGAACAGAATTTCTTTACTCTCCTGGTTCTGTTTGTTGGCAAACAAGTCTATCTCTGGTAATCCCCACAAGTGAACTATCTGCCGAAACTCCTGGGAGTTTAGGGTCTATTCTCGTTGTTTCATTCTGTTGCGGCTTAGGAAGTCTGCTTTGGGGTTCTCCGTCCCCTTTATGTGTAGTGCCGTTCGGGACAGAAGGTGTTGCTCTGCTAGATGGAAAACCTTGTTTGCTGCTTCCATTAGGGAGTGAGACCTTGTTCTCTCCCTGGTGGTTGATGTACGCCACTGTAGTGCGGTTGACTGACATGAAACGAACGTTTCGACCAAGATGGGAAGAAAGTCTTAGTTACTTACCGGTAATGGGATTTTCTGGAACCCATGACAGCACCACAAGAAAGGATCCGCCCGCGAAGAAAGTCTTAGTTACTTACCGGTAACAGGATTTTTCGGAACCCATGACAGCACCACAAGAGAGGATCCGCCCGCCAAGGACGGGAAACCTACAGGCAAAAAAGGGCGGAACTGCTCTCCCGCATCAGTTGGATTACAGAGTATGAGAGGACCGTCAAGGTTTATTACGACAAACCAATTTTTTTACCAGCACCACATGACACCTAAAGTGTGGAATTATAATGCTAGTAGAAGGAGTGCTCAACCACACGTGACAGGAGGATATATAAGGGTGCTGTAATGGGTTCCGAAAAAAATCCCGTTACTGGTAAGTAACTAAGACTTTATCGATCACCTATGACAGCACCACGAGAGAATTACAGAGACTAAAGTAATCTAGGGAGGGACCACAGCCTGGAGCACCCTTCTCCAAAAGGTGAGATCGGCAGATACACCCATATCTAATCTATAGTGTCTGTAGAAGGTAGAAGGAGAGGACCAGGTAGCAGCCATACAAATCTCTTCTATGGAGACATCTCTATGCCCAGGAGGTTGCCACGGCCAGAGTGGAATGAGCCTTTAAACCTTCCAGCACTTCCTTGCCGCATGATGAGCAAACTAGAGAAATGGCCTCCCTAATCCATCTAGCGATGGTGGGTTTTGAGGCTTTATACCCTTACCTAGAACCCTGGTATGATACGAAAGAAGACCTATCCTACCTACAGTCCTTCGTAGCTGAAAGGTACCAGACTACACATCTACATCTAACGTATGCAATTTCTCTTCCATCTGGTTCTTTGGATTAGAACAAAAGGAGGGCAGAACGACCTCGTGTAGCCTACATAAAAGAGTCACTACCTTAGGAAGATTGACAGAGTGATCTTTAAACCAGATCCAGCCTTTCAGGATCCGTGTAAACGGCGGGGCTATAGACAAGGGCCTGGATGTCACTATCCCTTCTGGCTGAGGTTAATGCTACCAGCAGGGCTGTTTTAAGGGAAAGGACTTTTAAGGGTTGCTGATTCTAGGGGTTCAAACGGTGTGTTAGTCAAGGCTGTTCGGACCAAAATTAAGTCCCATGGTACTAAGTTAATCTTAGCAATGGGCCTAGATCTAGAAGATGCCTTAATGAATCGCAAAACTCAACAATTCCCTGCCAAATCACAGCTATACAGAGGCCCGAGAGCTAACAACTGAACTTTTAGGGTGCTGGTGGAAAACCCTAATTCAAGGTTCTTTTGCAGAAACGCCATAATCGTTCCTGTTGGTGTCCCCTTCTCCACCCTCGAACCTGAAAAGAATAAAAACTTTTTCCAGGTTCTAGCATATATCTGGGTTGTGATAGCCACTCTGCTGCAGAGTAGAAAACCTATGAGGTTTGGGCAAAAGTCGCCCTCTTCTAACAGTGTCCTCAAGTTCCACGCCGACAAGTGAAGGTTGGTTGCTTGTGGATGGAATATCGGCCCTTAAGAGAGAAGGTCCGGGATCTCGGGTAGAACCCAAGGATCGAACACGGACATGCTCCTCAGACATGAAAACCAAGGCCTCCTGGGCCAAAAGGGGGCGATCAACAAAATACTCACTTTGTCTTCCCTGATCTTTCTTATGACTATGGGAATCAGTGACATGGGATGGGGAAAGGCATAAACCAGGCTGAAATCCCAGGGAAACAGGAGAGCGTCCAGAGCTAAATCCAGAACTCCCTCAGCTTCCGCTTTAGTGTTGTGGCAAAAAGATCTACCATTAGGAGTCTCCACCTCCATACTATCTGGATGAAGACCTCTTGCTTCAGCACCCATTCTCCTTGTCTTTCCGCGATCTGAAAAAGATGAGGTCTCCTTCATCAATGTTTTGGACCGCACCCTCCCCCCCCCCTGGCTGTTCACATAGGCTACAGATACTCAATTGTTCGAGAGGATCTTAAACACTCTTGCCCTGTAGGGATACCAGGAACCTGCTTACAGCCTTCTCCACCGCCAGTAACTCTTTTGCATTGAAGGATTTTTTCACTCTCTGTCCAGGTTCGCTAGGCCACCTTGTGAGAGCTGGATTTACACTTTATCCTGACTCCATTTTGATTTTTGTTCTAGTATCTTCTGCTTACCAGAATGGAGTTTGAGCCAGTAAGTGTGTTTTGTCCATGTACTTTGCTTGCAAAGAGAAGTCTGTGATCAGATAAGAAGATTTTAGGAATGTCTTTGTCTAGAGGAAGAAACTAAAAATTAGAAGGTAGAGTGATTCCTAAAATCCAAAACATTTTTGGAGACAGAATTACCTTTAGCCAATGAGATGATTGTATGTTAGTGGCAGCACATATGTACAGATAAGCTGAGCCACTTATATTGCTACAACGAATGTCCACGAAGTGTCTATATATATGTGACCGATGATGTAATAAACTCAGATCTGCCCTGCTGCTCAATGTATCAGTCATGGCTCTTCCGTGCACGTATTTGAATTTTACTGCTTCATTTGGAACAGGCACAACCTCTTTTCATAGATGGGCTCCCCATCCTGTGGGACTTGCATCTGTGGTGACTGTTCGATTGATATTAACCACCCAGCGAACCCCCCCCCCCTCCCCCCGGGACAAGTATGTCTCATCTAGCCACCACCGCAGGGATTCTATTGACTGAGGAGGTGACAGTGACATTTTTCCCTCTAAGTGCCCCTAAGGGAAAATTCATTATGCAACACCTAACCCTGGTATGGTATTGCGCCATTAGAACCGCTGGGAAGCATAATGTCAGACTATCCAATAGGGACATTGCACCCCTAAGGGAGAAGAAGGGAGCTTTTATAGCTTTTTCCACCTGGCCCTGGAATTTTACTATCTTCAAAACCGGGAGGAAACATTCCTGAGTTTCCGAATCCAGTATAATCCTGTCATGCCAGGTGTGGGAAAGACTTTGTGTTACACAAAGGGAAAAGGGAAAGGGAGCCCAGACTCTAGGGAAAGGGGGAATGGGAGACCTCCTAGTCTGGTCTAGCGTCACGCTGTCTCAACCGCCGTCCCTATATTGCCTCCTCAGCAATCGCTGAACACGTGCCTCGCCCTGAGTTTCCCTGGCGTATGGCTAAGGGTAGGGACAGGAGGAGATGAGCACTAGTCGATCTCCACTAATCTCTATAGACAACAAGGGTAGACAAACAGGGGGAAATTGCTTAGCTTTAGACAACTCCAGACAAATGCGCACACAGCCTCAAGCTCCAGAGCAGACTAAGTACTGCTCTTGCTAAAGCCTCACAAGTAGTAATGAATATGGCCGGCACCTCCCTCTTAGACACACCAGATATTTACACACCCAGGCCAAGGAGCTAATTAGCCAGAGGAAGGTGACCGCTGGGTCTTAGAGACAGTCAGCCTCTAAGAAGATGTCTGTAATGCCAAACAGAGATCTCCTGCAACCCACTGCAGGGCGACTGTCACCTCAGACACCCGTGACAAATCCCTAGAAACTGGAGCTCTGAGGCTGTGCGCCCACGATACGTTTTTCAAGCGTTTTTGCTGAGGAATTTGCGCAGCGTAAATGCTTGTAAAACGCTTGGTAATCCGTCCCCCATGGCCCCCAATGACCATCCGTAGTTTCAATGCCCATGCTGCAGATTTTTCCGCAGCGTTTTTGATGTGCGGAGAAATCCGCAGCATGTTCATTACGTGTGCATTTACACATGCCTTCTCAATGCATTAAAAAACGCAAGCCAATTCCGCATGTCCAAAACGCGTGTCAAATTCCACACTCGCTTTTCCGGGCAAGGACATGCAGAAATGAAGCGGAAATGCATCTTTTAAATCCAGTACCGCCATCTAACAGTCAGAAAAAAAAAAAAAATCAGTTTTATTGCAGATCTGATTACTCCATTTTTAAGGTTTGTATTTTCAGGGATCTTAAATTAGCAATAGTCCTGAAGGAGCGGTCTGGCTTGGATATCAGAAAGAGGGATGAGTAGAACCCCTTCCCTATCCCAGACTCTGGGACCTCCACAAGGACGGCCTTCTGAACCAAGTCCAGAACTTCCTTTTGTAGGGGTGGCTGCTCTCAGGGAGGAACGAGAAGGGGTCAGAACAAACCTTCCCTGAGGAATCGACTGGAAGTCGAACCTCAGACCTGATTTAATCAGGCTGAGGATCCAGTTACTGGCTGAAATGCCTTCCCAGGCAGGGAAGAAGCCAGAAAGCCTACCCCCTAACTGGGCTGAGAGTCATTGACTCGATTTCTGGGGCGCAAGGAGGAGGACCCGAACAAAATCCCTCTACCTTTTGCTCTGCAATCTTCCCGTTTGTTCTGATCTTTAGGAGGCTTTCTTCGGGCAAATCTTTTACGGAAAGATCACCTATAGGTAGGCATGGATAGGCGAAGGGAAACCTTTTTTTCACATCTCATGCTTTCTCCAGGATCTTGTCCAGAGCTGGGCCGAAGAGATACTCTCCCTCGCATGGAATGGAGCACAGTCTCGTTCTGGCCTGGATATCTCCTGGCCAACACTTCAACCATAAGGCCTTACATGCAGCATTGGCGGCAAGGTCGGCCGCCCTTTCCAATCTTATAGAGTCTGCTGAGGCATCTGCTAAAAAGGCATCTTTCCTTTGCACCCCATCTTAGTTGGGATTCTAGCTGCTCCAGCCAGATCATCAATGACCTGGCTGTGTATGATGCTACTCCTGCCGGCTTTAACCCCTTCCCGACCCGTGTCACACCGTTTGTGACATGGAAAACAGTTCGTTCCCGACCCATGTCACAGCGTCTGTGACATGGAGGGAAAGAGCCCCTGCAGCGCCTGCGAGCGGGGTCGCTCAGGTGTCACAGTTGCTACTGCAACTGGACATCCTGAAGTCGACCCCCCGGGGGGTGGATTAACCCCCCCCCCCGTGCCTGGGACCCCTCCGATTGGCTGTTTCATTTTCACTTTTAGTGAAACTGCCAATCGGTATGAATTAAATATTTCACCAATGAAAATTGGTGTAATATTTAAATCTGGGCATTGCCTGATGCTTACAGCATCAGCCATTGGCTGGGGGGAGTGTCACCTCTGTTCCCCCCCTCCCCCCAGATCTGATTGGGGGGCTAGCGTCACATGGATACTAGCCCCAATCAGATATGGAGGGATGGCTGAAACCTCCCAGCACCTTCCCAACCCTAGATCGTCTGCTGTGGACCCCCTGCTGCGGACCCCCTGCTGCGGACCCTGTGGATCGCGTCTGCCGCCGCCACCGCTGATCAGCGGTAAGTATTGCCGCCACTCCCCCCGACCCCCCCTCCACCCCCCCGCCCCCCTCTCCACCCCCCCTCCACTTTCATACCTGCACCCCGACCTCCGCTCCCTCTCCCACGTCTTCATCCACCGGCTGCTGCTCTCCTTCTGACAGCCGGTGGACTGTGATCACAGCAGCAGCAGGCTCAGTGTAAATGCCCTGCTCCTGTGATCAAACCCACCATCCCCCAGTCCCAGTGATATCACCCCCCACCTCCCAATAATCACCCCCCCCTGTTCCCAGTGTTCACCCCCCCCTGTTCCCAGTGATCACCCCCCCCCCCCGAAAACCCAGTAATCAGCCCCCTGCTCCTGCCAGCTCCCCTTTCTGCCCCAGTAATCACCCCCCGATGCTGCCGGCCTCCTACCCCCCCTTGCTGCTGCCGGCTCCTGCCCCAGTGATCACCCCCCTTGCTGCCGCTTCTGGCTCCTCCATCTCCTCAGCCCCCTCCTACGTCTGACCGCCCCATACGTCTGACTGCAGAAGGTTACACCAAGCACACACACGTACACTCACACTATAATAAAGTTTTGATTTTTTTTTTTTTTTTTTTTTTTTTTTTTTTTTTACACACGCACAAAGCACACAAAATGTCCCGCCCGTCCCGCTCATCCCAGTCTAGGGCGTACTCAGCTGAGGAGGCTATGTCAGGTTGGTGTGTGTGTGTGTTGTAGTGTATGAGATTTTGTGTGTGTGTGTGTGTGTGTGTGTGTGTGTGTGTGTGTGTGTGTGGTGTGGTGTCCGCTAACAAATTGGAACCCTTTGCGTTTGGAGAGTCCCTGTGTGCCCAAACATTGGAGCTCACCAACAAGTGACCCCATTTTGGAAACTAGACCCCCCAAGGCACCTATATAGATGCATAGTGAGCACTTGGAACACCCAGGTGCTTCACAAATTGATTGATAAAAATGAAAAAAAAAAACACTTTTTTATTTTTACGGATTAATTTGCTAAGGACCTGGGGGTCCCAAGTGCTCACTATGCATCTAGATAGGTGCCTTGGGGGGTCTAGTTTCCAAAATGGGGTCACTTGTGGGGGAGCTCCAATGTTTGGGCACACAGCGGCTCTCCAAACGCAACATGGTGTCTTCTAACAATTTGAGTCGACAATTTGTTAGCGGACACCATGTTGCTTTTGGAGAGCCGCTGTGTGCCCAAACATTGGAGCTCCCCCACAAGTGACCCCATTTTGGAAACTAGACCCCCCAAGGCACCTATCTAGATGCATAGTGAGCACTTGGAACCCCCAGGTGCTTCACAAAATGATCTGTGAAAACAAAAAAGTACTTTTTTTTTTCACAAAAATTTTTTTTTAGCCTAAATTTTTTAATTTTCACATGGGTAACAGGATAAAATGCATCCTAAAATGTGTTGGTCAATTTCTCCTGAGTACACTGATACCTCATATGTGGTCATAAACCACTCTTTGGGCGCATGGCAGGGCTCAGAAGAGAAGGAGCGCAATTTGACTTTTGGAGCTAATTTTCCATTCAAAAAGTAAAATGGCGCTCCTTCCCTTCTGAGCCCTGCCGTGTGCCCAAACAGTGGTTTATGACCACATATGAGGTATCAGTGTACTCAGGAGAAATTGACCAACAAATTTTAGGATGCATTTTATCCTGTTACCCATGTGAAAATTAAAAAATTTAGGCTAAAAGAAAATTTTTGTTAGAAAAATAAAAATGTTCATTTTTTTCTTCCATGTGGCTTTAGTTCCTGTGATGCACCTGAAGGGTTAATAATCTTCTTGAATGTAGTTTTGAGTAGCTTGAGGGGTGCAGTTTTTGGAATGGTGTCACTTTTGGGTGTTTTCTGTCATAAAGACCCCTCAAAGGGACTTCAAATGTGATGTGGTAACTAAAAAAATGGTTTTGTAAATTTTGCTGGAAAAAAGATAAATTGCTGATGAACTTTGAACCCTTCAAACTTCCTACCAACATTTTTTTTTTTTTCCAAAATTGTGCTGATGCAAAGTAGACATGTGGGAAATGTTATTTATTAACTATTTTGTGTAACATCACTCTCTGGTTTAGTAGAAAAAAAAATCAAAATTTGAAAATTGCAAAATTTTCAAATTTTTTCCCATATTTTTGATTTTTTCACAAATAAACGCAAATATTATCGACCTACATTTAATACTAACATGAAGCCCAATATGTCACGAAAAAACAATCTCAGAATCGCTAGGATCCGTTGAAGTGTTCCAGAGTTTTTACTTCGTAAAGGGACACTGGTCAGAATTGACAAAAATGCCAAGGTCTTTAGGGTCAAAATAGGCTGGGTCCTGAAGGGGTTAAGGCTCCTGCCGATGTCTCCAAAGTACCCTTGAGAAAAGTGTCCGCTTTTCTATCCAGTTGGTCCTTCAGAGCTTCCATATCAAAGGGCAGAGAGGCTTTCTTAGATGCTTTAGTTATTTGCTACATCCAGTCTTGGGGCTTTGTCCCAAAAGGTTCCTCAAAGGGGCATTTTCTTTTAAAAGAAGGGGGGAGGGAGGCCTTCCTCTCAGGCCTTTTCCACCAGCCCCTGGATTTTTTCAGTTAATGGAAAACACCTCCTCTTCCTCTGATCTAGGCCACGAAACATCAAATCCTGCACTGATCTCTCAGGCTTGCCCATGGTCGATCGGAGAGCTTTAACAAGTCCATCAATCTCATTCAATGGGAAACAATGGGGCCCTGAGCCCATATCTGAGGATGAGGCAGAAGACGAGGAACACTCAGTCATCCTCGTAGTTCGATGGAAGGGAGAAATGAGAAACCGGGGAGATATCTCTAGCAACTTCCCTTTTCTGCTTCCCTTAGAGAACTGATCTCTGCCTTAGTGATGGTTTTTAAACCGATGGAAAAGCTAGGGGGTCTCCTCTGCCACAGTCTGTTGAATACATGACTTGACAAAGTCTTTTTTGATAGGAGTCTGCTAATAGGGTTCTACACAGAGCACACTACTTGTGCTGGGTCTTCGTAACGTACTACTTTCCCAGTTTGGAGGAAGGACTCTCTTCAGTTGAGGGACCATAAATGGAGGCTGCAGATTCGTCCACCCTGCTGGAGCTTCGGTGACTGGACCTGCTTGCAGATACTCATCTTTCTGTGGTCCAGCTGCCTCCCCTCACCCAAAGAGGTGTTGCTCTACTTGCTCCTGTGGCTTCCCATGCAGTGGCTACTGCAGATGCTCACACTATCTCCAGGCTTAGAAAATAGGGGACAAATGGGGCCGGGAAGCCCTGAGCAGTGGTACCTTAACCACTTCCGGGTAATGCCAGCGCCATATCCTGCGCTGATTACCTGTCCCTACAGCAGCCCCTCTCCGCACTTCTCCATTCGCCTATGGAGCGATCCAGGTGCGACTGCCCTTTGGCCACGTGACGGCGCCTGCCAATGACATCATCAGGAGTGCCTCTCCGGCCGTCCATGCTAGTGCTGTTCCCGCTCCCGGGTGTGCAGCACTTCCGGTTCCGGTGGGGGTTTCAGGAGGCGACGTGCATGGCCACCGCTTGCGCTACATCAAAGCCACCTATCCCCAGGCAAGGAAGGCAGCTCACCGGCTTGCCACACACACACACACACACACACACACACACACACACACACACACACACACGTGTATCAGCCCCCTTGAGCCTACCATGGTGATCAAGAGCCCGGCTGACCAGGACAAAATTTTTGTCGATCTTCAACAGATAAGCCTGTCAGAGGTCCCCCCCCCCATTAAGGACAGGAAACCAACTGATGAGGGAGAGAGGTGCCGCCCTTGATGGGTGGATCCCCTCTCTTGTGGTGCGGTCATAGGTGATCGATAAAGGAGGCCTTCTAGTGCTCTTTCTACTGCCCACAACTCCTTCAGGTTTGAGGACTGACCCCCTCTTGTAGAGTAACCAACACCCCTGAATTGTCTGATCCCTCAGGTGTACCCCCAACCTGATTTGATCTGTTGTGATAATGTCGCTCACTATCTTCATCCATGGGACCCCTCTAGGTTTGTCCTGTCTGTCCACCATAAGGGAATTTCTGTTTTTCATGGAAAGTTCTAACTTTCCTTGTAAATGCCCTCTTAGCAACCTTTGTGCGGACAATATTTCCCACTGAAGCTGCCTCGTGTGTAACTGGGCCAAAATCACCGCTGGGATGCAAGATATCAGAGTTCCTAACAAGGACACTGCCTTCCTTGGAAGTCGTTTCCGGAAACTCCATTGCCGCTGAGGCAAGGGCTACTATCTTGTCCTTTTTCCCCACTTCGGGTAAAAGGCAAGTTTGAAGCTCGGGAGTTTAGGATGAGGCCTAGTAATGACTGTATTTTCACTGGATCTAGTTTCGACTTGCGAATATTTATAATCCAGCCAAGATCTTTTAAGATGACTCTTACATCTTCCAGTTGGGTTTCACAGTGCTCCTCTGATTTTCCCACTGTGAGGAAGTCATCTAGGTATGGAATAATAATGGTGTTCTGGATTCGAAGGCAGGCAGTCATCTCGGCTATCACCTTGGTGAAGATTCTTGGTGCCACAGACAAACCGAATGGAAGGGCTCTGAATTGATAATGCCTTATTTCTCCTTGTATGTATAAGGCAACTCTTAAGAACGGTTGATGGTAAATACCCAAAAGTGACACCATTCTAAAAACTGCACCCCTCAAGGTGCTCAAAATCACACTCAAGAACTTTATTAACCCTTCAGGTGCTTCACAGGAATTTTTGGAATGTGGAAGAAAAAAAAATGAACATTTAACTTTTTTCACAAAAATGTTACTTCAGACCCAATTTTCTTTATTTTCGCAGGGGTAACAGGAAAAAAATGGACCCCAAAATTTGTTGTGCAGTTTCTCCTGAGTAAGCAGATACCCCATATGTGGGGAAAAACCACTGTTTGGGCACACGGCAGGGCTCGGAAGGGAAGGAGCGCCATTTGACCTTTTGAATGTAAAATTAGCTTGAATATTTAGCGGAGCCCCTGATGTGCCTAAACAATGGAAACCCCCTACAAGTGATGCCATTTTGGAAACTAGACCCCTCAGGGAACTTATCTAGATGTGTGGTGAGCACCTTGCACCCCCAGCTGCTTCACAGAAGTTTATAACATTGAGCCGTAAAAATAAAATTTACACATTTTTCCCACAAAAATGTTTTTCAGCCCCCACTTTTGCATTTTCATAAAGGTAACAGGAGAAATTGCACCATGCAGATTGTTGTGCAATTTCTCCTGAGTTAGCAGATACCCCATATGTGAGGGAAAAACACTGCTTGGGCGCACGGCAGGGTTCGGAAAGGGAAGGAGCGCCATTTGACTTTTTGATTGTAAAATTTGCTTCAATAATTAGCAGACGCCATGTTGCGTTTGGAGAGCCCCTGATGTGCCTAAACAGTGGAAACCCCCCACAAGTGACACCATTTTGGAAACTAGACTCCTCAGGGAACTTCTCTAGATGTGTGGTGAGCACTCTGAACTCCCAGGTGCTTCACAGAAGTTTATAACATGGAGCTGTGAAGAAAAAAAAAAAAAAAAAAACTTTCCATAAAAAATGATGTTTTAGCCCCAATTTTTTTATTTTCACAAGGGTAAGAGGAGAAAATGGACCCCAAAAACTTTTGTCCAATTTCTCCTGAGTATGCCAATACCCCATATGTGGGGAAAATACAGTGTTTGGGCGCACGGCAGAGTTTAGAAGGGAAGGAGCACTGTGTGACTTTTTGAACGCAAAATTGGCTGGAATTGAGAGCGGACGCCGTGTCGCGTTTGGAGAACCCCTGATGTGCCTAAACAGTGGAAACCCCCCACAAGTGACCTCATTTTGGAAACTATACCCCTCAAGGATTTTATCAAGGGGTATAGTGAACATTTTGAACCCAGAGGTACGACACAGAATTTGATAACATTAGGTCATCATATTGAATAAGTTGTCATTAGTCTTGAGCGCAAGTGCTCGCTACTTGAGTTTGCTTCGGGTACTCAGGTATGCACCATGTATCGCGGGTGCTCAAGTGACATGCTCGAGTCCCCGCCCGCATGTTTCATGGTTATTAGACACCCCAAAAAAAAACATGCGGGGGACGGTCGTGCATGGCAGGCAATCCCCGCGAGTTTTTTTGGCCGCGAATCATATGGGGAGGAGACTCGAGCATGTCACTCGAGCACCCGCGATACTCAGTGCATACCCGAGCACCCGATGCAAGCTCAAGTAGCGAGCACTTGCGCTCAACACTAGTCGCCATATCGTCATTTTTTTTATTATTTTTTTTTAACTTTTGAAAAAAATCCTAGCCCAACCCTAACCCTAGAACAAGAGTTTATTTTTTACGCCGTTCCTTGTGCGGTATAAGTGATGAGATTACATTATTCTTCGGGTCGGTGCAATTACAGCGATACCAGAATCATATCAGGTTTTTATGACTGACAGCTGTCACACACTAAAAGACACATTTTTTTGTAAAAATCTAGTTTTTACATCGCCATATTTTGACAGCTTTAGTTTTTCCATATTTTGGCTGACAGAGTCATGTGACGGCTTGTTTTTTGCGGGATGAGTTGACGGGGTTATTGGTGCCATTTTTTGATCGCTTTCTATTCCGATTTTTGGAAGGCAGAATAAACAAAAACCATCAAATCAGGAATTGTGTTTTTTTTTTGTTTTTTTTTATGCCGTTCCGCGTGTGGTAAAATTGATAAGGTAGCTTTATTCTTCGGGTCAGTATGATTACAGCAGTACCACATTAATATCTTTTTTCTATGTTTTGGCGCTTTTACATAAAAGCAATTTTATAGAAAAAAATATTTTTTTGCATCGCTTTATTCTAAGAGCTATAACTTTTTGATTTTTCTGATGATGGAGCTGTATGGCGGCTTGTTTTTTGCGGGATGAGATGACGTTTTCAGCGGTACCATTTTTATTTATATTCGTCTTTTTGATTGCGTGTTATTCCATTTTTTGTTTGGCGGTATGATGCTAAAGCATTGTTTTTTGCTTCGTTTTTTATTTTATTTTATTTTTTTTTAGTGTTCACTGAAGGGGTTAACTAGTGGGACAATATTATAGCTCAGGTCGTTCCGGAAGCGGCGATACCAAATATATGTGTACTTTTATTTATTTTTTTCTTCATAATATATATTTGATGGGTACATTATATTTTTATTTTGGTGGATTATTTTTTTTTTTTTTTTTCACTTCCTAACATTTTTTTTTTACTTTTTTACTTTGTCCCACTGTGGGACTTTCATTTTTTTTATTCTGATCGCCTGCATAGCACAGGAATGGAGCACCATCCCTGTGCTATACAGGCTGTCAGCTCTGCAGATGCAGAAGATACTTTGGTCATGCACTGCGCATGACCAAACTATCTTACTTCTGTCTGGTAACCCGGATGTTGTCATGACGACATCGGGTCATCATGGCAACATCCGGGAAGCCGCGGCAGACAGCGATGGAAGCCGGAAGAGGAGGTGAGTATTGCGATCACCTCCCCTTGCCACCGCAATGCTGCGATCGACTTTGATCACAGCATTGCGGGGGTTAATGTGCCGGGAGCGGTGCGGGACCGCTCCCTGCAGATTGTCACAGCTGACACCCGGCAGCGATCAGCTGACACCCGGCGGCGATCGCCCCACACAGCCTGTGTGCGGGCGCGATCGCAAAGACGTCCTGATACGTATCACGCTCTTAAAGCCCAGGGCGCAGATACGTATTAATACGTCTTGGGCTTTAAAGGGGTTAAATTTAAAAAAAAGGAAATGTGGAGGGATCCTTTTTTTTCCTCCTTCCGGAACCTTGCACAAGACCTGTTTCCCTATCAAGCCTAAGACCTTCTAAGACTAACTGTACCTACCTGCTTTCTGAACCAGAGGGTCTCTTAGCACACCAGAATCCTCAAAGGGTAGAGCCGATCTTTTTGGAGGACTTTAAGACCGCCCCGTCAATCCTAGGGACCTTGTAAAGTTTTTTACAGGTTTTTTCCATACCTTGTTAACAAGTGCCTGGATTTTGCCATTAACGGGAAAGGTAAGTTTCTTTCTTTGCGCTAACCCCCCCGAACATCACATCTTCTAGGGTTTTAGCCACTCTTCTCATTTAAGCTCATAGTTGTCCTAACAGCTTTGAATAATCTGTCCGTATCTTCCAGCAGAAAACATTGTCGGCCCCCTGTGTCGCTGCCTGAGGAAGAAGATTCACTCTGATATTCCTCTTCTGATAACTGGGAAACGTCAGAATCAGAAGAGACTTCCCTAGATTTCCTTCTCCCTCTTTCCAATAGGGATTTCAGGAAGCCTTCTACTTCTGCTCTGATGACAGGTTTGAGGCGAAGTCAGGGGTCTCCTCACTGATTGTCTTCTGAATGCAGGCCGAACAGAGGCTTCTCTGCCAGTCACCCGTTAGCGGGATCTTACATTGCCTGTTGTTCCTTTTTGGTGCTAGCTTCTTTTAGACCTTTCCGGATTCGGAGGCTGTTCTGGGACACACGAAATATCCTCTTTGGACACCGAGGAGTCCAGAGACCTCTGCTCCTCCTGACTGGGACGGCTGCCGCTCCGGACACTTACGGGCTGAACCCTTTGATGTGTCCACGCTGCGAACGATGAGTCGGCTGCTGATCCTCCCATGATACTTCAGGAAGGAGAGCTGGAGCGTGAGCGCTCTGTCTGTGGTCTGCTCTCTTTTTATGAGGGACCCACAGTGTCTCCTTCCTGATCCACCTCCTTCAGTTTCCCTTCCGGTCAGCTGCCACCCTTATGAGAGCATAGCAGAGCACGCCATCTCCCAGTGTGCCCTGGTTAGTGATGCCAGCGCAGCGTGCCGCCATTTTCCCCAGCTCGCCTCCTCTGACGTCACTGGGGCACGCCCAATCCCAGCATTCCTTGTGCCTGTGACATCAGTGGAACGCGCCGTCACTTCCTGCGCTTCCGCATCCAGCATGCCTGCCACAGACCGGGCGGGGGCTAGAGACAAGTGAGGCATTTTGTGCCCGCACGTACGTCTAAGCCCACAATGGACCAGCGGACGGAGCATCCAGGGACCTGAAGGCCGGTGTAGCAGGCATGTAGCCTGCTCTTCCGAACGCCAGGACAGGCCTGGGTAAGAGTAGTTCTTTCTTCCTTCTTCTGAGCTGATCCCTCTCTCAGGTGGGCTGCCATGGGGGAAAGGAAAATAAAGCACCGCTGCGATCACACAACACCGTCCTGTAGAAACAAACCGGAGCCCTAATGAGGACGATCCCTACCTGCTACTGACTGCAGTAAGAGCTGAAATCTCATAGCATCTCCTGCTTGTTCAGTGTCTGCACAAATGTTGCTCTAATTAGCATTTTGGGAAATCTTGATACTAAAGTAATCAGATGTAGAAATAACCAGCAGAACAATGAATGCAGCTCTGGAGTATAATACAGGATATGTAATGTATGTACACAGTGACTGCACCAGCAGAATAGTGAGTGCAGCTCTGGAGTATAATACAGGAGGTAACTCAGGATCAGTAATGTATGTACACAGTGACTCCACCAGCAGAATAGTGAGTGCAGCTCTGGGGTATAATACAGGAGGTAACTCAGGATCAGTAATGTAATGTATGTACACAGTGACTGCACCAGCAGAATAGTGAGTGCAGCTCTGGAGCATAATACAGGAGGTAACTCAGGATCAGTAATGTATGTACACAGTGACTCCACCAGCAGAATAGTGAGTGCAGCTCTGGGGTATAATACAGGAGGTAACTCCGGATCAGTAATGTAATGTATGTACACAGTGACTGCACCAGCAGAATAGTGAGTGCAGCTCTGGAGTATAATACAGGATGTAACTCAGGATCAGTAATGTAATGTATGCACACAGTGACTGCACCAGCAGAATAGTGAGTGCAGCTCTGGAGTATAATACAGGATGTAACTCAGGATCAGTAATGTAATGTATGCACACAGTGACTGCACCAGCAGAATAGTGAGTGCAGCTCTGGAGTATAATACAGGATGTAACTCAGGATCAGTAATGTAATGTATGCACACAGTGACTGCACCAGCAGAATAGTGAGTGCAGCTCTGGAGTATAATACAGGAGGTAACTCCGGATCAGTAATGTAATGTATGTACACAGTGACTGCACCAGCAGAATAGTGAGTGCAGCTCTGGAGTATAATACAGGATGTAACTCAGGATCAGTAATGTAATGTATGTACACAGTGACTGCACCAGCAGAATAGTGAGTGCTGCTCTGGAGTATAATACAGGATGTAACTCAGGATCAGTAATGTAATGTATGTACACAGTGACTGCACCAGAATAGTGAGTGCAGCTCTGGAGTATAATACAGGAGGTAACTCAGGATCAGTAATGTAATGTATGCACACAGTGACTGCACCAGCAGAATAGTGAGTGCAGCTCTGGAGTATAATACAGGAGGTAACTCAGGATCAGTAATGTAATGTATGTACACAGTGACTGCACCAGCAGAATAGTGAGTGCAGCTCTGGAGTATAATACAGGAGGTAACTCAGGATCAGTAATGTAATGTATGTACACAGTGACTGCACCAGCAGAATAGTGAGTGCAGCTCTGGAGTATAATACAGGAGGTAACTCAGGATCAGTAATGTAATTTATGTACACAGTGACTGCACTTTTATATCCATTCACCATCTCTTACAAATGTGATAAGACATGTGACACTCTCAGTCTGGGGTCTGGATTCGTCCTCAGGGGTCTTACCTCGCGCGCAGACGTTGGTGGTGATGAGAACTTTCTCTTTGCCATCCCGGAATCTCTGGATAATTTTCGCTCGCTCGGTCACCATCAGTTCTCCGCTCAGCAGAGCCACCGCGTGCCCATCTTTAACCATTTCTTTGGAAAGCCAGTTTGCCGTTTTACGAGTCTATTTCACAAGAAACACACTGGTTGGTGTCGCAGGAATCACTTATGATGGTCGGCGTCACATGGTCGGAGATGTGACCGTACCTGACAGAAGATGATTGCCTGTGCTATAGTCATTGACACATACATGTTGGTTAACGCCTCGTATTTTGCTTCTTTGCTTTCACAAAAATCATAAAATTGGCGAATATTCTCCAGAGTCAGCTCCTCCTTCTTTACTTTTATGATGTTCGGATCTGGAACAATCCTCTCGGCAAAATTCCAGATCGACTCATCGAAGGTGGCAGAAAACAGAAGCATTTGGCAGTGAGGTGGCATCGCCCTGCGAGGAGGACATGAGAGGTCAGGACATCCCTGGATGAAGAGGCGCCGCAGTTCCCGTGCTCGGCCGCACTTAGGCCCGCAACTATGACAATGCTGCAGCACTGTATCAGTGCTGTAGCCCCCTTTAATCTTATGATCATTAAGGGTCCCAGACGTTAAACTTCCATAAAGTTATGAAACATTATGCCTACATAGAGAGGTACACAGATTAAAGGGATTATCCCCGTCTGACACATTCGTGGCACGTCCTGTGACTGCCATAAATGAGTGACAGGCGAGGGCACCAGATGTAGAACTCAATTTAGACAGTGGACGTATCAAACGTTAAAAAGACGCCCCCTTCTGTCCCCGGAGACTCACCGCTTCACTCGGACGCTGTGGTCAGAATATCCCTGGACACCGATCATGACGTCGGCTTCATCCAGGACGAATACTTTTATGTTTTGGACACTGAAAAGTTTGAGCTTGAAGCACCAGTCCATCACCGTTCCCGGGGTTCCTACAATGATCTGAGCTTCTATTCGGCTTCCTCTGGCAGCTGAAAAAAATAGAATAAAAAAACAAAAAAAGAAAACAGTCAATTTGCAGCTGCTGGAACGCTCCATGTAACCTCTATACTTGGAGGAGGATGAGATTCCTGATCCATAGCTCAGGGTAGTAGTAGTAGTACATACCAGAAGACTACAGCTCCGTACACCATCTAGTGGCCATTCTCGAATACTGTGGCTCAGATCACGTTCACTTCAATAAGAGCTGAGCTGCAGTACCAAGAACGGCCACTTTTGGGGACTAGAAAACAGGAATTATATTGTACAATTATTCCCATTTACTGAACGATTCTATATTGGAGGGCAAAATGCAAAAGTGAGGAGCGAATGTATCTGCGAGGTGGAAAACATTCCTGACACGGCTCCGATATACAGCGACGACACTCACGTCTGTTCCCACGTATCGCGTAGATCACATCGACGTCGTCACAGAACTTCCCCATCTGCGTGATGACTTCTCCCGTCTGTAAAGCCAACTCAAACGTAGGACTGAGGCAGATGCACTGAGGACGGGAACCGGAGAGGAAGGAGAGGTTACGTCACTTTTTTTTCCTTTCTTTGGCATCTGCGCTAAAATCATTTCGCTTTGCTGTTCATATCAGGGTTGTTTTTAAATTTCCATGAAGAGGCTTTTGAAAAAAAAACAAAAAAAAAAACACAGAATAGAAAAAAAAAAAAAAGTACTTATCGCCTCTGTGACGTGGATGCTGAAGGAAAACTCTCCAAACCAAGCGCTGAAAAGGCCGCAAAGAGCGAATCGGGGGAAAAAAATACACAACTCCCCAGAAAAGGAAAAACTCCACCAAAAACTCTCCAAAAAGGACGATCTCTGCCTTAGAAAAAAAAGAAAACTAAAGACAAGAATCAACCCGGGAGAAGGTCAGTCCTCATCCTGAGGAACCTTGTGTGATGTCCGCGGTGTATATACAGGCAGATTTGTAGCAGAAATAACTGCAATGAATCTGCAGCATGTGAACATACACCACACAGACAAGAAACTACAAGATCCAGTATACTAAGGCAACCACAGGCTGGCAGGTGTCAGGGCACGATGAGAGTTGTAGTGCAAGATCTGGACTGCAGAAGGTTACTGAGCTCTGACTAACGGCATGAAATGCTGCTCTTAAAGGGGTAGGTTCACAGTGGGGGAGGGGGGTCTCACCTCTAGGACCCACAGCCATTGTCAGAACAATCGTGGTCCTACCCTGACTGCAAGTCTGCGCCCAGGAGAACATGGATGTATCAGCTCGTTATCAGTCTATGGCACTGACAGCAGCAGCGTTGCAGTTCTGCACTCAGTTACCCTCATATATGGCAGGGGTGGCACCTGTTAGTTTAGCTCCTCCTGGCAGTGGTCTTATGCCCAAGGGAGAACCAGGGAAGAAAGTCACAAGTCCCTGTTCTGGCAATTAGTGGGGGTCCCGGAACCACACCGATCTACAATTATCACCTACCCACTGGACAGATGATGGTTCATCTAGACCAGAAGACCTCCTTTAAGTGCCATGTGGACGAGCTCTTACACTCACCTGGGGGTATTTTTTCATGGCATCAACCCTGCTGAGCATGGCCAGAACAAACGCCGCCGTCTTCCCTGTCCCCGACTGGCTCTGAGCGATCAGATTCTGGGGTCTAGAGAAAAATAAATTGAGACCCATGTCGCACAAGTAATTCCCCGCCCGACACTAACAAGCTGACAGCTCCTAAGCAGTGTCTTATCTGTGCAGGGGAAGCCACCAGTATCTCACTGACCCCAACCACCAGTGACCTGACCCTGCGGCCCATCAGGGCAGTTCACCGCCAAGCTTACTGGTCACCCTGCGGTACCAGAGAGGCCAGTTACCCGGGTGAGGACCACGTGCCGCCTGTGGGCTCTGTGCTCCGCTCTGAAGCCGGCAGCATTGCTGGATCCCCCTGCGCTTCTCACATGCGGCAGGAACAAGCAGCCTGGGAAAGGGCTCAGTTCAGACCAGCAGCCCGACCATGCCACTGGTCCAAACCATCCAGAAGCGCTCAGACAACCAGTGAGCCGGAGGACAGAGGAGCGGAGCGCTGCTGAAAAGGGAAGATTAGAATAAAGGCGCAGTCAGATGGCCGTATAAATCGGACCGCAGCGCACGGACTGCCGGCGACTCTGCCGAGCTGACAGCTTCATGCTCGGGTCAGGAGAGCTGCCAGCCAGTCCATGCACTGAAGTCCAAGTTCATGATTGTGGCTCTGATTTTGGAGCAATGTGTAGTATCGGCCCTATGAATTGGCCAATTTCTAGGATTTCCACCAGAGAGTGCATGGGATATTTTATTAGTCAAACTAACAGCTAAGTAACCTGCTCAATATTGCAGGTCCTATCTTTCAGAGTAGTAATCAAGTTTTAAACAGGGTCGTGGAGTCTGAATTGGGCCGACTCCAACTCCTAAAATATATAATAAATTGTGTACAGTAGTTCAATAAAGTTTGTGGGGAATATTTTTTTCATAATTTGATAAAGTGATGAAATGTCCTATAAATGTCTGTCCTATTCCTGATCTAAGGGTCTGGACTTTTAGCGGAGATGAATCTGTGCTGCAGTAAATTTATCACTTAAACATGAGCCGTGTATGAGGGAGTCGGAGTCGTGGAGTCGGTGCCATGGAAATTGAGGAGTCGGAGGTTTGGCTTATAGACTCCACAGCCCTGGTATTAAAGCATCGAAAGGCTCATTAAAACAAAATTTTAATTATGCATTTAAAAACTAGTATAACCTTGGATATTATAACACAAAAAAACTCCTAGGTACATAAGTGAATCCTACAAATGAAGAACCACAGGACCTACTGGTACTGATTTATCAAGTAAGAGTTCCACTATTCGCTTATATAATCACCTTGACAATCAACACCACATCTGATTAGAACATAAAAAAGTGTCATAGTGCAAGAAAGCGTGCAAAAAAGTCTCGATCTCACCCATTCCAACTGTAGAGGGTAACCATATCCGACCAGTTTCTACAGATGTCCAGGAGCCGCTGATGGAAACTATTTGCCCTGTCGCGCCCTCTGCATTTGCTCCACTACTTTCACATTGATGTCCTATAGGATTGGGCATCAATGTATGATCGGCTGGGGTCCCGCACCCGGCACCCCAGCTGATATCGGTGCCGGCGGCCTCCGGTCCTTAACTGCGGTGCTTGGCCGTCAAGATGTAGTGGCCGGCGCTTGTTACTGCACATCCACCTCCTATTCAATTCAATGGGAGACGGATGTGCAGTACTCCGCGACGGCCAAGCACCACAGGTAAAGACTTCCGGCCAACTGCCGCCGCTGGCACCGATAACAACTGATCAGCGGGGGTGCCGGACCCCGGCCGATCATACACTGATGACTTATCCTATGGATAGGGCATCAATGTGAAAGTAGTGGGCAACTCCTTCAAATAAATACCCCATAAGCCTCAAACGAATAGCATTAAATCTCTGGCAAATTGTGATTAGGAAATCGGTCACCGGCGTGAGACTGAAAACAGAAGCCCCAGTACCGTTCAGAGAGTTTGGGTCCATAGACGGCCACCCACGAGGATTCGCTGACTGACACACATTTATCCTGTAGTTTATGGCTAGAAAACCCATGAATGACATGTATACTTACGGGTCAGCGAGAATCATCGGGAGGGCAGTGGCCTGGATTTTGGAGGGTCTGTTGAAGCCCATTCCATAGATCCCCTGCAACAGCTCAGGCATCCTGCAGAAACAGCAGCACGTCATGTATGTCCTGTAACATGCATGTCCTTCTAGCCCTTGTCCCCCTGCCCCTTTATAATCGGACCCTGCACCTCTGGTTACTGCTGGATTAACCCTTTTATGGTCACTGGGTTTAATGTACTGTGATCACTTACAAGTGCAGCTCCTCAAAGGACTTCACGGAGAACAATGGAGACGCGGGGTCTCTCTGCTGCACCTCCAGATTGTGGCTGGACTCCACCAGAGACATCCGGATCAGCTTATTCAGGAGGGAGCTCGTCGCCTGATCGCCTGCAACAAAAGAGATCACAAATTATTTCATTTCCTAATGATTTATATATAACTTTAGCTCTAGTCCCAATGATCGTGACCACAGGGGCAGCCATGTGTGCTCGGTGCATGTCAGCCTATGGTTTAGCCCCCCGCAGCTGTGACTCCTGCACAGTGTAAAGGTGCAGGCAGCACAGCACCCTGTAGGGAGGAAGCAGGAGACGCTGCCTGCCCTATATGCACCCATACACAAAAGGTGACACAGTGACGCCTCCCAGTGCCGGAAACCTATAAAAAGGATTGTGCTACAGAGACCGTGGTGGATGGAAAGAGACACCCGTGCCGAACACATGGCCGGTATCATTTATAGGCTACAAGACACTAAACCTACCGACAACCTCCTCCTCTCCACGGTCCCGGTGACTTCCTGAAAAAGTATATTAACCATTTACAGATTGGATATAGACAGGCCAGGCTTCCATTCACTGACAGGCAGCAGGGATTGTTAACCAGCGCTCAGCTGTAGGAGGAGCAGGTCAGGATGGACAGGTAGAGCAGAGAATAACCGCACTTACCTGACCAATTCTCACCCAGATATTGAGACGAGGGATCAATAACCTGTAAGACATGGAGACAGTCAGCATGACAATCATGTATGGAGGAGTTACCTGCCGGAGCAGAAATCCTATAATTCAGCAGTCACAGTCAGGAAAATGGCACCGCAAAGGCAGCGCCAAGCCACGGACACATATAGACCATAGATAACTGCTGGAGGATCGCCCCTGACATGGGGTCTGCAGCTGGGAGCTCAAGCACATCCTGGGAATCGTAGTCTCCCCCCGGGGCAGGGGCGCAGGGCGCTGGGAATAGCAGTCTCCCCCCCCCGGGGCAGGGGCGCAGGCTGCTGGGAGTAGCAGTCCCCCCCCCCCCCCCCGGGGCAGGGGCGCAGGCTGCTGGGAGTAGTAGTCTCCCCTCCCCCCGGGGCAGGGGCGCAGGCTGCTGGGAGTAGTAGTCTCCCCTCGGGGCAGGGGTGCAGGCTGCTGGGAGTAGTAGTCTTCCCTCGGGGCAGGGGCGCAGGCTGCTGGGAGTAGTAGTCTTCCCTCGGGGCAGGGGCGCAGGCTGCTGGGAGTAGTAGTCTTCCCTCGGGGCAGGGGCGCAGGCTGCTGGGAGTAGCAGTCTCCCCTCGGGGCAGGGGCGCAGGCTGCTGGGAGTAGCAGTCTCCCCTCGGGGCAGGGGCGCAGGCTGCTGGGAGTCTCCCCTCGGGGCAGGGGCGCAGGCTGCTGGGAGTAGCAGTCTCCCCTCGGGGTCGGGGCGCAGGCTGCTGGGAGTAGTAGTCTCCCCTCGGGGTCGGGGCGCAGGCTGCTGGGAGTAGTAGTCTCCCCTCGGGGTCGGGGCGCAGGCTGCTGGGAGTAGTAGTCTCCCCTCGGGGCAGGGGCGCAGGCTGCTGGGAGTAGTAGTCTTCCCTCGGGGCAGGGGCGCAGGCTGCTGGGAGTAGTAGTCTTCCCTCGGGGCAGGGGCGCAGGCTGCTGGGAGTAGCAGTCTCCCCTCGGGGCAGGGGCGCAGGCTGCTGGCAGTAGCAGTCTCCCCTCGGGGCAGGGGCGCAGGCTGCTGGGAGTAGTAGTCTCCCCTCCCCCCGGGGCAGGGGCGCAGGCTGCTGGGAGTAGTAGTTTCCCCTCGGGGCAGGGGCGCAGGCTGCTGGGAGTAGTAGTCTCCCCTCGGGGCAGGGGCGCAGGCTGCTGGGAGTAGTAGTCTCCCCTCGGGGCAGGGGCGCAGGCTGCTGGGAGTAGTAGTCTCCCCTCGGGGCAGGGGCGCAGGCTGCTGGGAGTAGTAGTCTTCCCTCGGGGCAGGGGCGCAGGCTGCTGGGAGTAGTAGTCTTCCCTCGGGGCAGGGGCGCAGGCTGCTGGGAGTAGCAGTCTCCCCTCGGGGCAGGGGCGCAGGCTGCTGGGAGTAGCAGTCTCCCCTCGGGGCAGGGGCGCAGGCTGCTGGGAGTAGCAGTCTCCCCTCGGGGCAGGGGCGCAGGCTGCTGAGAGTCTCCCCTCGGGGCAGGGGCGCAGGCTGCTGGGAGTAGCAGTCTCCCCTCGGGGTAGGGGCGCAGGCTGCTGAGAGTAGTAGTCTCCCCTCGGGGTCGGGGCGCAGGCTGCTGGGAGTAGTAGTCTCCCCCCGGGGGCAGGGGCGCAGGCTGCTGGGAGTAGTAGTCTCCCCTCGGGGCAGGGGCGCAGGCTGCTGGGAGTAGTAGTCTTCCCTCGGGGCAGGGGCGCAGGCTGCTGGGAGTAGTAGTCTTCCCTCGGGGCAGGGGCGCAGGCTGCTGGGAGTAGCAGTCTCCCCTCGGGGTAGGGGCGCAGGCTGCTGGGAGTAGCAGTTTCCCCTCGGGGCAGGGGCGCAGGCTGCTGAGAGTCTCCCCTCGGGGCAGGGGCGCAGGCTGCTGGGAGTAGCAGTCTCCCCTCGGGGTAGGGGCGCAGGCTGCTGGGAGTAGTAGTCTCCCCTCGGGGTCGGGGCGCAGGCTGCTGGGAGTAGTAGTCTCCCCCCGGGGGCAGGGGCGCAGGCTGCTGGGAGTAGTAGTCTCCCCTCGGGGCAGGGGCGCAGGCTGCTGGGAGTAGTAGTCTTCCGTCGGGGCAGGGGCGCAGGCTGCTGGGAGTAGTAGTCTTCCCTCGGGGCAGGGGCGCAGGCTGCTGGGAGTAGTAGTCTTCCCTCGGGGCAGGGGCGCAGGCTGCTGGGAGTAGCAGTCTCCCCTCGGGGCAGGGGCGCAGGCTGCTGGGAGTAGCAGTCTACCCTCGGGGTAGGGGCGCAGGCCGCTGGGAGTAGTAGTCTCCCCTCGGGGCAGGGGCGCAGGCCGCTGGGAGTAGTAGTCTCCCCTCGGGGCAGGGGCGCAGGCTGCTGGGAGTAGTAGTCTCCCCTCGGGGTAGGGGCGCAGGCTGCTGGGAGTAGTAGTCTCCCCTCGGGGCAGGGGCGCAGGCTGCTGGGAGTAGTAGTCTCCCCTCGGGGCAGGGGCGCAGGCTGCTGGGAGTAGTAGTCTCCCCGCAGGGCAGGGGCGCAGGCTGCTGGGAGTAGTAGTCTCCCCTCGGGGCAGGGGCGCAGGCTGCTGGGAGTAGTAGTCTCCCCTCGGGGCAGGGGCGCAGGCTGCTGGGAGTAGTAGTCTCCCCTCGGGGCAGGGGCGCAGGCTGCTGGGAGTAGCAGTCTCCCCTCGGGGCAGGGGCGCAGGCTGCTGGGAGTAGTAGTCTCCCCTCGGGGTAGGGGCGCAGGCTGCTGGGAGTAGCAGTCTCCCCTCGGGGTAGGGGCGCAGGCTGCTGGGAGTAGCAGTTTCCCCTCGGGGCAGGGGCGCAGGCTGCTGAGAGTCTCCCCTCGGGGCAGGGGCGCAGGCTGCTGGGAGTAGCAGTCTCCCCTCGGGGTAGGGGCGCAGGCTGCTGGGAGTAGTAGTCTCCCCTCGGGGTCGGGGCGCAGGCTGCTGGGAGTAGTAGTCTCCCCCCGGGGGCAGGGGCGCAGGCTGCTGGGAGTAGTAGTCTCCCCTCGGGGCAGGGGCGCAGGCTGCTGGGAGTAGTAGTCTTCCGTCGGGGCAGGGGCGCAGGCTGCTGGGAGTAGTAGTCTTCCCTCGGGGCAGGGGCGCAGGCTGCTGGGAGTAGTAGTCTTCCCTCGGGGCAGGGGCGCAGGCTGCTGGGAGTAGCAGTCTCCCCTCGGGGCAGGGGCGCAGGCTGCTGGGAGTAGCAGTCTACCCTCGGGGTAGGGGCGCAGGCTGCTGGTAGTAGTCTCCCCTCGGGGCAGGGGCGCAGGCCGCTGGGAGTAGTAGTCTCCCCTCGGGGCAGGGGCGCAGGCTGCTGGGAGTAGTAGTCTCCCCTCGGGGTAGGGGCGCAGGCTGCTGGGAGTAATAGTCTCCCCTCGGGGCAGGGGCGCAGGCTGCTGGGAGTAGTAGTCTCCCCGCAGGGCAGGGGCGCAGGCTGCTGGGAGTAGTAGTCTCCCCTCGGGGCAGGGGCGCAGGCTGCTGGGAGTAGTAGTCTCCCCTCGGGGCAGGGGCGCAGGCTGCTGGGAGTAGTAGTCTCCCCTTGGGGCAGGGGCGCAGGCTGCTGGGAGTAGCAGTCTCCCCTCGGGGCAGGGGCGCAGGCTGCTGGGAGTAGTAGTCTCCCCTCGGGGTAGGGGCGCAGGCTGCTGGGAGTAGTAGTCTCCCCTCGGGGTAGGGGCGCAGGCTGCTGGGAGTAGTAGTCTCCCCTCGGGGTAGGGGCGCAGGCTGCTGGGAGTAGTGTCTCTCCTCCGCACATTACATGTAGTTACATTGTTGTTCTGATCGGGGACTTCTTCACATGAAGCCCCGCACTCTGTGGACCTCTGGGCGGTCGTGGACATCTCTCCTCGCCGCCGACCCGCAGAAAAGTTAACGCGCACAGCCGACATCTTTCCCCTCCTGCTCCTAGCAACGCTCGGGCGGGTCTCTCTCCTCCTGACTCCGCCCCTCTTCTCAAAAGCTCGGGCAGAGACGTAGTGACGTCAGCGCGCAGGACGCAGTATGACCAGTGGGGGCTGAGATCATCCACCAGCAGGTGGCGCCGCTATGGGGGAGAGTCGTCTCCGGGCAGTGAGGCCGCTCAGGACTCCGGGACCTCAGTGATTTGAAAGCAGAGGAAACACCGAGTCCTCCTGACCCTGCTCCCCGCGGAGGCCGCACAGTGTATACAGGCCTCACAGTGTATACCGGCCGCACGGTGTATACCGGCCGCACGGTGTATACAGCCCGCACGGTGTATACAGCCCGCACGGTGTATACAGCCCGCACAGTGTATACAGCTCTCACAGTGTATACAGCCCTCACGGTGTATACCGGCCGCACGGTGTATACAGCCCTCACGGTGTATACAGGCCGCACGGTGTATACAGCCCTCACGGTGTATACAGGCCGCACGGTGTATACCGGCCGCACAGTGTATACAGCCCTCACTTTGTGTACAGGCCTCACAGTGTATACAGCCCTCACGGTGTGTACAGGCCGCACGGTGTATACAGCCCTCACGGTGTGTACAGGCCGCACAGTGTATACAGCCCTCACGGTGTATACAGGCCGCACGGTGTATACAGCCCTCACGGTGTGTACAGGCCGCACGGTGTATACAGCCCTCACAGTGTATACAGGCCGCACGGTGTATACAGGCCGCACGGTGTATACAGGCCGCACGGTGTATACAGCCCTCACGGTGTATACAGGCCGCACGGTGTATACAGGCCGCACAGTGTATACAGTCCTCACGGTGTATACAGCCCTCACGGTGTATACAACCCTCACGGTGTATACATGCCGCACGGTGTATACAGCCCTCATTGTGTATACAGGCCGCACCGTGTATACAGCCCTCACGGTGTATACAGGCCGCATGGTGTATACCGGCCGCACGGTGTATACAGGCCGCACAGTGTATACAGCCCTCACGGTGTATACAGGCCGCACGGTGTATACAGGCCGCACAGTGTATACAGCCCTCACGGTGTATACAGGCCGCACGGTGTATACCGGCCGCATGGTGTATACAGGCCGCACGGTGTATACAGGCCGCATGGTGTATACCGGCCGCACGGTGTATACAGGCCGCACAGTGTATACAGCCCTCACGGTGTATACAGGCCGCACGGTGTGTACAGCCCTCACGGTGTATACAGGCCGCACGGTGTATACCGGCCGCACGGTGTATACAGGCCGCACGGTGTATACAGGCCGCACAGTGTATACAGCCCTCACGGTGTATACAGGCCGCACGGTGTGTACAGCCCTCACGGTGTATACCGGCCTCACGGTGTATACAGGCCGCACGGTGTATACAGGCCGCAAAGTGTATACAGCCCTCACTTTGTGTACTGGCCGCACGGTGTATACAGGACGCATGGTGTGTACAGGCCGCATGGTGTGTACAGGCCGCATGGTGTGTACAGGCCGCACGGTGTATACAGGCCGCACGGTGTGTACAGGCGGCACGGTGTATACCGGCCGCACGGTGTATACAGCCCTCACGGTGTGTACAGGCCGCACGGTGTATACAGGCCGCACGGTGTGTACAGGCCGCACGGTGTGTACAGGCCGCACGGTGTATACAGGCCGCACGGTGTGTACAGGCCGCACGGTGTATACAGCCCTCACGGTGTGTACAGGCCGCACGGTGTGTACAGGCCGCACGGTGTATACAGCCCTCACGGTGTGTACAGGCCGCACGGTGTATACAGGCCGCACGGTGTATACAGGCCGCACAGTGTATACAGCCCTCACGGTGTGTACAGGCCGCACAGTGTATACAGGCCGCACGGTGTGTACAGGCCGCACGGTGTATACAGCCCTCACGGTGTATACTGGCCGCACGGTGTATACAGGCCGCACGGTGTATACAGGCCGCACGGTGTATACAGGCCGCACAGTGTATACAGCCCTCACGGTGTATACAGCCCTCACTTTGTGTACAGGCCGCACGGTGTATACAGCCCTCACGGTGTGTACAGGCCGCACAGTGTATACAGCCCTCACGGTGTGTACAGGCCGCACGGTGTATACAGGCCGCACGGTGTATACAGGCCTCACGGTGTATACAGGCCGCACGGTGTATACAGCCCTCACGGTGTATACAGGCCGCACGGTGTATACAGCCCTCACGGTGTGTACAGGCCGCACGGTGTATACAGGCCGCACGGTGTATACAGCCCTCACGGTGTATACAGGCCGCACGGTGTATGCAGCCCGCACGGTGTATACAGCCCTCACGGTGTATACAGGCCGCACGGTGTATACAGGCCGCACGGTGTGTACAGCCCTCACGGTGTGTACAGGCCGCACGGTGTGTACAGGCCGCACGGTGTATACCGGCCGCACGGTGTATACAGGCCGCACGGTGTATACAGGCCGCACGGTGTATACAGGCCGCACGGTGTATACAGGCCGCACGGTGTATACAGCCCTCACGGTGTGTACAGGCCGCACAGTGTATACAGGCCGCACGGTGTGTACAGGCCGCACGGTGTATACAGCCCTCAAGGTGTATACCGGCCGCACGGTGTATACAGGCCGCACGGTGTATACAGCCCTCACGGTGTATACAGGCCGCACAGTGTATACAGCCCTCACGGTGTATACAGCCCTCACTTTGTGTACAGGCCTCACGGTGTATACAGCCCTCACGGTGTGTACAGGCCGCACAGTGTATACAGCCCTCACGGTGTGTACAGGCCGCACGGTGTATACAGGCCTCACGGTGTATACAGGCCGCACGGTGTATACAGCCCTCACGGTGTATACAGGCCGCACGGTGTATACAGCCCTCACGGTGTGTACAGGCCGCACGGTGTATACAGCCCTCACAGTGTATACAGGCCGCACGGTGTATACAGCCCTCACGGTGTATACAGGCCGCACGGTGTATACAGCCCGCACGGTGTATACAGCCCTCAAGGTGTATACAGGCCACACGGTGTATACAGCCCGCACGGTGTATACAGCCCTCACGGTGTATACAGTCCGCACGGTGTATACAGCCCTCATGGTGTATACAGGCCGCACGGTGTATACAGGCCTCACGGTGTATACAGGCCGCACGGTGTATGCAGGCCACACGGTGTATACAGCCCGCATGGTGTATACAGCCCTCACGGTGTATACAGGCCGCACGGTGTATACAGGCCGCACGGTGTGTACAGGCCGCACGGTGTATACCGGCTGCACAGTGTATACAGGCCGCACGGTGTATACAGCCCTCACGTTGTATACAGGCCGCACGGTGTATACAGGCCGCACGATGTATACAGCCCTCACGGTGTATACAGGCCGCACGGTGTATACAGGCCGCACAGTGTATACAGCCCTCACGGTGTATACAGGCCGCACGGTGTATACAGCCCTCACGGTGTATACCGGCCGCACGGTGTATACAGGTTGCACGGTGTATACAGGCCGCACAGTGTATACAGCCCTCACGGTGTATACCGGCCGCACAGTGTATACAAGCCGCGCGGTGTATACCGGCCGCACAGTGTATACAAGCCGCGCGGTGTATACAGGCCGCACGGTGTATACAGCCCTCACAGTGTATACAGGCCGCACGGTGTATACAGGCCGCACGGTGTATACAGCCCGCACGGTGTATACAGCCCTCAAGGTGTATACAGGCCACACGGTGTATACAGCCCGCACGGTGTATACAGCCCTCACGGTGTATACAGTCCGCACGGTGTATACAGCCCTCATGGTGTATACAGGCCGCACGGTGTATACAGGCCTCACGGTGTATACAGGCCGCACGGTGTATACAGGCCACACGGTGTATACTGCCCGCATGGTGTATACAGCCCTCACGGTGTATACAGGCCGCACGGTGTATACAGGCCGCACGGTGTGTACAGGCCGCACGGTGTATACCGGCCGCACAGTGTATACAGGCCGCACGGTGTATACAGCCCTCACGTTGTATACAGGCCGCACGGTGTATACAGACCGCACGGTGTATACAGGCCGCACGATGTATACAGCCCTCACGGTGTATACAGGCCGCACGGTGTATACAGGCCGCACAGTGTATACAGCCCTCACGGTGTATACAGGCCGCACGGTGTATACAGCCCTCACGGTGTATACCGGCCGCACGGTGTATACAGGTTGCACGGTGTATACAGGCCGCACAGTGTATACAGCCCTCACGGTGTATACCGGCCGCACAGTGTATACAAGCCGCGCGGTGTATACAGGCCGCACAGTGTATACAGGCCGCGCGGTGTATACAGCCCTCACGGTGTATACAGGCCGCACGGTGTATACAGCCCTCACGGTGTATGCAGGCCACACGGTGTATACAGCCCTCACGGTGTATACAGGCCGCACGGTGTGTACAGGCCGCACGGTGTATACAGCCCTCACGGTGTGTACAGGCCGCACGGTGTATACAGGCCACACGGTGTATACAGCCCTCACAGTGTATACAGGCCGCACGGTGTATACAGCCCTCACAGTGTATACAGGCCGCACGGTGTATACAGGCCGCACAGTGTATACAGCCCTCACGGTGTATACAGGCCGCACGGTGTATACAGCCCTCACGGTGTATACAACCCTCACGGTGTATACATGCCGCACGGTGTATACAGCCCTCACAGTGTATACAGGCCGCACAGTGTATACAGCCCTCACAGTGTATACAGGCCGCACGGTGTATACAGCCCTCACGGTGTATACAGGCCGCACAGTGTATACAGCCCTCACGGTGTATACAGGCCGCACGGTGTATACAGCCCTCACGGTGTATACCGGCCGCACGGTGTATACAGGCCGCACGGTGTGTACAGGCCGCACGGTGTATACAGCCCTCACGGTGTATACCGGCCTCACGGTGTATACAGGCCGCACGGTGTATACCGGCCGCACGGTGTATACAGGCCGCACAGTGTATACAGCCCTCACTTTGTGTACAGGCCGCACGGTGTATACAGGCCGCACGGTGTGTACAGGCCGCACAGTGTATACAGCCCTCACTTTGTGTACAGGCCTCACAGTGTATACAGCCCTCACGGTGTGTACAGGCCGCACGGTGTATACAGCCCTCACGGTGTATACAGGCCGCACGGTGTATACAGCCCTCACGGTGTGTACAGGCCCCACGGTGTGTACAGGCCGCACGGTGTATACAGCCCTCACGGTGTATACCGGCCGCACGTTGTATACAGGCCGCACGGTGTATACAGGCCGCACAGTGTATACAGCCCTCACGGTGTGTACAGGCCGCACAATGTATACCGGCCGCACGGTGTATACAGCCCTCACGGTGTATACAGCCCTCACGGTGTATACAGGCCGCACAGTGTATACAGCCCTCACGGTGTATACAGCCCTCACTTTGTGTACAGGCCGCACAGTGTATACAGCCCTCACGGTGTGTACAGGCCGCACAGTGTATACAGCCCTCACGGTGTATACAGGCCGCACGGTGTATACAGCCCTCACGGTGTATACAGGCCGCACGGTGTATACAGGCCGCACGGTGTATACAGCCCTCACAGTGTATACAGGCCGCACAGTGTATACAGCCCTCACGGTGTATACAGGCCGCACGGTGTATACAGCCCTCACGGTGTGTACAGGCCGCACGGTGTATACAGCCCTCACAGTGTATACAGGCCGCACGGTGTATACAGCCCTCACGGTGTGTACAGGCCGCACGGTGTATACAGCCCTCACAGTGTATACAGGCCGCACGGTGTATACAGCCCTCACGGTGTATACAGCCCGCACGGTGTATACAGCCCGCACGGTGTATACAGCCCTCAAGGTGTATACAGGCCACACGGTGTATACAGCCCGCACGGTGTATACAGCCCTCACGGTGTATACAGTCCGCACGGTGTATACAGCCCTCATGGTGTATACAGGCCGCACGGTGTATACAGGCCTCACGGTGTATACAGGCCGCACGGTGTATACAGGCCACACGGTGTATACAGCCCGCATGGTGTATACAGCCCTCACGGTGTATACAGGCCGCACGGTGTATACAGGCCGCACGGTGTGTACAGGCCGCACGGTGTATACCGGCCGCACAGTGTATACAGGCCGCACGGTGTATACAGCCCTCACGTTGTATACAGGCCGCACGGTGTATACAGGCCGCACGGTGTATACAGGCCGCACGATGTATACAGCCCTCACGGTGTATACAGGCCGCACGGTGTATACAGGCCGCACAGTGTATACAGCCCTCACGGTGTATACAGGCCGCACGGTGTATACAGCCCTCACGGTGTATACCGGCCGCACGGTGTATACAGGTCGCACGGTGTATACAGGCCGCACAGTGTATACAGCCCTCACGGTGTATACCGGCCGCACAGTGTATACAAGCCGCGCGGTGTATACAGGCCGCACAGTGTATACAGGCCGCGCGGTGTATACAGGCCGCACGGTGTATACAGCCCTCACGGTGTATACCGGCCGCACAGTGTATACAGGCCGCACGGTGTGTACAGCCCTCACGGTGTATACAGCCCTCACGGTGTATACAGGCCGCACGGTGTATACCGGCCGCACGGTGTATACAGGCCGCAGTGTATACAGCCCTCACGGTGTATACAGGCCGCACGGTGTGTACAGGCCGCACGGTGTGTACAGCCCTCACGGTGTATACCGGCCTCACGGTGTATACAGGCCGCACGGTGTATACAGGCCGCACAGTGTATACAGGCCGCACGGTGTGTACAGGCCGCACGGTGTGTACAGGCCGCACGGTGTATACAGGCCGCACGGTGTGTACAGGCCGCACGGTGTATACCGGCCGCACGGTGTATACAGCCCTCACGGTGTGTACAGGCCGCATGGTGTATACAGCCCTCACGGTGTATACCGGCCGCACGGTGTATACAGCCCTCACGGTGTGTACAGGCCGCACGGTGTGTACAGGCCGCACGGTGTGTACAGGCCGCACGGTGTGTACAGGCCAGCACGGTGTGTACAGGCCGCACGGTGTATACAGCCCTCACGGTGTATACAGGCCGCACAGTGTATACAGGCCGCACGGTGTATACACGCCGCACAGTGTATACAGCCCTCACGGTGTATACAGGCCGCACGGTGTGTACAGGCCGCACGGTGTGTACAACCCTCACGGTGTATACCGGCCTCACGGTGTATACAGGCCGCACGGTGTATACAGCCCTCACTTTGTGTACAGGCCGCACGGTGTGTACATGCCGCACAGTGTATACAGGCCGCACGGTGTGTACAGGCCGAACGGTGTATACTGGCCTCACGGTGTGTACAGGCCGCACGGTGTGTACAGGCCAGCACGGTGTGTACAGGCCGCACGGTGTATACAGCCCTCACGGTGTATACCGGCCGCACGGTGTATACAGCCCTCACGGTGTGTACAGGCCGCATGGTGTATACAGCCCTCACGGTGTATACAGGCCGCACGGTGTGTACAGGCCGCACGGTGTGTACAGCCCTCACGGTGTATACCGGCCTCACGGTGTATACAGGCCGCACGGTGTATACAGCCCTCACTTTGTGTACAGGCCGCACGGTGTGTACATGCCGCACAGTGTATACAGGCCGCACGGTGTGTACAGGCCGAACGGTGTATACTGGCCTCACGGTGTGTACAGGCCGCACGGTGTGTACAGGCCAGCACGGTGTGTACAGGCCGCGCGGTGTATACAGCCCTCACGGTGTATACCGGCCGCACGGTGTATACAGCCCTCACGGTGTGTACAGGCCGCATGGTGTATACAGCCCTCACGGTGTATACAGCCCTCACGGTGTGTACAGGCCGCACGGTGTGTACAGGCCGCACGGTGTGTACAGGCCAGCACGGTGTGTACAGGCCGCACGGTGTATACAGCCCTCACGGTGTATACCGGCCGCATGGTGTATACAGCCCTCACGGTGTATACAGGCCGCACGGTGTATACAGGCCGCACAGTGTATACAGCCCTCACGGTGTATACAGGCCGCACGGTGTGTACAGGCCGCACGGTGTGTACAGCCCTCACGGTGTATACCGGCCTTACGGTGTATACATGCCGCACGGTTTATACAGGCCGCACAGTGTATACAGCCCTCACTTTGTGTACAGGCCGCACGGTGTATACAGGCCGCACGGTGTGTACAGGCCGCACGGTGTATACAGGCCGCACGGTGTATACAGGCCGCACGGTGTATACAGGCCGCACGGTGTATACAGCCCTCACGGTGTATACAGCCCTCACGGTGTATACAGGCCGCATGGTGTATACAGCCCTCACGGTGTATACCGGCCGCACGGTGTATACAGCCCTCACGGTGTGTACAGGCCGCACGGTGTGTACAGGCCGCACGGTGTGTACAGGCCGCACGGTGTATACAGCCCTCACGGTGTATACAGGCCGCACGGTGTATACAGCCCTCACAGTGTGTACCGGCCGCACGGTGTATACAGGCCGCACAGTGTATACAGCCCTCACGGTGTATACAGCCCTCACGGTGTATACAGGCCGCACGGTGTATACAGCCCTCACGGTGTATACAGGCCACACGGTGTATACAGCCCTCACGGTGTATACAGGCCGCACGGTGTGTACAGGCCGCACGGTGTATACAGCCCTCACGGTGTGTACAGGCCGCACGGTGTATACAGGCCACACGGTGTATACAGCCCTCACAGTGTATACAGGCCACACGGTGTATACAGCCCTCACAGTGTATACAGGCCGCACGGTGTATACAGGCCGCACAGTGTATACAGCCCTCACGGTGTATACAGGCCGCACGGTGTATACAGCCCTCACGGTGTATACAACCCTCACGGTGTATACATGCCGCACGGTGTATACAGCCCTCACAGTGTATACAGGCCGCACAGTGTATACAGCCCTCACAGTGTATACAGGCCGCACGGTGTATACCGGCCGCACGGTGTATACAGCCCTCACGGTGTATACAGGCCGCACGGTGTATACAGGCCGCACAGTGTATACAGCCCTCACGGTGTATACAGGCCGCACGGTGTATACAGCCCTCACGGTGTATACCGGCCGCACGGTGTATACAGGCCGCACGGTGTATACAGGCCGCACGGTGTGTACAGGCCGCACGGTGTATACAGCCCTCACGGTGTATACCGGCCTCACGGTGTATACAGGCCGCACGGTGTATACAGGCCGCACGGTGTATACAGGCCGCACGGTGTATACAGGCCGCACAGTGTATACAGCCCTCACGGTGTATACAGGCCGCACGGTGTATACAGGCCGCACGGTGTATACAGCCCTCACGGTGTATACAGGCCGCACGGTGTATACAGGCCGCACAGTGTATACCGGCCGCATGGTGTATACAGGCCGCACGGTGTATACAGGCCGCATGGTGTATACCGGCCGCACGGTGTATACAGGCCGCACAGTGTATACAGCCCTCACGGTGTATACAGGCCGCACGGTGTATACAGCCCTCACGATGTATACAGGCCGCACGGTGTATACAGGCCGCACAGTGTATACAGCCCTCACGGTGTATACAGGCCGCACGGTGTATACCGGCCGCATGGTGTATACAGGCCGCACGGTGTATACAGGCCGCATGGTGTATACCGGCCGCACGGTGTATACAGGCCGCACAGTGTATACAGCCCTCACGGTGTATACCGGCCGCACAGTGTATACAGGCCGCACGGTGTGTACAGCCCTCACGGTGTATACAGGCCGCACGGTGTATACAGGCCGCACGGTGTATACCGGCCGCACGGTGTATACAGGCCGCACAGTGTATACAGCCCTCATGGTGTATACAGGCCGCACGGTGTGTACAGCCCTCACGGTGTATACCGGCCTCACGGTGTATACAGGCCGCACGGTGTATACAGGCCGCAAAGTGTATACAGCCCTCACTTTGTGTACTTGCCGCACGGAGTATACAGGCCGCACGGTGTGTACAGGCCGCACGGTGTGTACAGGCTGCACGGTGTATACAGGCCGCACGGTGTATACAGGCCGCACGGTGTGTACAGGCCGCACGTTGTATACAGCCCTCACGGTGTATACCGGCCGCACGGTGTATACAGCCCTCACGGTGTGTACAGGCCGCACGGTGTATACAGGCCGCACGGTGTGTACAGGCCGCACGTTGTGTACAGGCCAGCACGGTGTGTACAGGCCGCACGGTGTATACAGCCCTCACGGTGTATACCGGCCGCACGGTGTATACAGCCCTCACGGTGTGTACAGGCCGCACGGTGTATACAGCCCTCACGGTGTGTACAGGCCGCACGGTGTGTACAGGCCAGCACGGTGTGTACAGGCCGCACGGTGTATACAGCCCTCACGGTGTATACCGGCCGCACGGTGTATACAGCCCTCACGGTGTGTACAGGCCGCACGGTGTATACAGGCCGCACGGTGTATACAGCCCTCACGGTGTGTACAGGCCGCACGGTGTATACAGCCCTCACGGTGTATACCGGCCGCACGGTGTATACAGGCCGCACGGTGTATACAGGCCGCACAGTGTATACAGCCCTCACTTTGTGTACAGGCCGCACAGTGTATACAGGCCGCACGGTGTGTACAGGCCGCACGGTGTATACAGCCCTCACGGTGTATACCGGCCGCACGGTGTATACAGGCCGCACGGTGTATACAGCCCTCACGGTGTATGCAGGCCGCACAGTGTATACAGCCCTCACGGTGTATACAGCCCTCACTTTGTGTACAGGCCGCACGGTGTATACAGCCCTCACGGTGTGTACAGGCCGCACAGTGTATACAGCCCTCACGGTGTGTACAGGCCGCACGGTGTATACAGGCCGCACGGTGTATACAGGCCTCACGGTGTATACAGGCCGCACGGTGTATACAGCCCTCACGGTGTATACAGGCCGCACGGTGTATACAGCCCTCACGGTGTGTACAGGCCGCACGGTGTATACAGCCCTCACAGTGTATACATGCCGCACGGTGTATACAGCCCTCACGGTGTATACAGGCCGCACGGTGTATGCAGCCCGCACGGTGTATACAGCCCTCACGGTGTATGCAGGCCACACGGTGTATACAGCCCTCACGGTGTATACAGGCCGCACGGTGTATACAGCCCTCACGGTGTATACAGCCCTCACGGTGTATGCAGGCCACACGGTGTATACAGCCCTCACGGTGTATACAGGCCGCACGGTGTGTACAGGCCGCACGGTGTATACAGCCCTCACGGTGTGTACAGGCCGCACGGTGTATACAGGCCACACGGTGTATACAGCCCTCACAGTGTATACAGGCCGCACGGTGTATACAGCCCTCACAGTGTATACAGGCCGCACGGTGTATACAGGCCGCACAGTGTATACAGCCCTATAATAATATAATAATAATAGTTTATTTTTATAGCGCCAACATATTCCGCAGCACTTTACAAATTTTAGGGGGGACTTATACAGAGAATACAGAATAAGCATATCTCATATCGAACGGAGTGAGGGCCCTGCTCGCGAGCTTACAGTCTATGAGGAAGTGGGGGAGACACAAAAGGTAAAAAGTACATATATTGTATAATGCAGCCTTGATATACTGAATAGGATAAATAATAATACATGGACTGGTCGCCAGCCAGTATGTGTGCAGTCCTGACAGAGGCTTTTATGTGCATGGTTGGTTTGAACCCGAAGTTGAAGAAGATTTTAATATGGGGGAAAGCTGGGATGGACAGAGTGTGTTTAGGTGATACGCCAGTCTAAAGAAATGTGTTTTTAGGGTTCGCTTGAAACTGTGGGTATTGGGAATTAATCGAACTGTCCTGGGTAGTGCATTCCAGAGAATTGGCGCAGCACGCGAGAAATCTTGGAGACGGGAGTGGGAAGTTCGGATTATGGAGGATTTTAGTTTCAAGTCATTTGCAGAACGGAGGGCACGTGTAGGGTGGTAGACTGAGACAAAGGAGGAGATGTAGGGGGGTACTGAAGCATGGAGCGCTTTGTGGGTAAGCGTGATAAGTTTAAAACGAACTCTATATTGGATGGGCAACCAATGCAATGACTGGCACAGGGAAGAGGCATCTGAGTAGCGGTTGGCGAGGAATATGATCCTGGCTGCTGCGTTCAGGACGGATTGGAGAGGGGAGAGTTTAGTAAGAGGGAGACCGATTAGTAGAGCGTTGCAATAGTCAAGACGAGAATGAATAAGAGCGACAGTAAGAGTTTTTGCCGAGTCAAAGGTGAGAAAAGTCCTGATTCTTGAGATGTTTTTGAGGTGTAGATGACATGAACGAGCGAGTGATTTGATGTGAGGAGTGAAAGAAAGATCTGAATCAAAAATGACCCCAAGACAGCGGGCTTGTAGCTGGGGAGTAATGGTTGAGCCACAAACGGAGATGGCAATATCGGGCACAGGTAGATTAATGGAGGGAGGAAAGACGAGTAGTTCAGTTTTTGACAGATTCAGTTTTAGGTAGAGGGAGGACATAATGTTAGACACAGCAGAAAGACAATCACTGGTCTTTTGTAGTAATGCAGGGGTGATGTCCGGAGCAGAGGTGTATAATTGGGTGTCATCAGCATAGAGATGGTACTGAAAACCGAATCTACTGATTGTTTGTCCAATAGGAGCGGTGTATAAGGAGAAAAGAAGGGGGCCTAGGACTGATCCTTGAGGAACCCCGACAGTAAGAGGAAGTAGGGAGGAGGAGGAGCCGGCAAAAGACACAGAGAAGGAGCGGTCGGAGAGATAAGAGGAGAACCAGGAGAGAACCGTGTCCTTGAGGCCAATAGTGCGGAGCATAGTGAGGAGGAGCTGGTGATCCACAGTGTCAAATGCTGCAGAGAGATCCAGGAGAATCAGCAGGGAGTAGTGACCATTAGATTTAGCTGTTAGTAGATCATTAGAGACTTTAGTGAGGGCAGTTTCAGTAGAATGTAAAGAGCGGAAACCAGATTGTAAAGGGTCAAGAAGAGAGTTGTCTGAGAGATAGCGGATTAGACGGGAGTGGACCAGGCGTTCCAGGAGTTTAGAGATAAAGGGAAGATTGGAAACAGGTCTGTAGTTGGCCGTGCAGTTCTGGTCGAGGGATGGTTTTTTAAGTAATGGTTGTATGCTGGCGTGTTTAAAAGAAGAGGGAAAGATACCAGATGAGAGGGAAAGGTTGAAAATTTTAGTTAGGTGAGAGGTGACAGCTGGAGCAAGGGACTGAAGGAGATGTGAGGGAATAGGGTCGCTGGTGCAGGTGGTAGGGCGAGAAGATGCAAGGAGCCTGATCACTTCATCTTCCGTGACTGGTTCGAAGTCAGAAAATGAGCAAGATACAATGTGGCGGGGGGGAGCATGCATAACATTTGGGGATTGGGAGAAAATTTCCTGTCGGATATGGTCAATTTTTTCTTTGAAATAGTTAGCCAGATCGTCAGCGCTGAGGTCGGTGGTCGGGGCCTGTGCTGTTTGATTGAGGAGAGAATGAAACGTGTCAAAGAGTCGTTTAGGATTATTGGAAAGTGAGATGATGAGGTTGTTAAAGTAGGTTTGTTTGGAGAGGTGAAGGGCAGAGTTATATGTTTTCAGCATAAATTTATAGTGGAGGAAATCTTCGGGCAGATTTGACTTTCTCCACAGCCGTTCAGCGCACCTGGAGTACCTCTGGAGAAGACGTGTTTGAGGCGTGTGCCAGGGTTGTCGCCGTCTATGCCGAATTGTTCTTTGTGTAGGAGGTGCGGCTTCATCCAGGGCGCATAGCATTATTTTGTTATAATGCTTCAATGCAGATTCGGGACATGAGAGGGAGGAGATTGGGGCCAATGATGATTGCAACCTTTTTATAAATTTCTGGGTGTTAATGGCGCGTAAATTTCTATAAGTGTGGACGGTGGGAGTGTCTTGAGTAGAGTCACAGTTCTTGACAGAGAATGAAAGAAGATTATGGTCAGAGAGTGGAAGGGGAGAGTTAGTAAAGTCATGTACTGAGCAAAGCCGGGAGAAGATCAGGTCCAATGTGTTCCCGTCCTCATGTGTAGGAGAATTAGCAAGCTGTGAAAGGCCAAAGGAGGAGGTTAATGATAAAAGATGCGTGGCAGATTGGGAAAGAGGATCGCCAATTGGGATGTTAAAGTCTCCCATGATTATCGTGGGGATGTCGCAGGATAGAAAATTTGTAAGCCAGGCAGCAAAGTGATCCAGGAATTGACGGGGGGGACCTGGGGGGCGATAGACAACCGCCACTCGCAGGGAGAAGGGCCGGTAGAGTCTGACTGTGTGGGCCTCAAAGGACGGGAAGATAAGGGAGGGTACAGGGGGGATAACCTGAAAAGTACATTTTGTTGAAAGAAGCAGACCAACACCTCCACCTGATCTGTTGTCAGGTCGCGGGGTATGAGAGAAATGTAGGCCACCATAGGAGAGAGCTGCAGCGGCGGTGGTGTCCGACTGCTGGATCCAGGTTTCAGTGAGAGCCAGAAGGTTGAGGGAATTAGAGAGGAAAAAGTCATGGATGTAAGAGAGTTTATTACAAGCTGAGCGTGCATTCCAAAGGGCACAGTTGAATGAGACAGAAGATATGCAGGGAATATTAATGAGATTAGCAGGGTTTCTGAATGTAACAGGGAAAGAGTTAGTGTTATTATTACTGGAGGGTCCTGGGTTGGGAGAAATATCACCTGCGACTAATAGAAGGAAGATACAGAGAGTGAGCAGATGATTGAGTGATTTGTGAGAGCGTTTCCTGCGTTGTATGGTGGGAATGAATGGATCTGCGTGGTATAACATTGTGAAGAGAGCATGACAACTGTACATAGGAGAAGAGAGGAGTGAGGGATTAATATGGATGAAGTGTGCCGCATTTGTGGGTGAACGGTGAATGTGGATGATTGTAGCAACCAGAGTATAAATGGCACAGTTACAAATGGTGAATACTGTTTGCCAAAAAGATGACCTGGAAGCAAGTTTGTTTAATTGTCTTGCATGTCTTACCTGTCTCCTGCCCTGTCCAACTGCCATTTTCTAACTGCCAGGGCACTTTGCTAAATTATGGCACTTCGATAAAGTATGCATAAATGCTATATGCATAAATGCCCCTCACGGTGTATACAGGCCGCACGGTGTATACAGCCCTCACGGTGTATACAACCCTCACGGTGTATACATGCCGCACGGTGTATACAGCCCTCACAGTGTATACAGGCCGCACAGTGTATACAGCCCTCACAGTGTATACAGGCCGCACGGTGTATACCGGCCGCACGGTGTATACAGCCCTCACGGTGTATACAGGCCGCACAGTGTATACAGCCCTCACGGTGTATACAGGCCGCACGGTGTATACAGCCCTCACGGTGTATACCGGCCGCACGGTGTATACAGGCCGCACGGTGTGTACAGGCCGCACGGTGTATACAGCCCTCACGGTGTATACCGGCCTCACGGTGTATACAGGCCGCACGGTGTATACAGGCCGCACGGTGTATACCGGCCGCACGGTGTATACAGGCCGCACAGTGTATACAGCCCTCACTTTGTGTACAGGCCGCACGGTGTATACAGGCCGCACGGTGTGTACAGGCCGCACAGTTTATACAGCCCTCACTTTGTGTACAGGCCTCACAGTGTATACAGCCCTCACGGTGTGTACAGGCCGCACGGTGTATACAGCCCTCACGGTGTATACAGGCCGCACGGTGTATACAGCCCTCACGGTGTGTACAGGCCCCACGGTGTGTACAGGCCGCACGGTGTATACAGCCCTCACGGTGTATACCGGCCGCACGTTGTATACAGGCCGCACGGTGTATACAGGCCGCACAGTGTATACAGCCCTCACGGTGTGTACAGGCCGCACAATGTATACCGGCCGCACGGTGTATACAGCCCTCACGGTGTATACAGCCCTCACGGTGTATACAGGCCGCACAGTGTATACAGCCCTCACGGTGTATACAGCCCTCACTTTGTGTACAGGCCGCACAGTGTATACAGCCCTCACGGTGTGTACAGGCCGCACAGTGTATACAGCCCTCACGGTGTATACAGGCCGCACGGTGTATACAGCCCTCACGGTGTATACAGGCCGCACGGTGTATACAGGCCGCACGGTGTATACAGCCCTCACAGTGTATACAGGCCGCACAGTGTATACAGCCCTCACGGTGTATACAGGCCGCACGGTGTATACAGCCCTCACGGTGTGTACAGGCCGCACGGTGTATACAGCCCTCACAGTGTATACAGGCCGCACGGTGTATACAGCCCTCACGGTGTGTACAGGCCGCACGGTGTATACAGCCCTCACAGTGTATACAGGCCGCACGGTGTATACAGCCCTCACGGTGTATACAGGCCGCACGGTGTATACAGCCCGCACGGTGTATACAGCCCTCAAGGTGTATACAGGCCACACGGTGTATACAGCCCGCACGGTGTATACAGCCCTCACGGTGTATACAGTCCGCACGGTGTATACAGCCCTCATGGTGTATACAGGCCGCACGGTGTATACAGGCCTCACGGTGTATACAGGCCGCACGGTGTATACAGGCCACACGGTGTATACAGCCCGCATGGTGTATACAGCCCTCACGGTGTATACAGGCCGCACGGTGTATACAGGCCGCACGGTGTGTACAGGCCGCACGGTGTATACCGGCCGCACAGTGTGTACAGGCCGCACGGTGTATACAGCCCTCACGTTGTATACAGGCCGCACGGTGTATACAGGCCGCACGATGTATACAGCCCTCACGGTGTATACAGGCCGCACGGTGTATACAGGCCGCACAGTGTATACAGCCCTCACGGTGTATACAGGCCGCACGGTGTATACAGCCCTCACGGTGTATACCGGCCGCACGGTGTATACAGGTCGCACGGTGTATACAGGCCGCACAGTGTATACAGCCCTCACGGTGTATACCGGCCGCACAGTGTATACAAGCCGCGCGGTGTATACAGGCCGCACAGTGTATACAGGCCGCGCGGTGTATACAGGCCGCACGGTGTATACAGCCCTCACGGTGTATACAGGCCACACGGTGTATACAGCCCGCACGGTGTATACAGCCCTCACGGTGTATACAGTCCGCACGGTGTATACAGCCCTCATGGTGTATACAGGCCGCACGGTGTATACAGGCCTCACGGTGTATACAGGCCGCACGGTGTATACAGGCCACACGGTGTATACAGCCCGCATGGTGTATACAGCCCTCACGGTGTATACAGGCCGCACGGTGTATACAGGCCGCACGGTGTGTACAGGCCGCACGGTGTATACCGGCTGCACAGTGTATACAGGCCGCACGGTGTATACAGCCCTCACGTTGTATACAGGCCGCACGGTGTATACAGGCCGCACGGTGTATACAGGCCGCACGGTGTATACAGGCCGCACGATGTATACAGCCCTCACGGTGTATACAGGCCGCACGGTGTATACAGGCCGCACAGTGTATACAGCCCTCACGGTGTATACAGGCCGCACGGTGTATACAGCCCTCACGGTGTGTACAGGCCGCACAGTGTATACAGCCCTCACGGTGTATACAGGCCGCACGGTGTATACAGCCCTCACGGTGTATACAGGCCGCACGGTGTATACAGGCCGCACGGTGTATACAGCCCTCACAGTGTATACAGGCCGCACAGTGTATACAGCCCTCACGGTGTATACAGGCCGCACGGTGTATACAGCCCTCACGGTGTGTACAGGCCGCACGGTGTATACAGCCCTCACAGTGTATACAGGCCGCACGGTGTATACAGCCCTCACGGTGTGTACAGGCCGCACGGTGTATACAGCCCTCACAGTGTATACAGGCCGCACGGTGTATACAGCCCTCACGGTGTATACAGGCCGCACGGTGTATACAGCCCGCACGGTGTATACAGCCCTCAAGGTGTATACAGGCCACACGGTGTATACAGCCCGCACGGTGTATACAGCCCTCACGGTGTATACAGTCCGCACGGTGTATACAGCCCTCATGGTGTATACAGGCCGCACGGTGTATACAGGCCTCACGGTGTATACAGGCCGCACGGTGTATACAGGCCACACGGTGTATACAGCCCGCATGGTGTATACAGCCCTCACGGTGTATACAGGCCGCACGGTGTATACAGGCCGCACGGTGTGTACAGGCCGCACGGTGTATACCGGCCGCACAGTGTGTACAGGCCGCACGGTGTATACAGCCCTCACGTTGTATACAGGCCGCACGGTGTATACAGGCCGCACGATGTATACAGCCCTCACGGTGTATACAGGCCGCACGGTGTATACAGGCCGCACAGTGTATACAGCCCTCACGGTGTATACAGGCCGCACGGTGTATACAGCCCTCACGGTGTATACCGGCCGCACGGTGTATACAGGTCGCACGGTGTATACAGGCCGCACAGTGTATACAGCCCTCACGGTGTATACCGGCCGCACAGTGTATACAAGCCGCGCGGTGTATACAGGCCGCACAGTGTATACAGGCCGCGCGGTGTATACAGGCCGCACGGTGTATACAGCCCTCACGGTGTATACAGGCCACACGGTGTATACAGCCCGCACGGTGTATACAGCCCTCACGGTGTATACAGTCCGCACGGTGTATACAGCCCTCATGGTGTATACAGGCCGCACGGTGTATACAGGCCTCACGGTGTATACAGGCCGCACGGTGTATACAGGCCACACGGTGTATACAGCCCGCATGGTGTATACAGCCCTCACGGTGTATACAGGCCGCACGGTGTATACAGGCCGCACGGTGTGTACAGGCCGCACGGTGTATACCGGCTGCACAGTGTATACAGGCCGCACGGTGTATACAGCCCTCACGTTGTATACAGGCCGCACGGTGTATACAGGCCGCACGGTGTATACAGGCCGCACGGTGTATACAGGCCGCACGATGTATACAGCCCTCACGGTGTATACAGGCCGCACGGTGTATACAGGCCGCACAGTGTATACAGCCCTCACGGTGTATACAGGCCGCACGGTGTATACAGCCCTCACGGTGTATACCGGCCGCACGGTGTATACAGGTTGCACGGTGTATACAGGCCGCACAGTGTATACAGCCCTCACGGTGTATACCGGCCGCACAGTGTATACAAGCCGCGCGGTGTATACCGGCCGCACAGTGTATACAAGCCGCGCGGTGTATACAGGCCGCACGGTGTATACAGCCCTCACAGTGTATACAGGCCGCACGGTGTATACAGGCCGCACGGTGTATACAGCCCGCACGGTGTATACAGCCCTCAAGGTGTATACAGGCCACACGGTGTATACAGCCCGCACGGTGTATACAGCCCTCACGGTGTATACAGTCCGCACGGTGTATACAGCCCTCATGGTGTATACAGGCCGCACGGTGTATACAGGCCTCACGGTGTATACAGGCCGCACGGTGTATACAGGCCACACGGTGTATACTGCCCGCATGGTGTATACAGCCCTCACGGTGTATACAGGCCGCACGGTGTATACAGGCCGCACGGTGTGTACAGGCCGCACGGTGTATACCGGCCGCACAGTGTATACAGGCCGCACGGTGTATACAGCCCTCACGTTGTATACAGGCCGCACGGTGTATACAGGCCGCACGGTGTATACAGGCCGCACGATGTATACAGCCCTCACGGTGTATACAGGCCGCACGGTGTATACCGGCCGCACGGTGTATACAGCCCTCACGGTGTATACAGGCCGCACAGTGTATACAGCCCTCACGGTGTATACAGGCCGCACGGTGTATACAGCCCTCATGGTGTATACCGGCCGCACGGTGTATACAGGCCGCACGGTGTGTACAGGCCGCACGGTGTATACAGCCCTCACGGTGTATACCGGCCTCACGGTGTATACAGGCCGCACGGTGTATACCGGCCGCACGGTGTATACAGGCCGCACAGTGTATACAGCCCTCACTTTGTGTACAGGCCGCACGGTGTATACAGGCCGCACGGTGTGTACAGGCCGCACAGTGTATACAGCCCTCACTTTGTGTACAGGCCTCACAGTGTATACAGCCCTCACGGTGTGTACAGGCCGCACGGTGTATACAGCCCTCACGGTGTATACAGGCCGCACGGTGTATACAGCCCTCACGGTGTGTACAGGCCCCACGGTGTGTACAGGCCGCACGGTGTATACAGCCCTCACGGTGTATACCGGCCGCACGTTGTATACAGGCCGCACGGTGTATACAGGCCGCACAGTGTATACAGCCCTCACGGTGTGTACAGGCCGCACAATGTATACCGGCCGCACGGTGTATACAGCCCTCACGGTGTATACAGCCCTCACGGTGTATACAGGCCGCACAGTGTATACAGCCCTCACGGTGTATACAGCCCTCATGGTGTATACAGCCCTCACTTTGTGTACAGGCCGCACAGTGTATACAGCCCTCACGGTGTGTACAGGCCGCACAGTGTATACAGCCCTCACGGTGTATACAGGCCGCACGGTGTATACAGCGCTCACGGTGTATACAGGCCGCACGGTGTATACAGGCCGCACGGTGTATACAGCCCTCACAGTGTATACAGGCCGCACAGTATATACAGCCCTCACGGTGTATACAGGCCGCACGGTGTATACAGCCCTCACGGTGTGTACAGGCCGCACGGTGTATACAGCCCTCACAGTGTATACAGGCCGCACGGTGTATACAGCCCTCACGGTGTGTACAGGCCGCACGGTGTATACAGCCCTCACAGTGTATACAGGCCGCACGGTGTATACAGCCCTCACGGTGTATACAGGCCGCACGGTGTATACAGCCCGCACGGTGTATACAGCCCTCAAGGTGTATACAGGCCACACGGTGTATACAGCCCGCACGGTGTATACAGCCCTCACGGTGTATACAGTCCGCACGGTGTATACAGCCCTCATGGTGTATACAGGCCGCACGGTGTATACAGGCCTCACGGTGTATACAGGCCGCACGGTGTATACAGGCCACACGGTGTATACAGCCCGCATGGTGTATACAGCCCTCACGGTGTATACAGGCCGCACGGTGTATACAGGCCGCACGGTGTGTACAGGCCGCACGGTGTATACCGGCCGCACAGTGTATACAGGCCGCACGGTGTATACAGCCCTCACGTTGTATACAGGCCGCACGGTGTATACAGGCCGCACGGTGTATACAGGCCGCACGATGTATACAGCCCTCACGGTGTATACAGGCCGCACGGTGTATACAGGCCGCACAGTGTATACAGCCCTCACGGTGTATACAGGCCGCACGGTGTATACAGCCCTCACGGTGTATACCGGCCGCACGGTGTATACAGGTCGCACGGTGTATACAGGCCGCACAGTGTATACAGCCCTCACGGTGTATACCGGCCGCACAGTGTATACAAGCCGCGCGGTGTATACAGGCCGCACAGTGTATACAGGCCGCGCGGTGTATACAGGCCGCACGGTGTATACAGCCCTCACGGTGTATACCGGCCGCACAGTGTATACAGGCCGCACGGTGTGTACAGCCCTCACGGTGTATACAGCCCTCACGGTGTATACAGGCCGCACGGTGTATACCGGCCGCACGGTGTATACAGGCCGCACGGTGTGTACAGCCCTCACGGTGTATACCGGCCTCACGGTGTATACAGGCCGCACGGTGTATACAGGCCGCACAGTGTATACAGGCCGCACGGTGTGTACAGGCCGCACGGTGTGTACAGGCCGCACGGTGTATACAGGCCGCACGGTGTGTACAGGCCGCACGGTGTATACCGGCCGCACGGTGTATACAGCCCTCACGGTGTGTACAGGCCGCATGGTGTATACAGCCCTCACGGTGTATACCGGCCGCACGGTGTATACAGCCCTCACGGTGTGTACAGGCCGCACGGTGTGTACAGGCCGCACGGTGTGTACAGGCCGCACGGTGTGTACAGGCCAGCACGGTGTGTACAGGCCGCACGGTGTATACAGCCCTCACGGTGTATACAGGCCGCACAGTGTATACAGGCCGCACGGTGTATACACGCCGCACAGTGTATACAGCCCTCACGGTGTATACAGGCCGCACGGTTTGTACAGGCCGCACGGTGTGTACAACCCTCACGGTGTATACCGGCCTCACGGTGTATACAGGCCGCACGGTGTATACAGCCCTCACTTTGTGTACAGGCCGCACGGTGTGTACATGCCGCACAGTGTATACAGGCCGCACGGTGTGTACAGGCCGAACGGTGTATACTGGCCTCACGGTGTGTACAGGCCGCACGGTGTGTACAGGCCAGCACGGTGTGTACAGGCCGCACGGTGTATACAGCCCTCACGGTGTATACCGGCCGCACGGTGTATACAGCCCTCACGGTGTGTACAGGCCGCATAGTGTATACAGCCCTCACGGTGTATACAGGCCGCACGGTGTGTACAGGCCGCACGGTGTGTACAGCCCTCACGGTGTATACCGGCCTCACGGTGTATACAGGCCGCACGGTGTATACAGGCCGCACAGTGTATACAGGCCGCACGGTGTGTACAGGCCGCACGGTGTGTACAGGCCGCACGGTGTATACAGGCCGCACGGTGTGTACAGGCCGCACGGTGTATACCGGCCGCACGGTGTATACAGCCCTCACGGTGTGTACAGGCCGCATGGTGTATACAGCCCTCACGGTGTATACCGGCCGCACGGTGTATACAGCCCTCACGGTGTGTACAGGCCGCACGGTGTGTACAGGCCGCACGGTGTGTACAGGCCGCACGGTGTGTACAGGCCAGCACGGTGTGTACAGGCCGCACGGTGTATACAGCCCTCACGGTGTATACAGGCCGCACAGTGTATACAGGCCGCACGGTGTATACACGCCGCACAGTGTATACAGCCCTCACGGTGTATACAGGCCGCACGGTGTGTACAGGCCGCACGGTGTGTACAACCCTCACGGTGTATACCGGCCTCACGGTGTATACAGGCCGCACGGTGTATACAGCCCTCACTTTGTGTACAGGCCGCACGGTGTGTACATGCCGCACAGTGTATACAGGCCGCACGGTGTGTACAGGCCGAACGGTGTATACTGGCCTCACGGTGTGTACAGGCCGCACGGTGTGTACAGGCCAGCACGGTGTGTACAGGCCGCACGGTGTATACAGCCCTCACGGTGTATACCGGCCGCACGGTGTATACAGCCCTCACGGTGTGTACAGGCCGCATAGTGTATACAGCCCTCACGGTGTATACAGGCCGCACGGTGTGTACAGGCCGCACGGTGTGTACAGCCCTCACGGTGTATACCGGCCTCACGGTGTATACAGGCCGCACGGTGTATACAGCCCTCACTTTGTGTACAGGCCGCACGGTGTGTACATGCCGCACAGTGTATACAGGCCGCACGGTGTGTACAGGCCGAACGGTGTATACTGGCCTCACGGTGTGTACAGGCCGCACGGTGTGTACAGGCCAGCACGGTGTGTACAGGCCGCACGGTGTATACAGCCCTCACGGTGTATACCGGCCGCACGGTGTATACAGCCCTCACGGTGTGTACAGGCCGCATGGTGTATACAGCCCTCACGGTGTATACCGGCCGCACGGTGTATACAGCCCTCACGGTGTGTACAGGCCGCACGGTGTGTACAGGCCGCACGGTGTGTACAGGCCAGCACGGTGTGTACAGGCCGCACGGTGTATACAGCCCTCACGGTGTATACCGGCCGCATGGTGTATACAGCCCTCACGGTGTATACAGGCCGCACGGTGTATACAGGCCGCACAGTGTATACAGCCCTCACGGTGTATACAGGCCGCACGGTGTGTACAGGCCGCACGGTGTGTACAGCCCTCACGGTGTATACCGGCCTTACGGTGTATACATGCCGCACGGTTTATACAGGCCGCACAGTGTATACAGCCCTCACTTTGTGTACAGGCCGCACGGTGTATACAGGCCGCACGGTGTGTACAGGCCGCACGGTGTATACAGGCCGCACGGTGTATACAGGCCGCACGGTGTGTACAGGCCGCACGGTGTATACAGCCCTCACGGTGTATACCGGCCGCACGGTGTATACAGCCCTCACGGTGTGTACAGGCCGCATGGTGTATACAGCCCTCACGGTGTATACCGGCCGCACGGTGTATACAGCCCTCACGGTGTGTACAGGCCGCACGGTGTGTACAGGCCGCACGGTGTGTACAGGCCGCACGGTGTATACAGCCCTCACGGTGTATACAGGCCGCACGGTGTATACAGCCCTCACAGTGTGTACCGGCCGCACGGTGTATACAGGCCGCACAGTGTATACAGCCCTCACGGTGTATACAGCCCTCACGGTGTATACAGGCCGCACGGTGTATACAGCCCTCACGGTGTATACAGGCCACACGGTGTATACAGCCCTCACGGTGTATACAGGCCGCACGGTGTGTACAGGCCGCACGGTGTATACAGCCCTCACGGTGTGTACAGGCCGCACGGTGTATACAGGCCACACGGTGTATACAGCCCTCACAGTGTATACAGGCCGCACGGTGTATACAGCCCTCACAGTGTATACAGGCCGCACGGTGTATACAGGCCGCACAGTGTATACAGCCCTCACGGTGTATACAGGCCGCACGGTGTATACAGCCCTCACGGTGTATACAACCCTCACGGTGTATACATGCCGCACGGTGTATACAGCCCTCACAGTGTATACAGGCCGCACAGTGTATACAGCCCTCACAGTGTATACAGGCCGCACGTTGTATACCGGCCGCACGGTGTATACAGCCCTCACGGTGTATACAGGCCGCACGGTGTATACAGGCCGCACAGTGTATACAGCCCTCACGGTGTATACAGGCCGCACGGTGTATACAGCCCTCACGGTGTATACCGGCCGCACGGTGTATACAGGCCGCACGGTGTATACAGGCCGCACGGTGTGTACAGGCCGCACGGTGTATACAGCCCTCACGGTGTATACCGGCCTCACGGTGTATACAGGCCGCACGGTGTATACAGGCCGCACGGTGTATACAGGCCGCACGGTGTATACAGGCCGCACAGTGTATACAGCCCTCACGGTGTATACAGGCCGCACGGTGTATACAGGCCGCACGGTGTATACAGCCCTCACGGTGTATACAGGCCGCACGGTGTATACAGGCCGCACAGTGTATACCGGCCGCACAGTGTATACCGGCCGCATGGTGTATACAGGCCGCACGGTGTATACAGGCCGCATGGTGTATACCGGCCGCACGGTGTATACAGGCCGCACAGTGTATACAGCCCTCACGGTGTATACAGGCCGCACGGTGTATACAGCCCTCACGATGTATACAGGCCGCACGGTGTATACAGGCCGCACAGTGTATACAGCCCTCACGGTGTATACAGGCCGCACGGTGTATACCGGCCGCATGGTGTATACAGGCCGCACGGTGTATACAGGCCGCATGGTGTATACCGGCCGCACGGTGTATACAGGCCGCACAGTGTATACAGCCCTCACGGTGTATACCGGCCGCACAGTGTATACAGGCCGCACGGTGTGTACAGCCCTCACGGTGTATACAGGCCGCACGGTGTATACAGGCCGCACGGTGTATACCGGCCGCACGGTGTATACAGGCCGCACAGTGTATACAGCCCTCACGGTGTATACAGGCCGCACGGTGTGTACAGCCCTCACGGTGTATACCGGCCTCACGGTGTATACAGGCCGCACGGTGTATACAGGCCGCAAAGTGTATACAGCCCTCACTTTGTGTACTTGCCGCACGGAGTATACAGGCCGCACGGTGTGTACAGGCCGCACGGTGTGTACAGGCTGCACGGTGTATACAGGCCGCACGGTGTATACAGGCCGCACGGTGTGTACAGGCCGCACGTTGTATACAGCCCTCACGGTGTATACCGGCCGCACGGTGTATACAGCCCTCACGGTGTGTACAGGCCGCACGGTGTATACAGGCCGCACGGTGTGTACAGGCCGCACGTTGTGTACAGGCCAGCACGGTGTGTACAGGCCGCACGGTGTATACAGCCCTCACGGTGTATACCGGCCGCACGGTGTATACAGCCCTCACGGTGTGTACAGGCCGCACGGTGTATACAGCCCTCACGGTGTGTACAGGCCGCACGGTGTGTACAGGCCAGCACGGTGTGTACAGGCCGCACGGTGTATACAGCCCTCACGGTGTATACCGGCCGCACGGTGTATACAGCCCTCACGGTGTGTACAGGCCGCACGGTGTATACAGGCCGCACGGTGTATACAGCCCTCACGGTGTGTACAGGCCGCACGGTGTATACAGCCCTCACGGTGTATACCGGCCGCACGGTGTATACAGGCCGCACGGTGTATACAGGCCGCACAGTGTATACAGCCCTCACTTTGTGTACAGGCCGCACAGTGTATACAGGCCGCACGGTGTGTACAGGCCGCACGGTGTATACAGCCCTCACGGTGTATACCGGCCGCACGGTGTATACAGGCCGCACGGTGTATACAGCCCTCACGGTGTATGCAGGCCGCACAGTGTATACAGCCCTCACGGTGTATACAGCCCTCACTTTGTGTACAGGCCGCACGGTGTATACAGCCCTCACGGTGTGTACAGGCCGCACAGTGTATACAGCCCTCACGGTGTGTACAGGCCGCACGGTGTATACAGGCCGCACGGTGTATACAGGCCTCACGGTGTATACAGGCCGCACGGTGTATACAGCCCTCACGGTGTATACAGGCCGCACGGTGTATACAGCCCTCACGGTGTGTACAGGCCGCACGGTGTATACAGCCCTCACAGTGTATACATGCCGCTCGGTGTATACAGCCCTCACGGTGTATACAGGCCGCACGGTGTATGCAGCCCGCACGGTGTATACAGCCCTCACGGTGTATGCAGGCCACACGGTGTATACAGCCCTCACGGTGTATACAGGCCGCACGGTGTATACAGCCCTCACGGTGTATACAGCCCTCACGGTGTATGCAGGCCACACGGTGTATACAGCCCTCACGGTGTATACAGGCCGCACGGTGTGTACAGGCCGCACGGTGTATACAGCCCTCACGGTGTGTACAGGCCGCACGGTGTATACAGGCCACACGGTGTATACAGCCCTCACAGTGTATACAGGCCGCACGGTGTATACAGCCCTCACAGTGTATACAGGCCGCACGGTGTATACAGGCCGCACAGTGTATACAGCCCTCACGGTGTATACAGGCCGCACGGTGTATACAGCCCTCACGGTGTATACAACCCTCACGGTGTATACATGCCGCACGGTGTATACAGCCCTCACAGTGTATACAGGCCGCACAGTGTATACAGCCCTCACAGTGTATACAGGCCGCACGGTGTATACCGGCCGCACGGTGTATACAGCCCTCACGGTGTATACAGGCCGCACAGTGTATACAGCCCTCACGGTGTATACAGGCCGCACGGTGTATACAGCCCTCACGGTGTATACCGGCCGCACGGTGTATACAGGCCGCACGGTGTGTACAGGCCGCACGGTGTATACAGCCCTCACGGTGTATACCGGCCTCACGGTGTATACAGGCCGCACGGTGTATACAGGCCGCACGGTGTATACCGGCCGCACGGTGTATACAGGCCGCACAGTGTATACAGCCCTCACTTTGTGTACAGGCCGCACGGTGTATACAGGCCGCACGGTGTGTACAGGCCGCACAGTTTATACAGCCCTCACTTTGTGTACAGGCCTCACAGTGTATACAGCCCTCACGGTGTGTACAGGCCGCACGGTGTATACAGCCCTCACGGTGTATACAGGCCGCACGGTGTATACAGCCCTCACGGTGTGTACAGGCCCCACGGTGTGTACAGGCCGCACGGTGTATACAGCCCTCACGGTGTATACCGGCCGCACGTTGTATACAGGCCGCACGGTGTATACAGGCCGCACAGTGTATACAGCCCTCACGGTGTGTACAGGCCGCACAATGTATACCGGCCGCACGGTGTATACAGCCCTCACGGTGTATACAGCCCTCACGGTGTATACAGGCCGCACAGTGTATACAGCCCTCACGGTGTATACAGCCCTCACTTTGTGTACAGGCCGCACAGTGTATACAGCCCTCACGGTGTGTACAGGCCGCACAGTGTATACAGCCCTCACGGTGTATACAGGCCGCACGGTGTATACAGCCCTCACGGTGTATACAGGCCGCACGGTGTATACAGGCCGCACGGTGTATACAGCCCTCACAGTGTATACAGGCCGCACAGTGTATACAGCCCTCACGGTGTATACAGGCCGCACGGTGTATACAGCCCTCACGGTGTGTACAGGCCGCACGGTGTATACAGCCCTCACAGTGTATACAGGCCGCACGGTGTATACAGCCCTCACGGTGTGTACAGGCCGCACGGTGTATACAGCCCTCACAGTGTATACAGGCCGCACGGTGTATACAGCCCTCACGGTGTATACAGGCCGCACGGTGTATACAGCCCGCACGGTGTATACAGCCCTCAAGGTGTATACAGGCCACACGGTGTATACAGCCCGCACGGTGTATACAGCCCTCACGGTGTATACAGTCCGCACGGTGTATACAGCCCTCATGGTGTATACAGGCCGCACGGTGTATACAGGCCTCACGGTGTATACAGGCCGCACGGTGTATACAGGCCACACGGTGTATACAGCCCGCATGGTGTATACAGCCCTCACGGTGTATACAGGCCGCACGGTGTATACAGGCCGCACGGTGTGTACAGGCCGCACGGTGTATACCGGCCGCACAGTGTATACAGGCCGCACGGTGTATACAGCCCTCACGTTGTATACAGGCCGCACGGTGTATACAGGCCGCACGATGTATACAGCCCTCACGGTGTATACAGGCCGCACGGTGTATACAGGCCGCACAGTGTATACAGCCCTCACGGTGTATACAGGCCGCACGGTGTATACAGCCCTCACGGTGTATACCGGCCGCACGGTGTATACAGGTCGCACGGTGTATACAGGCCGCACAGTGTATACAGCCCTCACGGTGTATACCGGCCGCACAGTGTATACAAGCCGCGCGGTGTATACAGGCCGCACAGTGTATACAGGCCGCGCGGTGTATACAGGCCGCACGGTGTATACAGCCCTCACGGTGTATACAGGCCACACGGTGTATACAGCCCGCACGGTGTATACAGCCCTCACGGTGTATACAGTCCGCACGGTGTATACAGCCCTCATGGTGTATACAGGCCGCACGGTGTATACAGGCCTCACGGTGTATACAGGCCGCACGGTGTATACAGGCCACACGGTGTATACAGCCCGCATGGTGTATACAGCCCTCACGGTGTATACAGGCCGCACGGTGTATACAGGCCGCACGGTGTGTACAGGCCGCACGGTGTATACCGGCTGCACAGTGTATACAGGCCGCACGGTGTATACAGCCCTCACGTTGTATACAGGCCGCACGGTGTATACAGGCCGCACGGTGTATACAGGCCGCACGGTGTATACAGGCCGCACGATGTATACAGCCCTCACGGTGTATACAGGCCGCACGGTGTATACAGGCCGCACAGTGTATACAGCCCTCACGGTGTATACAGGCCGCACGGTGTATACAGCCCTCACGGTGTATACCGGCCGCACGGTGTATACAGGTTGCACGGTGTATACAGGCCGCACAGTGTATACAGCCCTCACGGTGTATACCGGCCGCACAGTGTATACAAGCCGCGCGGTGTATACCGGCCGCACAGTGTATACAAGCCGCGCGGTGTATACAGGCCGCACGGTGTATACAGCCCTCACAGTGTATACAGGCCGCACAGTGTATACAGGCCGCACGGTGTATACAGCCCGCACGGTGTATACAGCCCTCAAGGTGTATACAGGCCACACGGTGTATACAGCCCGCACGGTGTATACAGCCCTCACGGTGTATACAGTCCGCACGGTGTATACAGCCCTCATGGTGTATACAGGCCGCACGGTGTATACAGGCCTCACGGTGTATACAGGCCGCACGGTGTATACAGGCCACACGGTGTATACTGCCCGCATGGTGTATACAGCCCTCACGGTGTATACAGGCCGCACGGTGTATACAGGCCGCACGGTGTGTACAGGCCGCACGGTGTATACCGGCCGCACAGTGTATACAGGCCGCACGGTGTATACAGCCCTCACGTTGTATACAGGCCGCACGGTGTATACAGGCCGCACGGTGTATACAGGCCGCACGGTGTATACAGGCCGCACGATGTATACAGCCCTCACGGTGTATACAGGCCGCACGGTGTATACAGGCCGCACAGTGTATACAGCCCTCACGGTGTATACAGGCCGCACGGTGTATACAGCCCTCACGGTGTATACCGGCCGCACGGTGTATACAGGTTGCACGGTGTATACAGGCCGCACAGTGTATACAGCCCTCACGGTGTATACCGGCCGCACAGTGTATACAAGCCACGCGGTGTATACAGGCCGCACAGTGTATACAGGACGCGCGGTGTATACAGGCCGCACGGTGTATACAGCCCTCACGGTGTATACCGGCCGCACAGTGTATACAGGCCGCACGGTGTGTACAGCCCTCACGGTGTATACAGCCCTCACGGTGTATACAGGCCGCACGGTGTATACCGGCCGCACGGTGTATACAGGCCGCACAGTGTATACAGCCCTCACGGTGTATACAGGCCGCACGGTGTGTACAGGCCGCACGGTGTGTACAGCCCTCACGGTGTATACCGGCCTCACGGTGTATACAGGCCGCACGGTGTATACAGGCCGCACAGTGTATACAGGCCGCACGGTGTGTACAGGCCGCACGGTGTGTACAGGCCGCACGGTGTATACAGGCCGCACGGTGTGTACAGGCCGCACGGTGTATACCGGCCGCACGGTGTATACAGCCCTCACGGTGTGTACAGGCCGCATGGTGTATACAGCCCTCACGGTGTATACCGGCCGCACGGTGTATACAGCCCTCACGGTGTGTACAGGCCGCACGGTGTGTACAGGCCGCACGGTGTGTACAGGCCGCATGGTGTGTACAGGCCGCACGGTGTGTACAGGCCAGCACGGTGTGTACAGGCCGCACGGTGTATACAGCCCTCACGGTGTATACAGGCCGCACAGTGTATACAGGCCGCACGGTGTATACACGCCGCACAGTGTATACAGCCCTCACGGTGTATACAGGCCGCACGGTGTGTACAGGCCGCACGGTGTGTACAGCCCTCACGGTGTGTACAGCCCTCACGGTGTATACCGGCCTCACGGTGTATACAGGCCGCACGGTGTATACAGCCCTCACTTTGTGTACAGGCCGCACGGTGTGTACATGCCGCACAGTGTATACAGGCCGCACGGTGTGTACAGGCCGAATGGTGTATACTGGCCTCACGGTGTGTACAGGCCGCACGGTGTGTACAGGCCGCACGGTGTATACAGCCCTCACGGTGTATACCGGCCGCACGGTGTATACAGCCCTCACGGTGTGTACAGGCCGCATGGTGTATACAGCCCTCACGGTGTATACAGGCCGCACGGTGTGTACAGGCCGCACGGTGTGTACAGCCCTCACGGTGTATACCGGCCTCACGGTGTATACAGGCCGCACGGTGTATACAGCCCTCACTTTGTGTACAGGCCGCACGGTGTGTACATGCCGCACAGTGTATACAGGCCGCACGGTGTGTACAGGCCGAACGGTGTATACTGGCCTCACGGTGTGTACAGGCCGCACGGTGTGTACAGGCCAGCACGGTGTGTACAGGCCGCACGGTGTATACAGCCCTCACGGTGTATACCGGCCGCACGGTGTATACCGGCCGCACGGTGTATACAGCCCTCACGGTGTGTACCGGCCGCATGGTGTATACAGCCCTCACGGTGTATACCGGCCGCACGGTGTATACAGCCCTCACGGTGTGTACAGGCCGCACGGTGTGTACAGGCCGCACGGTGTGTACAGGCCAGCACGGTGTGTACAGGCCGCACGGTGTATACAGCCCTCACGGTGTATACCGGCCGCATGGTGTATACAGCCCTCACGGTGTGTACAGGCCGCACGGTGTATACAGGCCGCACAGTGTATACAGCCCTCACGGTGTGTACAGGCCGCACGGTGTGTACAGGCCGCACGGTGTGTACAGCCCTCACGGTGTATACCGGCCTTACGGTGTATACATGCCGCACGGTGTATACAGGCCGCACAGTGTATACAGCCCTCACTTTGTGTACAGGCCGCACGGTGTATACAGGCCGCACGGTGTGTACACGCCGCACGGTGTATACAGGCCGCACGGTGTATACAGGCCGCACGGTGTGTACAGGCCGCACGGTGTATACAGCCCTCACAGTGTATACAGCCCTCACGGTGTATACAGCCCTCACGGTGTATACAGCCCTCACGGTGTATACAGCCCTCACTGTGTATACCGGCCGCACGGTGTATACAGCCCTCACGGTGTGTACAAGCCGCACGGTGTGTACAGGCCGCACGGTGTGTACAGGCCGCACGGTGTATACAGCCCTCACGGTGTATACAGGCCGCACGGTGTATACAGCCCTCACAGTGTGTACCGGCCGCACGGTGTATACAGGCCGCACAGTGTATACAGCCATCACGGTGTATACAGCCCTCACGGTGTATACAGGCCGCACGGTGTATACAGCCCTCACGGTGTATACAGCCCTCACGGTGTATGCAGGCCACACGGTGTATACAGCCCTCACGGTGTATACAGGCCGCACGGTGTGTACAGGCCGCACGGTGTATACAGCCCTCACGGTGTGTACAGGCCGCACGGTGTATACAGGCCACACGGTGTATACAGCCCTCGCAGTGTATACAGGCCGCACGGTGTATACAGCCCTCACAGTGTATACAGGCCGCATGGTGTATACAGGCCGCACAGTGTATACAGCCCTCACGGTGTATACAGGCCGCACGGTGTATACAGCCCTCACGGTGTATACAAACCTCACGGTGTATACATGCCGCACGGTGTATACAGCCCTCACAGTGTATACAGGCCGCACAGTGTATACAGCCCTCACAGTGTATACAGGCCGCACGGTGTATACCGGCCGCACGGTGTATACAGCCCTCACGGTGTATACAGGCCGCACGGTGTATACAGGCCGCACAGTGTATACAGCCCTCACGGTGTATACAGGCCGCACGGTGTATACCGGCCGCACGGTGTATACAGGCCGCACGGTGTGTACAGGCCGCACGGTGTATACAGCCCTCACGGTGTATACCGGCCTCACGGTGTATACAGGCCGCACGGTGTATACAGGCCGCACGGTGTATACAGGCCGCACAGTGTATACAGCCCTCACGGTGTATACAGGCCGCACGGTGTGTACAGGCCGCACGGTGTGTACAGCCCTCACGGTGTATACCGGCCTTACGGTGTATACAGGCCGCACGGTGTATACAGGCCGCACGGTGTATACAGGCCGCACAGTGTATACAGCCCTCACTTTGTGTACAGGCCGCACGGTGTATACAGGCCGCACGGTGTGTACAGGCCGCACGGTGTATACAGGCCGCACGGTGTATACAGGCCGCACGGTGTGTACAGGCCGCACGGTGTATACAGCCCTCACGGTGTATACCGGCCGCACGGTGTATACAGCCCTCATGGTGTGTACAGGCCGCATGGTGTATACAGCCCTCACGGTGTATACCGGCCGCACGGTGTATACAGCCCTCACGGTGTGTACAGGCCGCACGGTGTGTACAGGCCGCACGGTGTATACAGCCCTCACGGTGTATACAGGCCGCACGGTGTATACAGCCCTCACAGTGTGTACCGGCCGCACGGTGTATACAGGCCGCACAGTGTATACAGCCCTCACGGTGTATACAGCCCTCACGGTGTATACAGGCCGCACGGTGTATACAGCCCTCACGGTGTATGCAGGCCACACGGTGTATACAGCCCTCACGGTGTATACAGGCCGCACGGTGTGTACAGGCCGCACGGTGTATACAGCCCTCACGGTGTGTACAGGCCGCACGGTGTATACAGGCCACACGGTGTATACAGCCCTCACAGTGTATACAGGCCGCACGGTGTATACAGCCCTCACAGTGTATACAGGCCGCACGGTGTATACAGGCCGCACAGTGTATACAGCCCTCACGGTGTATACAGGCCGCACGGTGTATACAGCCCTCACGGTGTATACAACCCTCACGGTGTATACATGCCGCACGGTGTATACAGCCCTCACAGTGTATACAGGCCGCACAGTGTATACAGCCCTCACAGTGTATACAGGCCGCACGGTGTATACCGGCCGCACGGTGTATACAGCCCTCACGGTGTATACAGGCCGCACAGTGTATACAGCCCTCACAGTGTATACAGGCCGCACGGTGTATACAGCCCTCACGGTGTATACCGGCCGCACGGTGTATACAGGCCGCACGGTGTGTACAGGCCGCACGGTGTATACAGCCCTCACGGTGTATACCGGCCTCACGGTGTATACAGGCCGCACGGTGTATACCGGCCGCACGGTGTATACAGGCCGCACAGTGTATACAGCCCTCACTTTGTGTACAGGCCGCACGGTGTATACAGGCCGCACGGTGTGTACAGGCCGCACAGTGTATACAGCCCTCACTTTGTGTACAGGCCTCACAGTGTATACAGCCCTCACGGTGTGTACAGGCCGCACGGTGTATACAGCCCTCACGGTGTATACAGGCCGCACGGTGTATACAGCCCTCACGGTGTGTACAGGCCCCACGGTGTGTACAGGCCGCACGGTGTATACAGCCCTCACGGTGTATACCGGCCGCACGTTGTATACAGGCCGCACGGTGTATACAGGCCGCACAGTGTATACAGCCCTCACGGTGTGTACAGGCCGCACAATGTATACCGGCCGCACGGTGTATACAGCCCTCACGGTGTATACAGCCCTCACGGTGTATACAGGCCGCACAGTGTATACAGCCCTCACGGTGTATACAGCCCTCACTTTGTGTACAGGCCGCACAGTGTATACAGCCCTCACGGTGTGTACAGGCCGCACAGTGTATACAGCCCTCACGGTGTATACAGGCCGCACGGTGTATACAGCCCTCACGGTGTATACAGGCCGCACGGTGTATACAGGCCGCACGGTGTATACAGCCCTCACAGTGTATACAGGCCGCACAGTGTATACAGCCCTCACGGTGTATACAGGCCGCACGGTGTATACAGCCCTCACGGTGTGTACAGGCCGCACGGTGTATACAGCCCTCACAGTGTATACAGGCCGCACGGTGTATACAGCCCTCACGGTGTGTACAGGCCGCACGGTGTATACAGCCCTCACAGTGTATACAGGCCGCACGGTGTATACAGCCCTCACGGTGTATACAGGCCGCACGGTGTATACAGCCCGCACGGTGTATACAGCCCTCAAGGTGTATACAGGCCACACGGTGTATACAGCCCGCACGGTGTATACAGCCCTCACGGTGTATACAGTCCGCACGGTGTATACAGCCCTCATGGTGTATACAGGCCGCACGGTGTATACAGGCCTCACGGTGTATACAGGCCGCACGGTGTATACAGGCCACACGGTGTATACAGCCCGCATGGTGTATACAGCCATCACGGTGTATACAGGCCGCACGGTGTATACAGGCCGCACGGTGTGTACAGGCCGCACGGTGTATACCGGCCGCACAGTGTATACAGGCCGCACGGTGTATACAGCCCTCACGTTGTATACAGGCCGCACGGTGTATACAGGCCGCACGGTGTATACAGGCCGCACGATGTATACAGCCCTCACGGTGTATACAGGCCGCACGGTGTATACAGGCCGCACAGTGTATACAGCCCTCACGGTGTATACAGGCCGCACGGTGTATACAGCCCTCACGGTGTATACCGGCCGCACGGTGTATACAGGTCGCACGGTGTATACAGGCCGCACAGTGTATACAGCCCTCACGGTGTATACCGGCCGCACAGTGTATACAAGCCGCGCGGTGTATACAGGCCGCACAGTGTATACAGGCCGCACGGTGTATACAGCCCTCACGGTGTATACCGGCCGCACAGTGTATACAGGCCGCACGGTGTGTACAGCCCTCACGGTGTATACAGCCCTCACGGTGTATACAGGCCGTACGGTGTATACCGGCCGCACGGTGTATACAGGCCGCAGTGTATACAGCCCTCACGGTGTATACAGGCCGCACGGTGTGTACAGGCCGCACGGTGTGTACAGCCCTCACGGTGTATACCGGCCTCACGGTGTATACAGGCCGCACGGTGTATACAGGCCGCACAGTGTATACAGGCCGCACGGTGTGTACAGGCCGCACGGTGTGTACAGGCCGCACGGTGTATACAGGCCGCACGGTGTGTACAGGCCACACGGTGTATACCGGCCGCACGGTGTATACAGCCCTCACGGTGTGTACAGGCCGCACGGTGTGTACAGGCCGCACGGTGTGTACAGGCCGCACGGTGTGTACAGGCCGCACGGTGTGTACAGGCCAGCACGGTGTGTACAGGCCGCACGGTGTATACAGCCCTCACGGTGTATACAGTCCGCACGGTGTATACAGCCCTCACGGTGTGTACAGGCCGCATGGTGTATACAGCCCTCACGGTGTATACCGGCCGCACGGTGTATACAGCCCTCACGGTGTGTACAGGCCGCACGGTGTGTACAGGCCGCACGGTGTGTACAGGCCGCACGGTGTGTACAGGCCGCACGGTGTATACAGGCCGCACAGTGTATACAGGCCGCACGGTGTGTACAGGCCGCACGGTGTGTACAGGCCGCACGGTGTATACAGGCCGCACGGTGTGTACAGGCCGCACGGTGTATACCGGCCGCACGGTGTATACAGCCCTCACGGTGTGTACAGGCCGCATGGTGTATACAGCCCTCACGGTGTATACCGGCCGCACGGTGTATACAGCCCTCACGGTGTGTACAGGCCGCACGGTGTGTACAGGCCGCACGGTGTGTACAGGCCGCACGGTGTGTACAGGCCAGCACGGTGTGTACAGGCCGCACGGTGTATACAGCCCTCACGGTGTATACAGGCCGCACAGTGTATACAGGCCGCACGGTGTATACACGCCGCACAGTGTATACAGCCCTCACGGTGTATACAGGCCGCACAGTGTATACAGGCCGCACGGTGTATACACGCCGCACAGTGTATACAGCCCTCACGGTGTATACAGGCCGCACGGTGTGTACAGGCCGCACGGTGTGTACAACCCTCACGGTGTATACCGGCCTCACGGTGTATACAGGCCGCACGGTGTATACAGCCCTCACTTTGTGTACAGGCCGCACGGTGTGTACATGCCGCACAGTGTATACAGGCCGCACGGTGTGTACAGGCCGAACGGTGTATACTGGCCTCACGGTGTGTACAGGCCGCACGGTGTGTACAGGCCAGCACGGTGTGTACAGGCCGCACGGTGTATACAGCCCTCACGGTGTATACCGGCCGCACGGTGTATACAGCCCTCACGGTGTGTACAGGCCGCATGGTGTATACAGCCCTCACGGTGTATACAGGCCGCACGGTGTGTACAGGCCGCACGGTGTGTACAGCCCTCACGGTGTATACCGGCCTCACGGTGTATACAGGCCGCACGGTGTATACAGCCCTCACTTTGTGTACAGGCCGCACGGTGTGTACATGCCGCACAGTGTATACAGGCCGCACGGTGTGTACAGGCCGAACGGTGTATACTGGCCTCACGGTGTGTACAGGCCGCACGGTGTGTACAGGCCAGCACGGTGTGTACAGGCCGCACGGTGTATACAGCCCTCACGGTGTATACCGGCCGCACGGTGTATACAGCCCTCACGGTGTGTACAGGCCGCATGGTGTATACAGCCCTCACGGTGTATACCGGCCGCACGGTGTATACAGCCCTCACGGTGTGTACAGGCCGCACGGTGTGTACAGGCCGCACGGTGTGTACAGGCCAGCACGGTGTGTACAGGCCGCACGGTGTATACAGCCCTCACGGTGTATACCGGCCGCATGGTGTATACAGCCCTCACGGTGTATACAGGCCGCACGGTGTATACAGGCCGCACAGTGTATACAGCCCTCACGGTGTATACAGGCCGCACGGTGTGTACAGGCCGCACGGTGTGTACAGCCCTCACGGTGTATACCGGCCTTACGGTGTATACATGCCGCACGGTTTATACAGGCCGCACAGTGTATACAGCCCTCACTTTGTGTACAGGCCGCACGGTGTATACAGGCCGCACGGTGTGTACAGGCCGCACGGTGTATACAGGCCGCACGGTGTATACAGGCCGCACGGTGTGTACAGGCCGCACGGTGTATACAGCCCTCACGGTGTATACCGGCCGCACGGTGTATACAGCCCTCACGGTGTGTACAGGCCGCATGGTGTATACAGCCCTCACGGTGTATACCGGCCGCACGGTGTATACAGCCCTCACGGTGTGTACAGGCCGCACGGTGTGTACAGGCCGCACGGTGTGTACAGGCCGCACGGTGTATACAGCCCTCACGGTGTATACAGGCCGCACGGTGTATACAGCCCTCACAGTGTGTACCGGCCGCACGGTGTATACAGGCCGCACAGTGTATACAGCCCTCACGGTGTATACAGCCCTCACGGTGTATACAGGCCGCACGGTGTATACAGCCCTCACGGTGTATACAGGCCACACGGTGTATACAGCCCTCACGGTGTATACAGGCCGCACGGTGTGTACAGGCCGCACGGTGTATACAGCCCTCACGGTGTGTACAGGCCGCACGGTGTATACAGGCCACACGGTGTATACAGCCCTCACAGTGTATACAGGCCGCACGGTGTATACAGCCCTCACAGTGTATACAGGCCGCACGGTGTATACAGGCCGCACAGTGTATACAGCCCTCACGGTGTATACAGGCCGCACGGTGTATACAGCCCTCACGGTGTATACAACCCTCACGGTGTATACATGCCGCACGGTGTATACAGCCCTCACAGTGTATACAGGCCGCACAGTGTATACAGCCCTCACAGTGTATACAGGCCGCACGGTGTATACCGGCCGCACGGTGTATACAGCCCTCACGGTGTATACAGGCCGCACGGTGTATACAGGCCGCACAGTGTATACAGCCCTCACGGTGTATACAGGCCGCACGGTGTATACAGCCCTCACGGTGTATACCGGCCGCACGGTGTATACAGGCCGCACGGTGTATACAGGCCGCACGGTGTGTACAGGCCGCACGGTGTATACAGCCCTCACGGTGTATACCGGCCTCACGGTGTATACAGGCCGCACGGTGTATACAGGCCGCACGGTGTATACAGCCCTCACGGTGTATACAGCCCTCACGGTGTATGCAGGCCACACGGTGTATACAGCCCTCACGGTGTATACAGGCCGCACGGTGTGTACAGGCCGCACGGTGTATACAGCCCTCACGGTGTGTACAGTCCGCACGGTGTATACAGGCCACACGGTGTATACAGCCCTCACAGTGTATACAGGCCGCACGGTGTATACAGCCCTCACAGTGTATACAGGCCGCACGGTGTATACAGGCCGCACAGTGTATACAGCCCTCACGGTGTATACAGGCCGCACGGTGTATACAGCCCTCACGGTGTATACAACCCTCACGGTGTATACATGCCGCACGGTGTATACAGCCCTCACAGTGTATACAGGCCGCACAGTGTATACAGCCCTCACAGTGTATACAGGCCGCACGGTGTATACCGGCCGCACGGTGTATACAGCCCTCACGGTGTATACAGGCCGCACGGTGTATACAGGCCGCACAGTGTATACAGCCCTCACGGTGTATACAGGCCGCACGGTGTATACAGCCCTCACGGTGTATACCGGCCGCACGGTGTATACAGGCCGCACGGTGTGTACAGGCCGCACGGTGTATACAGCCCTCACGGTGTATACCGGCCTCACGGTGTATACAGGCCGCACGGTGTATACAGGCCGCACGGTGTATACCGGCCGCACGGTGTATACAGGCCGCACAGTGTATACAGCCCTCACTTTGTGTACAGGCCGCACGGTGTATACAGGCCGCACGGTGTGTACAGGCCGCACAGTGTATACAGCCCTCACTTTGTGTACAGGCCTCACAGTGTATACAGCCCTCACGGTGTGTACAGGCCGCACGGTGTATACAGCCCTCACGGTGTATACAGGCCGCACGGTGTATACAGCCCTCACGGTGTGTACAGGCCCCACGGTGTGTACAGGCCGCACGGTGTATACAGCCCTCACGGTGTATACCGGCCGCACGGTGTATACAGGCCGCACGGTGTATACAGGCCGCACAGTGTATACAGCCCTCCCGGTGTGTACAGGCCGCACAATGTATACCGGCCGCACGGTGTATACAGCCCTCACGGTGTATACAGCCCTCACGGTGTATACAGGCCGCACAGTGTATACAGCCCTCACGGTGTATACAGCCCTCACTTTGTGTACAGGCCGCACAGTGTATACAGCCCTCACGGTGTGTACAGGCCGCACAGTGTATACAGCCCTCACGGTGTATACAGGCCGCACGGTGTATACAGCCCTCACGGTGTATACAGGCCGCACGGTGTATACAGGCCGCACGGTGTATACAGCCCTCACAGTGTATACAGGCCGCACGGTGTATACAGCCCTCACGGTGTATACAGGCCGCACGGTGTATACAGCCCTCACGGTGTGTACAGGCCGCACGGTGTATACAGCCCTCACAGTGTATACAGGCCGCACGGTGTATACAGCCCTCACGGTGTATACAGGCCGCACGGTGTATACAGCCCTCACGGTGTATACAGGCCGCACGGTGTATACAGCCCTCACGGTGTATACAGGCCGCACGGTGTATACAGCCCTCACGGTGTATACAGGCCGCACGGTGTATACAGCCCTCACGGTGTATACAGGCCGCACGGTGTATACAGGCCGCGCAGTGTATACAGCCCTCACGGTGTATACAGGCCGCACGGTGTATACAGCCCTCACGGTGTATACAACCCTCACGGTGTATACATGCCGCACGGTGTATACAGCCCTCATTGTGTATACAGGCCGCACGGTGTATACAGGCCGCACAGTGTATACAGCCCTCACGGTGTATACAGGCCGCACGGTGTATACAGCCCTCACGGTGTATACAGGCCGCACGGTGTATACAGGCCGCACAGTGTATACCGGCCGCATGGTGTATACAGGCCGCACGGTGTATACAGGCCGCATGGTGTATACCGGCCGCACGGTGTATACAGGCCGCACAGTGTATACAGCCCTCACGGTGTATACAGGCCGCACGGTGTATACAGCCCTCACAATGTATACAGGCCGCACGGTGTATACAGGCCGCACAGTGTATACAGCCCTCACGGTGTATACAGGCCGCACGGTGTATACCGGCCGCATGGTGTATACAGGCCGCACGGTGTATACAGGCCGCATTGTGTATACCGGCCGCACGGTGTATACAGGCCGCACAGTGTATACAGCCCTCACGGTGTATACCGGCCGCACAGTGTATACAGGCCGCACGGTGTGTACAGCCCTCACGGTGTATACAGGCCGCACGGTGTATACAGGCCGCACGGTGTATACCGGCCGCACGGTGTATACAGGCCGCACAGTGTATACAGCCCTCACGGTGTATACAGGCCGCACGGTGTGTACAGCCCTCACGGTGTATACCGGCCTCACGGTGTATACAGGCCGCACGGTGTATACAGGCCGCAAAGTGTATACAGCCCTCACTTTGTGTACTTGCCGCACGGAGTATACAGGCCGCACGGTGTGTACAGGCCGCACGGTGTGTACAGGCTGCACGGTGTATACAGGCCGCACGGTGTATACAGGCCGCACGGTGTGTACAGGCCGCACGTTGTATACAGCCCTCACGGTGTATACCGGTCGCACGGTGTATACAGCCCTCACGGTGTGTACAGGCCGCACGGTGTATACAGGCCGCACGGTGTGTACAGGCCGCACGTTGTGTACAGGCCAGCACGGTGTGTACAGGCCGCACGGTGTATACAGCCCTCACGGTGTATACCGGCCGCACGGTGTATACAGCCCTCACGGTGTGTACAGGCCGCACGGTGTATACAGCCCTCACGGTGTGTACAGGCCGCACGGTGTGTACAGGCCAGCACGGTGTGTACAGGCCGCACGGTGTATACAGCCCTCACGGTGTATACCGGCCGCACGGTGTATACAGCCCTCACGGTGTGTACAGGCCGCACGGTGTATACAGGCCGCACGGTGTATACAGCCCTCACGGTGTGTACAGGCCGCACGGTGTATACAGCCCTCACGGTGTATACCGGCCGCACGGTGTATACAGGCCGCACGGTGTATACAGGCCGCACAGTGTATACAGCCCTCACTTTGTGTACAGGCCGCACAGTGTATACAGGCCGCACGGTGTGTACAGGCCGCACGGTGTATACAGCCCTCACGGTGTATACCGGCCGCACGGTGTATACAGGCCGCACGGTGTATACAGCCCTCACGGTGTATGCAGGCCGCACAGTGTATACAGCCCTCACGGTGTATACAGCCCTCACTTTGTGTACAGGCCGCACGGTGTATACAGCCCTCACGGTGTGTACAGGCCGCACAGTGTATACAGCCCTCACGGTGTGTACAGGCCGCACGGTGTATACAGGCCGCACGGTGTATACAGGCCTCACGGTGTATACAGGCCGCACGGTGTATACAGCCCTCACGGTGTATACAGGCCGCACGGTGTATACAGCCCTCACAGTGTGTACAGGCCGCACGGTGTATACAGCCCTCACAGTGTATACATGCCGCACGGTGTATACAGCCCTCACGGTGTATACAGGCCGCACGGTGTATGCAGCCCGCACGGTGTATACAGCCCTCACGGTGTATGCAGGCCACACGGTGTATACAGCCCTCACGGTGTATACAGGCCGCACGGTGTATACAGCCCTCACGGTGTATACAGCCCTCACGGTGTATGCAGGCCACACGGTGTATACAGCCCTCACGGTGTATACAGGCCGCACGGTGTGTACAGGCCGCACGGTGTATACAGCCCTCACGGTGTGTACAGGCCGCACGGTGTATACAGGCCACACGGTGTATACAGCCCTCACAGTGTATACAGGCCGCACGGTGTATACAGCCCTCACAGTGTATACAGGCCGCACGGTGTATACAGGCCGCACAGTGTATACAGCCCTCACGGTGTATACAGGCCGCACGGTGTATACAGCCCTCAGGGTGTATACAACCCTCACGGTGTATACATGCCGCACGGTGTATACAGCCCTCACAGTGTATACAGGCCGCACAGTGTATACAGGCCGCACGGTGTATACCGGCCGCACGGTGTATACCGGCCGCACGGTGTATACAGCCCTCACGGTGTATACAGGCCGCACAGTGTATACAGCCCTCACGGTGTATACAGGCCGCACGGTGTATACAGCCCTCACGGTGTATACCGGCCGCACGGTGTATACAGGCCGCACGGTGTGTACAGGCCGCACGGTGTATACAGCCCTCACGGTGTATACCGGCCTCACGGTGTATACAGGCCGCACGGTGTATACAGGCCGCACGGTGTATACCGGCCGCACGGTGTATACAGGCCGCACAGTGTATACAGCCCTCACTTTGTGTACAGGCCGCACGGTGTATACAGGCCGCACGGTGTGTACAGGCCGCACAGTGTATACAGCCCTCACTTTGTGTACAGGCCTCACAGTGTATACAGCCCTCACGGTGTGTACAGGCCGCACGGTGTATACAGCCCTCACGGTGTATACAGGCCGCACGGTGTATACAGCCCTCACGGTGTGTACAGGCCCCACGGTGTGTACAGGCCGCACGGTGTATACAGCCCTCACGGTGTATACCGGCCGCACGTTGTATACAGGCCGCACGGTGTATACAGGCCGCACAGTGTATACAGCCCTCACGGTGTGTACAGGCCGCACAATGTATACCGGCCGCACGGTGTATACAGCCCTCACGGTGTATACAGCCCTCACGGTGTATACAGGCCGCACAGTGTATACAGCCCTCACGGTGTATACAGCCCTCACTTTGTGTACAGGCCGCACAGTGTATACAGCCCTCACGGTGTGTACAGGCCGCACAGTGTATACAGCCCTCACGGTGTATACAGGCCGCACGGTGTATACAGCCCTCACGGTGTATACAGGCCGCACGGTGTATACAGGCCGCACGGTGTATACAGCCCTCACAGTGTATACAGGCCGCACAGTGTATACAGCCCTCACGGTGTATACAGGCCGCACGGTGTATACAGCCCTCACGGTGTGTACAGGCCGCACGGTGTATACAGCCCTCACAGTGTATACAGGCCGCACGGTGTATACAGCCCTCACGGTGTGTACAGGCCGCACGGTGTATACAGCCCTCACAGTGTATACAGGCCGCACGGTGTATACAGCCCTCACGGTGTATACAGGCCGCACGGTGTATACAGCCCGCACGGTGTATACAGCCCTCAAGGTGTATACAGGCCACACGGTGTATACAGCCCGCACGGTGTATACAGCCCTCACGGTGTATACAGTCCGCACGGTGTATACAGCCCTCACGGTGTATACAGGCCGCACGGTGTATACAGGCCTCACGGTGTATACAGGCCGCACGGTGTATACAGGCCACACGGTGTATACAGCCCGCATGGTGTATACAGCCCTCACGGTGTATACAGGCCGCACGGTGTATACAGGCCGCACGGTGTGTACAGGCCGCACGGTGTATACCGGCCGCACAGTGTATACAGGCCGCACGGTGTATACAGCCCTCACGTTGTATACAGGCCGCACGGTGTATACAGGCCGCACGGTGTATACAGGCCGCACGATGTATACAGCCCTCACGGTGTATACAGGCCGCACGGTGTATACAGGCCGCACAGTGTATACAGCCCTCACGGTGTATACAGGCCGCACGGTGTATACAGCCCTCACGGTGTATACCGGCCGCACGGTGTATACAGGTCGCACGGTGTATACAGGCCGCACAGTGTATACAGCCCTCACGGTGTATACCGGCCGCACAGTGTATACAAGCCGCGCGGTGTATACAGGCCGCACAGTGTATACAGGCCGCGCGGTGTATACAGGCCGCACGGTGTATACAGCCCTCACGGTGTATACCGGCCGCACAGTGTATACAGGCCGCACGGTGTGTACAGCCCTCACGGTGTATACAGCCCTCACGGTGTATACAGGCCGCACGGTGTATACCGGCCGCACGGTGTATACAGGCCGCAGTGTATACAGCCCTCACGGTGTATACAGGCCGCACGGTGTGTACAGGCCGCACGGTGTGTACAGCCCTCACGGTGTATACCGGCCTCACGGTGTATACAGGCCGCACGGTGTATACAGGCCGCACAGTGTATACAGGCCGCACGGTGTGTACAGGCCGCACGGTGTGTACAGGCCGCACGGTGTATACAGGCCGCACGGTGTGTACAGGCCGCACGGTGTATACCGGCCGCACGGTGTATACAGCCCTCACGGTGTGTACAGGCCGCATGGTGTATACAGCCCTCACGGTGTATACCGGCCGCACGGTGTATACAGCCCTCACGGTGTGTACAGGCCGCACGGTGTGTACAGGCCGCACGGTGTGTACAGGCCGCACGGTGTGTACAGGCCGCACGGTGTGTACAGGCCAGCACGGTGTGTACAGGCCGCACGGTGTATACAGCCCTCACGGTGTATACAGGCCGCACAGTGTATACAGGCCGCACGGTGTATACACGCCGCACAGTGTATACAGCCCTCACGGTGTATACAGGCCGCACGGTGTGTACAGGCCGCACGGTGTGTACAACCCTCACGGTGTATACCGGCCTCACGGTGTATACAGGCCGCACGGTGTATACAGCCCTCACTTTGTGTACAGGCCGCACGGTGTGTACATGCCGCACAGTGTATACAGGCCGCACGGTGTGTACAGGCCGAACGGTGTATACTGGCCTCACGGTGTGTACAGGCCGCACGGTGTGTACAGGCCAGCACGGTGTGTACAGGCCGCACGGTGTATACAGCCCTCACGGTGTATACCGGCCGCACGGTGTATACAGCCCTCACGGTGTGTACAGGCCGCATGGTGTATACAGCCCTCACGGTGTATACAGGCCGCACGGTGTGTACAGCCCTCACGGTGTATACCGGCCTCACGGTGTATACAGGCCGCACGGTGTATACAGCCCTCACTTTGTGTACAGGCCGCACGGTGTGTACATGCCGCACAGTGTATACAGGCCGCACGGTGTGTACAGGCCGAACGGTGTATACTGGCCTCACGGTGTGTACAGGCCGCACGGTTTGTACAGGCCAGCACGGTGTGTACAGGCCGCACGGTGTATACAGCCCTCACGGTGTATACCGGCCGCACGGTGTATACAGCCCTCACGGTGTGTACAGGCCGCATGGTGTATACAGCCCTCACGGTGTATACCGGCCGCACGGTGTATACAGCCCTCACGGTGTGTACAGGCCGCACGGTGTGTACAGGCCGCACGGTGTGTACAGGCCAGCACGGTGTGTACAGGCCGCACGGTGTATACAGCCCTCACGGTGTATACCGGCCGCATGGTGTATACAGCCCTCACGGTGTGTACAGGCCGCACGGTGTATACAGGCCGCACAGTGTATACAGCCCTCACGGTGTATACAGGCCGCACGGTGTGTACAGGCCGCACGGTGTGTACAGCCCTCACGGTGTATACCGGCCTTACGGTGTATACATGCCGCACGGTTTATACAGGCCGCACAGTGTATACAGCCCTCACTTTGTGTACAGGCCGCACGGTGTATACAGGCCGCACGGTGTGTACAGGCCGCACGGTGTATACAGGCCGCACGGTGTATACAGGCCGCACGGTGTGTACAGGCCGCACGGTGTATACAGCCCTCACGGTGTATACCGGCCGCACGGTGTATACAGACCTCACGGTGTGTACAGGCCGCATGGTGTATACAGCCCTCACGGTGTATACCGGCCGCACGGTGTATACAGCCCTAACGGTGTGTACAGGCCGCACGGTGTGTACAGGCCGCACGGTGTGTACAGGCCGCACGGTGTATACAGCCCTCACGGTGTATACAGGCCGCACGGTGTATACAGCCCTCACAGTGTGTACCGGCCGCACGGTGTATACAGGCCGCACAGTGTATACAGCCCTCACGGTGTATACAGCCCTCACGGTGTATACAGGCCGCACGGTGTATACAGCCCTCACGGTGTATACAGGCCACACGGTGTATACAGCCCTCACGGTGTATACAGGCCGCACGGTGTGTACAGGCCGCACGGTGTATACAGCCCTCACGGTGTGTACAGGCCGCACGGTGTATACAGGCCACACGGTGTATACAGCCCTCACAGTGTATACAGGCCGCACGGTGTATACAGCCCTCACAGTGTATACAGGCCGCACGGTGTATACAGGCCGCACAGTGTATACAGCCCTCACGGTGTATACAGGCCGCACGGTGTATACAGCCCTCACGGTGTATACAACCCTCACGGTGTATACATGCCGCACGGTGTATACAGCCCTCACAGTGTATACAGGCCGCACAGTGTATACAGCCCTCACAGTGTATACAGGCCGCACGGTGTATACCGGCCGCACGGTGTATACAGCCCTCACGGTGTATACAGGCCGCACGGTGTATACAGGCCGCACAGTGTATACAGCCCTCACGGTGTATACAGGCCGCACGGTGTATACAGCCCTCACGGTGTATACCGGCCGCACGGTGTATACAGGCCGCACGGTGTGTACAGGCCGCACGGTGTATACAGCCCTCACGGTGTATACCGGCCTCACGGTGTATACAGGCCGCACGGTGTATACAGGCCGCACGGTGTATACAGGCCGCACAGTGTATACAGCCCTCACGGTGTATACAGGCCGCACGGTTTGTACAGGCCGCACGGTGTGTACAGCCCTCACGGTGTATACCGGCCTTACGGTGTATACAGGCCGCACGGTGTATACAGGCCGCACGGTGTATACAGGCCGCACAGTGTATACAGCCCTCACTTTGTGTACAGGCCGCACGGTGTATACAGGCCGCACGGTGTGTACAGGCCGCACGGTGTATACAGGCCGCACGGTGTATACAGGCCGCACGGTGTGTACAGGCCGCACGGTGTATACAGCCCTCACGGTGTATACCGGCCGCACGGTGTATACAGCCCTCACGGTGTGTACAGGCCGCATGGTGTATACAGCCCTCACGGTGCATACAGGCCGCACGGTGTGTACAGGCCGCACGGTGTATACAGCCCTCACGGTGTGTACAGGCCGCACGGTGTATACAGGCCACACGGTGTATACAGCCCTCACAGTGTATACAGGCCGCACGTTGTATACAGCCCTCACAGTGTATACAGGCCGCACGGTGTATACAGGCCGCACAGTGTATACAGCCCTCACGGTGTATACAGGCCGCACGGTGTATACAGCCCTCACGGTGTATACAACCCTCACGGTGTATACATGCCGCACGGTGTATACAGCCCTCACAGTGTATACAGGCCGCACAGTGTATACAGCCCTCACAGTGTATACAGGCCGCACGGTGTATACCGGCCGCACGGTGTATACAGCCCTCACGGTGTATACAGGCCGCACGGTGTATACAGGCCGCACAGTGTATACAGCCCTCACGGTGTATACAGGCCGCACGGTGTATACAGCCCTCACGGTGTATACCGGCCGCACGGTGTATACAGGCCGCACGGTGTGTACAGGCCGCACGGTGTATACAGCCCTCACGGTGTATACCGGCCTCACGGTGTATACAGGCCGCACGGTGTATACAGGCCGCACGGTGTATACAGGCCGCACGGTGTATACAGGCCGCACAGTGTATACAGCCCTCACGGTGTATACAGGCCGCACGGTGTGTACAGGCCGCATGGTGTATACAGCCCTCACGGTGTATACAGGCCGCACGGTGTGTACAGGCCGCACGGTGTGTACAGCCCTCACGGTGTATACCGGCCTCACGGTGTATACAGGCCGCACGGTGTATACAGCCCTCACTTTGTGTACAGGCCGCACGGTGTGTACATGCCGCACAGTGTATACAGGCCGCACGGTGTGTACAGGCCGAACGGTGTATACTGGCCTCACGGTGTGTACACCCCGCACGGTGTGTACAGGCCAGCACGGTGTGTACAGGCCGCACGGTGTATACAGCCCTCACGGTGTATACCGGCCGCACGGTGTATACAGCCCTCACGGTGTGTACAGGCCGCATGGTGTATACAGCCCTCACGGTGTATACCGGCCGCACGGTGTATACAGCCCTCACGGTGTGTACAGGCCGCACGGTGTGTACAGGCCGCACGGTGTGTACAGGCCAGCACGGTGTGTACAGGCCGCACGGTGTATACAGCCCTCACGGTGTATACCGGCCGCATGGTGTATACAGCCCTCACGGTGTGTACAGGCCGCACGGTGTATACAGGCCGCACAGTGTATACAGCCCTCACGGTGTATACAGGCCGCACGGTGTGTACAGGCCGCACGGTGTGTACAGCCCTCACGGTGTATACCGGCCTTACGGTGTATACATGCCGCACGGTTTATACAGGCCGCACAGTGTATACAGCCCTCACTTTGTGTACAGGCCGCACGGTGTATACAGGCCGCACGGTGTGTACAGGCCGCACGGTGTATACAGGCCGCACGGTGTATACAGGCCGCACGGTGTGTACAGGCCGCACGGTGTATACAGCCCTCACGGTGTATACCGGCCGCACGGTGTATACAGCCCTCACGGTGTGTACAGGCCGCATGGTGTATACAGCCCTCACGGTGTATACCGGCCGCACGGTGTATACAGCCCTCACGGTGTGTACAGGCCGCACGGTGTGTACAGGCCGCACGGTGTGTACAGGCCGCACGGTGTATACAGCCCTCACGGTGTATACAGGCCGCACGGTGTATACAGCCCTCACAGTGTGTACCGGCCGCACGGTGTATACAGGCCGCACAGTGTATACAGCCCTCACGGTGTATACAGCCCTCACGGTGTATACAGGCCGCACGGTGTATACAGCCCTCACGGTGTATACAGGCCACACGGTGTATACAGCCCTCACGGTGTATACAGGCCGCACGGTGTGTACAGGCCGCACGGTGTATACAGCCCTCACGGTGTGTACAGGCCGCACGGTGTATACAGGCCACACGGTGTATACAGCCCTCACAGTGTATACAGGCCGCACGGTGTATACAGCCCTCACAGTGTATACAGGCCGCACGGTGTATACAGGCCGCACAGTGTATACAGCCCTCACGGTGTATACAGGCCGCACGGTGTATACAGCCCTCACGGTGTATACAACCCTCACGGTGTATACATGCCGCACGGTGTATACAGCCCTCACAGTGTATACAGGCCGCACAGTGTATACAGCCCTCACAGTGTATACAGGCCGCACGGTGTATACCGGCCGCACGGTGTATACAGCCCTCACGGTGTATACAGGCCGCACGGTGTATACAGGCCGCACAGTGTATACAGCCCTCACGGTGTATACAGGCCGCACGGTGTATACAGCCCTCACGGTGTATACCGGCCGCACGGTGTATACAGGCCGCACGGTGTGTACAGGCCGCACGGTGTATACAGCCCTCACGGTGTATACCGGCCTCACGGTGTATACAGGCCGCACGGTGTATACAGGCCGCACGGTGTATACAGGCCGCACGGTGTATACAGGCCGCACAGTGTATACAGCCCTCACGGTGTATACAGGCCGCACGGTGTGTACAGGCCGCACGGTGTGTACAGCCCTCACGGTGTATACCGGCCTTACGGTGTATACAGGCCGCACGGTGTATACAGGCCGCACGGTGTATACAGGCCGCACAGTGTATACAGCCCTCACTTTGTGTACAGGCCGCACGGTGTATACAGGCCGCACGGTGTGTACAGGCCGCACGGTGTATACAGGCCGCACGGTGTATACAGGCCGCACGGTGTGTACAGGCCGCACGGTGTATACAGCCCTCACGGTGTATACCGGCCGCACGGTGTATACAGCCCTCACGGTGTGTACAGGCCGCATGGTGTATACAGCCCTCACGGTGTATACCGGCCGCACGGTGTATACAGCCCTCACGGTGTGTACAGGCCGCACGGTGTGTACAGGCCGCACGGTGTGTACAGGCCGCACGGTGTATACAGCCCTCACGGTGTATACAGGCCGCACGGTGTATACAGCCCTCACAGTGTGTACCGGCCGCACGGTGTATACAGGCCGCACAGTGTATACAGCCCTCACGGTGTATACAGCCCTCACGGTGTATACAGGCCGCACGGTGTATACAGCCCTCACGGTGTATACAGCCCTCACGGTGTATGCAGGCCACACGGTGTATACAGCCCTCACGGTGTATACAGGCCGCACGGTGTGTACAGGCCGCACGGTGTATACAGCCCTCACGGTGTGTACAGTCCGCACGGTGTATACAGGCCACACGGTGTATACAGCCCTCACAGTGTATACAGGCCGCACGGTGTATACAGCCCTCACAGTGTATACAGGCCGCACGGTGTATACAGGCCGCACAGTGTATTCAGCCCTCACGGTGTATACAGGCCGCACGGTGTATACAGCCCTCACGGTGTATACAACCCTCACGGTGTATACATGCCGCACGGTGTATACAGCCCTCACAGTGTATACAGGCCGCACAGTGTATACAGCCCTCACAGTGTATACAGGCCGCACGGTGTATACCGGCCGCACGGTGTATACAGCCCTCACGGTGTATACAGGCCACACGGTGTATACAGGCCGCACAGTGTATACAGCCCTCACGGTGTATACAGGCCGCACGGTGTATACAGCCCTCACGGTGTATACCGGCCGCACGGTGTATACAGGCCGCACGGTGTGTACAGGCCGCACGGTGTATACAGCCCTCACGGTGTATACCGGCCTCACGGTGTATACAGGCCGCACGGTGTATACAGGCCGCACGGTGTATACCGGCCGCACGGTGTATACAGGCCGCACAGTGTATACAGCCCTCACTTTGTGTACAGGCCGCACGGTGTATACAGGCCGCACGGTGTGTACAGGCCGCACAGTGTATACAGCCCTCACTTTGTGTACAGGCCTCACAGTGTATACAGCCCTCACGGTGTGTACAGGCCGCACGGTGTATACAGCCCTCACGGTGTATACAGGCCGCACGGTGTATACAGCCCTCACGGTGTGTACAGGCCCCACGGTGTGTACAGGCCGCACGGTGTATACAGCCCTCACGGTGTATACCGGCCGCACGGTGTATACAGGCCGCACGGTGTATACAGGCCGCACAGTGTATACAGCCCTCCCGGTGTGTACAGGCCGCACAATGTATACCGGCCGCACGGTGTATACAGCCCTCACGGTGTATACAGCCCTCACGGTGTATGCAGGCCGCACAGTGTATACAGCCCTCACGGTGTATACAGCCCTCACTTTGTGTACAGGCCGCACAGTGTATACAGCCCTCACGGTGTGTACAGGCCGCACAGTGTATACAGCCCTCACGGTGTATACAGGCCGCACGGTGTATACAGCCCTCACGGTGTATACAGGCCGCACGGTGTATACAGGCCGCACGGTGTATACAGCCCTCACAGTGTATACAGGCCGCACGGTGTATACAGCCCTCACGGTGTATACAGGCCGCACGGTGTATACAGCCCTCACGGTGTGTACAGGCCGCACGGTGTATACAGCCCTCACAGTGTATACAGGCCGCACGGTGTATACAGCCCTCACGGTGTATACAGGCCGCACGGTGTATACAGCCCTCACGGTGTATACAGGCCGCACGGTGTATACAGCCCTCACGGTGTATACAGGCCGCACGGTGTATACAGGCCGCGCAGTGTATACAGCCCTCACGGTGTATACAGGCCGCACGGTGTATACAGCCCTCACGGTGTATACAACCCTCACGGTGTATACATGCCGCACGGTGTATACAGCCCTCATTGTGTATACAGGCCGCACGGTGTATACAGGCCGCACAGTGTATACAGCCCTCACGGTGTATACAGGCCGCACGGTGTATACAGCCCTCACGGTGTATACAAGCCGCACGGTGTATACAGGCCGCACAGTGTATACCGGCCGCATGGTGTATACAGGCCGCACGGTGTATACAGGCCGCATGGTGTATACCGGCCGCACGGTGTATACAGGCCGCACAGTGTATACAGCCCTCACGGTGTATACAGGCCGCACAGTGTATACAGCCCTCACGGTGTATACAGGCCGCACGGTGTATACAGCCCTCACGATGTATACAGGCCGCACGGTGTATACAGGCCGCACAGTGTATACAGCCCTCACGGTGTATACAGGCCGCATGGTGTATACCGGCCGCATGGTGTATACAGGCCGCACGGTGTATACAGGCCGCATGGTGTATACCGGCCGCACGGTGTATACAGGCCGCACAGTGTATACAGCCCTCACGGTGTATACCGGCCGCACAGTGTATACAGGCCGCACGGTGTGTACAGCCCTCACGGTGTATACAGGCCGCACGGTGTATACAGGCCGCACGGTGTATACCGGCCGCACGGTGTATACAGGCCGCACAGTGTATACAGCCCTCACGGTGTATACAGGCCGCACGGTGTGTACAGCCCTCACGGTGTATACCGGCCTCACGGTGTATACAGGCCGCACGGTGTATACAGGCCGCAAAGTGTATACAGCCCTCACTTTGTGTACTTGCCGCACGGAGTATACAGGCCGCACGGTGTGTACAGGCCGCACGGTGTGTACAGGCTGCACGGTGTATACAGGCCGCACGGTGTATACAGGCCGCACGGTGTGTACAGGCCGCACGTTGTATACAGCCCTCACGGTGTATACCGGCCGCACGGTGTATACAGCCCTCACGGTGTGTACAGGCCGCACGGTGTATACAGGCCGCACGGTGTGTACAGGCCGCACGTTGTGTACAGGCCAGCACGGTGTGTACAGGCCGCACGGTGTATACAGCCCTCACAGTGTATACCGGCCGCACGGTGTATACAGCCCTCACGGTGTGTACAGGCCGCACGGTGTATACAGCCCTCACGGTGTGTACAGGCCGCACGGTGTGTACAGGCCAGCACGGTGTGTACAGGCCGCACGGTGTATACAGCCCTCACGGTGTATACCGGCCGCACGGTGTATACAGCCCTCACGGTGTGTACAGGCCGCACGGTGTATACAGGCCGCACGGTGTATACAGCCCTCACGGTGTGTACAGGCCGCACGGTGTATACAGCCCTCACGGTGTATACCGGCCGCACGGTGTATACAGGCCGCACGGTGTATACAGGCCGCACAGTGTATACAGCCCTCACTTTGTGTACAGGCCGCACAGTGTATACAGGCCGCACGGTGTGTACAGGCCGCACGGTGTATACAGCCCTCACGGTGTATACCGGCCGCACGGTGTATACAGGCCGCACGGTGTATACAGCCCTCACGGTGTATGCAGGCCGCACAGTGTATACAGCCCTCACGGTGTATACAGCCCTCACTTTGTGTACAGGCCGCACGGTGTATACAGCCCTCACGGTGTGTACAGGCCGCACAGTGTATACAGCCCTCACGGTGTGTACAGGCCGCACGGTGTATACAGGCCGCACGGTGTATACAGGCCTCACGGTGTATACAGGCCGCACGGTGTATACAGCCCTCACGGTGTATACAGGCCGCACGGTGTATACAGCCCTCACGGTGTGTACAGGCCGCACGGTGTATACAGCCCTCACAGTGTATACATGCCGCACGGTGTATACAGCCCTCACGGTGTATACAGGCCGCACGGTGTATGCAGCCCGCACGGTGTATACAGCCCTCACGGTGTATGCAGGCCACACGGTGTATACAGCCCTCACGGTGTATACAGGCCGCACGGTGTATACAGCCCTCACGGTGTATACAGCCCTCACGGTGTATGCAGGCCACACGGTGTATACAGCCCTCACGGTGTATACAGGCCGCACGGTGTGTACAGGCCGCACGGTGTATACAGCCCTCACGGTGTGTACAGGCCGCACGGTGTATACAGGCCACACGGTGTATACAGCCCTCACAGTGTATACAGGCCGCACGGTGTATACAGCCCTCACAGTGTATACAGGCCGCACGGTGTATACAGGCCGCACAGTGTATACAGCCCTCACGGTGTATACCGGCCTCACGGTGTATACAGGCCGCACGGTGTATACAGGCCGCACGGTGTATACCGGCCGCACGGTGTATACAGGCCGCACAGTGTATACAGCCCTCACGGTGTATACAACCCTCACGGTGTATACATGCCGCACGGTGTATACAGCCCTCACAGTGTATACAGGCCGCACAGTGTATACAGCCCTCACAGTGTATACAGGCCGCACGGTGTATACCGGCCGCACGGTGTATACAGCCCTCACGGTGTATACAGGCCGCACAGTGTATACAGCCCTCACGGTGTATACAGGCCGCACGGTGTATACAGCCCTCACGGTGTATACCGGCCGCACGGTGTATACAGGCCGCACGGTGTGTACAGGCCGCACGGTGTATACAGCCCTCACGGTGTATACCGGCCTCACGGTGTATACAGGCCGCACGGTGTATACAGGCCGCACGGTGTATACCGGCCGCACGGTGTATACAGGCCGCACAGTGTATACAGCCCTCACTTTGTGTACAGGCCGCACGGTGTATACAGGCCGCACGGTGTGTACAGGCCGCACAGTGTATACAGCCCTCACTTTGTGTACAGGCCTCACAGTGTATACAGCCCTCACGGTGTGTACAGGCCGCACGGTGTATACAGCCCTCACGGTGTATACAGGCCGCACGGTGTATACAGCCCTCACGGTGTGTACAGGCCCCACGGTGTGTACAGGCCGCACGGTGTATACAGCCCTCACGGTGTATACCGGCCGCACGTTGTATACAGGCCGCACGGTGTATACAGGCCGCACAGTGTATACAGCCCTCACGGTGTGTACAGGCCGCACAATGTATACCGGCCGCACGGTGTATACAGCCCTCACGGTGTATACAGCCCTCACGGTGTATACAGGCCGCACAGTGTATACAGCCCTCACGGTGTATACAGCCCTCACTTTGTGTACAGGCCGCACAGTGTATACAGCCCTCACGGTGTGTACAGGCCGCACAGTGTATACAGCCCTCACGGTGTATACAGGCCGCACGGTGTATACAGCCCTCACGGTGTATACAGGCCGCACGGTGTATACAGGCCGCACGGTGTATACAGCCCTCACAGTGTATACAGGCCGCACAGTGTATACAGCCCTCTCGGTGTATACAGGCCGCACGGTGTATACAGCCCTCACGGTGTGTACAGGCCGCACGGTGTATACAGCCCTCACAGTGTATACAGGCCGCACGGTGTATACAGCCCTCACGGTGTGTACAGGCCGCACGGTGTATACAGCCCTCACAGTGTATACAGGCCGCACGGTGTATACAGCCCTCACGGTGTATACAGGCCGCACGGTGTATACAGCCCGCACGGTGTATACAGCCCTCAAGGTGTATACAGGCCACACGGTGTATACAGCCCGCACGGTGTATACAGGCCGCACGGTGTATACAGGCCTCACGGTGTATACAGGCTGCACGGTGTATACAGGCCACACGGTGTATACAGCCCGCATGGTGTATACAGCCCTCACGGTGTATACAGGCCGCACGGTGTATACAGGCCGCACGGTGTGTACAGGCCGCACGGTGTATACCGGCCGCACAGTGTATACAGGCCGCACGGTGTATACAGCCCTCACGTTGTATACAGGCCGCACGGTGTATACAGGCCGCACGGTGTATACAGGCCGCACGATGTATACTGCCCTCACGGTGTATACAGGCCGCACGGTGTATACAGGCCGCACAGTGTATACAGCCCTCACGGTGTATACAGGCCGCACGGTGTATACAGCCCTCACGGTGTATACCGGCCGCACGGTGTATACAGGTCGCACGGTGTATACAGGCCGCACAGTGTATACAGCCCTCACGGTGTATACCGGCCGCACAGTGTATACAAGCCGCGCGGTGTATACAGGCCGCACAGTGTATACAGGCCGCGCGGTGTATACAGGCCGCACGGTGTATACAGCCCTCACGGTGTATACCGGCCGCACAGTGTATACAGGCCGCACGGTGTGTACAGCCCTCACGGTGTATACAGCCCTCACGGTGTATACAGGCCGCACGGTGTATACCGGCCGCACGGTGTATACAGGCCGCAGTGTATACAGCCCTCACGGTGTATACAGGCCGCACGGTGTGTACAGGCCGCACGGTGTGTACAGCCCTCACGGTGTATACCGGCCTCACGGTGTATACAGGCCGCACGGTGTATACAGGCCGCACAGTGTATACAGGCCGCACGGTGTGTACAGGCCGCACGGTGTGTACAGGCCGCACGGTGTATACAGGCCGCACGGTGTGTACAGGCCGCACGGTGTATACCGGCCGCACGGTGTATACAGCCCTCACGGTGTGTACAGGCCGCATGGTGTATACAGCCCTCACGGTGTATACCGGCCGCACGGTGTATACAGCCCTCACGGTGTGTACAGGCCGCACGGTGTGTACAGGCCGCACGGTGTGTACAGGCCGCACGGTGTGTACAGGCCGCACGGTGTGTACAGGCCAGCACGGTGTGTACAGGCCGCACGGTGTATACAGCCCTCACGGTGTATACAGGCCGCACAGTGTATACAGGCCGCACGGTGTATACACGCCGCACAGTGTATACAGCCCTCACGGTGTATACAGGCCGCACGGTGTGTACAGGCCGCACGGTGTGTACAACCCTCACGGTGTATACCGGCCTCACGGTGTATACAGGCCGCACGGTGTATACAGCCCTCACTTTGTGTACAGGCCGCACGGTGTGTACATGCCGCACAGTGTATACAGGCCGCACGGTGTGTACAGGCCGAACGGTGTATACTGGCCTCACGGTGTGTACAGGCCGCACGGTGTGTACAGGCCAGCACGGTGTGTACAGGCCGCACGGTGTATACAGCCCTCACGGTGTATACCGGCCGCACGGTGTATACAGCCCTCACGGTGTGTACAGGCCGCATGGTGTATACAGCCCTCACGGTGTATACAGGCCGCACGGTGTGTACAGCCCTCACGGTGTATACCGGCCTCACGGTGTATACAGGCCGCACGGTGTATACAGCCCTCACTTTGTGTACAGGCCGCACGGTGTGTACATGCCGCACAGTGTATACAGGGCGCACGGTGTGTACAGGCCGAACGGTGTATACTGGCCTCACGGTGTGTACAGGCCGCACGGTTTGTACAGGCCAGCACGGTGTGTACAGGCCGCACGGTGTATACAGCCCTCACGGTGTATACCGGCCGCACGGTGTATACAGCCCTCACGGTGTGTACAGGCCGCATGGTGTATACAGCCCTCACGGTGTATACCGGCCGCACGGTGTATACAGCCCTCACGGTGTGTACAGGCCGCACGGTGTGTACAGGCCGCACGGTGTGTACAGGCCAGCACGGTGTGTACAGGCCGCACGGTGTATACAGCCCTCACGGTGTATACCGGCCGCATGGTGTATACAGCCCTCACGGTGTGTACAGGCCGCACGGTGTATACAGGCCGCACAGTGTATACAGCCCTCACGGTGTATACAGGCCGCACGGTGTGTACAGGCCGCACGGTGTGTACAGCCCTCACGGTGTATACCGGCCTTACGGTGTATACATGCCGCACGGTTTATACAGGCCGCACAGTGTATACAGCCCTCACTTTGTGTACAGGCCGCACGGTGTATACAGGCCGCACGGTGTGTACAGGCCGCACGGTGTATACAGGCCGCACGGTGTATACAGGCCGCACGGTGTGTACAGGCCGCACGGTGTATACAGCCCTCACGGTGTATACCGGCCGCACGGTGTATACAGCCCTCACGGTGTGTACAGGCCGCATGGTGTATACAGCCCTCACGGTGTATACCGGCCGCACGGTGTATACAGCCCTAACGGTGTGTACAGGCCGCACGGTGTGTACAGGCCGCACGGTGTGTACAGGCCGCACGGTGTATACAGCCCTCACGGTGTATACAGGCCGCACGGTGTATACAGCCCTCACAGTGTGTACCGGCCGCACGGTGTATACAGGCCGCACAGTGTATACAGCCCTCACGGTGTGTACAGGCCGCACGGTGTATACAGGCCACACGGTGTATACAGCCCTCACAGTGTATACAGGCCGCACGGTGTATACAGCCCTCACAGTGTATACAGGCCGCACGGTGTATACAGGCCGCACAGTGTATACAGCCCTCACGGTGTATACAGGCCGCACGGTGTATACAGCCCTCACGGTGTATACAACCCTCACGGTGTATACATGCCGCACGGTGTATACAGCCCTCACAGTGTATACAGGCCGCACAGTGTATACAGCCCTCACAGTGTATACAGGCCGCACGGTGTATACCGGCCGCACGGTGTATACAGCCCTCACGGTGTATACAGGCCGCACGGTGTATACAGGCCGCACAGTGTATACAGCCCTCACGGTGTATACAGGCCGCACGGTGTATACAGCCCTCACGGTGTATACCGGCCGCACGGTGTATACAGGCCGCACGGTGTGTACAGGCCGCACGGTGTATACAGCCCTCACGGTGTATACCGGCCTCACGGTGTATACAGGCCGCACGGTGTATACAGGCCGCACGGTGTATACAGGCCGCACGGTGTATACAGGCCGCACAGTGTATACAGCCCTCACGGTGTATACAGGCCGCACGGTTTGTACAGGCCGCACGGTGTGTACAGCCCTCACGGTGTATACCGGCCTTACGGTGTATACAGGCCGCACGGTGTATACAGGCCGCACGGTGTATACAGGCCGCACAGTGTATACAGCCCTCACTTTGTGTACAGGCCGCACGGTGTATACAGGCCGCACGGTGTGTACAGGCCGCACGGTGTATACAGGCCGCACGGTGTATACAGGCCGCACGGTGTGTACAGGCCGCACGGTGTATACAGCCCTCACGGTGTATACCGGCCGCACGGTGTATACAGCCCTCACGGTGTATACAGGCCGCATGGTGTATACAGCCCTCACGGTGTATACAGGCCGCACGGTGTGTACAGGCCGCACGGTGTATACAGCCCTCACGGTGTGTACAGGCCGCACGGTGTATACAGGCCACACGGTGTATACAGCCCTCACAGTGTATACAGGCCGCACGGTGTATACAGCCCTCACAGTGTATACAGGCCGCACGGTGTATACAGGCCGCACAGTGTATACAGCCCTCACGGTGTATACAGGCCGCACGGTGTATACAGCCCTCACGGTGTATACAACCCTCACGGTGTATACATGCCGCACGGTGTATACAGCCCTCACAGTGTATACAGGCCGCACAGTGTATACAGCCCTCACAGTGTATACAGGCCGCACGGTGTATACCGGCCGCACGGTGTATACAGCCCTCACGGTGTATACAGGCCGCACGGTGTATACAGGCCGCACAGTGTATACAGCCCTCACGGTGTATACAGGCCGCACGGTGTATACAGCCCTCACGGTGTATACCGGCCGCACGGTGTATACAGGCCGCACGGTGTGTACAGGCCGCACGGTGTATACAGCCCTCACGGTGTATACCGGCCTCACGGTGTATACAGGCCGCACGGTGTATACAGGCCGCACGGTGTATACAGGCCGCACGGTGTATACAGGCCGCACAGTGTATACAGCCCTCACGGTGTATACAGGCCGCACGGTGTGTACAGGCCGCATGGTGTATACAGCCCTCACGGTGTATACAGGCCGCACGGTGTGTACAGGCCGCACGGTGTGTACAGCCCTCACGGTGTATACCGGCCTCACGGTGTATACAGGCCGCACGGTGTATACAGCCCTCACTTTGTGTACAGGCCGCACGTTGTGTACATGCCGCACAGTGTATACAGGCCGCACGGTGTGTACAGGCCGAACGGTGTATACTGGCCTCACGGTGTGTACAGGCCGCACGGTGTGTACAGGCCAGCACGGTGTGTACAGGCCGCACGGTGTATACAGCCCTCACGGTGTATACCGGCCGCACGGTGTATACAGCCCTCACGGTGTGTACAGGCCGCATGGTGTATACAGCCCTCACGGTGTATACCGGCCGCACGGTGTATACAGCCCTCACGGTGTGTACAGGCCGCACGGTGTGTACAGGCCGCACGGTGTGTACAGGCCAGCACGGTGTGTACAGGCCGCACGGTGTATACAGCCCTCACGGTGTATACCGGCCGCATGGTGTATACAGCCCTCACGGTGTGTACAGGCCGCACGGTGTATACAGGCCGCACAGTGTATACAGCCCTCACGGTGTATACAGCCCTCACGGTGTATACAGGCCGCACGGTGTGTACAGGCCGCACGGTGTGTACAGCCCTCACGGTGTATACCGGCCTTACGGTGTATACATGCCGCACGGTTTATACAGGCCGCACAGTGTATACAGCCCTCACTTTGTGTACAGGCCGCACGGTGTATACAGGCCGCACGGTGTGTACAGGCCGCACGGTGTATACAGGCCGCACGGTGTATACAGGCCGCACGGTGTGTACAGGCCGCACGGTGTATACAGCCCTCACGGTGTATACCGGCCGCACGGTGTATACAGCCCTCACGGTGTGTACAGGCCGCATGGTGTATACAGCCCTCACGGTGTATACCGGCCGCACGGTGTATACAGCCCTCACGGTGTGTACAGGCCGCACGGTGTGTACAGGCCGCACGGTGTGTACAGGCCGCACGGTGTATACAGCCCTCACGGTGTATACAGGCCGCACGGTGTATACAGCCCTCACAGTGTGTACCGGCCGCACGGTGTATACAGGCCGCACAGTGTATACAGCCCTCACGGTGTATACAGCCCTCACGGTGTATACAGGCCGCACGGTGTATACAGCCCTCACGGTGTATACAGGCCACACGGTGTATACAGCCCTCACGGTGTATACAGGCCGCACGGTGTGTACAGGCCGCACGGTGTATACAGCCCTCACGGTGTGTACAGGCCGCACGGTGTATACAGGCCACACGGTGTATACAGCCCTCACAGTGTATACAGGCCGCACGGTGTATACAGCCCTCACAGTGTATACAGGCCGCACGGTGTATACAGGCCGCACAGTGTATACAGCCCTCACGGTGTATACAGGCCGCACGGTGTATACAGCCCTCACGGTGTATACAACCCTCACGGTGTATACATGCCGCACGGTGTATACAGCCCTCACAGTGTATACAGGCCGCACAGTGTATACAGCCCTCACAGTGTATACAGGCCGCACGGTGTATACCGGCCGCACGGTGTATACAGCCCTCACGGTGTATACAGGCCGCACGGTGTATACAGGCCGCACAGTGTATACAGCCCTCACGGTGTATACAGGCCGCACGGTGTATACAGCCCTCACGGTGTATACCGGCCGCACGGTGTATACAGGCCGCACGGTGTGTACAGGCCGCACGGTGTATACAGCCCTCACGGTGTATACCGGCCTCACGGTGTATACAGGCCGCACGGTGTATACAGGCCGCACGGTGTATACAGGCCGCACAGTGTATACAGCCCTCACGGTGTATACAGGCCGCACGGTGTGTACAGGCCGCACGGTGTGTACAGCCCTCACGGTGTATACCGGCCTTACGGTGTATACAGGCCGCACGGTGTATACAGGCCGCACGGTGTATACAGGCCGCACAGTGTATACAGCCCTCACTTTGTGTACAGGCCGCACGGTGTATACAGGCCGCACGGTGTGTACAGGCCGCACGGTGTATACAGGCCGCACGGTGTATACAGGCCGCACGGTGTGTACAGGCCGCACGGTGTATACAGCCCTCACGGTGTATACCGGCCGCACGGTGTATACAGCCCTCACGGTGTGTACAGGCCGCATGGTGTATACAGCCCTCACGGTGTATACCGGCCGCACGGTGTATACAGCCCTCACGGTGTGTACAGGCCGCACGGTGTGTACAGGCCGCACGGTGTGTACAGGCCGCACGGTGTATACAGCCCTCACGGTGTATACAGGCCGCACGGTGTATACAGCCCTCACAGTGTGTACCGGCCGCACGGTGTATACAGGCCGCACAGTGTATACAGCCCTCACGGTGTATACAGCCCTCACGGTGTATACAGGCCGCACGGTGTATACAGCCCTCACGGTGTATACAGCCCTCACGGTGTATGCAGGCCACACGGTGTATACAGCCCTCACGGTGTATACAGGCCGCACGGTGTGTACAGGCCGCACGGTGTATACAGCCCTCACGGTGTGTACAGTCCGCACGGTGTATACAGGCCACACGGTGTATACAGCCCTCACAGTGTATACAGGCCGCACGGTGTATACAGCCCTCACAGTGTATACAGGCCGCACGGTGTATACAGGCCGCACAGTGTATACAGCCCTCACGGTGTATACAGGCCGCACGGTGTATACAGCCCTCACGGTGTATACAACCCTCACGGTGTATACATGCCGCACGGTGTATACAGCCCTCACAGTGTATACAGGCCGCACAGTGTATACAGCCCTCACAGTGTATACAGGCCGCACGGTGTATACCGGCCGCACGGTGTATACAGCCCTCACGGTGTATACAGGCCACACGGTGTATACAGGCCGCACAGTGTATACAGCCCTCACGGTGTATACAGGCCGCACGGTGTATACAGCCCTCACGGTGTATACCGGCCGCACGGTGTATACAGGCCGCACGGTGTGTACAGGCCGCACGGTGTATACAGCCCTCACGGTGTATACCGGCCTCACGGTGTATACAGGCCGCACGGTGTATACAGGCCGCACGGTGTATACCGGCCGCACGGTGTATACAGGCCGCACAGTGTATACAGCCCTCACTTTGTGTACAGGCCGCACGGTGTATACAGGCCGCACGGTGTGTACAGGCCGCACAGTGTATACAGCCCTCACTTTGTGTACAGGCCTCACAGTGTATACAGCCCTCACGGTGTGTACAGGCCGCACGGTGTATACAGCCCTCACGGTGTATACAGGCCGCACGGTGTATACAGCCCTCACGGTGTGTACAGGCCCCACGGTGTGTACAGGCCGCACGGTGTATACAGCCCTCACGGTGTATACCGGCCGCACGGTGTATACAGGCCGCACGGTGTATACAGGCCGCACAGTGTATACAGCCCTCCCGGTGTGTACAGGCCGCACAATGTATACCGGCCGCACGGTGTATACAGCCCTCACGGTGTATACAGCCCTCACGGTGTATGCAGGCCGCACAGTGTATACAGCCCTCACGGTGTATACAGCCCTCACTTTGTGTACAGGCCGCACAGTGTATACAGCCCTCACGGTGTGTACAGGCCGCACAGTGTATACAGCCCTCACGGTGTATACAGGCCGCACGGTGTATACAGCCCTCACGGTGTATACAGGCCGCACGGTGTATACAGGCCGCACGGTGTATACAGCCCTCACAGTGTATACAGGCCGCACGGTGTATACAGCCCTCACGGTGTATACAGGCCGCACGGTGTATACAGCCCTCACGGTGTGTACAGGCCGCACGGTGTATACAGCCCTCACAGTGTATACAGGCCGCACGGTGTATACAGCCCTCACGGTGTATACAGGCCGCACGGTGTATACAGCCCTCACGGTGTATACAGGCCGCACGGTGTATACAGCCCTCACGGTGTATACAGGCCGCACGGTGTATACAGGCCGCGCAGTGTATACAGCCCTCACGGTGTATACAGGCCGCACGGTGTATACAGCCCTCACGGTGTATACAACCCTCACGGTGTATACATGCCGCACGGTGTATACAGCCCTCATTGTGTATACAGGCCGCACGGTGTATACAGGCCGCACAGTGTATACAGCCCTCACGGTGTATACAGGCCGCACGGTGTATACAGCCCTCACGGTGTATACAAGCCGCACGGTGTATACAGGCCGCACAGTGTATACCGGCCGCATGGTGTATACAGGCCGCACGGTGTATACAGGCCGCATGGTGTATACCGGCCGCACGGTGTATACAGGCCGCACAGTGTATACAGCCCTCACGGTGTATACAGGCCGCACAGTGTATACAGCCCTCACGGTGTATACAGGCCGCACGGTGTATACAGCCCTCACGATGTATACAGGCCGCACGGTGTATACAGGCCGCACAGTGTATACAGCCCTCACGGTGTATACAGGCCGCATGGTGTATACCGGCCGCATGGTGTATACAGGCCGCACGGTGTATACAGGCCGCATGGTGTATACCGGCCCCACGGTGTATACAGGCCGCACAGTGTATACAGCCCTCACGGTGTATACCGGCCGCACAGTGTATACAGGCCGCACGGTGTGTACAGCCCTCACGGTGTATACAGGCCGCACGGTGTATACAGGCCGCACGGTGTATACCGGCCGCACGGTGTATACAGGCCGCACAGTGTATACAGCCCTCACGGTGTATACAGGCCGCACGGTGTGTACAGCCCTCACGGTGTATACCGGCCTCACGGTGTATACAGGCCGCACGGTGTATACAGGCCGCAAAGTGTATACAGCCCTCACTTTGTGTACTTGCCGCACGGAGTATACAGGCCGCACGGTGTGTACAGGCTGCACGGTGTGTACAGGCTGCACGGTGTATACAGGCCGCACGGTGTATACAGGCCGCACGGTGTGTACAGGCCGCACGTTGTATACAGCCCTCACGGTGTATACCGGCCGCACGGTGTATACAGCCCTCACGGTGTGTACAGGCCGCACGGTGTATACAGGCCGCACGGTGTGTACAGGCCGCACGTTGTGTACAGGCCAGCACGGTGTGTACAGGCCGCACGGTGTATACAGCCCTCACGGTGTATACCGGCCGCACGGTGTATACAGCCCTCACGGTGTGTACAGGCCGCACGGTGTATACAGCCCTCACGGTGTGTACAGGCCGCACGGTGTGTACAGGCCAGCACGGTGTGTACAGGCCGCACGGTGTATACAGCCCTCACGGTGTATACCGGCCGCACGGTGTATACAGCCCTCACGGTGTGTACAGGCCGCACGGTGTATACAGGCCGCACGGTGTATACAGCCCTCACGGTGTGTACAGGCCGCACGGTGTATACAGCCCTCACGGTGTATACCGGCCGCACGGTGTATACAGGCCGCACGGTGTATACAGGCCGCACAGTGTATACAGCCCTCACTTTGTGTACAGGCCGCACAGTGTATACAGGCCGCACGGTGTGTACAGGCCGCACGGTGTATACAGCCCTCACGGTGTATACCGGCCGCACGGTGTATACAGGCCGCACGGTGTATACAGCCCTCACGGTGTATGCAGGCCGCACAGTGTATACAGCCCTCACGGTGTATACAGCCCTCACTTTGTGTACAGGCCGCACGGTGTATACAGCCCTCACGGTGTGTACAGGCCGCACAGTGTATACAGCCCTCACGGTGTGTACAGGCCGCACGGTGTATACAGGCCGCACGGTGTATACAGGCCTCACGGTGTATACAGGCCGCACGGTGTATACAGCCCTCACGGTGTATACAGGCCGCACGGTGTATACAGCCCTCACGGTGTGTACAGGCCGCACGGTGTATACAGCCCTCACAGTGTATACATGCCGCACGGTGTATACAGCCCTCACGGTGTATACAGGCCGCACGGTGTATGCAGCCCGCACGGTGTATACAGCCCTCACGGTGTATGCAGGCCACACGGTGTATACAGCCCTCACGGTGTATACAGGCCGCACGGTGTATACAGCCCTCACGGTGTATACAGCCCTCACGGTGTATGCAGGCCACACGGTGTATACAGCCCTCACGGTGTATACAGGCCGCACGGTGTGTACAGGCCGCACGGTGTATACAGCCCTCACGGTGTGTACAGGCCGCACGGTGTATACAGGCCACACGGTGTATACAGCCCTCACAGTGTATACAGGCCGCACGGTGTATACAGCCCTCACAGTGTATACAGGCCGCACGGTGTATACAGGCCGCACAGTGTATACAGCCCTCACGGTGTATACAGGCCGCACGGTGTATACAGCTCTCACGGTGTATACAACCCTCACGGTGTATACATGCCGCACGGTGTATACAGCCCTCACAGTGTATACAGGCCGCACAGTGTATACAGCCCTCACAGTGTATACAGGCCGCACGGTGTATACCGGCCGCACGGTGTATACAGCCCTCACGGTGTATACAGGCCGCACAGTGTATACAGCCCTCACGGTGTATACAGGCCGCACGGTGTATACAGCCCTCACGGTGTATACCGGCCGCACGGTGTATACAGGCCGCACGGTGTGTACAGGCCGCACGGTGTATACAGCCCTCACGGTGTATACCGGCCTCACGGTGTATACAGGCCGCACGGTGTATACAGGCCGCACGGTGTATACCGGCCGCACGGTGTATACAGGCCGCACAGTGTATACAGCCCTCACTTTGTGTACAGGCCGCACGGTGTATACAGGCCGCACGGTGTGTACAGGCCGCACAGTGTATACAGCCCTCACTTTGTGTACAGGCCTCACAGTGTATACAGCCCTCACGGTGTGTACAGGCCGCACGGTGTATACAGCCCTCACGGTGTATACAGGCCGCACGGTGTATACAGCCCTCACGGTGTGTACAGGCCCCACGGTGTGTACAGGCCGCACGGTGTATACAGCCCTCACGGTGTATACCGGCCGCACGTTGTATACAGGCCGCACGGTGTATACAGGCCGCACAGTGTATACAGCCCTCACGGTGTGTACAGGCCGCACAATGTATACCGGCCGCACGGTGTATACAGCCCTCACGGTGTATACAGCCCTCACGGTGTATACAGGCCGCACAGTGTATACAGCCCTCACGGTGTATACAGCCCTCACTTTGTGTACAGGCCGCACAGTGTATACAGCCCTCACGGTGTGTACAGGCCGCACAGTGTATACAGCCCTCACGGTGTATACAGGCCGCACGGTGTATACAGCCCTCACGGTGTATACAGGCCGCACGGTGTATACAGGCCGCACGGTGTATACAGCCCTCACAGTGTATACAGGCCGCACAGTGTATACAGCCCTCACGGTGTATACAGGCTGCACGGTGTATACAGCCCTCACGGTGTGTACAGGCCGCACGGTGTATACAGCCCTCACAGTGTATACAGGCCGCACGGTGTATACAGCCCTCACGGTGTGTACAGGCCGCACGGTGTATACAGCCCTCACAGTGTATACAGGCCGCACGGTGTATACAGCCCTCACGGTGTATACAGGCCGCACGGTGTATACAGCCCGCACGGTGTATACAGCCCTCAAGGTGTATACAGGCCACACGGTGTATACAGCCCGCACGGTGTATACAGCCCTCACGGTGTATACAGTCCGCACGGTGTATACAGCCCTCATGGTGTATACAGGCCGCACGGTGTATACAGGCCTCACGGTGTATACAGCCCGCACGGTGTATACAGGCCACACGGTGTATACAGCCCGCATGGTGTATACAGCCCTCACGGTGTATACAGGCCGCACGGTGTATACAGGCCGCACGGTGTGTACAGGCCGCACGGTGTATACCGGCCGCACAGTGTATACAGGCCGCACGGTGTATACAGCCCTCACGTTGTATACAGGCCGCACGGTGTATACAGGCCGCACGGTGTATACAGGCCGCACAGTGTATACAGCCCTCACTTTGTGTACAGGCCGCACGGTGTATACAGGCCGCACGGTGTGTACAGGCCGCACGGTGTATACAGGCCGCACGGTGTATACAGGCCGCACGGTGTGTACAGGCCGCACGGTGTATACAGCCCTCACGGTGTATACCGGCCGCACGGTGTATACAGCCCTCACGGTGTGTACAGGCCGCATGGTGTATACAGCCCTCACGGTGTATACAGGCCGCACGGTGTGTACAGGCCGCACGGTGTATACAGCCCTCACGGTGTGTACAGGCCGCACGGTGTATACAGGCCACACGGTGTATACAGCCCTCACAGTGTATACAGGCCGCACGGTGTATACAGCCCTCACAGTGTATACAGGCCGCACGGTGTATACAGGCCGCACAGTGTATACAGCCCTCACGGTGTATACAGGCCGCACGGTGTATACAGCCCTCACGGTGTATACAACCCTCACGGTGTATACATGCCGCACGGTGTATACAGCCCTCACAGTGTATACAGGCCGCACAGTGTATACAGCCCTCACAGTGTATACAGGCCGCACGGTGTATACCGGCCGCACGGTGTATACAGCCCTCACGGTGTATACAGGCCGCACGGTGTATACAGGCCGCACAGTGTATACAGCCCTCACGGTGTATACAGGCCGCACGGTGTATACAGCCCTCACGGTGTATACCGGCCGCACGGTGTATACAGGCCGCACGGTGTGTACAGGCCGCACGGTGTATACAGCCCTCACGGTGTATACCGGCCTCACGGTGTATACAGGCCGCACGGTGTATACAGGCCGCACGGTGTATACAGGCCGCACGGTGTATACAGGCCGCACAGTGTATACAGCCCTCACGGTGTATACAGGCCGCACGGTGTGTACAGGCCGCATGGTGTATACAGCCCTCACGGTGTATACAGGCCGCACGGTGTGTACAGGCCGCACGGTGTGTACAGCCCTCACGGTGTATACCGGCCTCACGGTGTATACAGGCCGCACGGTGTATACAGCCCTCACTTTGTGTACAGGCCGCACGTTGTGTACATGCCGCACAGTGTATACAGGCCGCACGGTGTGTACAGGCCGAACGGTGTATACTGGCCTCACGGTGTGTACAGGCCGCACGGTGTGTACAGGCCAGCACGGTGTGTACAGGCCGCACGGTGTATACAGCCCTCACGGTGTATACCGGCCGCACGGTGTATACAGCCCTCACGGTGTGTACAGGCCGCATGGTGTATACAGCCCTCACGGTGTATACCGGCCGCACGGTGTATACAGCCCTCACGGTGTGTACAGGCCGCACGGTGTGTACAGGCCGCACGGTGTGTACAGGCCAGCACGGTGTGTACAGGCCGCACGGTGTATACAGCCCTCACGGTGTATACCGGCCGCATGGTGTATACAGCCCTCACGGTGTGTACAGGCCGCACGGTGTATACAGGCCGCACAGTGTATACAGCCCTCACGGTGTATACAGCCCTCACGGTGTATACAGGCCGCACGGTGTGTACAGGCCGCACGGTGTGTACAGCCCTCACGGTGTATACCGGCCTTACGGTGTATACATGCCGCACGGTTTATACAGGCCGCACAGTGTATACAGCCCTCACTTTGTGTACAGGCCGCACGGTGTATACAGGCCGCACGGTGTGTACAGGCCGCACGGTGTATACAGGCCGCACGGTGTATACAGGCCGCACGGTGTGTACAGGCCGCACGGTGTATACAGCCCTCACGGTGTATACCGGCCGCACGGTGTATACAGCCCTCACGGTGTGTACAGGCCGCATGGTGTATACAGCCCTCACGGTGTATACCGGCCGCACGGTGTATACAGCCCTCACGGTGTGTACAGGCCGCACGGTGTGTACAGGCCGCACGGTGTGTACAGGCCGCACGGTGTATACAGCCCTCACGGTGTATACAGGCCGCACGGTGTATACAGCCCTCACAGTGTGTACCGGCCGCACGGTGTATACAGGCCGCACAGTGTATACAGCCCTCACGGTGTATACAGCCCTCACGGTGTATACAGGCCGCACGGTGTATACAGCCCTCACGGTGTATACAGGCCACACGGTGTATACAGCCCTCACGGTGTATACAGGCCGCACGGTGTGTACAGGCCGCACGGTGTATACAGCCCTCACGGTGTGTACAGGCCGCACGGTGTATACAGGCCACACGGTGTATACAGCCCTCACAGTGTATACAGGCCGCACGGTGTATACAGCCCTCACAGTGTATACAGGCCGCACGGTGTATACAGGCCGCACAGTGTATACAGCCCTCACGGTGTATACAGGCCGCACGGTGTATACAGCCCTCACGGTGTATACAACCCTCACGGTGTATACATGCCGCACGGTGTATACAGCCCTCACAGTGTATACAGGCCGCACAGTGTATACAGCCCTCACAGTGTATACAGGCCGCACGGTGTATACCGGCCGCACGGTGTATACAGCCCTCACGGTGTATACAGGCCGCACGGTGTATACAGGCCGCACAGTGTATACAGCCCTCACGGTGTATACAGGCCGCACGGTGTATACAGCCCTCACGGTGTATACCGGCCGCACGGTGTATACAGGCCGCACGGTGTGTACAGGCCGCACGGTGTATACAGCCCTCACGGTGTATACCGGCCTCACGGTGTATACAGGCCGCACGGTGTATACAGGCCGCACGGTGTATACAGGCCGCACGGTGTATACAGGCCGCACAGTGTATACAGCCCTCACGGTGTATACAGGCCGCACGGTGTGTACAGGCCGCACGGTGTGTACAGCCCTCACGGTGTATACCGGCCTTACGGTGTATACAGGCCGCACGGTGTATACAGGCCGCACGGTGTATACAGGCCGCACAGTGTATACAGCCCTCACTTTGTGTACAGGCCGCACGGTGTATACAGGCCGCACGGTGTGTACAGGCCGCACGGTGTATACAGGCCGCACGGTGTATACAGGCCGCACGGTGTGTACAGGCCGCACGGTGTATACAGCCCTCACGGTGTATACCGGCCGCACGGTGTATACAGCCCTCACGGTGTGTACAGGCCGCATGGTGTATACAGCCCTCACGGTGTATACCGGCCGCACGGTGTATACAGCCCTCACGGTGTGTACAGGCCGCACGGTGTGTACAGGCCGCACGGTGTGTACAGGCCGCACGGTGTATACAGCCCTCACGGTGTATACAGGCCGCACGGTGTATACAGCCCTCACAGTGTGTACCGGCCGCACGGTGTATACAGGCCGCACAGTGTATACAGCCCTCACGGTGTATACAGCCCTCACGGTGTATACAGGCCGCACGGTGTATACAGCCCTCACGGTGTATACAGCCCTCACGGTGTATGCAGGCCACACGGTGTATACAGCCCTCACGGTGTATACAGGCCGCACGGTGTGTACAGGCCGCACGGTGTATACAGCCCTCACGGTGTGTACAGTCCGCACGGTGTATACAGGCCACACGGTGTATACAGCCCTCACAGTGTATACAGGCCGCACGGTGTATACAGCCCTCACAGTGTATACAGGCCGCACGGTGTATACAGGCCGCACAGTGTATACAGCCCTCACGGTGTATACAGGCCGCACGGTGTATACAGCCCTCACGGTGTATACAACCCTCACGGTGTATACATGCCGCACGGTGTATACAGCCCTCACAGTGTATACAGGCCGCACAGTGTATACAGCCCTCACAGTGTATACAGGCCGCACGGTGTATACCGGCCGCACGGTGTATACAGCCCTCACGGTGTATACAGGCCACACGGTGTATACAGGCCGCACAGTGTATACAGCCCTCACGGTGTATACAGGCCGCACGGTGTATACAGCCCTCACGGTGTATACCGGCCGCACGGTGTATACAGGCCGCACGGTGTGTACAGGCCGCACGGTGTATACAGCCCTCACGGTGTATACCGGCCTCACGGTGTATACAGGCCGCACGGTGTATACAGGCCGCACGGTGTATACCGGCCGCACGGTGTATACAGGCCGCACAGTGTATACAGCCCTCACTTTGTGTACAGGCCGCACGGTGTATACAGGCCGCACGGTGTGTACAGGCCGCACAGTGTATACAGCCCTCACTTTGTGTACAGGCCTCACAGTGTATACAGCCCTCACGGTGTGTACAGGCCGCACGGTGTATACAGCCCTCACGGTGTATACAGGCCGCACGGTGTATACAGCCCTCACGGTGTGTACAGGCCCCACGGTGTGTACAGGCCGCACGGTGTATACAGCCCTCACGGTGTATACCGGCCGCACGGTGTATACAGGCCGCACGGTGTATACAGGCCGCACAGTGTATACAGCCCTCCCGGTGTGTACAGGCCGCACAATGTATACCGGCCGCACGGTGTATACAGCCCTCACGGTGTATACAGCCCTCACGGTGTATGCAGGCCGCACAGTGTATACAGCCCTCACGGTGTATACAGCCCTCACTTTGTGTACAGGCCGCACAGTGTATACAGCCCTCACGGTGTGTACAGGCCGCACAGTGTATACAGCCCTCACGGTGTATACAGGCCGCACGGTGTATACAGCCCTCACGGTGTATACAGGCCGCACGGTGTATACAGGCCGCACGGTGTATACAGCCCTCACAGTGTATACAGGCCGCACGGTGTATACAGCCCTCACGGTGTATACAGGCCGCACGGTGTATACAGCCCTCACGGTGTGTACAGGCCGCACGGTGTATACAGCCCTCACAGTGTATACAGGCCGCACGGTGTATACAGCCCTCACGGTGTATACAGGCCGCACGGTGTATACAGCCCTCACGGTGTATACAGGCCGCACGGTGTATACAGCCCTCACGGTGTATACAGGCCGCACGGTGTATACAGGCCGCGCAGTGTATACAGCCCTCACGGTGTATACAGGCCGCACGGTGTATACAGCCCTCACGGTGTATACAACCCTCACGGTGTATACATGCCGCACGGTGTATACAGCCCTCATTGTGTATACAGGCCGCACGGTGTATACAGGCCGCACAGTGTATACAGCCCTCACGGTGTATACAGGCCGCACGGTGTATACAGCCCTCACGGTGTATACAAGCCGCACGGTGTATACAGGCCGCACAGTGTATACCGGCCGCATGGTGTATACAGGCCGCACGGTGTATACAGGCCGCATGGTGTATACCGGCCGCACGGTGTATACAGGCCGCACAGTGTATACAGCCCTCACGGTGTATACAGGCCGCACAGTGTATACAGCCCTCACGGTGTATACAGGCCGCACGGTGTATACAGCCCTCACGATGTATACAGGCCGCACGGTGTATACAGGCCGCACAGTGTATACAGCCCTCACGGTGTATACAGGCCGCATGGTGTATACCGGCCGCATGGTGTATACAGGCCGCACGGTGTATACAGGCCGCATGGTGTATACCGGCCCCACGGTGTATACAGGCCGCACAGTGTATACAGCCCTCACGGTGTATACCGGCCGCACAGTGTATACAGGCCGCACGGTGTGTACAGCCCTCACGGTGTATACAGGCCGCACGGTGTATACAGGCCGCACGGTGTATACCGGCCGCACGGTGTATACAGGCCGCACAGTGTATACAGCCCTCACGGTGTATACAGGCCGCACGGTGTGTACAGCCCTCACGGTGTATACCGGCCTCACGGTGTATACAGGCCGCACGGTGTATACAGGCCGCAAAGTGTATACAGCCCTCACTTTGTGTACTTGCCGCACGGAGTATACAGGCCGCACGGTGTGTACAGGCCGCACGGTGTGTACAGGCTGCACGGTGTATACAGGCCGCACGGTGTATACAGGCCGCACGGTGTGTACAGGCCGCACGTTGTATACAGCCCTCACGGTGTATACCGGCCGCACGGTGTATACAGCCCTCACGGTGTGTACAGGCCGCACGGTGTATACAGGCCGCACGGTGTGTACAGGCCGCACGTTGTGTACAGGCCAGCACGGTGTGTACAGGCCGCACGGTGTATACAGCCCTCACGGTGTATACCGGCCGCACGGTGTATACAGCCCTCACGGTGTGTACAGGCCGCACGGTGTATACAGCCCTCACGGTGTGTACAGGCCGCACGGTGTGTACAGGCCAGCACGGTGTGTACAGGCCGCACGGTGTATACAGCCCTCACGGTGTATACCGGCCGCACGGTGTATACAGCCCTCACGGTGTGTACAGGCCGCACGGTGTATACAGGCCGCACGGTGTATACAGCCCTCACGGTGTGTACAGGCCGCACGGTGTATACAGCCCTCACGGTGTATACCGGCCGCACGGTGTATACAGGCCGCACGGTGTATACAGGCCGCACAGTGTATACAGCCCTCACTTTGTGTACAGGCCGCACAGTGTATACAGGCCGCACGGTGTGTACAGGCCGCACGGTGTATACAGCCCTCACGGTGTATACCGGCCGCACGGTGTATACAGGCCGCACGGTGTATACAGCCCTCACGGTGTATGCAGGCCGCACAGTGTATACAGCCCTCACGGTGTATACAGCCCTCACTTTGTGTACAGGCCGCACGGTGTATACAGCCCTCACGGTGTGTACAGGCCGCACAGTGTATACAGCCCTCACGGTGTGTACAGGCCGCACGGTGTATACAGGCCGCACGGTGTATACAGGCCTCACGGTGTATACAGGCCGCACGGTGTATACAGCCCTCACGGTGTATACAGGCCGCACGGTGTATACAGCCCTCACGGTGTGTACAGGCCGCACGGTGTATACAGCCCTCACAGTGTATACATGCCGCACGGTGTATACAGCCCTCACGGTGTATACAGGCCGCACGGTGTATGCAGCCCGCACGGTGTATACAGCCCTCACGGTGTATGCAGGCCACACGGTGTATACAGCCCTCACGGTGTATACAGGCCGCACGGTGTATACAGCCCTCACGGTGTATACAGCCCTCACGGTGTATGCAGGCCACACGGTGTATACAGCCCTCACGGTGTATACAGGCCGCACGGTGTGTACAGGCCGCACGGTGTATACAGCCCTCACGGTGTGTACAGGCCGCACGGTGTATACAGGCCACACGGTGTATACAGCCCTCACAGTGTATACAGGCCGCACGGTGTATACAGCCCTCACAGTGTATACAGGCCGCACGGTGTATACAGGCCGCACAGTGTATACAGCCCTCACGGTGTATACAGGCCGCACGGTGTATACAGCTCTCACGGTGTATACAACCCTCACGGTGTATACATGCCGCACGGTGTATACAGCCCTCACAGTGTATACAGGCCGCACAGTGTATACAGCCCTCACAGTGTATACAGGCCGCACGGTGTATACCGGCCGCACGGTGTATACAGCCCTCACGGTGTATACAGGCCGCACAGTGTATACAGCCCTCACGGTGTATACAGGCCGCACGGTGTATACAGCCCTCACGGTGTATACCGGCCGCACGGTGTATACAGGCCGCACGGTGTGTACAGGCCGCACGGTGTATACAGCCCTCACGGTGTATACCGGCCTCACGGTGTATACAGGCCGCACGGTGTATACAGGCCGCACGGTGTATACCGGCCGCACGGTGTATACAGGCCGCACAGTGTATACAGCCCTCACTTTGTGTACAGGCCGCACGGTGTATACAGGCCGCACGGTGTGTACAGGCCGCACAGTGTATACAGCCCTCACTTTGTGTACAGGCCTCACAGTGTATACAGCCCTCACGGTGTGTACAGGCCGCACGGTGTATACAGCCCTCACGGTGTATACAGGCCGCACGGTGTATACAGCCCTCACGGTGTGTACAGGCCCCACGGTGTGTACAGGCCGCACGGTGTATACAGCCCTCACGGTGTATACCGGCCGCACGTTGTATACAGGCCGCACGGTGTATACAGGCCGCACAGTGTATACAGCCCTCACGGTGTGTACAGGCCGCACAATGTATACCGGCCGCACGGTGTATACAGCCCTCACGGTGTATACAGCCCTCACGGTGTATACAGGCCGCACAGTGTATACAGCCCTCACGGTGTATACAGCCCTCACTTTGTGTACAGGCCGCACAGTGTATACAGCCCTCACGGTGTGTACAGGCCGCACAGTGTATACAGCCCTCACGGTGTATACAGGCCGCACGGTGTATACAGCCCTCACGGTGTATACAGGCCGCACGGTGTATACAGGCCGCACGGTGTATACAGCCCTCACAGTGTATACAGGCCGCACAGTGTATACAGCCCTCACGGTGTATACAGGCTGCACGGTGTATACAGCCCTCACGGTGTGTACAGGCCGCACGGTGTATACAGCCCTCACAGTGTATACAGGCCGCACGGTGTATACAGCCCTCACGGTGTGTACAGGCCGCACGGTGTATACAGCCCTCACAGTGTATACAGGCCGCACGGTGTATACAGCCCTCACGGTGTATACAGGCCGCACGGTGTATACAGCCCGCACGGTGTATACAGCCCTCAAGGTGTATACAGGCCACACGGTGTATACAGCCCGCACGGTGTATACAGCCCTCACGGTGTATACAGTCCGCACGGTGTATACAGCCCTCATGGTGTATACAGGCCGCACGGTGTATACAGGCCTCACGGTGTATACAGGCCGCACGGTGTATACAGGCCACACGGTGTATACAGCCCGCATGGTGTATACAGCCCTCACGGTGTATACAGGCCGCACGGTGTATACAGGCCGCACGGTGTGTACAGGCCGCACGGTGTATACCGGCCGCACAGTGTATACAGGCCGCACGGTGTATACAGCCCTCACGTTGTATACAGGCCGCACGGTGTATACAGGCCGCACGGTGTATACAGGCCGCACGATGTATACAGCCCTCACGGTGTATACAGGCCGCACGGTGTATACAGGCCGCACAGTGTATACAGCCCTCACGGTGTATACAGGCCGCACGGTGTATACAGCCCTCACGGTGTATACCGGCCGCACGGTGTATACAGGTCGCACGGTGTATACAGGCCGCACAGTGTATACAGCCCTCACGGTGTATACCGGCCGCACAGTGTATACAAGCCGCGCGGTGTATACAGGCCGCACAGTGTATACAGGCTGCGCGGTGTATACAGGCCGCACGGTGTATACAGCCCTCACGGTGTATACCGGCCGCACAGTGTATACAGGCCGCACGGTGTGTACAGCCCTCACGGTGTATACAGCCCTCACGGTGTATACAGGCCGCACGGTGTATACCGGCCGCACGGTGTATACAGGCCGCAGTGTATACAGCCCTCACGGTGTATACAGGCCGCACGGTGTGTACAGGCCGCACGGTGTGTACAGCCCTCACGGTGTATACCGGCCTCACGGTGTATACAGGCCGCACGGTGTATACAGGCCGCACAGTGTATACAGGCCGCACGGTGTGTACAGGCCGCACGGTGTGTACAGGCCGCACGGTGTATACAGGCCGCACGGTGTGTACAGGCCGCACGGTGTATACCGGCCGCACGGTGTATACAGCCCTCACGGTGTGTACAGGCCGCATGGTGTATACAGCCCTCACGGTGTATACCGGCCGCACGGTGTATACAGCCCTCACGGTGTGTACAGGCCGCACGGTGTGTACAGGCCGCACGGTGTGTACAGGCCGCACGGTGTGTACAGGCCGCACGGTGTGTACAGGCCAGCACGGTGTGTACAGGCCGCACGGTGTATACAGCCCTCACGGTGTATACAGGCCGCACAGTGTATACAGGCCGCACGGTGTATACACGCCGCACAGTGTATACAGCCCTCACGGTGTATACAGGCCGCACGGTGTGTACAGGCCGCACGGTGTGTACAACCCTCACGGTGTATACCGGCCTCACGGTGTATACAGGCCGCACGGTGTATACAGCCCTCACTTTGTGTACAGGCCGCACGGTGTATACAGGCCGCACGGTGTGTACAGGCCGAACGGTGTATACTGGCCTCACGGTGTGTACAGGCCGCACGGTGTGTACAGGCCAGCACGGTGTGTACAGGCCGCACGGTGTATACAGCCCTCACGGTGTATACCGGCCGCACGGTGTATACAGCCCTCACGGTGTGTACAGGCCGCATGGTGTATACAGCCCTCACGGTGTATACAGGCCGCACGGTGTGTACAGGCCGCACGGTGTGTACAGCCCTCACGGTGTATACCGGCCTCACGGTGTATACAGGCCGCACGGTGTATACAGCCCTCACTTTGTGTACAGGCCGCACGGTGTGTACATGCCGCACAGTGTATACAGGCCGCACGGTGTGTACAGGCCGAACGGTGTATACTGGCCTCACGGTGTGTACAGGCCGCACGGTGTGTACAGGCCAGCACGGTGTGTACAGGCCGCACGGTGTATACAGCCCTCACGGTGTATACCGGCCGCACGGTGTATACAGCCCTCACGGTGTGTACAGGCCGCATGGTGTATACAGCCCTCACGGTGTATACCGGCCGCACGGTGTATACAGCCCTCACGGTGTGTACAGGCCGCACGGTGTGTACAGGCCGCACGGTGTGTACAGGCCAGCACGGTGTGTACAGGCCGCACGGTGTATACAGCCCTCACGGTGTATACCGGCCGCATGGTGTATACAGCCCTCACGGTGTGTACAGGCCGCACGGTGTATACAGGCCGCACAGTGTATACAGCCCTCACGGTGTATACAGGCCGCACGGTGTGTACAGGACGCACGGTGTGTACAGCCCTCACGGTGTATACCGGCCTTACGGTGTATACATGCCGCACGGTTTATACAGGCCGCACAGTGTATACAGCCCTCACTTTGTGTACAGGCCGCACGGTGTATACAGGCCGCACGGTGTGTACAGGCCGCACGGTGTATACAGGCCGCACGGTGTATACAGGCCGCACGGTGTGTACAGGCCGCACGGTGTATACAGCCCTCACGGTGTATACCGGCCGCACGGTGTATACAGCCCTCACGGTGTGTACAGGCCGCATGGTGTATACAGCCCTCACAGTGTATACCGGCCGCACGGTGTATACAGCCCTAACGGTGTGTACAGGCCGCACGGTGTGTACAGGCCGCACGGTGTGTACAGGCCGCACGGTGTATACAGCCCTCACGGTGTATACAGGCCGCACGGTGTATACAGCCCTCACAGTGTGTACCGGCCGCACGGTGTATACAGGCCGCACAGTGTATACAGCCCTCACGGTGTATACAGCCCTCACGGTGTATACAGGCCGCACGGTGTATACAGCCCTCACGGTGTATACAGACCACACGGTGTATACAGCCCTCACGGTGTATACAGGCCGCACGGTGTGTACAGGCCGCACGGTGTATACAGCCCTCACGGTGTGTACAGGCCGCACGGTGTATACAGGCCACACGGTGTATACAGCCCTCACAGTGTATACAGGCCGCACGGTGTATACAGCCCTCACAGTGTATACAGGCCGCACGGTGTATACAGGCCGCACAGTGTATACAGCCCTCACGGTGTATACAGGCCGCACGGTGTATACAGCCCTCACGGTGTATACAACCCTCACGGTGTATACATGCCGCACGGTGTATACAGCCCTCACAGTGTATACAGGCCGCACAGTGTATACAGCCCTCACAGTGTATACAGGCCGCACGGTGTATACCGGCCGCACGGTGTATACAGCCCTCACGGTGTATACAGGCCGCACGGTGTATACAGGCCGCACGGTGTATACAGCCCTCACGGTGTATACAGGCCGCACGGTGTATACAGCCCTCACGGTGTATACCGGCCGCACGGTGTATACAGGCCGCACGGTGTGTACAGGCCGCACGGTGTATACAGCCCTCACGGTGTATACCGGCCTCACGGTGTATACAGGCCGCACGGTGTATACAGGCCGCACGGTGTATACAGGCCGCACGGTGTATACAGGCCGCACAGTGTATACAGCCCTCACGGTGTATACAGGCCGCACGGTGTGTACAGGCCGCACGGTGTGTACAGCCCTCACGGTGTATACCGGCCTTACGGTGTATACAGGCCGCACGGTGTATACAGGCCGCACGGTGTATACAGGCCGCACAGTGTATACAGCCCTCACTTTGTGTACAGGCCGCACGGTGTATACAGGCCGCACGGTGTGTACAGGCCGCACGGTGTATACAGGCCGCACGGTGTATACAGGCCGCACGGTGTGTACAGGCCGCACGGTGTATACAGCCCTCACGGTGTATACCGGCCGCACGGTGTATACAGCCCTCACGGTGTGTACAGGCCGCATGGTGTATACAGCCCTCACGGTGTATACAGGCCGCACGGTGTGTACAGGCCGCACGGTGTATACAGCCCTCACGGTGTGTACAGGCCGCACGGTGTATACAGGCCACACGGTGTATACAGCCCTCACAGTGTATACAGGCCGCACGGTGTATACAGCCCTCACAGTGTATACAGGCCGCACGGTGTATACAGGCCGCACAGTGTATACAGCCCTCACGGTGTATACAGGCCGCACGGTGTATACAGCCCTCACGGTGTATACAACCCTCACGGTGTATACATGCCGCACGGTGTATACAGCCCTCACAGTGTATACAGGCCGCACAGTGTATACAGCCCTCACAGTGTATACAGGCCGCACGGTGTATACCGGCCGCACAGTGTATACAGCCCTCACGGTGTATACAGGCCGCACGGTGTATACAGGCCGCACAGTGTATACAGCCCTCACGGTGTATACAGGCCGCACGGTGTATACAGCCCTCACGGTGTATACCGGCCGCACGGTGTATACAGGCCGCACGGTGTGTACAGGCCGCACGGTGTATACAGCCCTCACGGTGTATACCGGCCTCACGGTGTATACAGGCCGCACGGTGTATACAGGCCGCACGGTGTATACAGGCCGCACGGTGTATACAGGCCGCACAGTGTATACAGCCCTCACGGTGTATACAGGCCGCACGGTGTGTACAGGCCGCACGGTGTGTACAGCCCTCACGGTGTATACCGGCCTTACGGTGTATACAGGCCGCACGGTGTATACAGGCCGCACGGTGTATACAGGCCGCACAGTGTATACAGCCCTCACTTTGTGTACAGGCCGCACGGTGTATACAGGCCGCACGGTGTGTACAGGCCGCACGGTGTATACAGGCCGCACGGTGTATACAGGCCGCACGGTGTGTACAGGCCGCACGGTGTATACAGCCCTCACGGTGTATACCGGCCGCACGGTGTATACAGCCCTCACGGTGTGTACAGGCCGCATGGTGTATACAGCCCTCACGGTGTATACCGGCCGCACGGTGTATACAGCCCTCACGGTGTGTACAGGCCGCACGGTGTGTACAGGCCGCACGGTGTGTACAGGCCGCACGGTGTATACAGCCCTCACGGTGTATACAGGCCGCACGGTGTATACAGCCCTCACAGTGTGTACCGGCCGCACGGTGTATACAGGCCGCACAGTGTATACAGCCCTCACGGTGTATACAGCCCTCACGGTGTATACAGGCCGCACGGTGTATACAGCCCTCACGGTGTATACAGCCCTCACGGTGTATGCAGGCCACACGGTGTATACAGCCCTCACGGTGTATACAGGCCGCACGGTGTGTACAGGCCGCACGGTGTGTACAGGCCGCACGGTGTATACAGCCCTCACGGTGTGTACAGGCCGCACGGTGTATACAGGCCACACGGTGTATACAGCCCTCACAGTGTATACAGGCCGCACGGTGTATACAGCCCTCACAGTGTATACAGGCCGCACGGTGTATACAGGCCGCACAGTGTATACAGCCCTCACGGTGTATACAGGCCGCACGGTGTATACAGCCCTCACGGTGTATACAACCCTCACGGTGTATACATGCCGCACGGTGTATACAGCCCTCACAGTGTATACAGGCCGCACAGTGTATACAGCCCTCACAGTGTATACAGGCCGCACGGTGTATACCGGCCGCACGGTGTATACAGCCCTCACGGTGTATACAGGCCGCACGGTGTATACAGGCCGCACAGTGTATACAGCCCTCACGGTGTATACAGGCCGCACGGTGTATACAGCCCTCACGGTGTATACCGGCCGCACGGTGTATACAGGCCGCACGGTGTGTACAGGCCGCACGGTGTATACAGCCCTCACGGTGTATACCGGCCTCACGGTGTATACAGGCCGCACGGTGTATACAGGCCGCACGGTGTATACCGGCCGCACGGTGTATACAGTCCGCACAGTGTATACAGCCCTCACTTTGTATACAGGCCGCACGGTGTGTACAGGCCGCACAGTGTATACAGCCCTCACTTTGTGTACAGGCCTCACAGTGTATACAGCCCTCACGGTGTGTACAGGCCGCACGGTGTATACAGCCCTCACGGTGTATACAGGCCGCACGGTGTATACAGCCCTCACGGTGTGTACAGGCCCCACGGTGTGTACAGGCCGCACGGTGTATACAGCCCTCACGGTGTATACCGGCCGCACGGTGTATACAGGCCGCATGGTGTATACAGGCCGCACAGTGTATACAGCCCTCCCGGTGTGTACAGACCGCACAATGTATACCGGCCGCACGGTGTATACAGCCCTCACGGTGTATACAGCCCTCACGGTGTATACAGGCCGCACAGTGTATACAGCCCTCACGGTGTATACAGCCCTCACTTTGTGTACAGGCCGCACAGTGTATACAGCCCTCACGGTGTATACAGGCCGCACGGTGTATACAGCCCTCACGGTATATACAGGCCGCACGGTGTATACAGGCCGCACGGTGTATACAGCCCTCACAGTGTATACAGGCCGCACGGTGTATACAGCCCTCACGGTGTATACAGGCCGCACGGTGTATACAGCCCTCACGGTGTGTACAGGCCGCACGGTGTATACAGCCCTCACAGTGTATACAGGCCGCACGGTGTATACAGCCCTCACGGTGTATACAGGCCGCACGGTGTATACAGCCCTCACGGTGTATACAGGCCGCACGGTGTATACAGCCCTCACGGTGTATACAGGCCGCACGGTGTATACAGGCCGCGCAGTGTATACAGCCCTCACGGTGTATACAGGCCGCACGGTGTATACAGCCCTCACGGTGTATACAACCCTCACGGTGTATACATGCCGCACGGTGTATACAGCCCTCATTGTGTATACAGGCCGCACGGTGTATACAGGCCGCACAGTGTATACAGCCCTCACGGTGTATACAGGCCGCACGGTGTATACAGCCCTCACGGTGTATACAGGCCGCACGGTGTATACAGGCCGCACAGTGTATACCGGCCGCATGGTGTATACAGGCCGCACGGTGTATACAGGCCGCATGGTGTATACCGGCCGCACGGTGTATACAGGCCGCACAGTGTATACAGCCCTCACGGTGTATACAGGCCGCACGGTGTATACAGCCCTCACGGTGTATACAGGCCGCACGGTGTATACAGGCCGCACAGTGTATACAGCCCTCACGGTGTATACAGGCCGCACGGTGTATACAGGCCGCATGGTGTATACAGGCCGCACGGTGTATACAGGCCGCATGGTGTATACCGGCCGCACGGTGTATACAGGCCGCACAGTGTATACAGCCCTCACGGTGTATACCGGCCGCACAGTGTATACAGGCCGCACGGTGTGTACAGCCCTCACGGTGTATACAGGCCGCACGGTGTATACAGGCCGCACGGTGTATACCGGCCGCACGGTGTATACAGGCCGCACAGTGTATACAGCCCTCACGGTGTATACAGGCCGCACGGTGTGTACAGCCCTCACGGTGTATACCGGCCTCACGGTGTATACAGGCCGCACGGTGTATACAGGCCGCAAAGTGTATACAGCCCTCACTTTGTGTACTTGCCGCACGGAGTATACAGGCCGCACGGTGTGTACAGGCCGCACGGTGTGTACAGGCTGCACGGTGTATACAGGCCGCACGGTGTATACAGGCCGCACGGTGTGTACAGGCCGCACGTTGTATACAGCCCTCACGGTGTATACCGGCCGCACGGTGTATACAGCCCTCACGGTGTGTACAGGCCGCACGGTGTATACAGGCCGCACGGTGTGTACAGGCCGCACGTTGTGTACAGGCCAGCACGGTGTGTACAGGCCGCACGGTGTATACAGCCCTCACGGTGTATACCGGCCGCACGGTGTATACAGCCCTCACGGTGTGTACAGGCCGCACGGTGTATACAGCCCTCACGGTGTGTACAGGCCGCACGGTGTGTACAGGCCAGCACGGTGTGTACAGGCCGCACGGTGTATACAGCCCTCACGGTGTATACCGGCCGCACGGTGTATACAGCCCTCACGGTGTGTACAGGCCGCACGGTGTATACAGGCCGCACGGTGTATACAGCCCTCACGGTGTGTACAGGCCGCACGGTGTATACAGCCCTCACGGTGTATACCGGCCGCACGGTGTATACAGGCCGCACGGTGTATACAGGCCGCACAGTGTATACAGCCCTCACTTTGTGTACAGGCCGCACAGTGTATACAGGCCGCACGGTGTGTACAGGCCGCACGGTGTATACAGCCCTCACGGTGTATACCGGCCGCACGGTGTATACAGGCCGCACGGTGTATACAGCCCTCACGGTGTATGCAGGCCGCACAGTGTATACAGCCCTCACGGTGTATACAGCCCTCACTTTGTGTACAGGCCGCACGGTGTATACAGCCCTCACGGTGTGTACAGGCCGCACAGTGTATACAGCCCTCACGGTGTGTACAGGCCGCACGGTGTATACAGGCCGCACGGTGTATACAGGCCTCACGGTGTATACAGGCCGCACGGTGTATACAGCCCTCACGGTGTATACAGGCCGCACGGTGTATACAGCCCTCACGGTGTGTACAGGCCGCACGGTGTATACAGCCCTCACAGTGTATACATGCCGCACGGTGTATACAGCCCTCACGGTGTATACAGGCCGCACGGTGTATGCAGCCCGCACGGTGTATACAGCCCTCACGGTGTATACAGGCCGCACGGTGTATACAGCCCTCACGGTGTATACAACCCTCACGGTGTATACATGCCGCACGGTGTATACAGCCCTCACAGTGTATACAGGCCGCACAGTGTATACAGCCCTCACAGTGTATACAGGCCGCACGGTGTATACCGGCCGCACGGTGTATACAGCCCTCACGGTGTATACAGGCCGCACGGTGTATACAGGCCGCACAGTGTATACAGCCCTCACGGTGTATACAGGCCGCACGGTGTATACAGCCCACACGGTGTATACCGGCCGCACGGTGTATACAGGCCGCACGGTGTGTACAGGCCGCACGGTGTATACAGCCCTGACGGTGTATACCGGCCTCACGGTGTATACAGGCCGCACGGTGTATACAGGCCGCACGGTGTATACCGGCCGCACGGTGTATACAGGCCGCACAGTGTATACAGCCCTCACTTTGTGTACAGGCCGCACGGTGTATACAGGCCGCACGGTGTGTACAGGCCGCACAGTGTATACAGCCCTCACTTTGTGTACAGGCCTCACAGTGTATACAGCCCTCACGGTGTGTACAGGCCGCACGGTGTATACAGCCCTCACGGTGTATACAGGCCGCACGGTGTATACAGCCCTCACGGTGTGTACAGGCCCCACGGTGTGTACAGGCCGCACGGTGTATACAGCCCTCACGGTGTATACCGGCCGCACGTTGTATACAGGCCGCACGGTGTATACAGGCCGCACAGTGTATACAGCCCTCACGGTGTGTACAGGCCGCACAATGTATACCGGCCGCACGGTGTATACAGCCCTCACGGTGTATACAGCCCTCACGGTGTATACAGGCCGCACAGTGTATACAGCCCTCACGGTGTATACAGCCCTCACTTTGTGTACAGGCCGCACAGTGTATACAGCCCTCACGGTGTGTACAGGCCGCACAGTGTATACAGCCCTCACGGTGTATACAGGCCGCACGGTGTATACAGCCCTCACGGTGTATACAGGCCGCACGGTGTATACAGGCCGCACGGTGTATACAGCCCTCACAGTGTATACAGGCCGCACGGTGTATACAGCCCTCACGGTGTATACAGGCCGCACGGTGTATACAGCCCTCACGGTGTGTACAGGCCGCACGGTGTATACAGCCCTCACGGTGTATACAGGCCGCACGGTGTATACAGCCCTCACGGTGTATACAGGCCGCACGGTGTATACAGCCCTCACGGTGTATACAGGCCGCACGGTGTATACAGCCCTCACGGTGTATACAGGCCGCACGGTGTATACAGGCCGCGCAGTGTATACAGCCCTCACGGTGTATACAGGCCGCACGGTGTATACAGCCCTCACGGTGTATACAACCCTCACGGTGTATACATGCCGCACGGTGTATACAGCCCTCATTGTGTATACAGGCCGCACGGTGTATACAGGCCGCACAGTGTATACAGCCCTCACGGTGTATACAGGCCGCACGGTGTATACAGCCCTCACGGTGTATACAGGCCGCACGGTGTATACAGGCCGCACAGTGTATACCGGCCGCATGGTGTATACAGGCCGCACGGTGTATACAGGCCGCATGGTGTATACCGGCCGCACGGTGTATACAGGCCGCACAGTGTATACAGCCCTCACGGTGTATACAGGCCGCACGGTGTATACAGCCCTCACGGTGTATACAGGCCGCACGGTGTATACAGGCCGCACAGTGTATACAGCCCTCACGGTGTATACAGGCCGCACGGTGTATACCGGCCGCATGGTGTATACAGGCCGCACGGTGTATACAGGCCGCATGGTGTATACCGGCCGCACGGTGTATACAGGCCGCACAGTGTATACAGCCCTCACGGTGTATACCGGCCGCACAGTGTATACAGGCCGCACGGTGTGTACAGCCCTCACGGTGTATACAGGCCGCACGGTGTATACAGGCCGCACGGTGTATACCGGCCGCACGGTGTATACAGGCCGCACAGTGTATACAGCCCTCACGGTGTATACAGGCCGCACGGTGTGTACAGCCCTCACGGTGTATACCGGCCTCACGGTGTATACAGGCCGCACGGTGTATACAGGCCGCACGGTGTATACAGGCCACACGGTGTATACAGGCCGCACGGTGTATACAGCCCGCACGGTGTATACAGCCCTCACGGTGTATACAGGCCGCACGGTGTATACAGGCCGCACGGTGTGTACAGGCCGCACGGTGTATACCGGCCGCACAGTGTATACAGGCCGCACGGTGTATACAGGCCGCACGGTGTATACAGCCCTCACGGTGTATGCAGGCCGCACGGTGTATACAGGCCGCACGGTGTATACAGGCCGCACGGTGTATACAGCCCTCACGGTGTATACAGGCCGCACAGTGTATACCGGCCGCACGGTGTATACAGGCCGCACGGTGTATACAGCCCTCACGGTGTATACAGGCCGCACGGTGTATACAGGCCTCACGGTGTATACAGGCCGCACGGTGTATACAGCCCTCACGGTGTATACAGGCCGCACGGTGTATACAGCCCTCACGGTGTATACTGGCCGCACGGTGTATACAGCCCTCACGGTGTGTACAGGCCGCATGGTGTATACAGCCCTCACGGTGTATACTGGCCGCACGGTGTATACAGCCCTCACGGTGTGTACAGACCGCACGGTGTATACAGGCCGCACGGTGTGTACAGGCCAGCACGGTGTGTACAGGCCAGCACGGTGTGTACAGGCCAGCACGGTGTGTACAGGCCGCACGGTGTATACAGCCCTCACGGTGTGTACAGGCCGCACGGTGTATACAGCCCTCACGGTGTATACCGGCCGCACGGTGTATACAGAACTCACGGTGTGTACAGGCCACATGGTGTATACAGCCCTCACGGTGTATACCGGCCGCACGGTGTATACAGCCCTCACGGTGTGTACAGGCCGCACGGTGTGTACAGGCCGCACGGGGTGTACAGGCCGCACGGTGTGTACAGGCCAGCACGGTGTGTACAGGCCGCACGGTGGATACAGCCCTCACGGTGTATACCGGCCGCATGGTGTATACAGCCCTCACGGTGTGTACAGGCCGCACGGTGTATACAGGCCGCACAGTGTATACAGCCCTCACGGTGTGTACAGGCCGCACGGTGTGTACAGCCCTCACGGTGTATACCGGCCTTACGGTGTATACAGGCCGCACGGTGTATACATGCCGCACGGTGTATACAGGCCGCACAGTGTATACAGCCCTCACTTTGTGTACAGGCCGCACGGTGTATACAGGCCGCACGGTGTGTACAGGCCGCACGGTGTGTACAGGCCGCACGGTGTATACAGGCCGCACGGTGTATACAGGCCGCACGGTGTGTACAGGCCGCACGGTGTATACAGCCCTCACGGTGTATACCGGCTGCACGGTGTATACAGCCCTCACGGTGTGTACAGGCCGCATGGTGTATACAGCCCTCACGGTGTATACCGGCCGCACGGTGTATACAGCCCTCACGGTGTGTACAGGCCGCACGGTGTATACAGGCCGCACGGTGTATACAAGCCGCACGGTGTGTACAGGCCAGCACGGTGTGTACAGGCCAGCACGGCGTGTACAGGCCGCACGGTGTATACAGTCCGCACGGTGTATACAGGCCGGACGGTGTATACAGCCCTCACGGTGTGTACAGGCCGCACGGTGTATACAGCCCTCACGGTGTATACTGGCCGCACGGTGTATACAGGCCGCACAGGGTATACAGGCCACACGGTGTATACAGGCCGCACAGTGTATACAGCCCTCACGGTGTGTACAGGCCGCACGGTGTGTACAGCCCTCACGGTGTATACCGGCCGCACGGTGTATACAGCCCTCACGGTGTATACAGGCCGCACGGTGTATACAGCCCTCACGGTGTATACAGGCCGCACGGTGTATACAGCCCTCACGGTGTGTACAGGCCGCATGGTGTATATGACGCGCCCCCTGGGCCATATTCTTTAGGGGAATACCCGGAGCCGGATCAGATGGGGGTTGTAGTCTCCGAGTGGCTGTGACCCGGTCCGTGCCCAGGGTGTCAAGCTCAGAGTATGTGGCAGTCCTACAGATGTTATAAAGTTCGTTATGTCGACTACGCCACCCGTTGTATTGCGGTCACTACGGCCGCCGCTACAGCAGGGTCCGCTGAGGCTGATGGTGTTGGTGCAGCTTTTGATAGTATAACCCCCAACGGGTGGGGTATAGCCTCAGGGGGTCAGGTGCAGAGGATGGGGGTTGTGGTGGTGCAGCGTAGATGTTAATTAAAGACAGAGTCGGGTTGTGCAGTTTAGGGTATTTACTTACTGCTGATGTTCCGGTCACTCCAGCTTCAAGTGACCACCCGAGCCGTGCTGCGTCCACCAGGTCCTGGATTCAGCCAACCCCCAAGCAAGTCCGGAGCGTGACCCTGAGCTCTCCTTCTGTCCTTTCCTCTGGCCGTCCCCACCAGGGATCCACCTAGGTCCAGCTCCCTCGGGCCTTCTGTTGGGAGACCCTTGGCCTTGGGTTCCCTGACCCTACATGTGGTTTGCCTTCAGGGTGGATGTAGTGGGTGGCCGTGGCAGACGCTGCCCACGGCCTCCGGTCTCTGGCTAGGGTGTGCTTTTGCCCCCACCAGTTTGGGATCCGGTACCCTATTGCCAACTCTTCACCCGCTGATGGACTTTGGGTTCTCAGAGTTCCTTTTCTGTTTCCCCCTCTGGGTCTTTCTTGCTTTCTCCTCTCTCTCTCTCTGGGGCTGCTCTGCTCCTCTTCCTCTGACTGCTCTGCAAAGACTCACAGACTGACCGACTGTGGCTGACTGACCCTGATCTTAGATGGTGCCCACCTTATATACTCCCTCTATGTGTGAGCTCAGGTGACCAGCACCCAATGAGCTCCTAACTTTACCCAGGCTGCTCCCCCTATCTGCCCCTACACTACTTGGGATGTTCCACCCCCCTCCCACTCCAGCCAGGAACAGACTCGGTCGTACCTGCACATTTCTAAGTGGGAGTACTGTTGGTCTGTTCCTCGGAAATGGGATGTGTGTAGTGCATGCATCTTTCTGAGCTCAGTTCCACACTCCATCCTTACCCGGGAGTGGAATATCACACCTCTGGGTTGAGGTGCAGTACCCCTGTAGCAGCCGAATCCTCAGGGTGCTACATTCCCCCTGGTAAATCACAGCACGTCCTCGGGCTGTAAGAACAAAACACCACAAAACATACAATTTTTTGCATAAACATATAAAACATCATACAAAACATTATATATATATATATCAATAAAACTTTTCATATAAAACATTCTTGTAGACTTTTCTTCGCTTCTAGCTCCTCCTCCGGTCACTGTGCAACGCGTGACCGGGTAAAGTGCGACAGTCTTTTCTTGAAAAAATGGTTTTTAAACTTGATCACAGTCCCGGTGGTGCGGGGACTATGCGCTGCACGGGGGTCTCTCCTGGCCCGGCTCTTCTGCTCCGCGCTCCTTATTTGAGCTTGCTGTTCCCGGACCCGCCTCTCTCTCCGCTCCCTCTCGAAGACCTCGAGCTGTTGGCGGCAGCACTCAGCACGCTCCGCTGCAGCTGCCCGAGTCTCCTGAGTGAACCCCATGAGGTCTTCTCCGGTGGGGTCCCACTCAAACTGGGTCTCTTCTAGCGGGGGCGAGATCCTCTTTACGGGCTTTGGAGCCGGGATCAGGGGTGCACACATGGCCCCAGCCTTCCTCTGCCGTTCCAGTTCATGATATTCCTGGGGCCAGATGAAAGGCTGCCCATCCGGGCACGTGTGTTGGGTAAACAGGTCCTCTCCCAGATGCGGCACTCTTGGTTTTATGGGCGCGGTGGTGTTAGCGCCCGGGTTGCCCGGGCCTTGCGGCCAGGCCTGGGGTATCTGGAAGGTGAAGGGCACCGTAAGGACGGCGGCACCCTGGGCTACTTGGCCCTGCGACCAGACCGGGGGCTCCGCGGAGGTAGGGGGCGCTGTTGGTATTGCGGCGCCCGGGGGTACTAGGCCTTGCGACCAGGCTGGTGGTACTTCCTGCTTGGTCACGCTCGGGGTCGAGGCGTGTGACGTCACAGGGGTCGCGGCTGCGGCTTCCGGTTGAGGCCTAGTCTGCGGCGGTGACGTTGCAGCGACGGGCACGGCAGGATAGACTTCGGGCTCTGCGACGGGGAGCTGGGGCAGGTACGCGGTTTCCCGGTTTGGGGTATAGACATCCCCTTTACCTGCCTCCACTCGTTCGGCTCCCTTCTCGGCGCCGTCTCCGGCCTTCAGTCCTCCCGCGCCATCCTCAGAGGCGGTCTGTCTCCTCGTCTTGGGTGGCGTGCTCCGCTGACAGGTCTTGGTCTGCTGGGCCATCTCACGGCTCCACTCCGCCAACGTCTCTCGCTGCACCCGGGCCATCCTCCTTGCGAGGCCCTCCAGAGCGGTCTGTGCACACTCCCGGTCTCGGGGGAGCTGTGCTAGGACCTCCACTAGGCCTAGTGGGGTCGTTGTTTCCAGCAGGCTCCTGACCAACGGGTCGGTGCTGCTCTGCTCTCCTTCCGTTGTCTCCAGCAGGCTCCTGGCCAGCGGGCCGGTGCTGCTCTGCTCTCCCTCCTCTGTTTCTAGCAGGCTCCTGGCCAACGGGCCGGTGCTGCTCTGCTTTCTCGCCATCTCCGGGTAAGCTCCTCCGATACTCTTCTCCAGGCTTCTTGCCTCCGGGTGCGCTCTCTCTAGACTCCTCCAGGCGACACCCATCTTTGCTCTCTCCTTCTCAGTCCTCCCACTTCGAGGGCGGTCCCGGGGCCACTTGGTGATTGTCAGCTCCAGGGGCAGTTCTTTCACGCTGACAGACACCTCTAGCATCACAGTCTCTGTTGGTGGGGGCGGTTTCCACTTTTGGCGCCATTTTCGGTCCTGGCCCACGATGGGAGGTGGCCTCTTGCCATCCTCTGGCACGCCCATAATGGCGTCCGCTCTTCCAAGGCGGGAAACCTTCGGAAATGGCGGGAATCGTCTCCCAGTGGCGGGAAACTCTGCAGATGGCGGGAAAAAGCTGTTAATGGCGGACAACCGGCGGGAATCGACCTGTGATGGAGTCCGATGGCGTGGACCCTCCGGAACCGGCAGGAGACTTCTTTTTGAGGTAAACTTGTTCTTTTCTTCAGGCACGCAGTACCCGGGTGTTGCGGGCACGTAATCCTGCCGACTACGCCAAAGTTGACGCGCCCCCTGGGCCATATTCTTTAGGGGAATACCCGGAGCCGGATCAGATGGGGGTTGTAGTCTCCGAGTGGCTGTGACCCGGTCCGTGCCCAGGGTGTCAAGCTCAGAGTATGTGGCAGTCCTACAGATGTTATAAAGTTCGTTATGTCGACTACGCCACCCGTTGTATTGCGGTCACTACGGCCGCCGCTGCAGCAGGGTCCGCTGAGGCTGATGGTGTTGGTGCAGCTTTTGATAGTATAACCCCCAACGGGTGGGGTATAGCCTCAGGGGGTCAGGTGCAGAGGATGGGGGTTGTGGTGGTGCAGCGTAGATGTTAATTAAAGACAGAGTCGGGTTGTGCAGTTTAGGGTATTTACTTACTGCTGATGTTCCGGTCACTCCAGCTTCAAGTGACCACCCGAGCCGTGCTGCGTCCACCAGGTCCTGGATTCAGCCAACCCCCAAGCAAGTCCGGAGCGTGACCCTGAGCTCTCCTTCTGTCCTTTCCTCTGGCCGTCCCCACCAGGGATCCACCTAGGTCCAGCTCCCTCGGGCCTTCTGTTGGGAGACCCTTGGCCTTGGGTTCCCTGACCCTACATGTGGTTTGCCTTCAGGGTGGATGTAGTGGGTGGCCGTGGCAGACGCTGCCCACGGCCTCCGGTCTCTGGCTAGGGTGTGCTTTTGCCCCCACCAGTTTGGGATCCGGTACCCTATTGCCAACTCTTCACCCGCTGATGGACTTTGGGTTCTCAGAGTTCCTTTTCTGTTTCCCCCTCTGGGTCTTTCTTGCTTTCTCCTCTCTCTCTCTCTGGGGCTGCTCTGCTCCTCTTCCTCTGACTGCTCTGCAAAGACTCACAGACTGACCGACTGTGGCTGACTGACCCTGATCTTAGATGGTGCCCACCTTATATACTCCCTCTATGTGTGAGCTCAGGTGACCAGCACCCAATGAGCTCCTAACTTTACCCAGGCTGCTCCCCCTATCTGCCCCTACACTACTTGGGATGTTCCACCCCCCTCCCACTCCAGCCAGGAACAGACTCGGTCGTACCTGCACATTTCTAAGTGGGAGTACCGTTGGTCTGTTCCTCGGAAATGGGATGTGTGTAGTGCATGCAGCTTTCTGAGCTCAGTTCCACACTCCATCCTTACCCGGGAGTGGAATATCACACCTCTGGGTTGAGGTGCAGTACCCCTGTAGCAGCCGAATCCTCAGGGTGCTACATATACAGCCCTCACAGTGTATACAGGCCGCACGGTGTATACAGCCCTCACGGTGTATACAGGCCGCACGGTGTATACAGGCCGCACGGTGTATACAGCCCTCACGGTGTATACAGGCCGCACAGTGTATACAGCCCTCACGGTGTATACAGGCCGCACGGTGTATACAGCCCTCACGGTATATACAGGCCGCACGGTGTATACAGGCCGCACGGTGTATACAGGCCACACGGTGTATACAGGCCGCACGGTGTATACAGCCCGCACGGTGTATACAGCCCTCACGGTGTATACAGGCCGCACGGTGTGTACAGGCCGCACGGTGTATACCGGCCGCACAGTGTATACAGGCCGCACGGTGTATACAGGCCGCACGGTGTATACAGCCCTCACGGTGTATACAGGCCGCACGGTGTATACAGGCCGCACGGTGTATACAGCCCTCACGGTGTATACAGGCCGCACAGTGTATACCGGCCGCACGTTGTATACAGGCCGCACGGTGTATACAGCCCTCACGGTGTATACAGGCCGCACGGTGTATACAGGCCTCACAGTGTATACAGGCCGCACAGTGTATACAGCCCTCACGGTGTATACCGGCCGCACGGTGTATACAGCCCTCACGGTGTATACCGGCCGCATGGTGTATACAGGCCGCACGGTGTATACAGGCCGCACGGTGTATACAGGCCGCACAGTGTATACAGCCCTCACGGTGTATACAGGCCGCACGGTGTGTACAGCCCTCACGGTGTATACAGCCCTCACGGTGTATACAGGCCGCACGGTGTATACAGGCCTCACGGTGTATACCGGCCTTACGGTGTATACAGGCCGCACGGTGTATACCGGCCGCACGGTGTATACAGGCCGCACAGTGTATACAGCCCACACTTTGTGTACAGGCCGCACGGTGTATACAGGCCGCACGGTGTGTACAGGCCGCACGGTGTATACAGGCCGCACGGTGTGTACAGGCCGCACGGTGTGTACAGGCCGCACGGTGTATACAGCCCTCACGGTGTATACCGGCCGCACGCTGTATACAGCCCTCACGGTGTGTACAGGCCGCATGGTGTATACAACCCTCACGGTGTATACCGGCCGCACGGTGTATACAGCCCTCACGGTGTATACAGCCCTCACGGTGTGTACAGGCCGCACGGTGTATACAGGCCGCACGGTGTGTACAGGCCGCACGGTGTGTACAGGCCAGCACGGTGTGTACAGGCCGCACGGTGTATACAGCCCTCACGGTGTATACAGCCCTCACGGTGTGTACAGGCCGCACGGTGTATACAGGCCGGACGGTGTATACAGGCCGCACAGTGTATACAGCCCTCACGGTGTATACAGGCCGCACGGTGTATACAGCCCTCACGGTGTATACCGGCCGCATGGTGTATACAGGCCGCACGGTGTATACAGGCCGCACGGTGTATACAGGCCGCACAGTGTATACAGCCCTCACGGTGTATACAGGCCGCACGGTGTGTACAGCCCTCACGGTGTATACAGCCCTCACGGTGTATACAGGCCGCACGGTGTATACAGGCCTCACGGTGTATACCGGCCGCACAGTGTATACAGCCCTCACGGTGTATACAGCCCTCACGGTGTATACAGGCCGCACGGTGTATACCGGCCGCACGGTGTATACAGGCCGCACAGTGTATACAGCCCTCACGGTGTATACAGGCCGCACGGTGTGTACAGGCCGCACGGTGTGTACAGGCCGCACGGTGTGTACAGCCCTCACGGTGTATACCGGCCTTACGGTGTATACAGGCCGCACGGTGTATACCGGCCGCACGGTGTATACCGGCCGCACGGTGTATACAGGCCGCACAGTGTATACAGCCCTCACTTTGTGTACAGGCCGCACGGTGTATACAGGCCGCACGGTGTGTACAGGCCGCACGGTGTATACAGGCCGCACGGTGTGTACAGGCCGCACGGTGTATACAGCCCTCACGGTGTATACCGGCCGCACGGTGTATACAGCCCTCACGGTGTGTACAGGCCGCATGGTGTATACAACCCTCACGGTGTATACCGGCCGCACGGTGTATACAGCCCTCACGATGTGTACAGGCCACACGGTGTATACAGGCCGCACGGTGTATACAGGCCGCACGGTGTGTACAGGCCAGCACGGTGTGTACAGGCCGCACGGTGTATACAGCCCTCACGGTGTATACAGCCCTCACGGTGTGTACAGGCCGCACGGTGTATACAGGCCGGACGGTGTATACAGCCCTCACGGTGTGTACAGGCCGCACGGTGTATACAGCCCTCACGGTGTATACCGGCCGCACAGTGTATACAGGCCGCACAGTGTATACAGGACGCACGGTGTATACAGGCCGCACAGTGTATACAGCCCTCACGGTGTATACAGGCCGCACGGTGTGTACAGCCCTCACGGTGTATAGCGGCCTCACGGTGTATACAGGCCGCACGGTGTATACCGGCCGCACGGTGTATACAGCCCTCACTTTGTGTACAGGCCGCACGGTGTGTACAGGCCGCACGGTGTATACAGGCCGCACGGTGTGTACAGGCCGCACGGTGTGTACAGGCCGCTCGGTGTGTACAGGCCAGCACGGTGTGTACAGACCGCACGGTGTATACAGCCCTCACAGTGTATACCGGCCGCACGGTGTATACAGCCCTCACGGTGTGTACAGGCCGCACGGTGTATACAGGCCGCACGGTGTATACAGCCCTCACGGTGTGTACAGGCCGCACGGTGTATACAGCCCTCACGGTGTATACCGGCCGCACGGTGTATACAGGCCGCACAGTGTATACAGGCCGCACGGTGTATACAGGCCGCACAGTGTATACAGCCCTCACGGTGTATACAGGCCGCACGGTGTGTACAGGCCGCACGGTGTGTACAGCCCTCACGGTGTATACAGGCCGTACGGTGTATACCGGCCGCACGGTGTATACAGCCCTCACTTTGTGTACAGGCCGCACGGTGTATACAGGCCGCACGGTGTGTACAGGCCGCACGGTGTATACAGGCCACACGGTGTGTACAGGCCGCACGGTGTGTACAGGCCAGCACGGTGTGTACAGGCCGCACGGTGTATACAGCCCTCACGGTGTATACCGGCCGCACGGTGTATACAGCCCTCACGGTGTGTACAGGCCGCATGGTCTATACAGCCCTCACGGTGTATACCGGCCGCACGGTGTATACAGCCCTCACGTTGTGTACAGGCCGCACGGTGTATACAGGCCGCACGGTGTGTACAGGCCGCACGGTGTGTACAGGCCAGCACGGTGTGTACAGGCCGCACGGTGTATACAGCCCTCACGGTGTATACCGGCCGCACGGTGTATACAGCCCTCACGGTGTGTACAGGCCGCACGGTGTATACAGCCCTCACGGTGTGTACAGCCGTCACGGTGTGTACAGGCCGCACGGTGTGTACAGGCCGCACGGTGTATACAGCCCTCACGGTGTATACCGGCCGCACGGTGTATACAGGCCGCACAGTGTATACAGGCCGCACGGTGTATACAGGCCGCACAGTGTATACAGCCCTCACGGTGTGTACAGGCCGCACAGTGTATACAGGCCGCACGGTGTGTACAGGCCACACGGTGTATACAGCCCTCACGGTGTATACCGGCTGCACGGTGTATACAGCCCTCACTTTGTGTACAGGCCGCACGGTGTATACAGCCCTCACGGTGTGTACAGGCCGCACAGTATATACAGCCCTCACGGTGTATGCAGGCCGCACGGTGTATACAGGCCGCACGGTGTATACCGGCCGCACAGTGTATACAGCCCTCACGGTGTATACAGGCCGCACGGTGTGTACAGCCCTCACGGTGTATACCGGCCGCACGGTGTGTACAGCCCTCACGGTGTATACCGGCCTCACGGTGTATACAGGCCGCATGGTGTATACCGGCCGCACGGTGTATACAGGCCGCAAAGTGTATACAGCCCTCACTTTGTGTACAGGCCGCACGGTGTATACAGGCCGCACGGTGTGTACAGGCCGCACGGTGTATACAGGCTACACGGTGTGTACAGGCCGCACGGTGTATACAGCCCTCACGGTGTATACCGGCCGCACGGTGTATACAGCCCTCACGGTGTGTACAGGCCGCACGGTGTATACAGCCCTCACGGTGTATACCGGCCGCACGGTGTGTACAGGCCGCACGGTGTGTACAGGCCAGCACGGTGTGTACAGGCCGCACGGTGTATACAGCCCTCACTGTGTATACCGGCCGCACGGTGTATACAGCCCTCACGGTGTGTACAGGCCGCACGGTGTATACAGGCCGCACGGTGTATACAGCCCTCACGGTGTGTACAGGCCGCACGGTGTATACAGCCCTCACGGTGTATACCGGCCGCACGGTGTATACAGCCCTCACGGTGTGTACAGGCCGCACGGTGTATACAGCCCTCGCGGTGTATACCGGCCGCACGGTGTATACAGCCCTCACGGTGTGTACAGGCCGCACGGTGTGTACATGCCAGCACGGTGTGTACAGGCCGCACGGTGTATACAGCCCTCACGGTGTATACCGGCCGCACGGTGTATACAGCCCTCACGGTGTGTACAGGCCGCACGGTGTGTACAGGCCGCACGGTGTATTCAGGCCGCACGGTGTATACAGCCCTCACGGTGTGTACAGGCCGCACGGTGTGTACAGGCCGCACGGTGTATACAGCCCTCACGGTGTATACCGACCGCACGGTGTATATAGGCCGCACGGTGTATACAGGCCGCACAGTGTATACAGCCCTCACGGTGTGTACAGGCCGCACAGTGTATACAGGCCGCACGGTGTGTACAGGCCGCACGGTGTATACAGCCCTCACGGTGTATACCGGCCGCACGGTGTATACAGGCCGCACGGTGTATACAGCCCTCACGGTGTATACAGGCCGCACAGTGTATACAGCCCTCACGGTGTATACAGCCCTCACTTTGTGTACAGGTCGCACGGTGTATACAGCCCTCACGGTGTGTACAGGCCGCACAGTGTATACAGGCCGCACAGTGTATACAACCCTCACGGTGTGTACAGGCCGCACGGTGTATACAGGCCGCACGGTGTATACAGGCCGCACGGTGTATACAGGCCGCACGGTGTATACAGCCCTCACGGTGTATACCGGCCGCACGGTGTATACAGGCCGCACAGTGTATACAGGCCGCACGGTGTATACAGGCCGCACAGTGTATACAGCCCTCACGGTGTATACAGGCCGCACGGTGTGTACAGCCCTCACGGTGTATACCGGCCTCACGGTGTATACAGGCCGCACGGTGTATACCGGCCGCACGGTGTATACAGCCCTCACTTTGTGTACAGGCCGCACGGTGTGTACAGGCCTCACGGTGTATACAGGCCGCACGGTGTGTACAGGCTGCACGGTGTATACAGGCCACACGGTGTGTACAGGCCGCACGGTGTGTACAGGCCAGCACGGTGTGTACAGGCCACACGGTGTATACAGCCCGCATGGTGTATACAGCCCTCACGGTGTATACAGGCCGCACGGTGTATACAGGACGCACGGTGTGTACAGGCCGCACGGTGTATACCGGCCGCACAGTGTATACAGGCCGCACGGTGTATACAGGCCGCACGGTGTATACAGCCCTCACGGTGTATACCGGCCGCACGGTGTATACAGGCCGCACGGTGTATACAGGCCGCACAGTGTATACAGACCTCACGGTGTATACCGGCCGCACAGTGTATACAGGCCGCACGGTGTGTACAGCCCTCACGGTGCATACAGCCCTCACGGTGTATACAGGCCGCACGGTGTATACAGGCCGCACAGTGTATACAGCCCTCACGGTGTATACAGGCCGCACGGTGTGTACAGCCCTCACGGTGTATACCGGCCTTACGGTGTATACAGGCCGCACGGTGTATACCGGCCGCACGGTGTATACAGGCCGCACAGTGTATACAGCCCTCACTTTGTGTACAGGCCGCACGGTGTATACAGGCCGCACGGTGTGTACAGGCCGCACGGTGTATACAGGCCGCACGGTGTGTACAGGCCGCACGGTGTATATAGCCCTCACTGTGTGTACAGGCCGCACGGTGTGTACAAGCCGCACGGTGTGTACAGCCCAGCACGGTGTGTACAGGCCGCACGGTGTATACAGCCCTCACGGTGTATACCGGCCGCACGGTGTATACAGCCCTCACGGTGTGTACAGGCCGCACGGTGTATACAGGCCGCACGGTGTATACAGCCCTAACGGTGTATATCGGCCGCACGGTGTATACAGGCCGCACAGTGTATACAGGCCGCACGGTGTATACAGGCCGCACAGTTTATACAGCCCTCACGGTGTATACAGGCCGCACGGTGTGTACAGCCCTCACGGTGTATACCGGCCTCACGGTGTATACAGGCCGCACGGTGTATACCGGCCGCACGGTGTATACAGCCCTCACTTTGTGTACAGGCCGCACGGTGTGTACAGGCCTCACGGTGTATACAGGCCGCACGGTGTGTACAGGCTGCACGGTGTATACAGGCCACACGGTGTGTACAGGCCGCACGGTGTGTACAGGCCAGCACGGTGTGTACAGGCCGCACGGTGTATTCAGCCCTCACGGTGTATACCGGCCGCACGGTGTATACAGCCCTCACGGTGTGTACAGGCCGCATGGTGTATACAGCCCTCACGGTGTATACCGGCCGCACGGTGTATACAGGCCTCACGGTGTGTACAGGCCGCACGGTGTATACAGGCCGCACGGTGTGTACAGGCCGCACGGTGTGTACAGGCCAGCACGGTGTGTACAGGCCGCACGGTGTATACAGCCCTCATGGTGTATACCGGCCGCACGGTGTATACAGCCCTCACGGTGTGTACAGGCCGCACGGTGTATACAGCCCTCACGGTGTATACAGCCCTCACGGTGTGTACAGGCCGCACGGTGTATACAGCCCTCACTGTGTATACCGGCCGCACGGTGTATACAGCCCTCACGGTGTGTACAGGCCGCACGGTGTATACAGCCCTCACGGTGTATACTGGCCGCACGGTGTATACAGCCCTCACGGTGTGTACAGGCCGCACGGTGTATACAGGCCGCACGGTGTGTACAAGCCGCACGATGTGTACAGCCCAGCATGGTGTGTACAGGCCGCACGGTGTATACAGCCCTCACGGTGTATACCGGCCGCACGGTGTATACAGCCCTCACGGTGTGTACAGGCCGCACGGTGTATACAGGCCGCACGGTGTATACAGCCCTCACGGTGTGTACAGGCCGCACGGTGTATACAGCCCTCACGGTGTATACCGGCCGCACGGTGTATACAGGCCGCACAGTGTATACAGGCCGCACGGTGTATACAGACCGCACAGTGTATACAGCCCTCACGGTGTATACAGGCCGCACGGTGTGTACAGCCCTCACGGTGTATACCGGCCTCACGGTGTATACAGGCCGCACGGTGTATACCGGCCGCACGGTGTATACAGCCCTCACTTTGTGTACAGGCCGCACGGTGTGTACAGGCCTCACGGTGTATACAGGCCGCACGGTGTGTACAGGCCGCACGGTGTATACAGGCCACACGGTGTGTACAGGCCGCACGGTGTGTACAGGCCAGCACGGTGTGTACAGGCCGCACGGTGTATTCAGCCCTCACGGTGTATACCGGCCGCACGGTGTATACAGCCCTCACGGTGTGTACAGGCCGCATGGTGTATACAGCCCTCACGGTGTATACCGGCCGCACGGTGTATACAGGCCTCACGGTGTGTACAGGCCGCACGGTGTATACAGGCCGCACGGTGTGTACAGGCCGCACGGTGTGTACAGGCCAGCACGGTGTGTACAGGCCGCACGGTGTATACAGCCCTCACGGTGTATACCGGCCGCACGGTGTATACAGCCCTCACGGTGTGTATAGGCCGCACGGTGTATACAGCCCTCACGGTGTATACAGCCCTCACGGTGTGTACAGGCCACACGGTGTATACAGCCCTCACGGTGTATACCGGCCGCACGGTGTATACAGGCCGCACAGTGTATACAGGCCGCACGGTGTATACAGGCCGCACAGTGTATACAGCCCTCACGGTGTGTACAGGCCGCACGGTGTATACAGGCCGCACGGTGTATACAGGCCGCACGGTGTGTACAGGCCGCACGGTGTATACAGCCCTCACGGTGTATACCGGCCGCACGGTGTATACAGCCCTCACTTTGTGTACAGGCCGCACGGTGTATACAGCCCTCACGGTGTGTACAGGCCGCACAGTGTATACAGCCCTCACGGTGTATACAGGCCGCACAGTGTATACAGCCCTCACGGTGTGTACAGGCCGCACGGTGTATACAGCCCTCACGGTGTGTACAGGCCGCACGGTGTATACAGCCCTCACGGTGTATACAGACCGCACGGTGTATACAGACCTCACGGTGTATACAGGCCGCACGGTGTATACAGCCCTCACGGTGTGTACAGGCCGCACGGTGTATACAGCCCTCACAGTGTATACAGGCCGCACGGTGTATACAGCCCTCACGGTGTATACAGGCCGCACGGTGTATACAGGCCGCACGGTGTATACAGGCCGCAGGGTGTATACAGCCCTCACGGTGTATACAGGCCGCACGGTGTATACAGCCCTCACGGTGTATACAGCCCGCACGGTGTATACAGCCCGCACGGTGTATACAGCCCTCACGGTGTATACAGGCCGCACGGTGTATAGAGGCCGCACGGTGTGTACAGGCCGTACGGTGTATACCGGCCGCACGGTGTATACAGGCCGCACGGTGTATACAGCCCTCACGGTGTATACAGGCCGCACGGTGTATACAGGCCGCACGGTGTATACAGCCCTCACGGTGTATACAGGCCACACGGTGTATACAGGCCGCACGGTGTATAGAGCCCTCACGGTGTATACAGGCCGCACGGAGTATACAGGCCTCACAGTGTATACAGGCCGCACAGTGTATACAGCCCTCACGGTGTATACAGGCCGCACGGTGTATACAGCCCTCACGGTGTATACAGGCCGCACGGTGTATACAGGCCGCACAGTGTATACAGCCCTCACGGTGTATACCGGCCGCACAGTGTATACAGGCCGCACGGTGTGTACAGCCCTCACGGTGTATACAGCCCTCACGGTGTTTACAGGCCGCACGGTGTATACAGGCCTCACGGTGTATACCGGCCGCACAGTGTATACAGCCCTCACGGTGTATACAGGCCGCACGGTGTGTACAGGCCGCACGGTGTGTACAGCCCTCACGGTGTATACAGGCCGCACAGTGTATACAGGCCGCACAGTGTATACAGCCCTCACGGTGTATACCGGTCGCACGGTGTATACAGGCCGCACGGTGTGTACAGGCCGCAAGGTGTATATAGCCCTCACGGTCTGTACCCGCGTCACGGTGTGTACAGGCCGCACGGTGTATACAGGCCGCACGGTGTGTACAGGCCGCACGGCGTATACAGCCCTCACAGTGTGTACCGGCCGCACGGTGTATACAGCCCTCACGGTGTATACAGGCCGCACGGTGTATACAGCCCTCACGGTGTGTACCGGCCGCACGGTGTATACAGCCCTCACAGTGTATACAGCCCTCACGGTGTATACAGGCCGCACGGTGTATACAGCCCTCACGGTGTATACAGGCCGCAAGGTGTATACCGGCCTCACGGTGCATGCAGGACGCGCGGTGTATACCAGCCTCACGGTTCATACAGGACGCACGGTGTATACAGGCCGCACGGTGTGTACAGGCCGCACGGTGTGTACAGGCCAGCACGGTGTGTACAGACTGCACGGTGTATACAGCCCTCACGGTGTATACCAGCCGCACGGTGTATACAGCCCTGACGGTGTGTACAGGCCGCACGGTGTATACAGTCCGCACGGTGTATACAGCCCTCACGGTGTGTACAGGCCGCACAGTGTATACAGGCCGCACGGTGTATACAGGCCGCACAGTGTATACAGCCCTCACAGTGTATACAGGCCGCACGGTGTGTACCGGCCTCACGGTGTATACAGGCCGCACGGTGTATACCGGCCGCACGGTTTATACAGCCCTCACTTAGTGTACAGGCCGCACGGTGTGTACAGGCCGCACGGTGTATACAGGCCGCACGGTGTGTACAGGCCGCACGGTGTGTACAGGCCGCACGGTGTATACAGGCCGCACGGTGTGTACAGGCCGCACGGTGTGTACAGGCCAGCACGGTGTGTACAGGCCGCACGGTGTATACAGCCCTCACGGTGTGTACAGGCCGCACGGTGTATACAGCCCTCACGGTGTATACCGGCCGCACGGTGTATACAGCCCTCACGGTGTGTACAGGCCGCATGGTGTATACAGCCCTCACGGTGTATACCGGCCGCACGGTGTATACAGCCCTCACGGTGTGTACAGGCCGCACGGTGTATACAGGCCGCACGGTGTGTACAGGCCGCACGGTGTGTACAGGCCAGCACGGTGTGTACAGGCCGCACGGTGTATACAGCCCTCACGGTGTATACCGGCCGCACGGTGTATACAGCCCTCACGGTGTGTACAGGCCGCACGGTGTATACAGCCCTCACGGTGTATACAGCCCTCACGGTGTGTACAGGCCGCACGGTGTATACAGGCCGCACGGTGTATACAGCCCTCACGGTGTGTACAGGCCGCATGGTGTATACAGCCCTCACGGTGTATACCGGCCGCACGGTGTATACAGGCCGCACGGTGTATACAGGCCGCACAGTTTATACAGCCCTCACAGTGTATACAGGCCGCACGGTGTGTACAGGCCGCACGGTGTGTACAGCCCTCACGGTGTGTACCGGCCTCACGGTGTATACAGGCCGCACGGTGTATACCGGCCTCACGGTGTATACAGCCCTCACTTTGTGTACAGGCCGCACGGTGTGTACAGGCCGCACGGTGTATACAGGCCGCACGGTGTGTACAGGCCGCACGGTGTGTACAGGCCAGCACGGTGTGTACAGGCCGCACGGTGTATACAGCCCTCACGGTGTATACCGGCCGCACGGTGTATACAGCCCTCACGGTGTGTACAGGCCGCATGGTGTATACAGCCCTCACGGTGTATACCGGCCGCACGGTGTATACAGCCCTCACGGTGTGTACAGGCCGCACGGTGTATACAGCCCTCACGGTGTATACCGGCCGCACGGTGTATACAGCCCTCACGGTGTGTACAGGCCGCACGGTGTATACAGGCCGCACGGTGTATACAGCCCTCACGGTGTATACAGCCCTCACGGTGTGTACAGGCCGCACGGTGTATACAGCCCGCACGGTATATACCGGCCGCACGGTGTATACAGGCCGCACAGTGTATACAGGCCGCACGGTGTATACAGGCCGCACAGTGTATACAGCCCTCACGGTGTGTACAGGCCGCACAGTGTATACAGGCCGCACGGTGTGTACAGGCCGCACGGTGTATACAGCCCTCACGGTGTATACCGGCCGCACGGTGTATACAGACCTCACTTTGTGTACAGGCCGCACGGTGTATACAGCCCTCACGGTGGGTATAGGCCGCACAGTGTATACAGCCCTCACGGTGTATACAGGCCGCACAGTGTATACTGCCCTCACGGTGTGTACAGGCCGCACGGTGTATACAGCCCTCACGGTGTGTACAGGCCGCACGGTGTATACAGCCCTCACGGTGTATACAGGCCGCACGGTGTATACAGCCCTCACGGTGTATACAGGCCGCACGGTGTATACAGCCCTCACGGTGTACACAGGCCGCACGGTGTATACAGCCCTCACGGTGTGTACAGGCCGCACGGTGTATACAGCCCTCACAGTGTATATAGGCCGCACGGTGTATACAGCCCTCACGGTGTATACAGGCCGCAAGGTGTATACAGGCCGCACGGTGTATACAGCCCTCACGGTGTATACAGGCCGCACGGTGTATACAGCCCTCACGGTGTATACAGGCCGCACGGTGTATACAGCCCTCACGGTGTATACAGGCCGCACGGTGTATACAGCCCTCACGGTGTATACAGCCCTCACGGTGTATACAGGCCGCACGGTGTATACAGGCCGCACGGTGTATACAGGCCGCACGGTGTATACAGCCCGCACGGTGTATACAGCTCTCACGGTGTATACAGGCCGCACGGTGTATACAGGCCGCACGGTGTATACAGCCCTCACGGTGTATACAGGCCGCACGGTGTATACAGGCCTCACGGTGTGTACAGGCCGCACGGTGTATACCGGCCGCACGGTGTATACAGGCCGCACGGTGTATACAGGCCGCACGGTGTATACAGCCCTCACGGTGTATACAGGCCGCACGGTGTATACAGCCCGCACGGTGTATACAGCCCTCACGGTGTATACAGGCCACACGGTGTATACCGGCCGCACGGTGTATACAGGCCGCACGGTGTATACAGCCCTCACGGTGTATACAGGCCGCACGGTGTATACAGGCCGCACAGTGTATACAGGCCGCACAGTGTATACAGCCCTCACGGTGTATACAGGCCGCACGGTGTATACCGGCCGCATGGTGTATACAGGCCGCACGGTGTATACAGGCCGCACAGTGTATACAGCCCTCACGGTGTATACCGGCCGCACAGTGTATTCAGGCCGCACGGTGTGTACAGCCCTCACGGTGTATACAGGCCACACGGTGTATATAGGCCTCACGGTGTATACAGGCCGCACAGTGTATACAGCCCTCACGGTGTATACAGGCCGCACGGTGTGTACAGGCCGCACGGTGTGTACAGCCCTCACGGTGTATACAGGCCGCACGGTGTATACAGCCCTCACGGTGTGTACAGGCCGCACGGTGTATAAAGGCCGCACAGTGTATAGAGCCCTCACGGTGTATACCGGCCGCACGGTGTATACAGGCCGCACGGTGTGTACAGGCCGCAAGGTGTATACAGCCCTCACGGTCTGTACCGGCCGTACGGTGTGTACAGGCCGCACGGTGTATACAGGCCGCACGGTGTGTACAGGCCGCACGGCGTATACAGCCCTCACAGTGTGTACCGGCCGCACGGTGTATACAGCCCTCACGGTGTGTACAGGCCGCACGGTGTATAAAGCCCTCATGGTCTGTACCGGCCGTACGGTGTGTACAGGCCGCACGGTGTATACAGGCCGCACGGTGTGTACAGGCCGCACGGCGTATACAGCCCTCACAGTGTGTACCGGCCGCACGGTGTATACAGCCCTCACGGTGTATACAGGCCGCACGGTGTATTAAGCCCTCACGGTGTGTACCGGCCGCACGGTGTATACAGCCCTCACGGTGTATACAGGCCGCACGGTGTATACAGCCCTCACGGTGTGTACTGGCCGCACGGTGTATACAGCCCTCACAGTGTATACAGCCCTCACGGTGTATACAGGCCGCACGGTGTATACAGCCCTCACGGTGTATACAGGCCGCACGGTTTATACCGGCCTCACGGTGCATGCAGGACGCACGGTGTATACCGGCCTCACGGTGCATACAGGCCGCACGGTGTATACAGGACGCACGGTGCATACAGGCCGCACGGTGTATACAGGACGCACGGTGTATACCGGCCTCACGGTGCATACAGGACGCACGGTGTATACAGGCCTCACGGTGTGTACAGGCCGCACGGTGTGTACAGGCCGCACAGTGTATACGGCCGAACCGTGTGTACAGGCCTCACGGTGTATACAGGCCGCACTGTGTATACAGGACGCACGGTGTATACAGCCCTCACGGTGCATACAGGCCGCACGGTGTATACAGCCCTCACGGTGTATACCGGCCGCACGGTGCATACAGGCCGCACTGTGTATACAGAACGCACGGTGCATACAGGCCCCACGGTGTATATAGGACGCACCGTGTATACCGGCCTCACTGTGTGTATAGGCCGCACGGTGTGTACAGGCCGCACAGTGTATACGGCCGAACCGTGTGTACAGGCCTCACAGTGTATACAGGCCGCACTGTGTATACAGGACGCACGGTGTATATGTAGCACCCTGAGGATTCGGCTGCTACAGGGGTATTGCACCTCAACCCAGAGGTGTGATATTCCACTCCCGGGTAAGGATGGAGTGTGGAACTGAGCTCGGTAGGCTGCATGCACTACACACATCCCATTTCCGGGGAACAGACCAACGGTACTCCCACTTAGAAATGTGCAGGTGCGACCGAGTCTGTTCCTGGCTGGAGTGGGAGGGGGGTGGTACATCCCAAGTAGTGTAGGGGCAGATAGGGGGAGCAGCCTGGGTAAAGATAGGAGCTCATTGGGTGCTGGTCGCCTGAGCTCACACATAGAGGGAGTATTTAAGGTGGGCACCATCATAGAACAGGGTCAGTCAGTCAGTCTGTGAGAGCTCGGTCAGTCAGTCTGCCAGCCTTTTGCAGAGAGAAGTCAGAGGAAGAGGAGCAGAGCAGACCCAGAGAGAGAGAGGAGAAAGAAAGAAAGACCCAGAGGGGGAAACAGAAAAGGAACTCTGAGAACCCAAAGTCCATCAGCGGGTGAAGAGTTGGCAATAGGGTACCGGATCCCAAGCTGGTGGGGGCAAAAGCACACCCTAGCCAGAGACCGGAGGCCGTGGGCAGCGTCTGCCACGGCCACCCACCACATCCACCCCGAAGGCATACCACGTGGAGGGTCAGGGAACCCAAGGCCAAGGGTCTCCCAACAGAAGGCCCGAGGGAGCTGGACCTAGGTGGATCACTAGTGGGGACGGCCAGAGGAAAGGACAGAAGGAGAGCTCAGGGTCACGCTCCGGACTTGCTTGGGGGTTGGCTGGATCCAGGACCTGGTGGACGCAGCACGGCTCGGGTGGTCACTTGAAGCTGGAGTGACCGGAACATCAGCAGTGAGTAAATACCCTAAACTGCACAACCCGACTCTGTCTTCATTTTACATCTACGCTGCACCACCACAACCCCCATCCTCTGCACCTGACCCCCTGAGGCTATACCCCACCCGTTGGGGGTTATACCATCAAAAGCTGCACCTACACCATCAGCCTCAGCGGACCCTGCTGCAGCGGCGGCCATAGTGACCGCAATACAACGGGTGGCGTAGTCGACATTAAGAACTTAATAACATCTGTAGGACTGCCACATACAACTGAGTTTGACACCCTGGGCACGGACCGGGTCACAGCCACTCGGAAGACTACAACTCCCATCTGATCCGGCTCCGGATATTCCCCCTAAAGAATATGGCCCAGGGGGCGCGTCAACTTTGGCGTAGTCGGCAGGATTACGTGCCCGCAACACCCGGGTACTGCGTGCCTGAAGAAAAGAACGAGTTTACCTCAAAAAGAAGTCTCCTGCCGGTTCCGGAGGGTCCCCGCCATCGGACCCCATCACAGGTCGATTCCAGCCGGTTGTCCGCCATTAACAGTGTTTTCCCGCCATCTGCAGAGTTTCCCGCCACTGGGAAGCGATTCCCGCCATTTCCGAAGGTTTCCCGCCTTGGAAGAGCGGACGCCATTATGGGCGTGCCAGAGGGTGGCGAGAGGCCACCTCCCATCGTGGGCCAGGACCGAAAATGGCGCCAAAAGTGGAAACCGCCCCCACCAACAGAGACTGTGATGCTAGAGGTGTCTGTCAGCGTGAAAGAACAGCCCTTGGAGCTGACAGTCACCAAGTGGCCCCGGGACCGCCCTCGAGGTGGGAGGAGACGAAAGGAGAGAGCAAAGATGGGTGTCGCTTGGAGGAGTCTAGAGCGAGCGCACCCGGAGGCAAGAAGCCTGGAGAAGAATATCGGAGGAGCTTACCCGGAGATGGCGAGAAAGCAGAGCAGCACCGGCCCGTTGGCCAGGAGCCTGCTAGAAACAGAGGAGGGAGAGCAGAGCAGCACCGGCCCGTTGGCCAGGAGCCTGCTGGAGACAACAGTAGGAGAGCAGAGCAGCACCGACCCGTTGGTCAGGAGCCTGCTGGAAACAACAACCCCACTAGGACTAGTGGAGGTCCTAGCACAGCTCCCCCGAGACCGGGAGTGTGCACAGACCGCTCTGGAGGGCCTCGCAAGGAGGATGGCCCGGGTGCAGCGAGAGACGTTGGCGGAGTGGAGTCGTGAGATGGCCCAGCAGACCGAGACCTGTCAGCGGAGCACGCCACCCGAGACGAGGAAACAGACCGCCTCTGAGGATGGCGCGGGAGGATTGAAGGCTGGAGACGGCGCCGAGAATGGAGTCGAACGAGTGGAGGCAGGTAAAGGGGACGTCTATACCCCAAACCGGGAAACCGCGTACCTGCCCCAGCTCCCCGTCGCAGAGCCCGAAGTCTATCCTGCCGTGCCCGTCGCTGCAACGTCACCGCCGCAGACTAGGCCTCAAACGGGAGCCGCGACCCCTGTGACGTCACACGCCTCGACCCCGAGCGTGACCAAGCAGGAAGTACCACCAGCCTGGTCGCAAGGCCTAGTACCCCCGGGTGCCGCAATACCAACAGCACCCCCCACCTCCGCGGAGCCCCCGGCCTGGTCGCAGGGCCAAGTAGCCCAGGGCGCCGCCGTCCTTACGGTGCCCTTCACCTTCCAGATACCCCAGGCCTGGCCGCAAGGCCCGGGCAACCCGGGCGCTAACACCACCGCGCCCATAAGACCAAGAGTGCCGCATCTGGGAGAGGACCTGTACGCCCAGCATACGTGCCCGGATGGGCAGCCATTTATATGGCCACCGGAGTTTCACCATCCCCGACTCCGGAGAGAGAGACCCCTGGATGAACCCCTGATCCCGGCTCCAAAGCCCGTAAAGAGGATCTCGCCCCCGCTAGCAGAAGCGCAGTTTGAGTGGGACCCCACCGGAGAAGATCTTATGGGGTTCACTCAAGAGACTCGGGCAGCTGCAGCGGAGCGTGCTGAGTGCTGCCGCCAACAACTCGAGGTCTTCGAGAGGGAGCGGAGAGAGAGGCGGGTCCGGGAACAGCAAGCTCAAGTAAGGAGCGCGGAGCAGAAGAGCCGGGCCAGGAGGAGTCCCCGTGCAGCTCATGGTCCCCCTTCCACCGGGACTGTGATTAAGTTTAACATGCAGCATGGGTGGGGCTTCATCCGAGACCACCGCACCCTAGGCGACGTCTTCGTGACGAGGAGAGACGTTGAGTCCCACCTACCGGAGGGACACAGAGGTCGTGACCTTTACATCGGGGACGAGGTCACCTTCACCCGGCACAAGTGTGCCAAAGGACTCTACGCCCTCCATGTGCATCGCCTGACGGAGGAAGAGCTGCGGTGTGAGGAGGAAGAGCAAGAGGACCCGGACGGGTCTGAAGCCAAAGGTAACCATAAAGCAAGAGCAGGAGGACGCCGTCGTTAAGTACAGCGAAGAAGAAGCTGTATATAGTTGCCCGTCGGGGCACAGTGAACTGTTACAGTTGCTAATGTAGTCCCCGTTGGGACCAGAGAATTGAACTGTTTACCCGTTTAACCCCTAAATCCCACTGACCGAGGACTGAGAGCGGCCATATCCCTGTATATAGTTGCGCGTCCTAAAGCGCCCCTACTGGTTTTATAGGAAAGCCACGAGTTCCAAAGACTGTCGAGCTAGGAGCAAGAAGTGACTACGAGAAAGTTTTATATGAAAAGTTTTATTAATATATATATATATGATGTTTTATATGTTTATGCAAAAATTTGTATGTTTTTGGTGTTTTGTTCTTACAGCCCGAGGACGTGCTGTGATTTACCAGGGGGGAATGTAGCACCCTGAGGATTCGGCTGCTACAGGGGTATTGCACCTCAACCCAGAGGTGTGATATTCCACTCCCGGGTAAGGATGGAGTGTGGAACTGAGCTCGGTAGGCTGCATGCACTACACACATCCCATTTCCGGGGAACAGACCAACGGTACTCCCACTTAGAAATGTGCAGGTACGACCGAGTCTGTTCCTGGCTGGAGTGGGAGGGGGGTGGTACATCCCAAGTAGTGTAGGGGCAGATAGGGGGAGCAGCCTGGGTAAAGATAGGAGCTCATTGGGTGCTGGTCGCCTGAGCTCACACATAGAGGGAGTATTTAAGGTGGGCACCATCATAGAACAGGGTCAGTCAGTCAGTCTGTGAGAGCTCGGTCAGTCAGTCTGCCAGCCTTTTGCAGAGAGAAGTCAGAGGAAGAGGAGCAGAGCAGACCCAGAGAGAGAGAGGAGAAAGAAAGAAAGACCCAGAGGGGGAAACAGAAAAGGAACTCTGAGAACCCAAAGTCCATCAGCGGGTGAAGAGTTGGCAATAGGGTACCGGATCCCAAGCTGGTGGGGGCAAAAGCACACCCTAGCCAGAGACCGGAGGCCGTGGGCAGCGTCTGCCACGGCCACCCACCACATCCACCCCGAAGGCATACCACGTGGAGGGTCAGGGAACCCAAGGCCAAGGGTCTCCCAACAGAAGGCCCGAGGGAGCTGGACCTAGGTGGATCACTAGTGGGGACGGCCAGAGGAAAGGACAGAAGGAGAGCTCAGGGTCACGCTCCGGACTTGCTTGGGGGTTGGCTGGATCCAGGACCTGGTGGACGCAGCACGGCTCGGGTGGTCACTTGAAGCTGGAGTGACCGGAACATCAGCAGTGAGTAAATACCCTAAACTGCACAACCCGACTCTGTCTTCATTTTACATCTACGCTGCACCACCACAACCCCCATCCTCTGCACCTGACCCCCTGAGGCTATACCCCACCCGTTGGGGGTTATACCATCAAAAGCTGCACCTACACCATCAGCCTCAGCGGACCCTGCTGCAGCGGCGGCCATAGTGACCGCAATACAACGGGTGGCGTAGTCGACATTAAGAACTTAATAACATCTGTAGGACTGCCACATACAACTGAGTTTGACACCCTGGGCACGGACCGGGTCACAGCCACTTGGAAGACTACAACTCCCATCTGATCCGGCTCCGGATATTCCCCCTAAAGAATATGGCCCAGGGGGCGCGTCATATACAGCCCTCACGGTGCATATAGGCCGCACGGTGTATACAGGCCGCACGGTGTATACCGGCCGCACGGTGCATATAGGCCGCATGGTGTATACAGGCCGCACTGTGTATACAGAACGCACGGTGCATACCGCCCTCACGGTGCATACAGGCCGCACGGTGTATACAGGCCGCACGGTGTATGCCGGCCTCACGGTGCATACAGGCCGCACTGTGTATACAGGCCGCACGGTGTATACATGCCGCACAGTGTATACAGGCCGCACGGTGTATACAGGCCGCACAGTGTATACAGCCCTCACGGTGTATACAGGCCGCACGGTGTGTACAGTCCGCACGGTGTGTACAGCCCTCACGGTGTGTACCGGCCTCACGGTGTATACAGGCCGCACGGTGTATACCGGCCGCACGGTGTATACATCCCTCTCTTTGTGTACAGGCCGCACGGTGTGTACAGGCCGCACGGTGTATACAGGCCGCACGGTGTGTACAGGCCGCACGGTGTGTACAGGCCGCACGGTGTATACAGGCCGCACGGTGTGTACAGGCCGCACGGTGTGTACAGGCCAGCACGGTGTGTACAGGCCGCACGGTGTATACAGCCCTCACGGTGTATACCCGCCGCACGGTGTATACAGCCCTCACGGTGTGTACAGGCCGCATGGTGTATACAGCCCTCACGGTGTATACCGGCCGCACGGTGTATACAGCCCTCACGGTGTGTACAGGCCTCACGGTGTATACAGGCCGCACGGTGTGTACAGGCCGCACGGTGTGTACAGGCCAGCACGGTGTGTACAGGCCGCACGGTGTATACAGCCCTCACGGTGTATACAGCCCTCACGGTGTGTACACGCCGCACGGTGTGTACAGGCCGCACGGTGTATACAGCCCTCACGGTGTATACCGGCCGCACGGTGTATACCGGCCGCACGGTGTATACAGGCCGCACAGTGTATACAGGCCGCACGGTGTATACAGGCCGCACAGTGTATACAGCCCTCACAGTGTGTACAGGCCGCACAGTGTATACAGGCCGCACGGTGTGTACAGGCCGCACGGTGTATACAGCCCTCACGGTGTATACCGGCCGCACGGTGTATACAGCCCTCACTTTGTGTACAGGCCGCACGGTGTATACAGCCCTCACGGTGTGTACAGGCCACACAGTGTATACAGCCCTCACGGTGTATACAGGCCGCACAGTGTATACTGCCCTCACGGTGTGTACAGGCCGCACGGTGTATACAGCCCTCACGGTGTGTACAGGCCGCACGGTGTATACAGCCCTCACGGTGTATACAGCCCTCACGGTGTATACAGGCCGCACGGTGTATACAGCCCTCACGGTGTATATGACGCGCCCCCTGGGCCATATTCTTTAGGGGAATACCCGGAGCCGGATCAGATGGGGGTTGTAGTCTCCGAGTGGCTGTGACCTGGTCCGTGCCCAGGGTGTCAAGCTCAGAGTATGTGGCAGTCCTACAGATGTTATAAAGTTCTTTATGTCGACTACGCCACCCGTTGTATTGCGGTCACTACGGCCGCCGCTGCAGCAGGGTCCGCTGAGGCTGATGGTGTTGGTGCAGCTTTTGATAGTATAACCCCCAACGGGAGGGGTATAGCCTCAGGGGGTCAGGTGCAGAGGATGGGGGTTGTGGTGGTGCAGCATAGATGGTAATTAAAGACAGAGTCGGGTTGTGCAGTTTAGGGTATTTACTTACTGCTGATGTTCCGGTCACTCCAGCTTCAAGTGACCACCCGAGCCGTGCTGCGTCCACCAGGTCGTGGATTCAGCCAACCCCCAAGCAAGTCCGGAGCGTGACCCTGAGCCCTCCTTCCTGTCCTGTCTTCTGGCCGTCCCCACCAGGGATCCACCTAGGTCCAGCTCCCTTGGGCCTTCTGTTGGGAGACCCTTGGCCTTGGGTTCCCTGACCCTACATGTGGTTTGCCTTCAGGGTGGATGTGGTGGGTGGCCGTGGCAGATCCTGCCCACGGCCTCCGGTCTCTGGCTAGGGTGTGCTTTAGCCCCCACCAGTTTGGGATCCGGTACCCTTTTGCCAACTCTTCACCCGGTGATGGACTTTGGGTTCTCAGAGTTCCTTTTCTGTTTCCCCCTCTGGGTCTTTCTTCCTTTCTCCTCTCTCTCTCTCTGGGGCTGCTCTGCTCCTCTTCCTCTGGCTTCTGCAAAAGACTGACAGACTGACTCCTCTGCAAAGACTGACCCTGTTCTTAGTTGGTGCCCACCTTATATAGTCCCTCTATGTGTGAGCTCAGGTGACCAGCACCCAATGAGCTCCTATCTTTACCCAGGCTGCTCCCCCTATCTGCCCCTACACTACTGGGATGTACCACCCCCCTCCCACTCCAGCCAGGAACAGACTCGGTCGTACCTGCACATTTCTAAGTGGGAGTACCGTTGGTCTGCTCCTCGGAAATGGGATGTGTGTAGTGCATGCAGCTTTCTGAGCTCAGTTCCACACTCCATCCTTACCCGGGAGTGGAATATCACACCTCTGGGTTGAGGTGCAATACCCCTGTAGCAGCCGAATCCTCAGGGTGCTACATTCCCCCCTGGTAAATCACAGCACGTCCTCGGGCTGTAAGATATAAACATCCATACATACAATTTTTTTTTCCATAAACAACATAATAAAAACATATAAAACATATATTAGCAGCAATAAACTTTTCATATAAACATTCTTTCTTCTGGTTCCTCCTCCGGACACTGTGCAACGTGTGCCCGGGAAAAGTGCGACAGTCTCTTAGAAAAATGGTTTTCCTATAAAACCGGTAGGGGGCGCTTTAGGAAGCGCAACTATATACAAGGGATATGGCCGCTCTCAGTCCTCGGCCAGGTATTTAAGGGATAAACGGGTAAACAGTTCACACTTGCTGGTCCCAACGGGGACTATATTATCAACAGTTCACTGTGCCCCGACGGGCAACTATATACAGCTGGTACTCTGCTGTACTTAACGACGGCGTCCTCCTGCTCTTTCTTTGCGGTTACCTTTAGCTTCAGACCCGTCCGGGTCCTCTTGCTCTTCCTCCTCACACTGCAGCTCTTCCTCCGTCAGGCGATGCACATGGAGGGCGTAGGGTCCTTTGGCACACTTGTGCCGGGTGAAGGTGACCTCGTCCCCGATGTAAAGGTCACGACCTCTGTGTCCCTCCGGTAGGTGGGACTCAACGTCTCTCCTGGTCACGAAGACGTCGCCTGGGGTGCGGTGGTCTCGGATGAAGCCCCACCCATGCTGCATGTTAAACTTGATCACAGTCCCGGTGGTGCGGGGACTATGCGCTGCACGGGGGTCTCTCCTGGCCCGGCTCTTCTGCTCCGCGCTCCTTACTTGAGCTTGCTGTTCCCGGACCCGCCTCTCTCTCCGCTCCCTCTCAAAGACCTCGAGCTGCTGGCGGCAGCACTCTGCACGCTCCGCTGCGGCTGCCCGAGTCTCTTGAGTGAACCCCATGAGGTCTTCTCCGGTGGGGTCCCACTCAAACTGCGCTTCTGCTAGCGGGGGCGAGATCCTCTTAACGGGCTTTGGAGCCGGGATCAGGGGTTCACACATGGGCCTTGCCCTCTTTTGGAGCTCTTGTTCGTAGTACTCCCTGGGCCAGACAAAGGGCTGCCCGTCCGGCCATGTGTGTTGGGCGAACAGATCTTCTCCCAGATGCGGCATTTTAGGTTTTATGGGCGCGGTGGTGGTGGCGGCGCCCGGGTTGCCCAGGCCTTGCGGCCAGGCCTGGGGCACCTGGAAAGTGAAGGGCACCGTAAGGACGGCGGCGCCCTGGGCTACTTGGCCCTGCGACCAGGCCGGTGGCTCCGCGGAGGTAGGGGGCGCTGTTGGTATTGCGGCGCCCGGGGGTACTAGGCCTTGCGACCAGGCTGGTGGTACTTCCTGCTTGGTCACGCTTGGGGTCGAGGCGTATGACGTCACAGGGGTCGCGGCTCCCGTTTGAGGCCTAGTCTGCGGCGGTGACGTTGCAGCGACGGGCACGGCAGGGGATACTTCGGGCTCTGCGACGGGGAGCTGGGGCAGGTGCGCGGTTTTCCGTTTTGGGGTATAGACGTCCCCTTTACCTGCCTCCATTCGTTCGGCTCCCTTTTCGGCGCCGTCTCCGGCCTTCAGTCCTCCTGCACCATCCTCAGAGGCGGTCTGTCTCCTCGTCTTGGGTGGCGTGCTCCGCTGACGGGTCTCGGTCTGCTGGGCCATCTCACGGCTCCACTCCGCCAACGTCTCTCGCTGCACCCGGGCCATCCTCCGTGCGAGGCCCTCCAGTGCGGTCTGCGCACACTCCCGGTCTCGGGGGAGCTGTGCTAGGACCTCCACTAGGCCTAGTGGGGTCGTTGCTTCTAGCAGGCTCCTGACCAACGGGTCGGTGCTGCTCTGCTCTCCTTCTGCTGTTTCCAGCAGGCTCCTGGCCAGCGGGCCGGTGCTGCTCTGCTCTTCTCCCATCTCCGGGTAAGCTTCTCCTGGACTCAGCTCTAGGCTTCTTGTCTCCGGGTGCGCTCTCTCCAGACTGCTCCAGGCGACACCCATCTTTGCTCTCTTCTTCTCAGTCCTCCCACATCGAGGGCGGTCCCGGGGCCACTTGGTGATTGTCAGCTCCAGGGGCAGTTCTTTCACGCTGACAGACACCTCTAGCATCACAGTCTCTGTTGGTGGGGGCGGTTTCCACTTTTGGCGCCATTTTCGGTCCTGGCCCACGATGGGAGGCGGCCTCTTGCCATCCTCTGGCACGCCCATAATGGCGTCCGCTCTGACAAGGCGGGAAACCTTTGGAAATGGCGGGAATCGTCTCCCAGTGGCGGGAAACTCTGCAGATGGCGGGAAAAAGCTGTTAATGGCGGACAACCGGCGGGAATCGACCTGTGATGGAGTCCGATGGCGGGGACCCTCCGGAACCGGCAGGAGACTTCTTTTTGAGGTAAACTTGTTCTTTTCTTCAGGCACGCAGTACCCGGGTGTTGCGGGCACGTAATCCTGCCGACTACGCCAAAGTTGACGCGCCCCCTGGGCCATATTCTTTAGGGGAATACCCGGAGCCGGATCAGATGGGGGTTGTAGTCTCCGAGTGGCTGTGACCCGGTCCGTGCCCAGGGTGTCAAGCTCAGAGTATGTGGCAGTCCTACAGATGTTATAAAGTTCTTTATGTCGACTACGCCACCCGTTGTATTGCGGTCACTACGGCCGCCGCTGCAGCAGGGTCCGCTGAGGCTGATGGTGTTGGTGCAGCTTTTGATAGTATAACCCCCAACGGGAGGGGTATAGCCTCAGGGGGTCAGGTGCAGAGGATGGGGGTTGTGGTGGTGCAGCATAGATGGTAATTAAAGACAGAGTCGGGTTGTGCAGTTTAGGGTATTTACTTACTGCTGATGTTCCGGTCACTCCAGCTTCAAGTGACCACCCGAGCCGTGCTGCGTCCACCAGGTCCTGGATTCAGCCAACCCCCAAGCAAGTCCGGAGCGTGACCCTGAGCCCTCCTTCCTGTCCTGTCTTCTGGCCGTCCCCACCAGGGATCCACCTAGGTCCAGCTCCCTCGGGCCTTCTGTTGGGAGACCCTTGGCCTTGGGTTCCCTGACCCTACATGTGGTTTGCCTTCAGGGTGGATGTGGTGGGTGGCCGTGGCAGATCCTGCCCACGGCCTCCGGTCTCTGGCTAGGGTGTGCTTTAGCCCCCACCAGTTTGGGATCCGGTACCCTTTTGCCAACTCTTCACCCGGTGATGGACTTTGGGTTCTCAGAGTTCCTTTTCTGTTTCCCCCTCTGCGTCTTTCTTCCTTTCTCCTCTCTCTCTCTCTGGGGCTGCTCTGCTCCTCTTCCTCTGGCTTCTGCAAAAGACTGACAGACTGACTCCTCTGCAAAGACTGACCCTGTTCTTAGTTGGTGCCCACCTTATATACTCCCTCTATGTGTGAGCTCAGGTGACCAGCACCCAATGAGCTCCTATCTTTACCCAGGCTGCTCCCCCTATCTGCCCCTACACTACTGGGATGTACCACCCCCCTCCCACTCCAGCCAGGAACAGACTCGGTCGTACCTGCACATTTCTAAGTGGGAGTACCGTTGGTCTGCTCCTCGGAAATGGGATGTGTGTAGTGCATGCAGCTTTCTGAGCTCAGTTCCACACTCCATCCTTACCCGGGAGTGGAATATCACACCTCTGGGTTGAGGTGCAATACCCCTGTAGCAGCCGAATCCTCAGGGTGCTACATATACAGGCCGCACGGTGTATACAGCCCTCACGGTGTGTACAGGCCGCACGGTGTATACAGCCCTCACAGTGTATATAGGCCGCACGGTGTATACAGCCCTCACGGTGTATACAGGCCGCACGGTGTATACAGGCCGCACGGTGTATACAGCCCTCACGGTGTATACAGGCCACACGGTGTATACAGCCCTCACGGTGTATAGAGGCCGCACGGTGTATACAGCCCTCCCGGTGTATACAGGCCGCACGGTGTATACAGCCCGCACGGTGTATACAGCCCTCACGGTGTATGCAGGCCGCACGGTGTATACAGGCCGCACGGTGTATACAGCCCGCACGGTGTATACAGCCCTCACGGTGTATACAGGCCGCACGGTGTATACAGGCCGCACGGTGTATACAGCCCGCACGGTGTATACAGCTCTCACGGTGTATACAGGCCGCACGGTGTATACAGGCCGCACGGTGTGTACAGGCCGCACGGTGTGTACAGGCCGCACGGTATATACCGGCCGCACGGTGTATACAGGCCGCACGGTGTATACAGGCCGCACGGTGTATACAGCCCTCACGGTGTATACAGGCCGCACGGTGTATACAGGCCGCACGGTGTATACAGCCCTCACGGTGTATACAGGCCGCACAGTGTATACAGGCCGCACAGTGTATACAGCCCTCACGGTGTATACAGGCCGCACGGTGTATACAGCCCTCACGGTGTATACCGGCCGCATGGTGTATATGACGCGCCCCCTGGGACATATTCCTTTTTGAGGGGAATACCCGGCACCGGATCAGATGGGGGGGTTGTAGTCTCCGAGCGGCTGTGACCCGGCCCGTGCCCAGGGCGTCAAGCTCAGTGTTATGTGGCAGTCCTACAGATGTTATTAAGAGTTCTTTTGTGTCGACTACGCCACCCGTTGTGATGCGGTCACTGTGGCCGCCGCTGCAGCAGGGTCCGCTGAGGCTGATGGTGGGTGCGCAGCTTGGTGGGATAACCCCCAACGGGAGGGGTATAGCCTTAGGGGGGACAGGTGCAGAGGATGGGGGCTGTGGTGGTGCAGTGCAGACGGCAATGAAGACAGAGTCGGGTTGTGCAGTTAAGGGTGTTTACTTACTGCAGATGTTGTACTGGTCACTCCAGCTTCGAGTGACCACCCGAGCCGTGCTGCGTCCACCAGGTCTTGGATCCAGCCAACCCCCAAACAAGTCCGGAGCGTGGCCCTGAGCTCTCCTTCTGTCCCGTTCTCTGGCCGTCCCCACCAGTGATCCACCTAGGTCCAGCTCCCTCGGGCCTTCTGTTGGGACACCCTTGGCCTTGGGTTCCCTGACCCTTCATGTGGTGTGCCTTCGGGGTGGATGTGATGGGTGGCCGTGGCAGATGCTGCCCACGGCCTCCGGTCTCTGGCTAGGGTGTGTTTTCTGCCCCCGCCAGTTTGGGATCCGGTACCCTGTGCCGACTCTTCACCCGGGGATTTAAGTTGGGTTCTTGGAGTCCTCTTTTCTGTTTCCCCCTCTGGGTCTCTCTTTCTCCTCTCTCACTCTGGGTCTCTCTTCTCCTCTGCTTGCTGACTTGTTCTCTGCATCTGACTTGTTCTCTGCATCTGACCCTGTTCTTAGTTGGTGCCCACCTTATATACACCCTCTATGTGTGAGCTCAGGTGACCAGCACCCAATGAGCTCCTATCTTTACCCAGGCTGCTCCCCCTATCTGCCCCTACACTACTTGGGATGTACCACCCCCCTCCCACTCCAGCCAGGAACAGACTCGGTTGTACCTGCACATTTCTAAGTGGGAGTACCGTCGGCCTGTTCCTCGGAAATGGGATGTATGTAGTGCATGCAGCCTACCGAGCTCAGTTCCACACTCCATCCTTACCCGGGAGTGGAATATCACACCTCTGGGTTGAGGTGCAATACCCCTGTAGCAGCCGAATCCTCAGGGTGCTACATTCCCCCCTAGTAAATCACAGCACATCCTCGGGCTGTAAGACATAAACACCAAACATACATTTTTTTTTCATAAACATATAAAACAACATATATTAGCAAATAAAACATTCTCGTCGCCTCTGGCTCCTCCTCCGGTCACTGTGCAACGTGTGACCGGGTAAAGTGCGACAGTCTCTCTGGAAAACTGGTTTTCCTATAAAACCAGTAGGGGGCGCTTTAGGAAGCGCAACTATATACAGGGGAAGTTGGCCGCTCTCAGTCCTCGGCCAGGTAAAGGGAAGGGAATGGCTGCTCACAGTCCTCAGCCTGGTATGGATACGGAATAACGGGTAAACAGTTCACTCATGCTGGTCCCAACGGGGACTATATATATGTAGCAACAGTTTCTTTGGTACCCGGTCGGGTAACTATTTACATCTACTGCTCTGCCGCACTCAACGGCGTCTTCCTCCTGCTCTTTGCTTGTAGCTGGTTGTAACTTCAGACCCGTCCGGGTCCTCTTGCTCCTCCTCCTCGCACCGCAACTCCTCCTCCGTCAGGCGGTGTACGTGGAGGGCGTAAGGTCCTTTGGCACACTTGTGCCGGGTGAAAGTGACCTCGTCTCCGATGTAGAGGTCACGACCTCTGTGCCCCTCCGGCAGATGGGACTCCACGTCTCTGCGCGTGACAAAGACGTCGCCGGGGGTGTTGTTGTCTCGGATGAAGCCCCACCCATGCTGCTGGTTGAACTTGATCACTGTCCCGATGGTGCGGGGACAATGCGCTGCACGGGGGTCCCTCCTGGTCCGGCTCTTCTGCTCGGCACTCCGTACTTGGGCCTGCTGTTCCCGGACCCGCCTCTCTCTCCGCTCCCTCGCAAACTCCTCGAGCTGCTGTCGGCAACACTCAGCACGCTCCGCTGCAGCTGCCCGAGTCTCTTGAGTGAACCCCATAAGATCTTCTCCGGTGGGGTCCCACTCAAACTGTGCTTCCGCTAGCGGGGGCGAGATCCTCTTTACGGGCTTTGGAGCCGGAATCAGGGGCTCACACAAGGGCCCTAGTCTCTGCCGCCGTTCCAGCTCATGGAATTCTTCGGGCCAGATGAAGGGCCGCCCGTCCGGCCATGTGAGCTGGCTGAACAAGTCCTCCCCCAGGTGTGGCACCCTTGGTTTTACGGGCGCGGGCGCGGTGGTGGTGGCGCCCTGGTTGCCCGGGCCTTGCGGCCAGGCCTGGGGTATCTGGAAGGTAAAGGGCACCGTAAGGACGGCGGCGCCCTGGGCTACTTGGCCCTGCGACCAGGCCGGGGGCTCCGCGGAGGTAGGGGGCGCTGTTGGTATTGCGGCGCCCGGGGGTACTAGGCCTTGCGACCAGGCTGGTGGTACTTCCTGCTTGGTCACGCTCGGGGTCGAGGCGTGTGACGTCACAGGGGTCGCGGCTCCCGTTTGAGGCCTAGTCGGCGGCGGTGACGTTGCAGCGACGGGCACGGCAGGATAGACTTCGGGCTCTGCGACGGGGAGCTGGGGCAGGTACGCGGTTTCCCGGTCTGGGGTATAGACGTCCCCTTTACCTGCCTCCACTCGTTCGGCTCCCTTCTCGGCGCCGTCTCCGGCCTTCAGTCCTCCCGCGCCATCCTCAGAGGCGGTCTGTCTCCTCGTCTCGGGTGGCGTGCTCCGCTGACAGGTCTCGGTCTGCTGGGCCATCTCACGGCTCCACTCCGCCAACGTCTCTCGCTGCACCCGGGCCATCCTCCTTGCGAGGCCCTCCAGAGCGGTCTGTGCACACTCCCGGTCTCGGGGGAGCTGTGCTAGGACCTCCACTAGTCCTAGTGGGGTCGTTGTTTCCAGCAGGCTCCTGACCAACGGGTCGGTGCTGCTCTGCTCTCCTACAGTCGTCTCCAGCAGGCTCCTGGCCATCGGGCCGGTGCTGCTCTGCTCTCCCTCCTCTGTTTCTAGCAGGCTCCTGGCCAACGGGCCGGTGCTGCTCTGCTTTCTCGCCATCTCCGGGTAAGCTCCTCCGATACTCTTCTCCAGGCTTCTTGCCTCCGGGTGCGCTCGCTCTAGACTCCTCCAAGCGGCACCCATCTTTGTTCTCTCCTTTCGTCTCCTCCCACTTCGAGGGCGGTCCCGGGGCAACTCGGTGACTGTCAGCTCCAGGGGTAGTTCTTTCACGCTGACAGACACCTCCAGCATCACAGTCTCTGTTGGTGGGGGCGGTTTCCACTTTTGGCGCCATTTTCTGTCCTGGCCCACGATGGGAGGTGGCCTCTTGCCCTCCTTTGGCACGCCCATAATGGCGTCCGCTGCTCTTCCAAGGCGGGAAATCTGCGGATTTGGCGGGAAGCGTCGCCCAGTGGCGGGAAACTCTGCAGATGGCGGGAACAAGCTGGAAATGGCGGACAATCGGCGGGAAACGACCTGTGATGGGGTCCGATGGCGTGGACCCTCCGGAACCGGCGGGAGACTTCTTTCTGAGGTAAACTTGCACTTTTCTTCAGGCACGCAGTACCCGGGTGTTGCGGGCACGTAATCCTGCCGGCTACGCCAAAGTTGACGCGCCCCCTGGGACATATTCCTTTTTGAGGGGAATACCCGGCACCGGATCAGATGGGGGGGGTTGTAGTCTCCGAGCGGCTGTGACCCGGCCCGTGCCCAGGGCGTCAAGCTCAGTGTTATGTGGCAGTCCTACAGATGTTATTAAGAGTTCTTTTGTGTCGACTACGCCACCCGTTGTGATGCGGTCACTGTGGCCGCCGCTGCAGCAGGGTCCGCTGAGGCTGATGGTGGGTGCGCAGCTTGGTGGGATAACCCCCAACGGGAGGGGTATAGCCTCAGGGGGGACAGGTGCAGAGGATGGGGGTTGTGGTGGTGCAGTGCAGACGGCAATGAAGACAGAGTCGGGTTGTGCAGTTAAGGGTGTTTACTTACTGCAGATGTTGTACTGGTCACTCCAGCTTCGAGTGACCACCCGAGCCGTGCTGCGTCCACCAGGTCTTGGATCCAGCCAACCCCCAAACAAGTCCGGAGCGTGGCCCTGAGCTCTCCTTCTGTCCCGTTCTCTGGCCGTCCCCACCAGTGATCCACCTAGGTCCAGCTCCCTCGGGCCTTCTGTTGGGACACCCTTGGCCTTGGGTTCCCTGACCCTTCATGTGGTGTGCCTTCGGGGTGGATGTGATGGGTGGCCGTGGCAGATGCTGCCCACGGCCTCCGGTCTCTGGCTAGGGTGTGTTTTCTGCCCCCGCCAGTTTGGGATCCGGTACCCTGTGCCGACTCTTCACCCGGGGATTTAAGTTGGGTTCTTGGAGTCCTCTTTTCTGTTTCCCCCTCTGGGTCTCTCTTTCTCCTCTCTCACTCTGGGTCTCTCTTCTCCTCTGCTTGCTGACTTGTTCTCTGCATCTGACTTGTTCTCTGCATCTGACCCTGTTCTTAGTTGGTGCCCACCTTATATACACCCTCTATGTGTGAGCTCAGGTGACCAGCACCCAATGAGCTCCTATCTTTACCCAGGCTGCTCCCCCTATCTGCCCCTACACTACTTGGGATGTACCACCCCCCTCCCACTCCAGCCAGGAACAGACTCGGTCGTACCTGCACATTTCTAAGTGGGAGTACCGTTGGCCTGTTCCTCGGAAATGGGATGTATGTAGTGCATGCAGCCTACCGAGCTCAGTTCCACACTCCATCCTTACCCGGGAGTGGAATATCACACCTCTGGGTTGAGGTGCAATACCCCTGTAGCAGCCGAATCCTCAGGGTGCTACATATACAGGCCGCACAGTGTATACAGCCCTCACGGTGTATACCGGCCGCACAGTGTATACAGGCCGCACGGTGTGTACAGCCCTCACGGTGTATACAGCCCTCACGGTGTATACAGGCCGCACGGTGTATACAGGCCTCACGGTGTATACAGGCCGCACAGTGTATACAGCCCTCACGGTGTATACAGGCCGCACGGTGTGTACAGGCCGCACGGTGTGTACAGCACTCACGGTGTATACAGGCCGCACAGTGTATACAGCCCTCACGGTGTGTACAGGCCGCACGGTGTATACAGGCCGCACAGTGTATACAGCCCTCACGGTGCATACAGGCCACACTGTGTATACAGGCCGCACGGTGTATACCGGCCTCACGGTGCATACAGGCCGCACTGTGTATACAGGCCGCACGGTGTATACAGGCCGCACAGTGTATACAGGCCGCACGGTGTATACCGGCCTCACGGTGCATACAGGCCGCACGGTGTATACAGGCCGCACGGTGTATACCGGCCGCACAGTGTATACAGCCCTCACGGTGCATACAGGCCGCACTGTGTATACAGGCCGCACGGTGTATACAGGCCGCACAGTGTATACAGGCCGCACGGTGTATACCGGCCTCACGGTGCATACAGGCCGCACGGTGTATACAGGCCGCACGGTGTATACCGGCCGCACGGTGCATACAGGCCGCACGGTGTATACAGGCTGCACTGTGTATACAGAACGCACGGTGCATACCGGCCTCACGGTGCATACAGGCCGCACGGTGTATACAGGCCGCACGGTGTATACCGGCCTCACGGTGCATACAGGCCGCACTGTGCATACAGGCCGCACGGTGTATACAGGCCGCACGGTGTATACAGGCCGCACGGTGTATACAGGCCGCACGGTGTATGCCGGCCTCACGGTGTATACCGGCCGCACTGTGTATACAGGCCGCACGGTGTATGCAGGCCTCACGGTGTATACAGGCCGCACGGTGTATACAGGCCACACAGTGTATACAGGCCTCACGGTGTATACAGGCCGCACGGTGTATACAGGCCGCACAGTGCATACAGGCCGCACAGTGTGTACCGGCCACACAGTGTGTACAGGCTCCTGCCTGCAGGGTAAATACACAACATGCTTGGGTGTGCCTGTATATATGCCCCCCTGTATACCTGTATATACCCCCTGCCTTTATATCTGTATATAAGCCCCCCTGTATATCTGTATATACCCCCTGCCTTTATATCTGTATATAAGCCCCCCTGTATATCTGTATATACCCCCTGCCTGTATATCTGTAAATAAGCCCCCCTGTATACCTGTATATACCCCTTGCCTGTCTATCTGTATATAAGCCCCCCTGTATATACCCCCTGCCTGTATATCTGTATATAAGCCCCCCTGTATACCTGTATGTACCCCCTTCCTGTATATCTGTATATAAGCCCCCCTGTATACCTGTATATACCCCCTGCCTGTATATCTGTATATAAGCCCCCCCGTATACCTGTGTATACCCCCTATCTGTATATAAGCCCCCCCGTATACCTGTATATACCCCCTGCCTGTATATCTGTATATAAGCCCCTCGTATACCTGTATATACCCCCTATCTGTATATAAGCCCCCCTTATACCTGTATATACCCCCTGCCTGTATATCTGTATATAAGCCCCCCTGTATATACCCCCTGCTCGTATACCTGTATATACCTCCTGCCCGCATATCTGTATATAAGCCCCCCCGTATACAGGACACACCTTCTCATTTAAAGATTTTTCTGTATTTTCATGACTATGAAAATTGTACATTCAAACTGAAGGCATCAAAACTATGAATTACCACATGTGGAATTATATACTTAACAAAAAAGTGTGAAACAACTGAAAATATGTCTTATATTCTAGGTTCTTCAAAGTAGCCACCTTTTGCTTTGATGACTGATTTGCACACTCTTGGCATTCTCTTGATGAGCTTCAAGAGGTAGTCACCGGAAATGGTTTTCACTTCACAGGTGTGCCCTGTCAGGTTTAATAAGTGGGATTTCTTGCCTTATAAATGGGGTTGGGACCATCAGTTGTGTTGTGCTGAAGTCTGGTGTATACACAGCTGATAGTCCTACTGAATAGACTGTTAGAATTTGTATTATGGCAAGAAAAAAGCAGCTAAGTAAAGAAAAACGAGTGGCCATCATTACTTTAAGAAATGAAGGTCGGTCAGTCCGAAAAATTGGGCAAACTTTGAAAGTGTCCCCAAGTGCAGTTGCCAAAACCATCAAGCGCTACAAAGAAACTGGCTCACATGAGGACCGCCCCAGGAAAGGAAGACCAAGAGTCACCTCTGCTTCTGAGGATAAGTTTATCCGAGTCACCAGCCTCAGAAATCGCAGGTTAACAGCAGCTCAGATTAGAGACCAGGTCAATGCCACACAGAGTTCTAGCAGCAGACACATCTCTACAACAACTGTTAAGAGGAGACTTTGTGCAGCAGGCCTTAATGGTAAAATAGCTGCTAGGAAACCACTGCTAAGGACAGGCAACAAGCAGAAGAGACTTGTTTGGGCTAAAGAACACAAGGAATGGACATTAGACCAGTGGAAATCTGTGCTTTGGTCTGATGAGTCCAAATTTGAGATCTTTGGTTCCAACCACCGTGTCTTTGTGCGACGCAGAAAAGGTGAACGGATGGACTCTACATGCCTGGTTCCCACCGTGAAGCATGGAGGAGGAGGTGTGATGTTGTGGGGGTGTTTTGCTGGTGACACTGTTGGGGATTTACTCAAAATTGAAGGCATACTGAACCAGCATGGCTACCACAGCATCTTGCATCGGCATGCTATTCCATCCTGTTTGCGTTTAGTTGGACCATCATTTCTTTTTCAACAGGACAGTGACCCCAAACACACCTCCAGGCTGTGTAAGGGCTATTTGACCAAGAAGGAGAGTGATGGGGTGCTACGCCAGATGACCTGGCCTCATAGGCGGATATAATGAGGGCAATCCGGGCTACCGCACCGGGGCCCCGATCCTCCAGGGGGCCCGGGGCTCCGGGGTGTCTATGGCCAGATTGCCCTCATTATATGTGCGGCGCCGCGGCACATACCAGCAGACAGTGGCGGGGGGGCCCCCGGACCGCTCCCCCAGCAGCGGCGCACAGCCGCTGCTTCTTCTTCGGCCGGGCCAGCACTCCAGCAGTTAACTTCCGTGTGGTGGCCCGGCCGCGTCACTGCTAGGAGACATGGCCCTGTGCTCGGCCGTGTCTCCTAGCTGCGACGTCACGCAGTGCGCGCCCTGCCTGCAGTGCTACACCAGAAAAGAGCAGGAGGACTGGAGCCGAGCCGGGGGATAGTGAGTGTGTGTGTGTGCAGGCAGATATCATTGTGTGATGTCTGTTTATATGTATTTTTGTGTTTCAAATGTGTTTATGCGTGTATATGTTTGTTTGTGTGCGTGACTGCGTGCGGCCTCCTGCTGAGTATAGATGGCGCCGTGCGGCCTCCCGCTGTGTATAGATGGTGCCGTGCGGCCCCCTGTGGTGTATAGATGGCGCCGTGCGGCCTCCCACTGTGTATAAATGGCATCGTGCGGCCCCCTCCTGTGTATAGATGGCATCGTGCGGCCTCCCGCTGTGTATAGATGGCGCCATGTGGCCCCCTGCTGTGTATAGATGGCGCCGTGCGGCCTCCCGCTGTGTATAGATGGCGCCGTGCGGCCTCCCGCTGTGTATAGGTGGCGCCGTGCGGCCTCCCGCTGTGTATAGATGGCGCCGTCCGGCCCTCTGCTGTGTATAGATGGCGCCGTGCGGCCTCCCGCTGTGTATAGATGGCGCCGTGTGGCCTCCCGCTGTGTATAGATGGCGCCGTGCGGCCTCCTGCTGTGTATAGATGGCGCCGTGCGGCCTCCTGCTGTGTATAGATGGCACCATGCGGCCTCCTGCTGTGTATAGGTGGCGCCGTGCGGCCTCCTGCTGTGTATAGGTGGCGCCTTCTAAACTGCCCGGGGCCCTTGCTACACTTAATCCACCCCTGCCTGGCCTCCACAGTCACCAGACCTGAACCCAATCGAGATGGTTTGGGGTGAGCTGGACCGAAGAGTGAAGGCAAAAGGGCCAACAAGTGCTAAGCATCTCTGGGAACTCCTTCAAGATTGTTGGAAGACCATTTCCGGTGACTACCTCTTGAAGCTCATCAAGAGAATGCCAAGAGTGTGCAAAGCAATCATCAAAGCAAAAGGTGGCTACTTTGAAGAACCTAGAATATAAGACATATTTTCAGTTGTTTCACACTTTTTTGTTAAGTAGATAATTCCACATGTGGTAATTCATAGTTTCGATGCCTTCAGTGTGAATGTACAATGTTCATAGTCAAGAAAATACAGAAAAATCTTTAAATGAGGTGTGTCCAAACTTTTGGTCTGTACTGTACCTGTATATACCCCCTGCCTATATATCTGTATACCTGTATATACCCCGTCTGTATATACCACCTGCCCGTATACCTGTATATACCCCTTGCCCATATATCTGTATATGCCCCCTGCCCGTATACCTGTATATACCTCCTGCCCGTATACCTGTATATACCCCCTGCCTATATATAAGCCCCCCGTATGACTGTATATACCCCCTGCCCTTATATCTGTATATACCCCCTGCCCGTATATCTGTATATACCCCCTGCCCGTATATATGTATATACCCCCTGCCCGTATACCTGTATACACCCCCTGCCCGTATACCTGTATATACCCCCTGCCTGTATACCTGTATATGCCCCCTGCCTGTATACCTGTATATGCCCCTTACCCGTATATCTGTATATGCCCCTGCCCGTATACCTGTATATGCCCCCTGCCCGTATACCTGTATATGCCCCCTGCCCGTATACCTGTATATGCCCCATGCCCGTATAGCTGTATTTGCCCCCTGCCCGTATAGCTGTATTTGCCCCCTGCCGGAATAGCTGTATTTCCCCCCTGCACGTATATCTGTATATGCCCCCTGCCCGTATAGCTGTATATTCCCCCTGCCCGTATAGCTGTATCTGCCCCCTGCCCGTATACCTGTATATACCCCCTGCCCGTATACCTGTATATGCCCCCCTGCCCGTATACCTGTATCTGCCCGTATACCTGTATACACCCCCTGCCCGTATACCTGTATATACCCCCTGCCTGTATACCTGTATATGCCCCCTGCCTGTATACCTGTATATGCCCCTTACCCGTATATCTGTATATGCCCCTGCCTGTATACCTGTATATGCCCCCTGCCCGTATACCTGTATATGCCCCCTGCCCGTATACCTGTATATGCCCCATGCCCGTATATCTGTATATGCCCCCTGCCCGTATACCTGTATATGCCCCCTGTCCGTATAGCTGTATATGCCCCGCCCGTATAGCTGTATATACCCCCTGCCCGTATAGCTGTATATACCCCCTGCCCGTATAGCTGTATACAACTCCTGCCCGTATACCTGTATATGCCCCCTGCTCGTATACCTGTATATGCCCCCTGCCCGTATACCTGTAGACAACTCCTGCCCGTATACCTATATATGCCCCCTGCCCATATACCTGTATATGCCCCCTGCCCGTATATCTGTATATACCCCTTGCCCGTATATCTGTATATGCCCCCATCCCGTATACCTGTATATACCCCCTGCACGTATATCTGTATATATCCCCTGCCCATATACCTGTATATACCCCCTGCCCGTATACCTGTATATACCCCCTGCCCGTATACCTGTATATGCCCCCTGCCCGTATATCTGTATATGCCCCCTGCCCGTATATCTGTATATGCCCCCTGCCCGTATACCTGTATATGCCCCCTGCCCGTATAGCTGTATATGCCCCCTGCCCGTATAGCTGTATATGCCCCCTGCCCGTATAGCTGTATATACCCCCTGCCTATATAATTCCACATGTGGTAATTCATAGTTTCGATGCCTTCAGTGTGAATGTACAATGTTCATAGTCAAGAAAATACAGAAAAATCTTTAAATGAGGTGTGTCCAAACTTTTGGTCTGTACTGTACCTGTAACTGTACCTGTATATACCCCCTGCCTGTATATCTGTATACCTGTATATACCCCGTCTGTATATACCACCTGCCCGTATACCTGTATATACCCCTTGCCCATATATCTGTATATGCCCCCTGCCCGTATACCTGTATATACCTCCTGCCCGTATACCTGTATATACCCCCTGCCTATATATAAGCCCCCCGTATGACTGTATATACCCCCTTCCCTTATATCTGTATATACCCCCTGCCCGTATATCTGTATATACCCCCTGCCCGTATATATATGTATATACCCCCTGCCCGTATACCTGTATACACCCCCTGCCCGTATACCTGTATATACCCCCTGCCCGCATACCTGTATATGCCCCCTGCCTGTATACCTGTATATGCCCCTTACCCGTATATCTGTATATGCCCCTGCCCGTATACCTGTATATGCCCCCTGCCCGTATACCTGTATATGCCCCCTGCCCGTATACCTGTATATGCCCCATGCCCGTATATCTGTATATGCCCCCTGCCCGTATACCTGTATATGCCCCCTGTCCGTATAGCTGTATATGCCCCCGCCCGTATAGCTGTATATACCCCCTGCCCGTATAGCTGTATATACCCCCTGCCCGTATAGCTGTATACAACTCCTGCCCGTATACCTGTATATGTCCCCTGCCCGTATACCTGTATATTCCCCCTACCCGTATACCTGTATATGCCCCCTGCCCGTATACCTGTATATGCCCCCTGCCCGTATAGCTGTGGACAACTCCTGCCCGTATACCTGTATATGCCCCCTGCCCGTATACCTGTATATGCCCCCTGCCCATATACCTGTATATGCCCCCTGCCCGTATATCTGTATATGCCCCCATCCCGTATACCTGTATATACCCCCTGCCCGTATATCTGTATATATCCCCTGCCCGTATACCTGTATATACCCCCTGCCCGTATACCTGTATATACCCCCTGCCCGTATACCTGTATATGCCCCCTGCCCGTATATCTGTATATGCCCCCTGCCCGTATATCTGTATATGCCCCCTGCCCGTATACCTGTATATGCCCCCTGCCCGTATAGCTGTATATGCCCCCTGCCCGTATAGCTGTATATGCCCCCTGCCCGTATAGCTGTATATACCCCCTGCACTTATAGCTGTATATACCCCCTGCCTGTATAGCTGTATATGCCCCCTGCCCGTATACCTGTATATTCCCCCTGCCCGTATACCTGTATATTCCCCCTGCCCGTATAGCTGTAGACAACTCCTGCCCGTATACCTGTATATGCCCCCTGCCCGTATATCTGTATATGCCCCCTGCCCGTATACCTGTATATGCCCCCTGCCCGTATACCTGTATCTGCCCCCTTCCCGTATACCTGTATATACCCCTTGCCCGTATACCTGTATATGCCCCCTGCCCGTATACCTGTATCTGCCCCCTGCCCGTATATACCCCCTGCCCGTATACCTGTATATGCCCCATGCCCGTATACCTGTATCTGCCCCCTGCCCGTATACCTGTATATACCCCCTGCCCGTATACCTGTATATGCCCCCTGCCCGTATACCTGTATCTGCCCCCTGCCCGTATACCTGTATATACCCCTTGCCCGTATATCTGTATATGCCCCCTGCCCGTATATCTGTATATACCCCTTGCCCGTATATCTGTATATGCCCCCTGCCCGTATACCTGTATATACCTCCTATCCGTATATCTGTATATACCCCCTGCCTGTATATCTGTATATATCCCCTGCCCGTATACCTGTATATACCTCCTACCCGTATACCTGTATATATCCCCTGCCCGTATACCTGTATATACCCCCTGCCCGTATAGCTGTATATGCCCCCTGCCCGTATTGCTGTATTTTACCCCTGCCCGTATAACTGTATTTGCCCCCTGCCCGTATACCTGTATATGCCCCCTGCCTGTATACCTGTATATACCCCCTGCCCGTATAGCTGTATATGCCCCCTGCCCGTATTGCTGTATTTTTCCCCTGCCCGTATACCTGTATTTGCCCCCTGCCCGTATACCTGTATATGCCCCCTGCCCATATACCTGTATATGCCCCCTGCCCGTATTGCTGTATTTTCCCCCTGCCCGTATACCTGTATTTGCCCCCTGCCCGTATACCTGTATATGCCCCCTGCCCATATACCTGTATATGCCCCCTGCCCGTATAGCTGTATTTGCCCCCTGCCCGTATAGCTGTATTTGCCCCCTGCCGGAATAGCTGTATTTCCCCCCTGCACGTATATCTGTATATGCCCCCTGCCCGTATAGCTGTATATTCCCCCTGCCCGTATAGCTGTATATGCCCCCTGCCCGTATACCTGTATATACCCCCTGCCCGTATACCTGTATCTGCCCCCTGCCCGTATACCTGTATATACCCCCTGCCCGTATACTTGTATCTGCCCGTATACCTGTATATACCCCTTGCCCGTATATCTGTATATGCCCCCTGCCCGTATAGCTGTATATTCCCCCTGCCCGTATAGCTGTATATGCCCCCTGCCCGTATACCTGTATATTACCCCTGCCCGTATACCTGTATATTCCCCCTGCCCGTATATCTGTATATGCCTCCTGCCCGTATACCTGTATATGCCCCCTGCCCGTATACCTGTATATGCCCCCTGCCCGTATACCTGTATATACCCCCTGCCCGTATACCTGTATATGCCCCCGCCCGTATACCTGTATCTGCCCCCTGCCCGTATACCTGTATATACCCCTTGCCCGTATATCTGTATATGCCCCCTGCCCGTATATACCCCTTGCCCGTATATCTGTATATGCCCCCTGCCCGTATAGCTGTATTTCCCCCCTGCCCGTATACCTGTATATGCCCCCTGCCCGTATATCTGTATATGCCCCCTGCCCGTATATCTGTTTATGCCCCCTGCCCGTATACCTGTATCTGCCCCCTGCCCGTATACCTGTATATACCCCTTGCCCGTATATCTGTATATACCCCTTGCCCGTATACCTGTATTTGCCCCCTGCCCGTATACCTGTATATGCCCCCTGCCCATATACCTGTATATGCCCCCTGCCCGTATAGCTGTATTTGCCCCCTGCCGGAATAGCTGTATTTCCCCCCTGCACGTATATCTGTATATGCCCCCTGCCCGTATAGCTGTATATTCCCCCTGCCCGTATAGCTGTATCTGCCCCCTGCCCGTATACCTGTATATACCCCCTGCCCGTATACCTGTATATGCCCCCCTGCCCGTATACCTGTATCTGCCCGTATACCTGTATATACCCCTTGCCCGTATATCTGTATATGCCCCCTGCCCGTATACCTGTATATTACCCCTGCCCGTATACCTGTATATTCCCTCTGCCCGTATATCTGTATATGCCTCCTGCCCGTATACCTGTATATGCCCCCTGCCCGTATACCTGTATATGCCCCCTGCCCGTATACCTGTATATACCCCCTGCCCGTATACCTGTATATGCCCCCGCCCGTATACCTGTATCTGCCCCCTGCCCGTATACCTGTATATACCCCTTGCCCGTATATCTGTATATGCCCCCTGCCCGTATATACCCCTTGCCCGTATATCTGTATATGCCCCCTGCCCGTATAGCTGTATTTCCCCCCTGCCCGTATACCTGTATATGCCCCCTGCCCGTATATCTGTATATGCCCCCTGCCCGTATACCTGTATATACCCCCTGCCCGTATATCTGTTTATGCCCCCTGCCCATATACCTGTATCTGCCCCCTGCCCGTATATCTGTATATACCCCTTGCCCGTATACCTGTATTTGCCCCCTGCCCGTATACCTGTATATGCCCCCTGCCCATATACCTGTATATGCCCCCTGCCCGTATAGCTGTATTTGCCCCCTGCCCGTATAGCTGTATTTGCCCCCTGCCGGAATAGCTGTATTTCCCCCCTGCACGTATAGCTGTATATGCCCCCTGCCCGTATAGCTGTATTTGCCCCCTGCCGGAATAGCTGTATTTCCCCCCTGCACGTATATCTGTATATGCCCCCTGCCCGTATAGCTGTATATTCCCCCTGACCGTATAGCTGTATCTGCCCCCTGCCCGTATACCTGTATATACCCCCTGCCCGTATACCTGTATATGCCCCCCTGCCCGTATACCTGTATCTGCCCATATACCTGTATATACCCCTTGCCCGTATATCTGTATATGCCCCCTGCCCGTATAGCTGTATATTCCCCCTGCCCGTATAGCTGTATATGCCCCCTGCCCGTATACCTGTATATACCCCTTGCCCGTATATCTGTATATGCCCCCTGCCCGTATACCTGTATCTGCCCCCTGCCCGTATACCTGTATATACCCCTTGCCCGTATATCTGTATATGCCCCCTGCCCGTATACCTGTATATACCCCCTGCCCGTATACCTGTATATGCCCCCTGCCCGTATACCTGTATCTGCCCCCTGCCCGTATACCTGTATATACACCTTGCCCGTATATCTGTATATGCCCCCTGCCCGTATATCTGTATATGCCCCCTGCCCGTATAGCTGTATTTCCCCCCTGCCCGTATACCTGTATATGCCCCCTGCCCGTATATCTGTATATGCCCCCTGCCCGTATACCTGTATATGCCCCCTGCCCGTATACCTGTATATGCCCCCTGCCCGTATACCTGTATATACCCCTTGCCCGTATATCTGTATATACCCCCTGCCCGTATATCTGTATATGCCCCCTGCCCGTATAGCTGTATATACCCCCTGCACTTATAGCTGTATTTGCCCCCTGCCCGTATAGCTGTATTTGCCCCCTGCCCGTATAGCTGTATATGCCCCCTGCCCGTATATCTGTATATTCCCCCTGCCCGTATAGCTGTATATACCCGCTGCACTTATAGCTGTATATACCCCCTGCACTTATAGCTGTATATACCCCCTGCCCGTATAGCTGTATACAACTCCTGCCCGTATACCTGTATATGCCCCCTGCCCGTATACCTGTATATGCCCCCTGCCCGTATAGCTGTAGACAACTCCTGCCCGTATACCTGTATATGCCCCCTGCCCATATACCTGTATATGCCCCCTGCCCGTATACCTGTGACGCGCCCCTGGGCCTGCTGTGTCGCGCAGCGTCTCGCGCTCGGGGGCTTACCCGGAACCGGATCAGATGAGGGTTGTAGTCTCCGAGTGGCGGGGACCCGGTCCGTGCCCAGGGAGTCAAACTCAGTGTGTGGCAGTCTTGATAGGTGTTATTTGAGTGTCGACTACGCCACCCGTTGATTTGCAGCTATGGAGCTGCCGCTGCAGGGCAGACCGCTGAGGCCGATGTAGAATTGTGCAGCGTGATAGTATAACCCCCAACGGGAGGGGTATGGCCTCAGGGCAGCCGACGTGGAAGATGGGGGTAGCAGGAACCACTCAGAGACGGTGCGGTGTAATTCAGGGTCTTTACTGGTAACAACGATAGACCCTCCCGGAGTACTTGCTAGCGAACGGGGCCTGGTCAGTCCTTGAGCAGATGGGATCTCCCCTGGCCAGGCGGAGTTGTAGGCCTCCCAAACTGACTGTACTCTTCTGGCTACCTTGCTAGAAGCGGATATAAGTAGCCCACGTCCCTGAGTGTGCCGTGTGGTGCTCACCCGTATGGCCGGTGACTCGGGGCCTTCTAATGGCTTCCGCTCCACGATGGCGGTGCTGGTCCCACGCGTGTGACCTTGCCTTCGGGTTTCTGGGCCTGAGGACCTGAAATCCCCTGCCGGTCGGCTTCTGCTGCTGGGTAAGAGTTAGTCCCCACAGCCTCGGACGCCGGGTCCGGTAAGAAAGCTTCTCAGTCAGGGCGAGCTCTGCAGCTGCCAGCCCCTGACTCGTAGTAGTATTGCTCCCACTGAGCTTCTGCTGTTTCTTCCTATGACTGTTTCTTGTCTCTGCTTCTTCTCTACTCCTCACCCTGCCTCAGCCCCGGGTTTATATAGGGGAAGTTCTTCCCCTCCCAAGACTGGGCAGGAGGTGTGGCATGCACAGGATCCCTGACCAAAGGACCTCCCACCTGCTCTCAGACATAACATTACATTACTGTGGAAACCAGACCCCTGGGGTGCCACACCTGTATCTGCCCCCTGCCCGTATACCTGTATATACCCCTTGCCCGTATACCTGTATATGCCCCCTGCCCGTATACCTGTATCTGCCCCCTGCCCGTATACCTGTATATACCCCTTGCCCGTATACCTGTATATGCCCCCTGCCCGTATACCTGTATATGCCCTCTGCCCGTATAGCTGTATATACCCCCTGCCCGTATACCTGTATATGCCCCCTGCCCGTATACCTGTATATGCCCCCTGCCCGTATACCTGTATATACCCCCTGCCCGTATACCTGTATATACCCCCTGCCCGTATAGCTGTATATGCCCCCTGCCCGTATACCTGTATATGCCCCCTGCCCGTATACCTGTATATACCCCCTGCCCGTATACCTGTATATACCCCCTGCCCGTATAGCTGTATATGCCCCCTACCCGTATATCTGTATATGCCCCTTGCCCTTATATCTGTATATACCCCTTGCCCGTATATCTGTATATGCCCCCTGCCCGTATACCTGTATATACCTCCTACCCGTATATCTGTATATACCCCCTGCCTGTATATCTGTATATATCCCCTGCCCGTATACCTGTATATACCTCCTACCCGTATACCTGTATATATCCCCTGCCCGTATACCTGTATATACCCCCTGCCCGTATAGCTGTATTTTCCCCCTGCCCGTATACCTGTATATGCCCCCTGCCCGTATACCTGTATATGCCCCCTGCTCGTATAGCTGTATTTGCCCCCTGCCCGTATACCTGTATATGCCCCCTGCTCGTATAGCTGTATTTGCCCCCTGCCCGTATACCTGTATATGCCCCCTGCCCGTATAGCTGTATATGCCCCCTGCCCGTATAGCTGTATTTCCCTCCTGCACGTATATCTGTATATGCCCCCTGCCTGTATAGCTGTATATTCCCCCTGCCCGTATAGCTGTATATGCCCCCTGCCCGTATACCTGTATATGCCCCCTGCCCGTATACCTGTATCTGCCCGTATACCTGTATATACCCCTTGCCCGTATACCTGTATATACCCCCTGCCCGTATACCTGTATATACCCCCTGCCCGTATACCTGTATCTGCCCGTATACCTGTATATACCCCTGCCCGTATACCTGTATATACCCCCTGCCCGTATACCTGTATATGCCCCCTGCCCGTATACCTGTATCTGCCCGTATAGCTGTATATACCCCTTGCCCGTATAGCTGTATATGTCCCCTGCCCGTATACCTGTATATGCCCCCTGCCCGTATTCCTGTATATTCCCCCTGCCCGTATACCTGTATATGTCCCCTGCCCGTATACCTGTATATGCCCCCTGCCCTTATAGCTGTATATACCCCCTGCCCGTATACCTGTATATGCCCCCTGCCCGTATACTTGTATATTCCCCCTGCCCGTATAGCTGTATATGCCCCCTGCCCGTATACCTGTATATACCCCCTGCCCGTATACCTGTATATACCCCCTGCCCGTATACCTGTATATGCCCTCTGCCCGTATAGCTGTATATGCCCCCTGCCTGTATACCTGTATATACCCCCTGCCCGTATACCTGTATATACCCCCTGCCCGTATACCTGTATATTCCCCCTGCCCGTATAGCTGTATATGCCCACTGCCCGTATAGCTGTATATGCCCCCTGCCCGTATAGCTGTATATGCCCCCTGCCTGTATATCTGTATATACTGTCTGTGCCTTAGCTCCACTCACCGCCCACATTGCCAAATGGCACCATTTCAAAGCAAGAACTTGCCCCGGGTGCGAGCATAGTGCCATCTAGTGTCCATAGATCACATTGTGGCGAGTACGGTCCTCCATCGTTATACAGCAGCCACATTGTGCTGATCATTGCTCAGCGACTGTTATCAGAGCCGGCACAGACTGTATGGACAGCGACAGGCGACGCTGCTGGAAAGCCAGAAACAGCTCCCCTGGTGCCATACAATGACTTTGGCCGGATTTCTGGCGAAAGAAGCTTTGAAAAGTAGTGTCGTCCCCCCTCCTCTTGTGACCTAATAATAAGTGTCCCCCCTCTACTTCTGTGCCCTATAATTAGTGCCGCCCCTCTACTCCTGTGCCCTATAATTAGTGCCGCCCCTCCTGTGCCCTATAATTTGTGCCGCCCCTCTAGTCCTGTGCCCTATAATTAGTACCGCCCCTCTACTCCTGTGCCCTATAATTAGTGCCCCCCCTCTACTCCTGTGCCCTATAATTAGTGCCACCCCTCTACTTCTGTGCCCTATAATTAGTGCCGCCCCTCTACTCCTGAGCCCTCTAATTAGTGCCGCCCCTCTACTCCTGTGCCCTCTAATTAGTGCCGCCCCTCTACTCCTGTGCCCTATAATTAGTGCCGCCGCTCTGTGCCCTATAATTAGTGCCGCCCCTCTGTGCCCTATAATTAGAGCCGCCCCTCTAGTCCTGTTCCCTATAATTAGTGCCGCCCCTCTGGTCCTGTGCCCTATAATTAGTGCCGCCCCTCTGTGCCCTATAATTAGTGCCGCCCCTCTAGTCCTGTGCTCTATAATTAGTGCCGCCCCTCTGGTCCTGTGCCCTATAATTAGTGCCGCCCCTCTGGTCCTGTGCCCTATAATTAGTGCCGCCCCTCTGGTCCTGTGCCCTATAATTAGTGCCGCCCCTCTGGTCCTGTGCCTTATAATTAGTGCCGCCCCTCTAGTCCTGTGCCCTATGATTAGTGCCGCCCTTCTAGTCCTGTGCCCTATAATTAGTGCCGCCCCTCTAGTCCTGTGCCCTATAATTAGTGCCGCCCCTCTGGTCCTGTGCCTTATAATTAGTGCCGCCCCTCTAGTCCTGTGCCCTATAATTAGTGCCGCCCCTCTGGTCCTGTGCCCTATAATTAGTGCCGCCCCTCTGGTCCTGTGCCCTATAATTAGTGCCGCCCCTCTGGTCCTGTGCCTTATAATTAGTGCCGCCCCTCTGGTCCTGTGCCTTATAATTAGTGCCGCCCCTCTAATCCTGTGCCTTATAATTAGTGCCGCCCCTCTAGTCCTGTGCCCTATGATTAGTGCCGCCCTTCTAGTCCTGTGCCCTATAATTAGTGCCGCCCCTCTAGTCCTGTGCCCTATAATTAGTGCCGCCCCTCTAGTCCTGTGCCCTATAATTAGTGCCGCCCCTCTGGTCCTGTGCCTTATAATTAGTGCCGCCCCTCTAGTCCTGTGCCCTATAATTAGTGCCGCCCCTCTGGTCCTGTGCCCTATAATTAGTGCCGCCCCTCTGGTCCTGTGCCCTATAATTAGTGCCGCCCCTCTGGTCCTGTGCCTTATAATTAGTGCCGCCCCTCTGGTCCTGTGCCTTATAATTAGTGCCGCCCCTCTAATCCTGTGCCTTATAATTAGTGCCGCCCCTCTAGTCCTGTGCCCTATGATTAGTGCCGCCCTTCTAGTCCTGTGCCCTATAATTAGTGCCGCCCCTCTAGTCCTGTGCCCTTTAATTAGTGCTGCCCCTCTGTGCCACATGCCTCATAGACAATACTGGCTTTCTTAACCCTTTATTACATTAGTGGTGAGGAGCGCCGTTGTTTCGGGGTCCCGTGTCCCCCTCTATTGCTCTCATACGTCCTGCGCCCCCCAGATACCCGACTCTCTCTGTAAATGACTAATGAGGCACCGCACGTCATCCTGCGGCTGAAGGGATCGAGTTCTGCAGTAACTGGAGCCGGCACCTACCGGATGGGAGAACGGCACCAAAGGCAGACTGAAAACAGCCCACCTAATCAGTGGGAGGACGGGTGCAGGGGCTCACTGTGGGGGTGCAGGGCCTCACTGTGGGGTCTCCCCCTTACTACACCCCCAGGATTATAACTCCCAATACCACCTGCAGGTAGATATGGCACCGGTCCCGTATAATGTCCCGGGTGATGTATATGATAATATCAGAAGCTCAGTGACCACAGAAGCAACCGCAGGGACTGGTAATAGTCCTGTAGTGTAAGGTCCGGACACAGTATTCCTGGTGATGCACACTGCCGCTGCAGAACCTCTTTATCACATAGACGCTGGAGCTCCGTGTCATTGAAAAATGTGAACAACTTTAGATCAAGGGTCTAAAATGAGTTGGTATTAGGTATCGACCGGCAAGTGTGCGGCACCCAAAACTGTGCCAACCTCACTGTCCCCGTCCAGACAGCGCCAGCCCCACTGTCCCCGTCTAGGCAGCGCCAGCCTTACTGTCCCCGTCCAGGCAGCGCCAGCCCCACTGTCCCCGTCCAGACAGCTCCAGCCCCACTGTCCCCGTCCAGACAGCGCCAGCCCCACTGTCCCCGTCCAGACAGCGCCAGCCCCACTGTCCCCGTCCAGACAGCGCCAGCCCCACTGTCCCCGTCCAGGCAGCGCCAGCCCCACTGTCCCCGTCCAGGCAGCGCCAGCCCCACTGTCCCCGTCCAGGCAACGCCAGCCCCACTGTCCCCGTCCAGACAGCGTCAGCCCCACTGTCCCCGTCCAGACAGCGCCAGCCCCACTGTCCCCGTCCAGGCAGCGCCAGCCCCACTGTCCCCGTCCAGGCAGCGCCAGCCCCACTGTCCCCGTCCAGGCAGCGCCAGTCCCACTGTCCCCGTCCAGGCAGCGCCAGCCCCACTGTCCCCGTCCAGGCAGCGCCAGCCCCACTGTCCCCGTCCAGGCAGCGCCAGCCCCACTGTCCCCGTCCAGGCAGCGCCAGCCCCACTGTCCCCGTCCAGGCAGCGCCAGCCCCACTGTCCCCGTCCAGACAGCGCCAGCCCCACTGTCCCCGTCCAGGCAAAGCCAGCCCCACTGTCCCCGTCCAGACAGCGCCAGCCCCACTGTCCCCGTCCAGACAGCGCCAGCCCCACTGTCCCCGTCCAGGCAGCGCCAGCCCCACTGTCCCCGTCCAGACAGCGCCAGCCCCACTGTCCCCGTCCAGGCAGCGCCAGCCCCACTGTCCCCGTCCAGGCAGCGCCAGCCCCACTGACCCCGTCCAGACAGCTCCAGCCCCACTGTCCCCGTCCAGGCAGCGCCAGCCCCACTGTCCCCGTCCAGGCAGTGCCAGCCCCACTGTCCCCGTCCAGGCAACGCCAGCCCCACTGTCCCCATCCAGGCAGCGCCAGCCTCACTGTCGCCGTCCAGACAGCGCCAGCCCCACTGTCCCCGTCCAGACAGCGCCAGCCCCACTGTCCCCGTCCAGGCAGCGCCAGCCTCACTGTCCCCGTCCAGGCAGCGCCAGCCCCACTGTCCCCGTCCAGACAGCGCCAGCCTCACTGTCCCCGTCCAGGCAGCGCCAGCCTCACTGTCCCCGTCCAGGCAGCGCCAGCCTCACTGTCCCCGTCTAGGCAGCGCCAGCCTTACTTTCCCCGTCCAGGCAGCGCCAGCCCCACTGTCCCCGTCCAGGCAGCGCCAGCCCCACTGTCCCCGTCCAGACAGCGCCAGTCCCACTGTCCCCGTCCAGGCAGCGCCAGCCCCACTGTCCCCGTCCAGGCAGTGCCAGCCCCACTGTCCCCGTCCAGGCAACGCCAGCCCCACTGTCCCCGTCCAGGCAGCACCAGCCTCACTTTCGCCGTCCAGACAGCGCCAGCCCCACTGTCCCCGTCCAGACAGCGCCAGCCCCACTGTCCCCGTCCAGGCAGCGCCAGCCTCACTGTCCCCGTCCAGGCAGCGCCAGCCCCACTGTCCCCGTCCAGACAGCGCCAGCCTCACTGTCCCCGTCCAGACAGCGCCAGCCTCACTGTCCCCGTCCAGGCAGCGCCAGCCTCACTGTCCCCTTCTAGGCAGCGCCAGCCTTACTGTCCCCGTCCAGGCAGCGCCAGCCCCACTGTCCCCGTCTAGGCAGCGCCAGCCTCACTGTCCCCGTCCAGGCAGCGCCAACCCCACTGTCCCCGTCCAGGCAGCGCCAACCCCACTGTCCCCGTCCAGGCAGCGCCAGCCCCACTGTCCCCGTCCAGGCAGTGCCAGCCCCACTGTCCCCGTCCAGGGAGCGCCAGCCCCACTGTCCCCGTCCAGGCAGCGCCAGCCCCACTGTCCCCATCCAGGCAGCGCCAGCCCCACTGTCCCCGTCCAGGCAGCGCCAGCCCCACTGTCCCCTTCCAGGCAACGCCAGCCTCACTGTCCCCGTCCAGGCAGCGCCAGCCTCACTGTCCCCGACCAGGCAGCGCCAGCCCCACTGTCCCCGTCCAGACAGCGCCAGCCCCACTGTCCCCGTCCAGGCAGCGCCAGCCCCACTGTCCCCGTCCAGGCTGCGCCAGCCTCACTGTCCCCGTCCAGACAGCGCCAGCCTCATTGTCCCCGACCAGGCAGCGCCAGCCCCACTGTCCCCGTCCAGACAGCGCCAGCCCCACTGTCCCCGTCCAGGCAGCGCCAGCCCCACTGTCCCCGTCCAGGCAGCACCAGCCTCACTGTCCCCGTCCAGGCAGCGCCAGCCACACTGTCCCCGTCCAGGCAGCGCCAGCCTCACTGTCCCCGTTCAGGCAGCGCCAGCCCCACTGTCCCCGTCCAGGCAGCGCCAGCCCCACTGTCCCCGTCCAGGCAGCGCCAGCCTCACTGTCCCCGTCCAGGCAGCGCCAGCCCCACTGTCCCCGTCCAGGCAGCGCCAGCCTCACTGTCCCCGTTCAGGCAGCGCCAGCCCCACTGTCCCCGTCCAGGCAGCGCCAGCCCCACTGTCCCCGTCCAGGAAGCGCCAGCCTCACTGTCCCCGTCCAGGCAGCGCCAGCCCCACTGTCCCCGTCCAGGCAGCGCCAGCCTCACTGTCCCCGTCCAGGCAGCGCCAGCCCCACTGTCTCCATCCAGGCCGCGCCAGCCTCACGTGCCAGCCATACTGTGCCAACCACAACCATATAGAAACCACCATCCTTTACCCCCATTCGTTATTAGTGAGCAGCGCTCCTGACCAATGTGGCGGCCGCCCCCGCAGCCCAGCAGGACTGATCACCCATCGCTCCCAGACTCGTGATGCAGTTGGGATGTGTTCACATGCAGCTGAAGAAACCAAAATGAAAATCAATGAATGCTGGAACACATAGGCAGCGCCAGCCCCACTGTCCCCGTCCAGGCAGCGCCAGCCTCACTGTCCCCGTCCAGGCAGCGCCAGCCCCACTGTCCCCGTCCAGGCAGCACCAGCCCCACTGTCCCTGTCCAGGCAGCGCCAGCCCCACTGTCCCCGTCCAGGCAGCACCAGCCCCACTGTCCCTGTCCAGGCAGCGCCAGCCCCACTGTCCCCGTCCAGGCAGCACCAGCCCCACTGTCCCTGTCCAGGCAGCGCCAGCCCCACTGTCCCCGTCCAGGCAGCGCCAGCCCCATTGTCCCCGTCCAGGCAGCGCCAGCCCCACTGTCCCCGTCCAGGCAGCGCCAGCCCCACTGTCTCCGTCCAAGCCGCGCCAGCCTCACGTGCCAGCCATACTGTGCCAACCACAACCATATAGAAACCACCATCCTTTACCCCCATTCGTTATTAGTGAGCAGCGCTCCTGACCAATGTGGCGGCCGCCCCCGCAGCCCAGCAGGACTGATCACCCATCTCTCCCAGACTCGTGATGCAGTTGGGATGTGTTCACATGCAGCTGAAGAAACCAAAATGAAAATCAATGAATGCTGGAACACATAGGGAAACCTGAGTTTTTTTCCTTTTAAAACAGTTGTGTTTATTCTGCGGTATTACTTATGAGGGGCACTGCGGTATTACTTATGAGGGGCACTGCGGTATTACTTATGAGGGGCACTGCGGTATTACTTATGAGGGGCACTGCCGTATTACTTATAAAGGGCACTGCGGTATTACTTATGAGGGGCACTGCGGTATTACTTATGAGGGGCACTGCGGTATTACTTATGAGGGACACTGTGGTATTACTTATGAGGGACACTGTGGTATTACTTACGAGGGGCACTGCGGTATTATGAGGGGCACTGCGGTATTACTTATAAGGGGCACTGCGGTATTACTTATGAGGGACACTGCGGTATTACTTATGAGGGGCACTGCGGTATTATGAGGGGCACTGCGGTATTACTTATTAGGGGCACTGCGGTATTACTTATAAAGGACACTGTGGTATTACTTATGAGGGGCACTGCGGTATTACTTATAAAGGACACTGCTGTATTACTTATGAGGGGCACTGCAGTATTATAAGGGGCACTGCAGGAACAAGAAGTTCCATAAAGTTTAACCCCTTAGGGACCGGACCAATTTTTTTTAAAATCTGACCAGTGTCATTTTATGGGGCACATTATACTTTATAATAATGGTAAATTTAGGTTATGTTTTGCGTTTATTTATAAAAAAAAATATCAGAAATTTGACAAAAATGTTTTTAAAATTGCAATTTTCAAACTTCGAATGATTGTCCCTTTCATCCCAATAGTCCTACCACAAAAAAAACATTAATAAGTAACATTTCCCTCACGTCTGCTTTACAACAGCTCCTTTTATAAAGCGTTCTTTTATTTTGTTAGTATTTTAGAAGGTTTAAAAATGTAGCGGTCATTTTCCATTTTTTTCAAGGAAAATTACAAAACGTATTTTTTTTTTATAAGGACCTGTTGACAGCGGAATCTAAGGGGTTAAATGTCCATGGTCGGGGCTAAATGTCCATGGTCTGGTTTAAAGGTCCATGGTCGGGTTTAAAGGTCCATCGTCGGGGTTAAATGTCTATTTTCGGGGTTAAATGTCCATTTTCGAGGTTAAATGTCCATGGTCGGGTTTAAATGTCCATGGTCGGGTTTAAAGGTCCATGGTCGGGGTTAAATGTCCATGGTCGGGGCCAACACTGATCATGGCTGATGCGGCAGGATGTCATCTATAGCTACAAGATGGAAGTGAAGACGTTCAGTTACAGGGTCCTGTGATAACCTGGTCACAGGATAAGTGATAACGTCTAGGTCGAGGGGGATAAGTGATAACTTATTGTTACTGGAAGACTCCTTTAATTTCATTCATTATTTACTGTATTTCCTTGTTAGTTTTTTTTTTTTATTTTTTGTTAATAACTTTAAAAGTGGGAACATCTTATTACAATGCGGATTGTCGCGCTGTAGCGTTTTTCTCCACTTATATCAATCTAATAACAAGTAAAACGTCCAATCACCATAAAGGAAAACCACAAAAAAAAACATAAGAGAGAAATATCAAAATATGAGATTTAATCTGCAATTAAATAAAAAAAAAATCATTTTTTGTGATTCCATCAGTAACGTAAAATGGTAACGCAGCTTATAATAAGTGCATGGATGGACCCGTATTGCCATCAAGGTGTCGGCAGATATTTCTAGGATCTCTCATGGCCGCCATGTTGGCCGGCACCCAGCTTTTCTGTGTTCACCTCTGTAGGATCTCTTGTGGACGCCATGTTGGCCGGCACCCAGCTTTTCTGTGTGTTCACCTCTCTAGGATCTCTTGTGGCCGCCACCCAGCTTTTCTGTATTCAGCTCTCTAGGATCTCTTGTGGACGCCATGTTGGCCGGCACCCATATTTTCTGTGTTCACTTCTGTAGGATGTCTTGTGGACGCCATGTTGGACGGCACCCAGCTTTTCTGTGTGTTCACCTCTCTAGGATTTCTTGTGGCCGCCACCCAGCTTTTCCGTATTCAGCTCTCTAGGATCTCTTGTGGACGCCATGTTGGCCGGCACCCAGATTTTCTGTGTTCAGCTCTTTAGGATCTCTTGTGGACGCCATGTTGGCCGACACCCAGCTTTTCTGTGTTCACCTCTGTAGGATCTCTTGTGGACGCCATGTTGGCTGGCACCCAGCTTTTCTGTGTTCAGCTCTTTAGGATCTCTTGTGGATGCCATGTTGGCCGGCACCCAGCTTTTCTGTGTTCATCTCTGTAGGATCTCTTGTGGACGCCATGTTGGCTGGCACCCAGCTTTTCTGTGTTCAGCTCTTTAGGATCTCTTGTGGACGCCATGTTGGCTGGCACCCAGCTTTTCTGTGTTCACCTCTCTAGGATTTCTCGTGGCCACCATGTTGGCCGGCACCCAGCTTTTCTGTGTTCACCTCTGTAGGATCTCTTGTGGACGCCATGTTGGCCGGCACCCAGCTTTTCTGTGTGTTCACCTCTCTAGGATCTCTTGTGGCCGCCACCCAGCTTTTCTGTATTCAGCTCTCTAGGATCTCTTGTGGACGCCATGTTGGCCGGCACCCATATTTTCTGTGTTCACTTCTGTAGGATGTCTTGTGGACGCCATGTTGGCCGGCACCCAGCTTTTCTGTGTGTTCACCTCTCTAGGATTTCTTGTGGCCGCCACCCAGCTTTTCCGTATTCAGCTCTGTAGGATCTCTTGTGGACGCCATGTTGGCTGGCACCCAGCTTTTCTGTGTTCAGCTCTTTAGGATCTCTTGTGGACGCCATGTTGGCTGGCACCCAGCTTTTCTGTGTTCAGCTCTTTAGGATCTCTTGTGGACGCCATGTTGGCCGGCACCCAGCTTTTCTGTGTTCACCTCTGTAGGATCTCTTGTGGACGCCATGTTGACTGGCACCCAGCTTTTCTGTGTTCTGCTCTTTAGGATCTCTTGTGGACGCCATATTGGCCGGCACCCAGCTTTTCTGTGTTCACCTCTGTAGGATCTCTTGTGGACGCCATGTTGGCCGGCACCCAGCTTTTCTGTGTTCACCTCTGTAGGATCTCTTGTGGACGCCATGTTGGCTGGCACCCAGCTTTTCTGTGTTCAGCTCTTTAGGATCTCTTGTGGACGCCATGTTGGCGGGCACTCAGCTTTTCTGTGTTCAGCTCTCTAGGATCTCTCGTGGCTGCCATGTTGGCCGGCACCCAGCTTTTCTGTGTTCAGCTCTCTAGGATCTCTTGTGGACGCCATGTTGGCCGGCACCCAGCTTTTCTGTGTTCAGCTCTCTAGGATCTCTTGTGGACGCCATGTTGGCCAGCACCCAGCTTTTGTGTGTTCACCTCTCAAGGATCTCTCGTGGCCGCCACCCAGCTTTTCTGTGTTCACCTCTCTAGGATCTCTCGTGGCTGCCATGTTGGCCGGCACCCAGCTTTTCTGTGTTCACCTCTCTAGGATCTCTCGTGGCCGCCATGTTGGCCGGCACCCAGCTTTTCTGCGTTCAGCTCTTTAGGATCTCTTGTGGACGCCATGTTGACCGGCACCCAGCTTTTCTGTGTTCAGCTCTCTATTATCTCTTGTGGACGCCATGTTGGCCGGCACCCAGCTTTTCTGTGTTCAGCTCTTTAGGATCTCTTGTGGACGCCATGTTGGCCGGCACCCAGCTTTTCTGTGTTCAGCTCTCTAGGATCTCTTGTGGACGCCATGTTGGCCGGCACCCAGCTTTTCTGTGTTCAGCTCTTTAGAATCTCTTGTGGATGCCATGTTGGCCGGCACCCAGCTTTTCTGTGTTCACCTCTCTAGGATCTCTTGTGGACGCCTTGTTGGCCGGCACCCAGCTTTTCTGTGTTCACCTCTCTAGGATCTCTTGTGGACGCCATGTTGGCCGGCACCCAGCTTTTCTGTGTTCACCTCTCTAGGATCTCTTGTGGGCGCCATGTTGGCTGGCACCCAGCTTTTCTGTGTTCACCTCTCTAGGATCTCTTGTGGACGCCATGTTGGCTGGCACCCAGCTTTTCTGTGTTCACCTCTCTAGGATCTCTTGTGGACGCCATGTTGGCCGGCACCCAGCTTTTCTGTGCTCAGCTCTTTAGGATCTCTTGTGGACGCCATGTTGGCCGGCACCCAGCTTTTCTGTGTTCACCTCTCTAGGATCTCTCGTGGCCGCCATGTTCGCTGGCACCCAGCTTTTCTGTGTTCACCTCTCTAGGATCTCTCGTAGCCGCCATGTTGGCCGGCACCCAGCTTTTCTGTGTTCAGCTCTTTAGGATCTCTTGTGGACGCCATGTTGACCGGCTCCCAGCTTTTCTGTGTTCAGCTCTCTATTATCTCTTGTGGACGCCATGTTGGCCGGCACCCAGCTTTTCTGTGTTCAGCTCTTTAGGATCTCTTGTGGACGCCATGTTGGCCGGCACCCAGCTTTTCTGTGTTCAGCTCTCTAGGATCTCTTCTGGACGCCATGTTGGCTGGCACCCAGTTTTCTGTGTTCAGCTCTTTAGGATCTCTTGTGGACGCCATGTTGGCTGGCACCCAGTTTTCTGTGTTCAGCTCTTTAGGATCTCTTGTGGACGCCATGTTGGCTGGCACCCAGCTTTTCTGTGTTCACCTCTCTAGGATCTCTTGTGGACGCCATGTTGGCCGGCACCCAGCTTTTCTGTGTTCAGCTCTTTAGGATCTCTTCTGGACGCCATGTTGGCCGGCACCCAGCTTTTCTGTGTTCACCTCTCTAGGATCTCTCGTGGCCGCCATGTTGGCTGGCACCCAGCTTTTCTGTGTTCACCTCTCTAGGATCTCTCGTGGCCGCCATGTTGGCCGGCACCCAGCTTTTCTGTGTTCAGCTCTTTAGGATCTCTTGTGGACGCCATGTTGGCTGGCACCCAGCTTTTCTGTGTTCACCTCTCTAGGATCTCTCGTGGCCGCCATGTTGGCTGGCACCCAGCTTTTCTGTGTTCACCTCTCTAGGATCTCTCGTGGCCACCATGTTGGCTGGCACCCAGCTTTTCGGTGTTCACCTCTCTAGGATCTCTCGTGGCCGCCATGTTGGCCGGCACCCAGCTTTTCTGTGTTCAGCTCTTTAGGATCTCTTGTGGACGCCATGTTGACCGGCTCCCAGCTTTTCTGTGTTCAGCTCTGTATTATCTCTTGTGGACGCCATGTTGGCCGGCACCCAGCTTTTCTGTGTTCAGCTCTTTAGGATCTCTTGTGGACGCCATGTTGGCCGGCACCCAGCTTTTCTGTGTTCAGCTCTCTAGGATCTCTTCTGGACGCCATGTTGGCTGGCACCCAGTTTTCTGTGTTCAGCTCTTTAGGATCTCTTGTGGACGCCATGTTGGCTGGCACCCAGTTTTCTGTGTTCAGCTCTTTAGGATCTCTTGTGGACGCCATGTTGGTCGGCACCCAGCTTTTCTGTGTTCAGCTCTTTAGGATCTCTTGTTGACACCATGTTGGCCGGCACCCAGCTTTTCTGTGTTCAGCTCTTTAGGATCTCTTGTGGACGCCATGTTGGCCGGCACCCAGCTTTTCTGTGTTCAGCTCTCTAGGATCTCTTCTGGACGCCATGTTGGCTGGCACCCAGTTTTCTGTGTTCAGCTCTTTAGGATCTCTTGTGGACGCCATGTTGGCTGGCACCCAGCTTTTCTGTGTTCAGCTCTTTAGGATCTCTTGTGGACGCCATGTTGGCGGGCACTCAGCTTTTCTGTGTTCAGCTCTCTAGGATCTCTCGTGGCTGCCATGTTGGCCGGCACCCAGCTTTTCTGTGTTCAGCTCTCTAGGATCTCTTGTGGACGCCATGTTGGCCGGCACCCAGCTTTTCTGTGTTCAGCTCTCTAGGATCTCTTGTGGACGCCATGTTGGCCAGCACCCAGCTTTTGTGTGTTCACCTCTCAAGGATCTCTCGTGGCCGCCACCCAGCTTTTCTGTGTTCACCTCTCTAGGATCTCTCGTGGCTGCCATGTTGGCCGGCACCCAGCTTTTCTGTGTTCACCTCTCTAGGATCTCTCGTGGCCGCCATGTTGGCCGGCACCCAGCTTTTCTGCGTTCAGCTCTTTAGGATCTCTTGTGGACGCCATGTTGACCGGCACCCAGCTTTTCTGTGTTCAGCTCTCTATTATCTCTTGTGGACGCCATGTTGGCCGGCACCCAGCTTTTCTGTGTTCAGCTCTTTAGGATCTCTTGTGGACGCCATGTTGGCCGGCACCCAGCTTTTCTGTGTTCAGCTCTCTAGGATCTCTTGTGGACGCCATGTTGGCCGGCACCCAGCTTTTCTGTGTTCAGCTCTTTAGAATCTCTTGTGGATGCCATGTTGGCCGGCACCCAGCTTTTCTGTGTTCACCTCTCTAGGATCTCTTGTGGACGCCATGTTGGCCGGCACCCAGCTTTTCTGTGTTCACCTCTCTAGGATCTCTTGTGGACGCCATGTTGGCCGGCACCCAGCTTTTCTGTGTTCACCTCTCTAGGATCTCTTGTGGGCGCCATGTTGGCTGGCACCCAGCTTTTCTGTGTTCACCTCTCTAGGATCTCTTGTGGACGCCATGTTGGCTGGCACCCAGCTTTTCTGTGTTCACCTCTCTAGGATCTCTTGTGGACGCCATGTTGGCCGGCACCCAGCTTTTCTGTGCTCAGCTCTTTAGGATCTCTTGTGGACGCCATGTTGGCCGGCACCCAGCTTTTCTGTGTTCACCTCTCTAGGATCTCTCGTGGCCGCCATGTTCGCTGGCACCCAGCTTTTCTGTGTTCACCTCTCTAGGATCTCTCGTAGCCGCCATGTTGGCCGGCACCCAGCTTTTCTGTGTTCAGCTCTTTAGGATCTCTTGTGGACGCCATGTTGACCGGCTCCCAGCTTTTCTGTGTTCAGCTCTCTATTATCTCTTGTGGACGCCATGTTGGCCGGCACCCAGCTTTTCTGTGTTCAGCTCTTTAGGATCTCTTGTGGACGCCATGTTGGCCGGCACCCAGCTTTTCTGTGTTCAGCTCTCTAGGATCTCTTCTGGACGCCATGTTGGCTGGCACCCAGTTTTCTGTGTTCAGCTCTTTAGGATCTCTTGTGGACGCCATGTTGGCTGGCACCCAGTTTTCTGTGTTCAGCTCTTTAGGATCTCTTGTGGACGCCATGTTGGCTGGCACCCAGCTTTTCTGTGTTCACCTCTCTAGGATCTCTTGTGGACGCCATGTTGGCCGGCACCCAGCTTTTCTGTGTTCAGCTCTTTAGGATCTCTTCTGGACGCCATGTTGGCCGGCACCCAGCTTTTCTGTGTTCACCTCTCTAGGATCTCTCGTGGCCGCCATGTTGGCTGGCACCCAGCTTTTCTGTGTTCACCTCTCTAGGATCTCTCGTGGCCGCCATTTTGGCCGGCACCCAGCTTTTCTGTGTTCAGCTCTTTAGGATCTCTTGTGGACGCCATGTTGGCTGGCACCCAGCTTTTCTGTGTTCACCTCTCTAGGATCTCTCGTGGCCGCCATGTTGGCTGGCACCCAGCTTTTCTGTGTTCACCTCTCTAGGATCTCTCGTGGCCACCATGTTGGCTGGCACCCAGCTTTTCGGTGTTCACCTCTCTAGGATCTCTCGTGGCCGCCATGTTGGCCGGCACCCAGCTTTTCTGTGTTCAGCTCTTTAGGATCTCTTGTGGACGCCATGTTGACCGGCTCCCAGCTTTTCTGTGTTCAGCTCTGTATTATCTCTTGTGGACGCCATGTTGGCCGGCACCCAGCTTTTCTGTGTTCAGCTCTTTAGGATCTCTTGTGGACGCCATGTTGGCCGGCACCCAGCTTTTCTGTGTCCAGCTCTCTAGGATCTCTTCTGGACGCCATGTTGGCTGGCACCCAGTTTTCTGTGTTCAGCTCTTTAGGATCTCTTGTGGACGCCATGTTGGCTGGCACCCAGTTTTCTGTGTTCAGCTCTTTAGGATCTCTTGTGGACGCCATGTTGGCTGGCACCCAGCTTTTCTGTGTTCAGCTCTCTACGATCTCTTGTGGACGCCATGTTGGCCGGCACCCAGCTTTTCTCTGTTCAGCTCTTTAGGATCTCTTGTTGACACCATGTTGGCCGGCACCCAGCTTTTCTGTGTTCAGCTCTTTAGGATCTCTTATGGACGCCATGTTGGTCGGCACCCAGCTTTTCTGTGTTCAGCTCTTTAGGATCTCTTGTTGACACCATGTTGGCCGGCACCCAGCTTTTCTGTGTTCAGCTCTTTAGGATCTCTTGTGGACGCCATGTTGGCCGGCACCCAGCTTTTCTGTGTTCAGCTCTCTAGGATCTCTTCTGGACGCCATGTTGGCTGGCACCCAGTTTTCTGTGTTCAGCTCTTTAGGATCTCTTGTGGACGCCATGCTGGCCGGCACCCAGTTTTCTGTGTTCAGCTCTTTAGGATCTCTTGTGGACGCCATGTTGGCTGGCACCCAGCTTTTCTGTGTTCAGCTCTCTACGATCTCTTGTGGACGCCATGTTGGCCGGCACCCAGCTTTTCTGTGTTCAGCTCTTTAGGATCTCTTGTTGACACCATGTTGGCCGGCACCCAGCTTTTCTGCGTTCAGCTCTTTATTATCTCTTGTGGACGCCATGTTGGCCGGCACCCAGTTTTCTGTGTTCAGCTCTCTAGGATCTCTTGTGGACGCCATGTTGGCCGGCACCCAGCTTTTCTGTGTTCAGCTCTTTAGGATCTCTTGTGGACGCCATGTTGGGTGGCACCCAGCTTTTCTGTGTTCAGCTCTTTAGGATCTCTCGTGGCCGCCATGTTGGCCGGCACCCAGCTTTTCTGTGTTCAGCTCTTTAGGATCTCTCGCGGCCGCCATGTTGGCTGGCACCCAGCTTTTCTGTGTTCAGCTCTTTAGGATCTCTTGTGGATGCCATGTTGGCCGGCACCCAGCTTTTCTGTGTTCAGCTCTTTAGGATCTCTCGTGGCCGCCATGTTGGCCGGCACCCAGCTTTTCTGTGTTCAGCTCTCTAGGATCTCTCGTGGACGCCATGTTGGCCGGCACCCAGCTTTTCTGTGTTCAGCTCTTTAGGATATCTTGTGGACGCCATGTTGGCCGGCACCCAGCTTTTCTGTGTTCAGCTCTTTAGGATCTCTCGTGGCCGCCATGTTGACCGGCACCCAGCTGTTCTGTGTTCAGCTCTTTAGGATCTCTCGTGGCCGCCATGTTGGCCGGCACCCAGCTTTTCTGTGTTCAGCTCTTTAGGATCTCTTGTAGACACCATGTTGGCCGGCACCCAGCTTTTCTGTGTTCAGCTCTTTAAGATCTCTTGTGGACGCCATGTTGGCCGGCACCCAGCTTTTCTGTGTTCACCTCTGTAGGATCTCTTGTGGACACCATGTTGGCTGGCACCCAGCTTTTCTGTGTTCAGCTCTTTAGGATCTCTTGTGGCTGCCATGTTGGCCGGCACCCAGCTTTTCTGTGTTCAGCTCTCTACGATCTCTTGTGGACGCCATGTTGGCCGGCACCCAGCTTTTCTATGTTCAGCTCTCTAGGATCTCTTGTGGACGCCATGTTGGCCGGCACCCAGCTTTTCTGTGTTCAGCTCTCTAGGATCTCTTGTGGACGCCATGTTGGCCAGCACCCAGCTTTTGTGTGTTCACCCCTCAAGGATCTCTCGTGTCCGCCACCCAGCTTTTCTGTGTTCACCTCTCTAGGATCTCTCGTGGCTGCCATGTTGGCCGGCACCCAGCTTTTCTGTGTTCACCTCTCTAGGATCTCTCGTGACCGCCATGTTGGCCGGCACCCAGCTTTTCTGCGTTCAGCTCTTTAGGATCTCTTGTGGACGCCATGTTGACCGGCACCCAGCTTTTCTGTGTTCAGCTCTCTAGGATCTCTCGTGGCCGCCACCCAGCTTTTCTGTGTTCACCTCTCTAGGATCTCTCGTGGCTGCCATGTTGGCCGGCACCCAGCTTTTCTGTGTTCACCTCTCTAGGATCTCTTGTGGACGCCATGTTCGCCGGCACCCAGCTTTTCTGTGTTCACCTCTCTAGGATCTCTTGTGGACGCCTTGTTGGCCGGCACCCAGCTTTTCTGTGTTCACCTCTCTAGGATCTCTTGTGGACGCCATGTTGGCTGGCACCCAGCTTTTCTGTGTTCACCTCTCTAGGATCTCTTGTGGACGCCATGTTGGCTGGCACCCAGCTTTTCTGTGTTCACCTCTCTAGGATCTCTTGTGGACGCCATGTTGGCCGGCACCCAGCTTTTCTGTGTTCAGCTCTTTAGGATCTCTTGTGGACGCCAGGTTGGCTGGCACCCAGCTTTTCTGTGTTCACCTCTCTAGGATCTCTCGTGGCCGCCATGTTGGCTGGCACCCAGCTTTTCTGTGTTCACCTCTCTAGGATCTCTCGTGGCCGCCATGTTGGCCGCCACCCAGCTTTTCTGTGTTCAGCTCTTTAGGATCTCTTGTGGACGCCATGTTGACCGGCTCCCAGCTTTTCTGTGTTCAGCTCTCTATTATCTCTTGTGGACGCCATGTTGGCCGGCACCCAGCTTTTCTGTGTTCAGCTCTTTAGGATCTCTTGTGGACGCCATGTTGGCCGGCACCCAGCTTTTCTGTGTTCACCTCTCTAGGATCTCTTGTGGACGCCTTGTTGGCCGGCACCCAGCTTTTCTGTGTTCACCTCTCTAGGATCTCTTGTGGACGCCATGTTGGCTGGCACCCAGCTTTTCTGTGTGTTCACCTCTCTAGGATCTCTTGTGGACGCCATGTTGGCTGGCACCCAGCTTTTCTGTGTTCACCTCTCTAGGATCTCTTGTGGACGCCATGTTGGCCGGCACCCAGCTTTTCTGTGTTCAGCTCTTTAGGATCTCTTGTGGACGCCAGGTTGGCTGGCACCCAGCTTTTCTGTGTTCACCTCTCTAGGATCTCTCGTGGCCGCCATGTTGGCTGGCACCCAGCTTTTCTGTGTTCACCTCTCTAGGATCTCTCGTGGCCGCCATGTTGGCCGCCACCCAGCTTTTCTGTGTTCAGCTCTTTAGGATCTCTTGTGGACGCAATGTTGACCGGCTCCCAGCTTTTCTGTGTTCAGCTCTCTATTATCTCTTGTGGACGCCATGTTGGCCGGCACCCAGCTTTTCTGTGTTCAGCTCTTTAGGATCTCTTGTGGACGCCATGTTGGCCGGCACCCAGCTTTTCTGTGTTCAGCTCTTTAGAATCTCTTGTGGATGCCATGTTGGCCGGCACCCAGCTTTTCTGTGTTCAGCTCTTTAGGATCTCTTGTGGACGCCATGTTGGCCGGCACCCAGCTTTTCTGTGTTCAGCTCTTTAGGATCTCTTGTGGACGCCATGTTGGCCGGCACCCAGCTTTTCTGTGTTCAGCTCTTTAGAATCTCTTGTGGATGCCATGTTGGCCGGCACCCAGCTTTTCTGTGTTCACCTCTCTAGGATCTCTTGTGGACGCCATGTTGGCCGGCACCCAGCTTTTCTGTGTTCACCTCTCTAGGATCTCTTGTGGACGCCATGTTGGCCGGCACCCAGCTTTTCTGTGTTCACCTCTCTAGGATCTCTTGTGGGCGCCATGTTGGCTGGCACCCAGCTTTTCTGTGTTCACCTCTCTAGGATCTCTTGTGGACGCCATGTTGGCTGGCACCCAGCTTTTCTGTGTTCACCTCTCTAGGATCTCTTGTGGACGCCATGTTGGCCGGCACCCAGCTTTTCTGTGCTCAGCTCTTTAGGATCTCTTGTGGACGCCATGTTGGCCGGCACCCAGCTTTTCTGTGTTCACCTCTCTAGGATCTCTCGTGGCCGCCATGTTCGCTGGCACCCAGCTTTTCTGTGTTCACCTCTCTAGGATCTCTCGTAGCCGCCATGTTGGCCGGCACCCAGCTTTTCTGTGTTCAGCTCTTTAGGATCTCTTGTGGACGCCATGTTGACCGTCTCCCAGCTTTTCTGTGTTCAGCTCTCTATTATCTCTTGTGGACGCCATGTTGGCCGGCACCCAGCTTTTCTGTGTTCAGCTCTTTAGGATCTCTTGTGGACGCCATGTTGGCCGGCACCCAGCTTTTCTGTGTTCAGCTCTCTAGGATCTCTTCTGGACGCCATGTTGGCTGGCACCCAGTTTTCTGTGTTCAGCTCTTTAGGATCTCTTGTGGACGCCATGTTGGCTGGCACCCAGTTTTCTGTGTTCAGCTCTTTAGGATCTCTTGTGGACGCCATGTTGGCTGGCACCCAGCTTTTCTGTGTTCACCTCTCTAGGATCTCTTGTGGACGCCATGTTGGCCGGCACCCAGCTTTTCTGTGTTCAGCTCTTTAGGATCTCTTGTGGACGCCATGTTGGCCGACACCCAGCTTTTCTGTGTTCACCTCTCTAGGATCTCTCGTGGCCGCCATGTTGGCTGGCACCCAGCTTTTCTGTGTTCACCTCTCTAGGATCTCTCGTGGCCGCCATGTTGGCCGGCACCCAGCTTTTCTGTGTTCAGCTCTTTAGGATCTCTTGTGGACGCCATGTTGGCTGGCACCCAGCTTTTCTGTGTTCACCTCTCTAGGATCTCTCGTGGCCGCCATGTTGGCTGGCACCCAGCTTTTCTGTGTTCACCTCTCTAGGATCTCTCGTGGCCACCATGTTGGCTGGCACCCAGCTTTTCGGTGTTCACCTCTCTAGGATCTCTCGTGGCCGCCATGTTGGCCGGCACCCAGCTTTTCTGTGTTCAGCTCTTTAGGATCTCTTGTGGACGCCATGTTGACCGGCTCCCAGCTTTTCTGTGTTCAGCTCTGTATTATCTCTTGTGGACGCCATGTTGGCCGGCACCCAGCTTTTCTGTGTTCAGCTCTTTAGGATCTCTTGTGGACGCCATGTTGGCCGGCACCCAGCTTTTCTGTGTTCAGCTCTCTAGGATCTCTTCTGGACGCCATGTTGGCTGGCACCCAGTTTTCTGTGTTCAGCTCTTTAGGATCTCTTGTGGACGCCATGTTGGCTGGCACCCAGTTTTCTGTGTTCAGCTCTTTAGGATCTCTTGTGGACGCCATGTTGCCTGGCACCCAGCTTTTCTGTGTTCAGCTCTCTACGATCTCTTGTGGACGCCATGTTGGCCGGCAACCAGCTTTTCTGTGTTCAGCTCTTTAGGATCTCTTGTTGACACCATGTTGGCCGGCACCCAGCTTTTCTGTGTTCAGCTCTTTAGGATCTCTTGTGGACGCCATGTTGGTCGGCACCCAGCTTTTCTGTGTTCAGCTCTTTAGGATCTCTTGTTGACACCATGTTGGCCGGCACCCAGCTTTTCTGTGTTCAGCTCTTTAGGATCTCTTGTGGACGCCATGTTGGCCGGCACCCAGCTTTTCTGTGTTCAGCTCTCTAGGATCTCTTCTGGACGCCATGTTGGCTGGCACCCAGTTTTCTGTGTTCAGCTCTTTAGGATCTCTTGTGGACGCCATGTTGGCTGGCACCCAGTTTTCTGTGTTCAGCTCTTTAGGATCTCTTGTGGACGCCATGTTGGCTGGCACCCAGCTTTTCTGTGTTCAGCTCTCTACGATCTCTTGTGGACGCCATGTTGGCCCGCACCCAGCTTTTCTGTGTTCAGCTCTTTAGGATCTCTTGTTGACACCATGTTGGCCGGCACCCAGCTTTTCTGCGTTCAGCTCTTTAGGATCTCTTGTGGACGCCATGTTGGCCGGCACCCAGTTTTCTGTGTTCAGCTCTCTAGGATCTCTTGTGGACGCCATGTTGGCCGGCACCCAGCTTTTCTGTGTTCAGCTCTTTAGGATCTCTCGCGGCCGCCATGTTGGCTGGCACCCAGCTTTTCTGTGTTCAGCTCTTTAGGATCTCTTGTGGATGCCATGTTGGCCGGCACCCAGCTTTTCTGTGTTCAGCTCTCTAGGATCTCTCGTGGACGCCATGTTGGCCGGCACCCAGCTTTTCTGTGTTCAGCTCTTTAGGATATCTTGTGGACGCCATGTTGGCCGGCACCCAGCTTTTCTGTGTTCAGCTCTTTAGGATCTCTCGTGGCCGCCATGTTGACCGGCACCCAGCTGTTCTGTGTTCAGCTCTTTAGGATCTCTCGTGGCCGCCATGTTGGCCGGCACCCAGCTTTTCTGTGTTCAGCTCTTTAGGATCTCTTGTGGACACCATGTTGGCCGGCACCCAGCTTTTCTGTGTTCAGCTCTTTAAGATCTCTTGTGGACGCCATGTTGGCCGGCACCCAGCTTTTCTGTGTTCACCTCTGTAGGATCTCTTGTGGACACCATGTTGGCTGGCACCCAGCTTTTCTGTGTTCAGCTCTTTAGGATCTCTTGTGGCTGCCATGTTGGCCGGCACCCAGCTTTTCTGTGTTCAGCTCTCTACGATCTCTTGTGGACGCCATGTTGGCCGGCACCCAGCTTTTCTATGTTCAGCTCTCTAGGATCTCTTGTGGACGCCATGTTGGCCGGCACCCAGCTTTTCTGTGTTCAGCTCTCTAGGATCTCTTGTGGACGCCATGTTGGCCAGCACCCAGCTTTTGTGTGTTCACCCCTCAAGGATCTCTCGTGTCCGCCACCCAGCTTTTCTGTGTTCACCTCTCTAGGATCTCTCGCGGCTGCCATGTTGGCCGGCACCCAGCTTTTCTGTGTTCACCTCTCTAGGATCTCTCGTGACCGCCATGTTGGCCGGCACCCAGCTTTTCTGCGTTCAGCTCTTTAGGATCTCTTGTGGACGCCATGTTGACCGGCACCCAGCTTTTCTGTGTTCAGCTCTCTAGGATCTCTCGTGGCCGCCACCCAGCTTTTCTGTGTTCACCTCTCTAGGATCTCTCGTGGCTGCCATGTTGGCCGGCACCCAGCTTTTCTGTGTTCACCTCTCTAGGATCTCTTGTGGACGCCATGTTCGCCGGCACCCAGCTTTTCTGTGTTCACCTCTCTAGGATCTCTTGTGGACGCCTTGTTGGCCGGCACCCAGCTTTTCTGTGTTCACCTCTCTAGGATCTCTTGTGGACGCCATGTTGGCTGGCACCCAGCTTTTCTGTGTTCACCTCTCTAGGATCTCTTGTGGACGCCATGTTGGCTGGCACCCAGCTTTTCTGTGTTCACCTCTCTAGGATCTCTTGTGGACGCCATGTTGGCCGGCACCCAGCTTTTCTGTGTTCAGCTCTTTAGGATCTCTTGTGGACGCCAGGTTGGCTGGCACCCAGCTTTTCTGTGTTCACCTCTCTAGGATCTCTCGTGGCCGCCATGTTGGCTGGCACCCAGCTTTTCTGTGTTCACCTCTCTAGGATCTCTCGTGGCCGCCATGTTGGCCGCCACCCAGCTTTTCTGTGTTCAGCTCTTTAGGATCTCTTGTGGACGCCATGTTGACCGGCTCCCAGCTTTTCTGTGTTCAGCTCTCTATTATCTCTTGTGGACGCCATGTTGGCCGGCACCCAGCTTTTCTGTGTTCAGCTCTTTAGGATCTCTTGTGGACGCCATGTTGGCCGGCACCCAGCTTTTCTGTGTTCACCTCTCTAGGATCTCTTGTGGACGCCTTGTTGGCCGGCACCCAGCTTTTCTGTGTTCACCTCTCTAGGATCTCTTGTGGACGCCATGTTGGCTGGCACCCAGCTTTTCTGTGTGTTCACCTCTCTAGGATCTCTTGTGGACGCCATGTTGGCTGGCACCCAGCTTTTCTGTGTTCACCTCTCTAGGATCTCTTGTGGACGCCATGTTGGCCGGCACCCAGCTTTTCTGTGTTCAGCTCTTTAGGATCTCTTGTGGACGCCAGGTTGGCTGGCACCCAGCTTTTCTGTGTTCACCTCTCTAGGATCTCTCGTGGCCGCCATGTTGGCTGGCACCCAGCTTTTCTGTGTTCACCTCTCTAGGATCTCTCGTGGCCGCCATGTTGGCCGCCACCCAGCTTTTCTGTGTTCAGCTCTTTAGGATCTCTTGTGGACGCCATGTTGACCGGCTCCCAGCTTTTCTGTGTTCAGCTCTCTATTATCTCTTGTGGACGCCATGTTGGCCGGCACCCAGCTTTTCTGTGTTCAGCTCTTTAGGATCTCTTGTGGACGCCATGTTGGCCGGCACCCAGCTTTTCTGTGTTCAGCTCTCTAGGATCTCTTCTGGACGCCATGTTGGCTGGCACCCAGTTTTCTGTGTTCAGCTCTTTAGGATCTCTTGTGGACGCCATGTTGGCTGGCACCCAGTTTTCTGCGTTCAGCTCTTTAGGATCTCTTGTGGACGCCATGTTGGCTGGCACCCAGCTTTTCTGTGTTCACCTCTCTAGGATCTCTTGTGGACGCCATGTTGGCCAGCACCCAGCTTTTCTGTGTTCAGCTCTTTAGGATCTCTTGTGGACGCCATGTTGGCCGGCACCCAGCTTTTCTGTGTTCACCTCTCTAGGATCTCTCGTGGCCGCCATGTTGGCCGGCACCCAGCTTTTCTGTGTTCACCTCTCTAGGATCTCTCATGGCCGCCATGTTGGCCGGCACCCAGCTTTTCTGTGTTCAGCTCTTTAGGATCTCTTGTGGACGCCATGTTGACCGACTCCCAGCTTTTCTGTGTTCAGCTCTCTATTATCTCTTGTGGACGCCATGTTGGCCGGCACCCAGCTTTTCTGTGTTCAGCTCTTTAGGATCTCTTGTGGACGCCATGTTGGCCGGCACCCAGCTTTTCTGTGTTCAGCTCTCTAGGATCTCTTCTGGACGCCATGTTGGCTGGCACCCAGTTTTCTGTGTTCAGCTCTTTACGATCTCTTGTGGACGCCATGTTGGCTGGCACCCAGTTTTCTGTGTTCAGCTCTTTAGGATTTCTTGTGGACCCCATGTTGGCTGGCACCCAGCTTTTCTGTGTTCAGCTCTCTACGATCTCTTGTGGACGCCATGTTGGCCGGCACCCAGCTTTTCTGTGTTCAGCTCTTTAGGATCTCTTGTGGAGACCATGTTGACCGGCTCCCAGCTTTTCTGTGTTCAGCTCTCTATTATCTCTTGTGGACGCCATGTTGGCCGGCACCCAGCTTTTCTCTGTTCAGCTCTTTAGGATCTCTTGTGGACGCCATGTTGGCCGGCACCCAGCTTTTCTGTGTTCAGCTCTCTAGGATCTCTTCTGGACGCCATGTTGGCTGGCTCCCAGTTTTCTGTGTTCAGCTCTTTAGGATCTCTTGTGGACGCCATGTTGGCCGGCACCCAGCTTTTCTGTGTTCACCTCTGTAGGATCTCTTGTGGACGCCATGTTGGCCGGCACCCAGCTTTTCTGTGTTCAGCTCTTTAGGATCTCTTGTGGACGCCATGTTGGCTGGCACCCAGCTTTTCTGTGTTCACCTCTCTAGGATCTCTCGTGGCCGCCTTGTTGGCTGGCACCCAGTTTTCTGTGTTCACCTCTCTAGGATCTCTCGTGGCCGCCATGTTGGCCGGCACCCAGCTTTTCTGTGTTCAGCTCTTTAGGATCTCTTGTGGACGCCATGTTGACCGGCTCCCAGCTTTTCTGTGTTCAGCTCTCTATTATCTCTTGTGGACGCCATGTTGGCCGGCACCCAGCTTTTCTGTGTTCAGCTCTTTAGGATCTCTTGTGGACGCCATGTTGGCCGGCACCCAGCTTTTCTGTGTTCAGCTCTCTAGGATCTCTTCTGGACGCCATGTTGGCTGGCACCCAGTTTTCTGTGTTCAGCTCTTTAGGATCTCTTGTGGACGCCATGTTGGCTGGCACCCAGTTTTCTGTGTTCAGCTCTTTAGGATCTCTTGTGGACGCCATGTTGGCTGGCACCCAGCTTTTCTGTGTTCAGCTCTCTACGATCTCTTGTGGACGCCATGTTGGCCGGCACCCAGCTTTTCTGTGTTCAGCTCTTTAGGATCTCTTGTTGACACCATGTTGGCCGGCACCCAGCTTTTCTGTGTTCAGCTCTTTAGGATCTCTTGTGGACGCCATGTTGCTCGGCACCCAGCTTTTCTGCGTTCAGCTCTTTAGGATCTCTTGTGGACGCCATGTTGGCCGGCACCTAGTTTTCTGTGTTCAGCTCTCTAGGATCTCTTGTGGACGCCATGTTGGCCGGCACCCAGCTTTTCTGTGTTCAGCTCTTTAGGATCTCTTGTGGACGCCATGTTGGTTGGCACCCAGCTTTTCTGTGTTCAGCTCTTTAGGATCTCTCGTGGCCGCCATGTTGGCCGGCACCCAGGTTTTCTGTGTTCAGCTCTTTAGGATCTCTCGCGGCCGCCATGTTGGCTGGCACCCAGCTTTTCTGTGTTCAGCTCTTTAGGATATCTTGTGGACGCCATGTTGGCCGGCACCCAGCTTTTCTGTGTTCAGCTCTTTAGGATCTCTCGTGGCCGCCATGTTGACCGGCACCCAGCTGTTCTGTGTTCAGCTCTTTAGGATCTCTCGTGGCCGCCATGTTGGCCGGCACCCAGCTTTTCTGTGTTCAGCTCTTTAGGATCTCTTGTGGACGCCATGTTGGCTGGCACCCAGCTTTTCTGTGTTCACCTCTCTAGGATTTCTCGTGGCCACCATGTTGGCCGGCACCCAGCTTTTCTGTGTTCAGCTCTTTAGGATATCTTGTGGACGCCATGATGGCCGGCACCCAGCTTTTCTGTGTTCAGCTCTTTAGGATCTCTCATGGCCGCCATGTTGACCGGCACCCAGCTTTTCTGTGTTCAGCTCTTTAGGATCTCTTGTGGACTCCATGTTGGTCGGAACCCAGCTTTTCTGTGTTCATCTCTTTAGGATCTCTTGTTGACACCATGTTGGCCGGCACCCAGCTTTTGTGTGTTCAGCTCTTTAGGATCTCTTGTGGACGCCATGTTGGCCGGCACCCAGCTTTTCTGCATTCAGCTCTTTAGGATCTCTTGTGGACACCATGTTGGCTGGCACCCAGTTTTCTGTGTTCAGCTCTCTAGGATCTCTTGTGGACGCCATGTTGGCCGGCACCCAGCTTTTCTGTGTTCAGCTCTTTAGGATCTCTTGTGGACACCATGTTGGTCGGCACCCGGCTTTTCTGTGTTCAGCTCTTTAGGATCTCTTGTGGATGCCATGTTGGCCGGCACCCAGCTTTTCTGTGTTCAGCTCTTTAGGATCTCTTGTGGACGCCATGTTGGCCGCCACCCAGTTTTTCTGTGTTCAGCTCTTTAGGATCTCTTGTGGACGCCATGTTGGCCGGCACCCAGCTTTTCTGTGTTCAGCTCTTTAGGATCTCTCATGGCCGCCATGTTGACCGGCACCCAGCTTTTCTGTGTTCAGCTCTTTAGGATCTCTCGTGGACGCCATGTTGGCCGGCACCCAGCTTTTCTGTGTTCAGCTCTTTAGGATCTCTTGTGGACACCATGTTGGCCGGCACCCTGCTTTTCTGTGTTCAGCTCTTTAGGATCTCTTGTGGACGCCATGTTGGCTGGCACCCAGCTTTTCTGTGTTCAGCTCTTTAGGATCTCTTGTGGACGCCATGTTGGCTGGCACCCAGTTTTTCTGTGTTCAGCTCTTTAGGATCTCTTGTGGACGCCATGTTGGCCGGCACCCAGCTTTTCTGTGTTCACCTCTGTAGGATCTCTTGTGGACCCCATGTTGGCTGGCACCCAGCTTTTCTGTGTTCAGCTCTTTAGGATCTCTTGTGGACGCCATGTTGGCGGGCACCCAGCTTTTCTGTGTTCACCTCTGTAGGATCTCTTGTGGACGCCATGTTGGCCGGCACCCAGCTTTTCTGTGTTCAGCTCTTTAGGATCTCTTGTGGACACCATGTTGGCCGGCACCCAGCTTTTCTGCATTCAGCTCTTTAGGATCTCTTGTGGACACCATGTTGGCCGGCACCCAGCTTTTCTGCATTCAGCTCTCTAGGATCTCTTGTGGACGCCATGTTGGCCGGCACCCAGCTTTTCTGTGTTCAGCTCTTTAGGGTCTCTTGTGGACACCATGTTGGCCGGCACCCAGCTTTTCTGTGTTCAGCTCTTTAGGATCTCTTGTGGATGCTATGTTGGCCGGCACCCAGCTTTTCTGTGTTCAGCTCTTTAGGATCTCTTGTGGACACCATGTTGGCCGGCACCCAGCTTTTCTGCATTCAGCTCTCTAGGATCTCTTGTGGACGCCATGTTGGCCGGCACCCAGCTTTTCTGTGTTCAGCTCTCTAGGATCTCTTGTGGACGCCATGTTGGCCGGCACCCAGCTTTTGTGTGTTCACCTCTCAAGGATCTCTCGTGGCCGCCACCCAGCTTTTCTGTGTTCAGCTCTTTAGGATCTCTTGTGGACGCCATGTTGGCCGGCACCCAGCTTTTCTGTGTTCAGCTCTCTAGGATCTCTTCTGGACGCCATGTTGGCTGGCACCCAGTTTTCTGTGTTCAGCTCTTTAGGATCTCTTGTGGACGCCATGTTGGCTGGCACCCAGTTTTCTGCGTTCAGCTCTTTAGGATCTCTTGTGGACGCCATGTTGGCTGGCACCCAGCTTTTCTGTGTTCACCTCTCTAGGATCTCTTGTGGACGCCATGTTGGCCAGCACCCAGCTTTTCTGTGTTCAGCTCTTTAGGATCTCTTGTGGACGCCATGTTGGCTGGCACCCAGCTTTTCTGTGTTCACCTCTCTAGGATCTCTCGTGGCCGCCATGTTGGCCGGCACCCAGCTTTCTGTGTTCACCTCTCTAGGATGTCTCATGGCCGCCATGTTGGCCGGCACCCAGCTTTTCTGTGTTCAGCTCTTTAGGATCTCTTGTGGACGCCATGTTGACCGACTCCCAGCTTTTCTGTGTTCAGCTCTCTATTATCTCTTGTGGACGCCATGTTGGCCGGCACCCAGCTTTTCTGTGTTCAGCTCTTTAGGATCTCTTGTGGACGCCATGTTGGCCGGCACCCAGCTTTTCTGTGTTCAGCTCTCTAGGATCTCTTCTGGACGCCATGTTGGCTGGCACCCAGTTTTCTGTGTTCAGCTCTTTACGATCTCTTGTGGACGCCATGTTGGCTGGCACCCAGTTTTCTGTGTTCAGCTCTTTAGGATTTCTTGTGGACCCCATGTTGGCTGGCACCCAGCTTTTCTGTGTTCAGCTCTTTAGGATCTCTTGTGGATGCCATGTTGGCTGGCACCCAGCTTTTCTGTGTTCAGCTCTCTACGATCTCTTGTGGACGCCATGTTGGCCGGCACCCAGCTTTTCTGTGTTCAGCTCTTTAGGATCTCTTGTTGACACCATGTTGGCCGGCACCCAGCTTTTCTGTGTTCAGCTCTTTAGGATCTCTTGTGGAGACCATGTTGACCGGCTCCCAGCTTTTCTGTGTTCAGCTCTCTATTATCTCTTGTGGACGCCATGTTGGCCGGCACCCAGCTTTTCTCTGTTCAGCTCTTTAGGATCTCTTGTGGACGCCATGTTGGCCGGCACCCAGCTTTTCTGTGTTCAGCTCTCTAGGATCTCTTCTGGACGCCATGTTGGCTGGCTCCCAGTTTTCTGTGTTCAGCTCTTTAGGATCTCTTGTGGACGCCATGTTGGCTGGCACCCAGTTTTCTGTGTTCAGGTCTTTAGGATCTCTTGTGGACGCCATGTTGGCTGGCACCCAGCTTTTCTGTGTTCACCTCTCTAGGATCTCTTGTGGACGCCATGTTGGCCGGCACCCAGCTTTTCTGTGTTCAGCTCTTTAGGATCTCTTGTGGACGCCATGTTGGCTGGCACCCAGCTTTTCTGTGTTCACCTCTCTAGGATCTCTCGTGGCCGCCATGTTGGCTGGCACCCAGCTTTTCTGTGTTCACCTCTCTAGGATCTCTCGTGGCCGCCATGTTGGCCGGCACCCAGCTTTTCTGTGTTCAGCTCTTTAGGATCTCTTGTGGACGCCATGTTGACCGGCTCCCAGCTTTTCTGTGTTCAGCTCTCTATTATCTCTTGTGGACGCCATGTTGGCCGGCACCCAGCTTTTCTGTGTTCAGCTCTTTAGGATCTCTTGTGGACGCCATGTTGGCCGGCACCCAGCTTTTCTGTGTTCAGCTCTCTAGGATCTCTTCTGGACGCCATGTTGGCTGGCACCCAGTTTTCTGTGTTCAGCTCTTTAGGATCTCTTGTGGACGCCATGTTGGCTGGCACCCAGTTTTCTGTGTTCAGCTCTTTAGGATCTCTTGTGGATGCCATGTTGGCTGGCACCCAGCTTTTCTGTGTTCAGCTCTCTACGATCTCTTGTGGACGCCATGTTGGCCGGCACCCAGCTTTTCTGTGTTCAGCTCTTTAGGATCTCTTGTTGACACCATGTTGGCCGGCACCCAGCTTTTCTGTGTTCAGCTCTTTAGGATCTCTTGTGGACGCCATGTTGCTCGGCACCCAGCTTTTCTGCGTTCAGCTCTTTAGGATCTCTTGTGGACGCCATGTTGGCCGGCACCTAGTTTTCTGTGTTCAGCTCTCTAGGATCTCTTGTGGACGCCATGTTGGCCGGCACCCAGCTTTTCTGTGTTCAGCTCTTTAGGATCTCTTGTGGACGCCATGTTGGCCGGCACCTAGTTTTCTGTGTTCAGCTCTCTAGGATCTCTTGTGGACGCCATGTTGGCCGGCACCCAGCTTTTCTGTGTTCAGCTCTTTAGGATCTCTCGTGGCCGCCATGTTGGCCGGCACCCAGGTTTTCTGTGTTCAGTTCTTTAGGATCTCTCGCGGCCGCCATGTTGGCTGGCACCCAGCTTTTCTGTGTTCAGCTCTTTAGGATATCTTGTGGACGCCATGTTGGCCGGCACCCAGCTTTTCTGTGTTCAGCTCTTTAGGATCTCTCGTGGCCGCCATGTTGACCGGCACCCAGCTGTTCTGTGTTCAGCTCTTTAGGATCTCTCGTGGCCGCCATGTTGGCCGGCACCCAGCTTTTCTGTGTTCAGCTCTTTAGGATCTCTTGTGGACGCCATGTTGACTGGCACCCAGCTTTTCTGTGTTCACCTCTCTAGGATTTCTCGTGGCCACCATGTTGGCCGGCACCCAGCTTTTCTGTGTTCAGCTCTTTAGGATATCTTGTGGACGCCATGATGGCCGGCACCCAGCTTTTCTGTGTTCAGCTCTTTAGGATCTCTCATGGCCGCCATGTTGACCGGCACCCAGCTTTTCTGTGTTCAGCTCTTTAGGATCTCTTGTGGACTCCATGTTGGTCGGAACCCAGCTTTTCTGTGTTCATCTCTTTAGGATCTCTTGTTGACACCATGTTGGCCGGCACCCAGCTTTTGTGTGTTCAGCTCTTTAGGATCTCTTGTGGACGCCATGTTGGCCGGCACCCAGCTTTTCTGCATTCAGCTCTTTAGGATCTCTTGTGGACACCATGTTGGCTGGCACCCAGTTTTCTGTGTTCAGCTCTCTAGGATCTCTTGTGGACGCCATGTTGGCCGGCACCCAGCTTTTCTGTGTTCAGCTCTTTAGGATCTCTTGTGGACACCATGTTGGTCGGCACCCAGCTTTTCTGTGTTCAGCTCTTTAGGATCTCTTTTGGATGCCATGTTGTCCGGCACCCAGCTTTTCTGTGTTCAGCTCTTTAGGATCTCTTTTGGATGCCATGTTGGCTGGCACCCAGTTTTCTGTGTTCACCTCTCTAGGATCTCTTGTGGACGCCATGTTGGCCGCCACCCAGTTTTTCTGTGTTCAGCTCTTTAGGATCTCTCATGGCCGCCATGTTGACCGGCACCCAGCTTTTCTGTGTTCAGCTCTTTAGGATCTCTCGTGGACGCCATGTTGGCCGGCACCCAGCTTTTCTGTGTTCAGCTCTTTAGGATCTCTTGTGGACACCATGTTGGCCGGCACCCTGCTTTTCTGAGTTCAGCTCTTTAGGATCTCTTGTGGACGCCATGTTGGCTGGCACGCAGCTTTTCTGTGTTCAGCTCTTTAGGATCTCTTGTGGACGCCATGTTGGCTGGCACCCAGTTTTTCTGTGTTCAGCTCTTTAGGATCTCTTGTGGACGCCATGTTGGCCGGCACCCAGCTTTTCTGTGTTCACCTCTGTAGGATCTCTTGTGGACCCCATGTTGGCTGGCACCCAGCTTTTCTGTGTTCAGCTCTTTAGGATCTCTTGTGGACGCCATGTTGGCGGGCACCCAGCTTTTCTGTGCTCACCTCTGTAGGATCTCTTGTGGACGCCATGTTGGCCGGCACCCAGCTTTTCTGTGTTCAGCTCTTTAGGATCTCTTGTGGACACCATGTTGGCCGGCACCCAGCTTTTCTGCATTCAGCTCTCTAGGATCTCTTGTGGACGCCATGTTGGCCGGCACCCAGCTTTTCTGTGTTCAGCTCTTTAGGGTCTCTTGTGGATGCTATGTTGGCCGGCACCCAGCTTTTCTGTGTTCAGCTCTCTAGGATCTCTTGTGGACGCCATGTTGGCCGGCACCCAGCTTTTGTGTGTTCACCTCTCAAGGATCTCTCGTGGCCGCCACCCAGCTTTTCTGTGTTCACCTCTCTAGGATCTCTCGTGGCTGCCATGTTGGCCGGCACCCAGCTTTTCTGTGTTCACCTCTCTAGGATCTCTCGTGGCCGCCATGTTGGCCGGCACCCAGCTTTTCTGCGTTCAGCTCTTTAGGATCTCTTGTGGACGCCATGTTGACCCGCACCCAGCTTTTCTGTGTTCAGCTCTCTATTATCTCTTGTGGATGCCATGTTGGCCGGCACCCAGCTTTCTGTGTTCAGCTCTTTAGGATCTCTTGTGGACGCCATGTTGGCCAGCACCCAGCTTTTCTGTGTGTTCACCTCTCTAGGATCTCTTGTGGCCGCCATGTTGGCTGGCACCCAGCTTTTCTGTGTTCAGCTCTCTAGGATCTCTTGTGGACGCCATGTTGGCCGACACCCAGCTTTTCTGTGTTCACCTCTGTAGGATCTCTTGTGGCCGCCATGTTGGTCGGCACCCAGCTTTTCTGTGTTCAGCTCTCTAGGATCTCTTGTGGACGCCATGTTGGCCGGCACCCAGCTTTTCTGTGTTCACCTCTGTAGGATCTCTTGTGGACGCCATGTTGGCCAGCACCCAGCTTTTCTGTGTGTTCACCTCTCTAGGATCTCTTGTGGCCGCCAAGTTGGCCGGCACCCAGCTTTTCTGTGTTCAGCTCTCTAGGATCTCTTGTGGCCGCCATGTTGGCCGGCATCCAGCTTTTCTGTGTTCAGCTCTCTAGGATCTCTTGTGGCCGCCATGTTGGCCGGCATCCAGCTTTTCTGTGTTCAGCCCTCTAGGATCTCTTGTGGACGCCATGTTGGCTGGCACCCAGCTTTTCTGTGTTCACCTCTCTAGGATCTCTTCTGGACGCCATGTTGGCTGGCACCCAGCTTTTCTGTGTTCAGCTTTTGAGGATGTCTCGTGGACGCCATGTTGGCCAGCACCCAACTTTTCTGTGTGTTCACCTCTCTAGGATCTCTTGTGGCCGTCATGTTGGCTGGTACCCAGCTTTTCTGTGTTCACCTCTCTAGGATCTCTCGTGGCCGCTATGTTGGCCGGCACCCAGCTTTTCTGCGTTCAGCTCTTTAGGATCTCTTGTGGACGCCATGTTGACCCGCACCCAGCTTTTCTGTGTTCAGCTCTCTATTATCTCTTGTGGATGCCATGTTGGCCGGCACCCAGCTTTTCTGTGTTCAGCTCTTTAGGATCTCTTGTGGACGCCATGTTGGCCAGCACCCAGCTTTTCTGTGTGTTCACCTCTCTAGGATCTCTTGTGGCCGCCATGTTGGCTGGCACCCAGCTTTTCTGTGTTCAGCTCTCTAGGATCTCTTCTGGACGCCATGTTGGCTGGCACCCAGCTTTTCTGTGTTCAGCTCTCTAGGATCTCTTGTGGACGCCATGTTGGCCGACACCCAGCTTTTCTTTGTTCACCTCTGGAGGATCTCTTGTGGCCGCCATGTTGGTCGGCACCCAGCTTTTCTGTGTTCAGCTCTCTAGGATCTCTTGTGGACGCCATGTTGGCCGGCACCCAGCTTTTCTGTGTTCACCTCTGTAGGATCTCTTGTGGACGCCATGTTGGCCAGCACCCAGCTTTTCTGTGTGTTCACCTCTCTAGGATCTCTTGTGGCCGCCATGTTGGCCGGCACCCAGCTTTTCTGTGTTCAGCTCTCTAGGATCTCTTGTGGCCGCCATGTTGGCCGGCATCCAGCTTTTCTGTGTTCAGCCCTCTAGGATCTCTTGTGGACGCCATGTTGGCTGGCACCCAGCTTTTCTGTGTTCACCTCTCTAGGATCTCTTCTGGACGCCATGTTGGCTGGCACCCAGCTTTTCTGTGTTCACCTCTCTAGGATCTCTTCTGGACGCCATGTTGGCCAGCACCCAGCTTTTCTGTGTGTTCACCTCTCTAGGATCTCTTGTGGATGCCATGTTGGCCGGCACCCAGCTTTTCTGTGTTCACCTCTGTAGGATCTCTTGTGGCCGCCATGTTGGTCGACACCCAGCTTTTCTGTGTTCAGCTCTCTAGGATCTCTTGTGGACGCCATGTTGGCCGGCACCCAGCTTTTCTGTGTTCACCTCTGTAGGATCTCTTGTGGACGCCATGTTGGCCAGCACCCAGCTTTTCTGTGTGTTCACCTCTCTAGGATCTCTTGTGGCCGCCATGTTGGTCGGCACCCAGCTTTTCTGTGTTCAGCTCTCTAGGATCTCTTGTGGCCGCCATGTTGGCCGGCATCCAGCTTTTCTGTGTTCAGCTCTCTAGGATCTCTTGTGGACGCCATGTTGGCTGGCACCCAGCTTTTCTGTGTTCACCTCTCTAGGATCTCTTCTGGACGCCATGTTGGCTGGCACCCAGCTTTTCTGTGTTCAGCTCTTGAGGATGTCTTGTGGACGCCATGTTGGCCAGTACCCAGCTTTTCTGTGTGTTCACCTCTCTAGGATCTCTTGTGGCCGCCATGTTGGCCGGCACCCAGCTTTTCTGTGTTCAGCTCTCTAGGATCTCTTGTGGCCGCCATGTTGGCCGGCATCCAGCTTTTCTGTGTTCAGCTCTCTAGGATCTCTTGTGGCCGCCATGTTGGCCGGCATCCAGCTTTTCTGTGTTCAGCCCTCTAGGATCTCTTGTGGACGCCATGTTGGCTGGCACCCAGCTTTTCTGTGTTCACCTCTCTAGGATCTCTTCTAGACGCCATGTTGGCTGGCACCCAGCTTTTCTGTGTTCAGCTTTTGAGGATGTCTTGTGGACGCCATGTTGGCCAGCACCCAGCTTTTCTGTGTGTTCACCTCTCTAGGATCTCTTGTGGCCGTCATGTTGGCTGGTACCCAGCTTTTCTGTGTTCACCTCTCTAGGATCTCTCGTGGCCGCCATGTTGGCCGGCACCCAGCTTTTCTGCGTTCAGCTCTTTAGGATCTCTTGTGGACGCCATGTTGACCCGCACCCAGCTTTTCTGTGTTCAGCTCTCTATTATCTCTTGTGGATGCCATGTTTGCCGGCACCCAGCTTTTCTGTGTTCAGCTCTTTAGGATCTCTTGTGGACGCCATGTTGGCCAGCACCCAGCTTTTCTGTGTGTTCACCTCTCTAGGATCTCTTGTGGCCGCCATGTTGGCTGGCACCCAGCTTTTCTGTGTTCACCTCTCTAGGATCTCTTGTGGCCGCCATGTTGGCTGGCACCCAGCTTTTCTGTGTTCAGCTCTCTAGGATCTCTTCTGGACGCCATGTTGGCTGGCACCCAGCTTTTCTGTGTTCAGCTCTCTAGGATCTCTTGTGGACGCCATGTTGGCCGACACCCAGCTTTTCTTTGTTCACCTCTGTAGGATCTCTTGTGGCCGCCATGTTGGTCGGCACCCAGCTTTTCTGAGTTCAGCTCTCTAGGATCTCTTGTGGACGCCATGTTGGCCGGCACCCAGCTTTTCTGTGTTCACCTCTGTAGGATCTCTTGTGGACGCCATGTTGGCCAGCACCCAGCTTTTCTGTGTGTTCACCTCTCTAGGATCTCTTGTGGCCGCCATGTTGGCCGGCACCCAGCTTTTCTGTGTTCAGCTCTCTAGGATCTCTTGTGGCCACCATGTTCGCCGGCCTCCAGCCTTTCTGTGTTCAGCTCTCTAGGATCTCTTTGTGGCCGCCATGTTGGCCGGCATCCAGCTTTTCTGTGTTCAGCCCTCTAGGATCTCTTGTGGACGCCATGTTGGCTGGCACCCAGCTTTTCTGTGTTCACCTCTCTAGGATCTCTTCTGGACGCCATGTTGGCTGGCACCCAGCTTTTCTGTGTTCACCTCTCTAGGATCTCTTCTGGACGCCATGTTGGCCAGCACCCAGCTTTTCTGTGTGTTCACCTCTCTAGGATCTCTTGTGGACGCCATGTTGGCCGGCACCCAGCTTTTCTGTGTTCACCTCTGTAGGATCTCTTGTGGCCGCCATGTTGGTCGACACCCAGCTTTTCTGTGTTCAGCTCTCCAGGATCTCTTGTGGATGCCATGTTGGCCGGCACCCAGCTTTTCTGTGTTCACCTCTGTAGGATCTCTTGTGGACGCCATGTTGGCCAGCACCCAGCTTTTCTGTGTGTTCACCTCTCTAGGATCTCTTGTGGCCGCCATGTTGGTCGGCACCCAGCTTTTCTGTGTTCAGCTCTCTAGGATCTCTTGTGGCCGCCATGTTGGCCGGCATCCAGCTTTTCTGTGTTCAGCTCTCTAGGATCTCTTGTGGACGCCATGTTGGCTGGCACCCAGCTTTTCTGTGTTCACCTCTCTAGGATCTCTTCTGGACGCCATGTTGGCTGGCACCCAGCTTTTCTGTGTTCAGCTCTTGAGGATGTCTTGTGGACGCCATGTTGGCCAGTACCCAGCTTTTCTGTGTGTTCACCTCTCTAGGATCTCTTGTGGCCGCCATGTTGGCCGGCACCCAGCTTTTCTGTGTTCAACTCTCTAGGATCTCTTGTGGCCGCCATGTTGGCCGGCATCCAGCTTTTCTGTGTTCAGCTCTCTAGGATCTCTTGTGGACGCCATGTTGGCTGGCACCCAGCTTTTCTGTGTTCACCTCTCTAGGATCTCTTCTGGACGCCATGTTGGCTGGCACCCAGCTTTTCTGTGTTCAGCTCTTGAGGATGTCTTGTGGACGCCATGTTGGCCAGCACCCAGCTTTTCTGTGTGTTCACCTCTCTAGGATCTCTTGTGGCCGCCATGTTGGCTGACACCCAGCTTTTCTGTGTTCAGCTCTTTAGGATCTCTTGTGGACGCCATGTTGGCCAGCACCCAGCTTTTCTGTGTGTTCACCTCTCTAGGATCTCTTGTGGCCATCATGTTGGCTGGCACCCAGCTTTTCTGTGTTCACCTCTCTAGGATCTCTTGTGGATGCCATGTTGGCCGGCACCCAGCTTTTCTGTGTTCACCTCTGTAGGATCTCTTGTGGACGCCATGTTGGCTGGTACCCAGCTTTTCTGTGTTCAGCTCTCTAGGATCTCTTGTGGCCGCCATGTTGGCTGGCACCCAGCTTTTCTGTGTTCAGCTCTCTAGGATCTCTTCTGGACGCCATGTTGGCTGGCACCCAGCTTTTCTGTGTTCACCTCTGTAAAATCTCTTGTGGCCGCCATGTTGGTCGGCACCCAGCTTTTCTGTGTTCAGCTCTCTAGGATCTCTTGTGGACGCCATGTTGGCCGGCACCCAGCTTTTCTGTTTTCACCTCTGTAGGATCTATTGTGGATGCCATGTTGGCTGGCACCCAGCTTTTCTGTGTGTTCACCTCTCTAGGATCTCTTGTGGCCGCCATGTTGGCCGGCACCCAGCTTTTCTGTGTTCAGCTCTCTAGGATCTCTTGTGGCCGCCATGTTGGCCGGCATCCATCTTTTCTGTGTTCAGCTCTCTAGGATCTCTTGTGGCCGCCATGTTGGCCGGCATCCAGCTTTTCTATGTTCAGCTCTCTAGGATCTCTTGTGGACGCCATGTTGGCTGGCACCCAGCTTTTCTGTGTTCACCTCTCTAGGATCTCTTCTGGACGCCATGTTGGCTGGCACCCAGCTTTTCTGTGTTCAGCTCTTGAGGATGTCTTGTGGACGCCATGTTGGCCAGCACCCAGCTTTTTTGTGTGTTCACCTCTCTAGGATCTCTTGTGGCCGCCATGTTGGCTGGCTCTCAGCTTTTCTGTGTTCAGCTCTCTAGGATCTCTTGTGGACGCCATGTTGGCTGGCACCCAGCTTTTCTGTGTTCACCTCTCTAGGATCTCTCGTGGCCGCCATGTTGGCCGACACCCAGCTTTTCTGTGTTCACCTCTCTAGGATCTCTCGTGGACGCCATGTTTGCCGGCACCTAGCTTTTCTGTGTTCACCTCTATAGGATCTCTTGTGGACGCCATGTTGGCCGGCACCCAGCTTTTCTGTGTTCAGCTCTCTAGGATCTCTTGTGGACGCCATGTTGGCCGACACCCAGCTTTTCTGTGTTCACCTCTGTAGGATCTCTTGTGGACGCCATGTTGGCTGGCACCCAGCTTTTCTGTGGTCACCTCTCTAGGATCTCTCGTGACCGCCATGTTGGCCGGCACCCAGCTTTTCTGTGTTCAGCTCTTTAGGATCTCTCGTTGCTGCCATGTTGGCCGGCACCCAGCTTTTCTGTGTTCAGCTCTTTAGGATCTCTTGTGGACACCATGTTGGCCGGCACCCAGCTTTTCTGTGTTCAGCTCTCTAGGATCTCTTGTGGACGCCATGTTGGCCGGCACCCAGCTTTTCTGTGTTCAGCTCTCTAGGATCTCTTGTGGATGCCATGTTGGCCGGCACCCTGCTTTTCTGTGTTCAGCTCTTTAGGATCTCTCATGGCCGCCATGTTGCCCGGCACCCAGCTTTTCTGTGTTCACTTCTCTAGGATCTCTCGTGGCCGGCACCCAGCTTTTCTGTGTTCAGCTCTTTAGGATCTCTTGTGGACGCCATGTTGGCCGGCACCCAGCTTTTCTGTGTTCACCTCTGTAGGATCTCTTGTGGACGCCATGTTGGCTGGCACCCAGCTTTTCTGCGTTCACCTCTCTAGGATCTCTTGTGGACGCCATGTTGGCCGGCACCCAGCTTTTCTGTGTGTTCACCTCTCTAGGATCTTTTGTGGCCGCCATGTTGGCCGGCACCCAGCTTTTCTGTGTTCAGCTCTCTAGGATCCCTTGTGGCCGCCATGTTGGCCGGCATCCAGCTTTTCTGTGTTCAGCTCTCTAGGATCTCTTGTGGACACCATGTTGGTCGGCATCCAGGTTTTCTGTGTTCACCTCTCTAGGATCTCTTGTGGCCGCCATGTTGGCTGGCACCCAGCTTTTCTGTGTTCAGCTCTCTAGGATCTCTTGTGGATGCCATGTTGGCCGGCACCCAGCTTTTCTGTGTTTAGCTCTCTAGGATCTCTTGTGGCCGCCATGTTGGCCGGCATCCAGCTTTTCTGTGTTCAGCTCTCTAGGATCTCTTGTGGACGCCATGTTGGCTGGCACCCAGCTTTTCTGTGTTCACCTCTCTAGGATCTCTTGTGGCCGCCATGTTGGCTGGCACCCAGCTTTTCTGTGTTCAGCTCTCTAGGATCTCTTGTGGATGCCATGTTGGCCGGCACCCAGCTTTTCTGTGTTTAGCTCTCTAGGATCTCTTGTGGACGCCATGTTGGCCGGCACCCAGCTTTTCTGTGTTCACCTCTGTAGGATCTCTTGTGATCGCCATGTTGGCCGGCACCCAGCTTTTCTGTGTGTTCACCTCTCTAGGATCTCTTGTGGACGCCATGTTGGCTGGCTCTCAGCTTTTCTGTGTGTTCACCTCTCTAGGATCTCTTGTGGCCGCCATGTTGGCCGGCACCCAGCTTTTCTGTGTTCAGCTCTCTAGGATCTCTTGTGGCCGCCATGTTGGCCGGCATCCATCTTTTCTGTGTTCAGCTCTCTAGGATCTCTTGTGGCCGCCATGTTGGCCGGCATCCAGCTTTTCTATGTTCAGCTCTCTAGGATCTCTTGTGGACGCCATGTTGGCTGGCACCCAGCTTTTCTGTGTTCACCTCTCTAGGATCTCTTCTGGACGCCATGTTGGCTGGCACCCAGCTTTTCTGTGTTCAGCTCTTGAGGATGTCTTGTGGACGCCATGTTGGCCAGCACCCAGCTTTTTTGTGTGTTCACCTCTCTAGGATCTCTTGTGGCCGCCATGTTGGCTGGCTCTCAGCTTTTCTGTGTTCAGCTCTCTAGGATCTCTTGTGGACGCCATGTTGGCTGGCACCCAGCTTTTCTGTGTTCACCTCTCTAGGATCTCTCGTGGCCGCCATGTTGGCCGACACCCAGCTTTTCTGTGTTCACCTCTCTAGGATCTCTCGTGGACGCCATGTTTGCCGGCACCTAGCTTTTCTGTGTTCACCTCTATAGGATCTCTTGTGGACGCCATGTTGGCCGGCACCCAGCTTTTCTGTGTTCAGCTCTCTAGGATCTCTTGTGGACGCCATGTTGGCCGACACCCAGCTTTTCTGTGTTCACCTCTGTAGGATCTCTTGTGGACGCCATGTTGGCTGGCACCCAGCTTTTCTGTGGTCACCTCTCTAGGATCTCTCGTGACCGCCAAGTTGGCCGGCACCCAGCTTTTCTGTGTTCAGCTCTTTAGGATCTCTCGTTGCTGCCATGTTGGCCGGCACCCAGCTTTTCTGTGTTCAGCTCTTTAGGATCTCTTGTGGACACCATGTTGGCCGGCACCCAGCTTTTCTGTGTTCAGCTCTCTAGGATCTCTTGTGGACGCCATGTTGGCCGGCACCCAGCTTTTCTGTGTTCAGCTCTCTAGGATCTCTTGTGGATGCCATGTTGGCCGGCACCCTGCTTTTCTGTGTTCAGCTCTTTAGGATCTCTCATGGCCGCCATGTTGCCCGGCACCCAGCTTTTCTGTGTTCACTTCTCTAGGATCTCTCGTGGCCGGCACCCAGCTTTTCTGTGTTCAGCTCTTTAGGATCTCTTGTGGACGCCATGTTGGCCGGCACCCAGCTTTTCTGTGTTCACCTCTGTAGGATCTCTTGTGGACGCCATGTTGGCTGGCACCCAGCTTTTCTGCGTTCACCTCTCTAGGATCTCTTGTGGACGCCATGTTGGCCGGCACCCAGCTTTTCTGTGTGTTCACCTCTCTAGGATCTTTTGTGGCCGCCATGTTGGCCGGCACCCAGCTTTTCTGTGTTCAGCTCTCTAGGATCCCTTGTGGCCGCCATGTTGGCCGGCATCCAGCTTTTCTGTGTTCAGCTCTCTAGGATCTCTTGTGGACACCATGTTGGTCGGCATCCAGGTTTTCTGTGTTCACCTCTCTAGGATCTCTTGTGGCCGCCATGTTGGCTGGCACCCAGCTTTTCTGTGTTCAGCTCTCTAGGATCTCTTGTGGATGCCATGTTGGCCGGCACCCAGCTTTTCTGTGTTTAGCTCTCTAGGATCTCTTGTGGCCGCCATGTTGGCCGGCATCCAGCTTTTCTGTGTTCAGCTCTCTAGGATCTCTTGTGGACGCCATGTTGGCTGGCACCCAGCTTTTCTGTGTTCACCTCTCTAGGATCTCTTGTGGCCGCCATGTTGGCTGGCACCCAGCTTTTCTGTGTTCAGCTCTCTAGGATCTCTTGTGGATGCCATGTTGGCCGGCACCCAGCTTTTCTGTGTTTAGCTCTCTAGGATCTCTTGTGGACGCCATGTTGGCCGGCACCCAGCTTTTCTGTGTTCACCTCTGTAGGATCTCTTGTGATCGCCATGTTGGCCGGCACCCAGCTTTTCTGTGTGTTCACCTCTCTAGGATCTCTTGTGGACGCCATGTTGGCTGGCTCTCAGCTTTTCTGTGTTCACCTCTGTAGGATCTCTTGTGGACGCCATGTTGGCCGGCATCCAGCTTTTCTGTGTTCAGCTCTCTAGGATCTCTTGTGGACGCCATGTTGGCTGGCACCCAGCTTTTCTGTGTTCACCTCTCTAGGATCTCTTGTGGCCGCCATGTTGGCTGGCACCCAGCTTTTCTGTGTTCAGCTCTCTAGGATCTCTTGTGGATGCCATGTTGGCCGGCACCCAGCTTTTCTGTGTTTAGCTCTCTAGGATCTCTTGTGGACGCCATGTTGGCCGGCACCCAGCTTTTCTGTGTTCACTTCTGTAGGATCTCTTTTGGACACCATGTTGCCCGGCACCCAGCTTTTCTGTGTGTTCACCTCTCTAGGATCTCTTGTGGATGCCATGTTGGCCGGCACCCAGCTTTTCTGTGTTCACCTCTGTAGGATCTCTTGTGGACGCCATGTTGGCCGGCACCCAGCTTTTCTGTGTTCACCTCTGTAGGATCTCTTGTGGACGCCATGTTGGCTGGCTCCCAGCTTTTCTGTGTTCACCTCTGTAGGATCTCTTGTGGCCACCATGTTGGCCGGCACCCAGCTTTTCTGTGTGTTCACCTCTTTAGGATCTCTTGTGGCCGCCATGTTGGCTGGCACCCAGCTTTTCTGTGTTCAGCTCTCTAGGATCTCTTGTGGATGCCATGTTGGCCGGCACCCAGCTTTTCTGTGTTTAGCTCTCTAGGATCTCTTGTGGACGCCATGTTGGCCGGCACCCAGCTTTTCTGTGTTCACCTCTGTAGGATCTCTTGTGGTCGCCATGTTGGCTGGCACCCAGCTTTTCTGTGTGTTCACCTCTCTAGGATCTCTTGTGGACGCCATGTTGGCTGGCTCTCAGCTTTTCTGTGTTCACCTCTGTAGGATCTCTTGTGGACGCCATGTTGGCCGGCATCCAGCTTTTCTGTGTTCAGCTCTCTAGGATCTCTTGTGGACGCCATGTTGGCTGGCACCCAGCTTTTCTGTGTTCACCTCTCTAGGATCTCTTGTGGCCGCCATGTTGGCTGGCACCCAGCTTTTCTGTGTTCAGCTCTCTAGGATCTCTTGTGGATGCCATGTTGGCCGGCACCCAGCTTTTCTGTGTTTAGCTCTCTAGGATCTCTTGTGGACGCCATGTTGGCCGGCACCCAGCTTTTCTGTTTTCACCTCTGTAGGATCTATTGTGGATGCCATGTTGGCTGGCACCCAGCTTTTCTGTGTTCACCTCTGTAAAATCTCTTGTGGCCGCCATGTTGGTCGGCACCCAGCTTTTCTGTGTTCAGCTCTCTAGGATCTCTTGTGGACGCCATGTTGGCCGGCACCCAGCTTTTCTGTTTTCACCTCTGTAGGATCTATTGTGGATGCCATGTTGGCTGGCACCCAGCTTTTCTGTGTGTTCACCTCTCTAGGATCTCTTGTGGCCGCCATGTTGGCCGGCACCCAGCTTTTCTGTGTTCAGCTCTCTAGGATCTCTTGTGGCCGCCATGTTGGCCGGCATCCATCTTTTCTGTGTTCAGCTCTCTAGGATCTCTTGTGGCCGCCATGTTGGCCGGCATCCAGCTTTTCTATGTTCAGCTCTCTAGGATCTCTTGTGGACGCCATGTTGGCTGGCACCCAGCTTTTCTGTGTTCAGCTCTTGAGGATGTCTTGTGGACGCCATGTTGGCCAGCACCCAGCTTTTCTGTTTTCACCTCTGTAGGATCTATTGTGGATGCCATGTTGGCTGGCACCCAGCTTTTCTGTGTTCACCTCTCTAGGATCTCTTCTGGACGCCATGTTGGCTGGCACCCAGCTTTTCTGTGTTCAGCTCTTGAGGATGTCTTGTGGACGCCATGTTGGCCAGCACCCAGCTTTTTTGTGTGTTCACCTCTCTAGGATCTCTTGTGGCCGCCATGTTGGCTGGCTCTCAGCTTTTCTGTGTTCAGCTCTCTAGGATCTCTTGTGGACGCCATGTTGGCTGGCACCCAGCTTTTCTGTGTTCACCTCTCTAGGATCTCTCGTGGCCGCCATGTTGGCCGACACCCAGCTTTTCTGTGTTCACCTCTCTAGGATCTCTCGTGGACGCCATGTTTGCCGGCACCTAGCTTTTCTGTGTTCACCTCTATAGGATCTCTTGTGGACGCCATGTTGGCCGGCACCCAGCTTTTCTGTGTTCAGCTCTCTAGGATCTCTTGTGGACGCCATGTTGGCCGACACCCAGCTTTTCTGTGTTCACCTCTGTAGGATCTCTTGTGGACGCCATGTTGGCTGGCACCCAGCTTTTCTGTGGTCACCTCTCTAGGATCTCTCGTGACCGCCATGTTGGCCGGCACCCAGCTTTTCTGTGTTCAGCTCTTTAGGATCTCTCGTTGCTGCCATGTTGGCCGGCACCCAGCTTTTCTGTGTTCAGCTCTTTAGGATCTCTTGTGGACACCATGTTGGCCGGCACCCAGCTTTTCTGTGTTCAGCTCTCTAGGATCTCTTGTGGACGCCATGTTGGCCGGCACCCAGCTTTTCTGTGTTCAGCTCTCTAGGATCTCTTGTGGATGCCATGTTGGCCGGCACCCTGCTTTTCTGTGTTCAGCTCTTTAGGATCTCTCGTGGCCGCCATGTTGCCCGGCACCCAGCTTTTCTGTGTTCACTTCTCTAGGATCTCTCGTGGCCGGCACCCAGCTTTTCTGTGTTCAGCTCTTTAGGATCTCTTGTGGACGCCATGTTGGCCGGCACCCAGCTTTTCTGTGTTCACCTCTGTAGGATCTCTTGTGGACGCCATGTTGGCTGGCACCCAGCTTTTCTGCGTTCACCTCTCTAGGATCTCTTGTGGACGCCATGTTGGCCGGCACCCAGCTTTTCTGTGTGTTCACCTCTCTAGGATCTTTTGTGGCCGCCATGTTGGCCGGCACCCAGCTTTTCTGTGTTCAGCTCTCTAGGATCCCTTGTGGCCGCCATGTTGGCCGGCATCCAGCTTTTCTGTGTTCAGCTCTCTAGGATCTCTTGTGGACACCATGTTGGTCGGCATCCAGCTTTTCTGTGTTCACCTCTCTAGGATCTCTTGTGGCCGCCATGTTGGCTGGCACCCAGCTTTTCTGTGTTCAGCTCTCTAGGATCTCTTGTGGATGCCATGTTGGCCGGCACCCAGCTTTTCTGTGTTTAGCTCTCTAGGATCTCTTGTGGCCGCCATGTTGGCCGGCATCCAGCTTTTCTGTGTTCAGCTCTCTAGGATCTCTTGTGGACGCCATGTTGGCCGGCACCCAGCTTTTCTGTGTTCACCTCTCTAGGATCTCTTGTGGCCGCCATGTTGGCTGGCACCCAGCTTTTCTGTGTTCAGCTCTCTAGGATCTCTTGTGGATGCCATGTTGGCCGGCACCCAGCTTTTCTGTGTTTAGCTCTCTAGGATCTCTTGTGGACGCCATGTTGGCCGGCACCCAGCTTTTCTGTGTTCACCTCTGTAGGATCTCTTGTGATCGCCATGTTGGCCGGCACCCAGCTTTTCTGTGTGTTCACCTCTCTAGGATCTCTTGTGGACGCCATGTTGGCTGGCTCTCAGCTTTTCTGTGTTCACCTCTGTAGGATCTCTTGTGGACGCCATGTTGGCCGGCATCCAGCTTTTCTGTGTTCAGCTCTCTAGGATCTCTTGTGGACGCCATGTTGGCTGGCACCCAGCTTTTCTGTGTTCACCTCTCTAGGATCTCTTGTGGCCGCCATGTTGGCTGGCACCCAGCTTTTCTGTGTTCAGCTCTCTAGGATCTCTTGTGGATGCCATGTTGGCCGGCACCCAGCTTTTCTGTGTTTAGCTCTCTAGGATCTCTTGTGGACGCCATGTTGGCCGGCACCCAGCTTTTCTGTGTTCACTTCTGTAGGATCTCTTTTGGACGCCATGTTGCCCGGCACCCAGCTTTTCTGTGTGTTCACCTCTCTAGGATCTCTTGTGGATGCCATGTTGGCCGGCACCCAGCTTTTCTGTGTTCACCTCTGTAGGATCTCTTGTGGACGCCATGTTGGCCGGCACCCAGCTTTTCTGTGTTCACCTCTGTAGGATCTCTTGTGGACGCCATGTTGGCTGGCTCCCAGCTTTTCTGTGTTCACCTCTGTAGGATCTCTTGTGGCCACCATGTTGGCCGGCACCCAGCTTTTCTGTGTGTTCACCTCTTTAGGATCTCTTGTGGCCGCCATGTTGGCTGGCACCCAGCTTTTCTGTGTTCAGCTCTCTAGGATCTCTTGTGGATGCCATGTTGGCCGGCACCCAGCTTTTCTGTGTTTAGCTCTCTAGGATCTCTTGTGGACGCCATGTTGGCCGGCACCCAGCTTTTCTGTGTTCACCTCTGTAGGATCTCTTGTGGTCGCCATGTTGGCTGGCACCCAGCTTTTCTGTGTGTTCACCTCTCTAGGATCTCTTGTGGACGCCATGTTGGCTGGCTCTCAGCTTTTCTGTGTTCACCTCTGTAGGATCTCTTGTGGACGCCATGTTGGCCGGCATCCAGCTTTTCTGTGTTCAGCTCTCTAGGATCTCTTGTGGACGCCATGTTGGCTGGCACCCAGCTTTTCTGTGTTCACCTCTCTAGGATCTCTTGTGGCCGCCATGTTGGCTGGCACCCAGCTTTTCTGTGTTCAGCTCTCTAGGATCTCTTGTGGATGCCATGTTGGCCGGCACCCAGCTTTTCTGTGTTTAGCTCTCTAGGATCTCTTGTGGACGCCATGTTGGCCGGCACCCAGCTTTTCTGTGTTCACCTCTGTAGGATCTCTTTTGGACGCCATGTTGCCCGGCACCCAGCTTTTCTGTGTGTTCACCTCTCTAGGATCTCTTGTGGATGCCATGTTGGCCGGCACCCAGCTTTTCTGTGTTCACCTCTGTAGGATCTCTTGTGGACGCCATGTTGGCCGGCACCCAGCTTTTCTGTGTTCACCTCTGTAGGATCTCTTGTGGACGCCATGTTGGCTGGCTCCCAGCTTTTCTGTGTTCACCTCTGTAGGATCTCTTGTGGCCACCATGTTGGCCGGCACCCAGCTTTTCTGTGTGTTCACCTCTCTAGGATCTCTTGTGGCCACCATGTTGGCCGGCACCCAGCTTTTCGGCAGCGGCCGGCCAGAGCACTTGCACGGACACCCAGCACTATGGTTCGTGCTCTTCTTTTACCTTTCTTTTCTGCTTTATCCACTTACCTTAATAACCTTAAAGATTAATATCCCGGCTCCAGAGAAGCCCCGAGGCTGGAGGGCTCATGTTCCAGGGAGCGCTGCTCCGGCTCCTGCATTATACATGGTGATAGGACCACGGTGTGTAACAGGAAACACGATTAGAGGACCGGACTGAATAATTCACTGCCTGAAACGCGATAGTCCGTGCAGTATGGAAATTGTGAGCGCGTTCCTCCAGTAGTGATTGCAGCGGACGCAGCTTGGCAGAGGATAATCTGTCCAGACATCTGACAACTTCTCGTAGGTCTCATCCAGGAGCGACATGGGGACATGGATTATGGTGTGAGCAGGGATTGCACACTTCAGAAACTCCTGGCGATTCTGTGCGCACTCCACACGCTGCTGACCGTGGGTGAGTAGTCTGCGATAACTGTGCGCGCTCCACATGCTGCTGACCGTGGGTGAGTACACTGCGATTCTGTGCACGCTCCACAGGCTGCTGACCGTGGGTGAGTACACTGCGATTCTGTGTACGCTACACATGCTGCTGACCGTGGGTGAGTACACTGCGATTCTGTGCGCACTCCACACGCTGCTGACCGTGGGTGAGTACACTGCGATTCTCTGCACGCTCCACACGCTGCTGACCTTGGGTGAGTACACTGCGATTCTGTGCGCACTCCACACGCTGCTGACCGTGGGTGAGTACACTGCGATTCTGTGCGCACTCCACACGCTGCTGACCGTGGGTGAGTACACTGCGATTCTGTGCACGCTCCACATGCTGCTGACCGTGGGTGAGTACACTGCGATTCTGTGCACGCTCCACATGCTGCTGACCGTGGGTGAGTACACTGCGATTCTGTGCGCACTCCACACACTGCTGACCGTGGGTTAGTACACTGCGATTCTGTGCGCACTCCACACGCTGTTGACCGTGGGTGAGTACACTGCGATTCTGTGCGCACTCCATACGCTGCTGACCGTGGGTGAGTACACTGCGATTCTGTGCGCACTCCACACGCTGCTGACCGTGGGTGAGTACACTGCGATTCTGTGCACGCTCCACATGCTGCTGACCGTGGGTGAGTACACTGCGATTCTGTGCACGCTCCACATGCTGCTGACCGTGGGTGAGTACACTGCGATTCTGTGCGCACTCCACACACTGCTGACCGTGGGTTAGTACACTGCGATTCTGTGCGCACTCCACACGCTGTTGACCGTGGGTGAGTACACTGCGATTCTGTGCGCACTCCATACGCTGCTGACCGTGGGTGAGTACACTGCGATTCTGTGCACGCTCCACATGCTGCTGACCACACGCTGCTGACCGTGGGTGAGCACACTGCTATAACTGTGCGTGCTCCACACGCTGCTGACCGTGGATGAGTACACTGCGACAACTGCAGGTATATGGTGGGGGTCTATGTACAGGACCCTCCACTATATTGTGACTGGTATCACTGACGGGGAGGAAATCTGGGGTATTAGATGGAATTTACCATTTACTGTCGCAGCTTTAGTTACTTTATCTGACTTATTTCCCCCAACATTCACACATCTGGTCCCAGCCTGCAGGAGGCGACATGGGGGGGTACTGATGGGGCATCTGAGGGGGACCCTGCAACAGCAGGTGACATATATCCTAGATGGGCATCAGAGGGAACGCTAAGATCTCATTCAGACATCAGGGCATTTTGTACTTTAAAAAAAAAAAGCAAATATCCTCCGCTCTTGGTCCATTTTTCACCATGATATTTTTCTTGTAAGCAAAAAAAAAAAAAAAAAAAGAATAAGCCTATGTTCACACATTGCAGGGTTTTTTTTACGCAAATTTTACCATCTTTTTTTCCTGACTGCTGCGTTTTTGCAAATTGCAGGATGTCGCTTCTTTCAGTGTTTTTGCAGCATTTTTCACCCATAGAAAGTAATGAGTAAGTGCAAAAATGCTGCAAAAAAACACAGATATCAGGTTTTGCTGCGTTTTTGGTGCCAAAACCTGAGGAAGTTGCATCATGTTTTTTTTTTTTTTTTAATGCACTAAACTTTATCAGCATGCACAAGAGACAAATGTACTCTGATAAAAACGCAGCAAAAACACAACGTGTGACCAGAGCCTAATGGTCCCAGCTTTTGTTACAAGCGGCTGCCAGCTCGGCTCAGTCCCATTTTTTCAGGGACCATTGATTTGTGAGTTTAAACCACAAATCAGATCAAAAGTGGAAACGTCTTTTTTTTTTCTTCTGAAAAATCAGTCCCTCCACGAAAATAAGAACGCGCCATAGACTTCTATGCATGAAAGACGCAGAACACGTAGATGAAGAGTGAATGTCTGAATCTTCAGCCTCGTGACCTTTTCTGTTGCAGATTTTACTCTGCATTAATACCAATATTTTCATCTGCTGATTCAGGGCAGATTTTATGCATTGCTGCAGACTAAAATCTGCCATGAGAACCTGCACCTCGCAGGACGGAGCGTCGCCTCCCAGGACGGAGAGTTGCCTCGCAGGACGGAGAGTTGCCTCGCTGGATGGAGCCTCGCCTCGTAGGAAGGAGAGTCGCCTCGCAGGACGGAGAGTTGCCTTGCAGGACGGAGAGTTGCCTCGCAGGATGGAGAGTCGCCTCGCAGGATGGAGAGTCGCCTCGCAGGATGGAGAGTCGCCTTGAAGGAAGGAGCGTCGCCTCCCTGGACGGAGAGTCGCCTCGCAGGATGGAGAGTCGCTTCGCAGGATGGAGCGTTGCCTCGCACGATGGAGCGTTGCCTCGCAGGATGGAGCCTCGCCTCACAGGATGGAGCGTCGCCTCGTAGGATGGAGTGTCGCCTCGCAGGATGGAGCGTCGCCTCGCAGGACGGAGAGTCGCCTCGCAGGATGGAGCGTCGCCTCGCAGGACGGAGCGTCGCCTCGCAGGACGGAGCGTCGCCTCCCAGGACGGAGCGTCGCCTCGCAGGATAGAGCGTCACCTGTAATGTTTCTTGTCCTAGTTGATGCTTTCCTCCATCTTTGCCCCCAGGTGAGGCTCTGACTCTTGAGAACAAGGTGCTGTCTGTGGACGGGGTTCTGGGCCGCTCTGTGCAGCTGAAGTGCGGGGACATTGACGCCTCCTTCGTCTTCATCTGGACGTTTATTATCATCGGGACGGATGACATCGTCGTCATCGCTCGCAAGGGTAATGTGTACGAGGAAGCGTCAGCTCTGGGGGTCGTCACGCTGGCCGGCAGCTCGCTGCTCATACAGAACCTGAAGCCGGAAGCCGCGGGCCGCTACACGTGTATAGCATTCAGGGAGGAGACGTTCATCTCCGCACCCACAGTCTACGTTCACCTGACTGTTCTAGGTAAGGCGTTTATCCGCTCTCACAGCTGCACTTTGTTACAGTGTGTCAGACTCACTGTTACAGTGTAACAAACCATCAGCTGTGCGCACACACTGCTCTTTCCACGCCTCCTCTCATTGGGATTTTTCTGCTTTAGTGCCGGTGACAAAGCCGAGTCTACACATCGACGAGCAGACGCCGGTGGAGGGGTCCGCAGTGGTGTTATCCTGTACTGTGGAGGCCGGAACCGAACCCATCAGCTTCATCTGGCAGCGACACACGATCCTGGACGGGACGGTCAGTGTGCACGAAGGCAACAGCAGCGCCCTCACCCTGCAGCCGGCGACACGAGCCCACACCGGTTGGTACACCTGCACCGCCAGCAACATGGTCAACGAGGAGACCAGCGGGAGACTCTACCTGGACGTCATATGTGAGTCCTCCAGCTACACCACTGCAGAATAGTGAGTGCAGCTCCGGAGTATAATGTAGGATCAGTACTGTAGTATATGTACACAGTGACTGCACCAGCAGAATAGTGAGTGCAGCTCCGGAGTATAATGTAGGATCAGTAATGTAATATATGTACACAGTGACTGCACCAGCAGAATAGTGAGTGCAGCTCTGGGGTATAATACAGGATGTAACTCAGGATCAGTAATGTAGTGTATGTACACAGTGATTGCAGCTCTGGAGTATAATACAGGATGTAAATGAGGATCAGTAATGTAATGTATGTACACAGTGACTGCACCATCAGAAAAGTGAATGCAGCTCTGGAGTATAATACAAGATGTAACTCAGGATCAGTAATGTAATGTATGTACACAGTGACTGCACCAGCAGAATAGTGAGTGCAGCTCTGGAGTATAATACAAGATGTAACTCAGGATCAGTAATGTAATGTATGTACACAGTGACTGCTCCAGCAGAATAGTGAGTGCAGCTCCGGAGTATAATGTAGGATCAGTAATGTAATGTATATACACAGTGACTGCACCATCAGAAAAGTGAGTGCAGCTCTGGAGTATAATACAAGATGTAACTCAGGATCAGTAATGTAATGTATGTACACAGTGACTGCACCAACAGAATAGTGAGTGCAGCTCTGGAGTATAATACAAGATGTAACTCAGGATCAGTAATGTAATGTATGTACACAGTGACTGCACCAGCAGAATAGTGAGTGCAGCTCTGGAGTATAATACAGGAGGTAACTCAGGATCAGTAATGTAATGTATGTACACAGTGACTTCACCAGCAGAATAGTGAGTGCAGCTCTGGAGTATAATACAGGATGTAACTCAGGATCAGTAATGTAATGTATGTACACAGTGACTGCACCAGCAGAATAGTGAGTGCAGCTCTGGAGTATAATACAGGAGGTAACTCAGGATCAGTAATGTAATGTATGTACACAGTGACTGCACCAGCAGAATAGTGAGTGCAGCTCTGGAGTATAATACAAGATGTAGCTCAGGATCAGTAATGTAATGTATGTACACAGTGACTGCACCAGCAGAATAGTGAGTGCAGCTCTGGAGTATAATACAGGATGTAACTCAGGATCAGTACAGGATCAGTAATGTAATATATGTACACAGTGACTGCACCAGCAGAATAGTGAATGCAGCTCTGGAGTATAATACAGGATGTAACTCAGGATCAGTAATGTAATGTATGTACACAGTGACTGCACCAGCAGAATAGAGAGTGCAGCTCTGGAGTATAATACAGGATGTAACTCAGGATCAGTAATGTATGTACACAGTGACTGTACCAGCAGAATAGTGAGTGCAGCACTGGAGTATAATACAGGAGGTAACTCAGGATCAGTAATGTAATGTATGTACACAGTGACTGCACCAGCAGAATAGTGAGTGCAGCTCTGGAGTATAATACAGGATGTAACTCAGGACCAGTAATGTAATGTATGTACACAGCGACTGCACCAGCAGAATAGTGAGTGCAGCTCTGGAGTATAATACAGGATGTAACTCAGGATCAGTAATGTAATGTAGGTACACAGTGACTGCAGCAGCAGAATAGTGAGTGCAGCTCTGGAGAATAATACAGGATGTAACTCAGGATCAGTAATGTAATGTATGTACACAGTGACAGCACCAGCAGAATAGTGAGTGCAGCTCTGGAGTATAATACAGGAGGTAACTCAGGATCAGTAATGTAATGTATGTACACAGTGACTGCACCAGCAGAATAGTGAGTGCAGCTCTGGAGTATAATACAGGAGGTAACTCAGGATCAGTAATGTAATGTATGTACACAGTGACTGCACCAGCAGAATAGTGAGTGCAGCTCTGGAGTATAATACATGATGTAACTCAGGATCAGTAATGTAATGTATGTACACAGTGACTGCACCAGCAGAATAGTGAGTGCAGCTCTGGAGTATAATACATGATGTAACTCAGGATCAGTAATGTAATGTAGGTACACAGTGACTGCAGCAGCAGAATAGTGAGTGCAGCTCTGGAGAATAATACAGGATGTAACTCAGGATCAGTAATGTAATGTATGTACACAGTGACAGCACCAGCAGAAAAGTGAGTGCAGCTCTGAAGTATAATACAGGAGGTAACTCAGGATCAGTAATGTGATGTATGTACACAGTGACTGCACCAGCAGAATAGTGAGTGCAGCTCTGGAGCATCATACAGGATCAGTAATGTAATGTATACAGTGACTCCTCTTTTTATGTAACCTGGAGAAAATACTGTGAATTTACTTTTTTTTTTAGTAGACATCTTGCAGCTTGGTAACGGCACGTCCGCTGTTTCTTCTAGACGGCCCAGATGAGCCGGAGATCACCATTAAGCCATACGCCATCAGTGAGAGCGGTTTTGCTGCCAACGAGCTGGAGGAGGTGACGCTGAACTGCTCGGCTTCTTCCAACCCTCCATGCCACTACGTATGGTTTTATAACAACTCTCAGATGTCCACCGGTCAGATGTACGTCATCCCCAAGATCTCCCGCACCCAGACCGGCCTGTACACCTGCCTGGCGCAGAACGCCCACCTGAACACCCGCACCCAGAGCACCATCATCCTCACCGTCTACTGTAAGTGCCGCCCTTATTACATCTCCGTCTTGTCCACTCCTTACAATTCCTCCTCGGAGTCTCGCTGTCTGCTTGCTGTCAGAGAATAGGAACATTCTTACCTACATGCCAATGATGAGAAGATCTATAAACCCAATACTCGTCACAGCTGAGCGTTTGCTACTATTGTTTCCAGCCTCAGCAGCTAGGACAGGACCACCTTTGTTTGCTTTAGACCCTTTGACCATCATTCACTGAATACAAGCAGAGATCCTACAATTTGTGAGGGATTAAAGTGCAAAGTATATAAAAAAAAAGTTGTGTAAGTTGTGAGGTTCCCGGGATCTGCTGTCTGCGGCGTCTATGAAGTGCCGCCATCTGGTGCAGAGGCCAATACACCGCCCGGGGTATCGCACTCCATATTTCTCCGTCTCTTGTTCGCCGTGATAACTTGTAACCATCTTGTGTTTCTCTTCTTCTTGATGCTCAGCACCACTTCCAACGTTCTGTATGCTGGAGGCAATCGTCTTATATTGGGTTTATGTCTGACTTCCCAGAGGGGGTGACTGCACTTTGGGAACGGTGAATGCCCCCCTGACTTCAAAAACGGGGGTTCCCTGTTCTGTCTTCCAGAACTTGTACTTCTGATACTTGCTGATATTATTATATAAAGAACTATACAAAAGTTTTATGCAGGTGTGAAAAAAAAAAAGTGCTGCAAAGAAGCTTCAGAAATAGAAGAGTTCTGAGCTGATGGCACTGCTGGACATCTTCTGATTTTAGTTAGCTAAGCTTGTTGTGTCTTTCATCTGCTGCACTAAGTTTCCTTGGCCGAGCGCTGCGTCTCTGGTCATCAGTGTTGCACATTTTTTGCTGTCTCTACAGAAAAGCTTGAACAGTACATTATAAAACTACAGTCTGCTGTGAAATCTTTGCCTGGGAGAGACCTTGCTGATGCACTATAATTACCTTGTGTCTTGTTGCTGTTCTCAGTCTTCCCGTGGTGTGTGAGCTATGGAATGAAACTCTCTTCCACAACCTCACCTTTGTAGCAGACTTTGGCAGTTCCTCACCCAGTTTTAAGCCTCCTATACAGTTGTTTCAGTTGCAGTTAATGTAATTGGTCACTCCTACACCATGCTGTAATCCTACAAAATCCCATAGTACCTGGATGGAAGCGACGGGCAGTCACCAGATACTGATGATGGAGGCAACGGGCGGCCACCAGATATTGATGATGGAGTCGATGAGCGGTCACCAGATACTGATGATGGAGGCGACAGGTGGTCACCAGATACTGATGATGGAGGTGATGGGTGGTCACCAGATACTGATGATGGAGGCAACAGGTGGTCACCAGATACTCATGATGGAGGAGACAGTAGGTCACCAGATACTGATGATAGAGGAGCCGGGCTGTCACCAGATACTGATGATGGAGGCGACGGGCTATCACCAGATACTGATGATGGAGGTGATGAGGGGTCACCAGATACTGATGATGGAGGCGACGGGCGGTCACCAGATGCTCATGATGGAGGCGACGGGCGGTCATCAGATGCTGATGATGGAGGCGACGGGCGGTCATCAGATGCTGATGATGGAGGCGACGGGTGGTCATCAGATGCTGATGATGGAGGCGACGGGCGGTCACCAGATGATGATGATGGAGGCGACGGGCTGTCACCAGATACTGATGATGGAGGCGATGGGCGGTCCCCAGATACTGATGATGGAGGCGACGGGTGGTCCCCAGATGCTGATGATGGAGGCGACGGGCGGTCCCCAGATGCCGATGATGGAGGCGACGGGCGGTCCACACATGCTGATGATGGAGGCGACGGGCGGTCACCAAATACTGATGGAGGCGACGAGCGGTCACCAGATGCTGATGATGGAGGCGACGGGCTGTCATCAGATGCTGATGATGGAGGCGACGGGCGGTCATCAGATGCTGATGATGGAGGCGACGGGCGGTCACCAGATGCTGATGAGGGAGGCGACGGGCTGTCACCAGATACTGATGATGGAGGCGACGGGCGGTCCCCAGATGCTGATGATGGAGGCGACGGGTGGTCCCCAGATGCTGATGATGGAGGCGACGGGCGGTCCCCAGATGCTGATGATGGAGGCGACGGGCGGTCCACACATGCTGATGATGGAGGCGACGGGCGGTCCACACATGCTGATGATGGAGGCGACGTGCAGTCCACAGATGCTGATGATGGAGGCGATGGGCGGTCTCCAGATGCTGATGATGGAGGCGACGGGCTCTCCCCAGATGCTGATGATGGAGGCGACAGGCTCTCCCCAAATGCTGATGATGGAGGCGACGGGCTCTCCCCAGATAATGATGGGATTCACATTTCTCTTTTCTTCGTTCACTTTGGGTTTTGTTAATTGATAAACTATTAACCCTTCTATTTCTGGAAGCTTCTTAGTTTACAGCATTTTTTCCTCACCTGCCTAAAACTTTTGCACAGTCCTTTATATACATCATATTAGTTCACACTGATGTGTCCAGTGCAGGGACCTGACGGTGACAGGAGACAACAGTGACGGGCCGGGGGGGGACATGGCGAGGGTCGTGCCCGTTGATGTGTTTTTGGTGCATTCTCACTGTTTCTCGTGCAGATTTACCAGAGGGGTCTCCCACCTGCACAGCGCAGCCTCACGGTAACTACAAGGACGTGGCGCTGTGGTGCTCCTGGGCGGGGGGTCTTCCCCTGGCGCAGGTCCACTGGGTGCAACCAAATGAGCTCAACCAAGTCATTGTGTCAAACTCAAACACAACCCTGGTGAAACATGGCGGAGAGCTGCGGAACGGGAGCGTCTTCACCTGCACCATCTCCCACCCATCTCTGAAGAAAGACATCAACTGCAGCACCACCGTGGGTGAGTAACAACCGCGCTGCTCCACTGCAGGTGAGGAAACATCCAGTGTGAACACAGCCCAGCTGCCCCACATGCCGGAGGGTGTCTCCTTTATATAGAGGTGTTATCAGTCATTGTACAGGAGGAGGAGGAGGTGAGCTGTGATATCACCTATTGTGAATGGTGGATCCTGTGTTATCTACTGTATATAGAGGTGTTATCAGTCATTGTGCAGGAGGAGGAGGAGGTGAGCTGTGATATCACCTATTGAGAATGGTGGATCCTGTGTTATCAGCTGTATATAAGTGAGATAAAGAGACTTTGCCGTGTATCTGATCAGGGATAGCCGCTCTCTTCTCCTGTTCTGATCTTTCATTCTTCTGGGTAAAATCTGCTTTAGTTTTTGCAGCATCTTTGACATCTACCCTGCTGTAATGAGGAGGTGATGGTGGAAGCGCTGCGTACGGTTTGTTCATTCGTTGCGTTTTGCTCCTTTGTATCAGTGATGCCGCCCGGTGGCCCCAATTGCTCTGCGGTAGCCACAAAGATGAATGAGTTCATCATGTTGACGTGTGAGTGGAGCGGCGGGCTGCCCCGGATCACCCTGCAGTGGAATAACCATCAGATCGGAGACATAAAGGAGTCCTCCAACATCTACGTCTTCAAACCCGACCGGACGTACAACGGCAGATTATTCACTTGCACCGCGCTGCACCCCATGATGGCGGAGCCCCAAGACTGCCGCATCCAGCTCGGTAAGGAAAAACCCCAAAAAGAAAAGAAAGATGCTAATGCCCCAAAGTTTATAAATGTTCCACAGCTTGAGGATAATTTGGCTTAATTTTCAGGACAGGCGGTCACCCCTGAGCCCCCATAGCCTGAGGTCCAGTCACTGATGATGACGTGCCGGCCTCTGACATTTGCATTGTCCTTCCTTTTTGTCTTCTCAGTTATACTTTCACCATTATCACATACAGTGGTGTGAAAAAGTGTTCGCCCCCTTCCTGATTTCTTATTCTTCAGGACTTTTTGGTAGACCGTAGAATTCATGGTTCCATTTACCACAGCAAGTCTTCCAGGTCCTGAAGCAGCAAATCAGCCCCAGACCATCACACTACCACCACCATATTTTACTGTTGGTATGATGTTCCTTTTCTGATTGCGGTGTTACTTCTACGCCAGATGTAATGGGACATACACCTTCCAAAAGCTTAACTTTTGTCTCGTCAGTCCACAGAGTATTCTCCCAAAAGTTTTGGCGATCATCAGGATGTTTTCTGGCAAAACTGAGACGAGCCTTTGTTCTTTTTGCTCAGCAGTGGTTTTCATCTTGGAACTCGGCTATGCATGCTATGTTTGCCCAGTCTCTTTCTTATGGTGGAGTCATGAACATGGACCTTAACTGAGGCAAGCGAGGCCTGCAGTTCTTTGGATGTTGTTGTGGGGTCTTTTGTGACCTCTTGGATGAGTCGTCACTGCGCTCTTGGGGTAATTTTGGTTGTCCGGCGACTCCTGGGAAAGTTCACCGCTGTTCCATGTTTTCACCATTTGTGGATAATGGCTCTCACTGTGGTTCGCTGGAGTCTCAAAGCTTTAGAAATAGCTTTATAACCTTTTCCAGACTGCTAGATCTCAATTACTTTGTTTCTCATTTGTTCCTGAATTTCTTTGGATCACAGCATGATGTCTAGCATCTGAGGATCTTTGGTCTACTTCACTTTGTCAGGCAGGTCCTATTTAAGTGATTTCCTGATTGAGAATAGGTGTGGCAGTAATCAGGCCTGTGTGTGGCTAGGGAAATTGAACTCAGCTTCCCAAAGATGTGATAAACCACAGTTAACTTATATTTTAAGGGAGGAAGGGGGCAATAACTTTTTCACACAGGGCCCTGTAGGTTTGGATTTCTTTTTCCCTTAATAATCAAGACCTTCATTTAAAAACTGCATTTTGTGTTATCTTTCTCTAATATTTACATTTGTTTTGTGATCTGAAACATTGAAGTGACAAACATGCAAAAAAAAATAAGAGATCAGGAAGGGGGCACATACTTTTTCACACCACTGTAGTCCGCAGAATATTTGCTGATCGCTCCCGCTCCTTCGCTTTTCGCAGTGGCTCCCGTCTTGGACTCTCCGAATCTTGACGCCTCCATATTAGAAGGACACAGCGCCCAGCTGAGCTGTCACCTGGCGCTCGCCACCCCCAGCTCCGAAATCACCTGGTACGACAACGCCAACAAGGAGATAATCACCGATTCCCAGAAGTACGGCATCTACCGGGAGAGCGGGCTGTCGGTGCTGACGGTGCGGGAGACGGGGTGGGACACGGACAGCGGACTGTACCGGTGCCTGGCCTCCAACGCCGTGGGCAACACGTCTCTGTTACTGCGGCTGCGTGTGAACAGTGAGTACAAGCTGCCATCCTTATATTAATAATCCCCCTGATCTTCTGCTTCCCCGACCACCAGGGAGAAGAAACTCAATTTCCAAGTCTTTTGAGACTTTACCCACCCCCCCGGTCAAGCCAAAAGCCCCTGTTTATTTTAACCCTTTTTGCCTTTCCTTGACAGAATATCCTACGCCCCCCAACGTGACCATCAGTAAACTTCTCTACAGCCGGCAGCGGACGGAGGTGGATCTGGAGTGGATGACACAAGGCACCGGGGACCTGACCGGGTTTATGGTGCAGCGACAAGCCAGCATCCGATCCGTCCCTATCCCTAAGCGCTCCGTCCAGGCCGCTACCTGGGACACGGTGGCCAATGACATCGAGCCCGAAATCCGGGGGCACAAACTTGGAGGATTGGACCCTTCAATCGTATACGCCTTTAGGATACTGGCCGTCAACCATAAGACTACGGGATTTCCTTCTGAGGTGAAAACGCCAGGTACAATCTGATGTTCATGGGTCTGGTGCGAAAGTGTTGGTACCCTTCTAACCAAAGATACCAGTGCCGAGGGTGTGACGGACAGTTGACCTTACTGCCTTCTGGGGCCCGGACCTCCAGCATACAGATGTGAAGTGGTGCCGTCTGCTCCTTATTCCTTCCATACTCGTGTTCTTGTGGGGAATCTTGAGGATTTTCTAAGCAGTTTAGTTGATTTGCAGAAACATTTCACCCTTCTACTTTCCCCAGTGGTCAGTGAGGATGCACGATATATAGGGTGTACTTAATTTCCGACCTTTTTTTTTTTTTTTTTTAGTTGCTTCTCTTATTGACCCTTAAAGGGGGTCTTCAGTGACTTCTGAAAAGGATGCGAGGCGTCCTGATCAAAGAAAGAAAGTTACTTACCACAGGAATCCAGCGCTGTCCGCCAGGATCGGAAGCGGTTATGTCCCGACCACTTGGCGCTGCAGCCAATCATCCTCATCGGCCAGCGATTGGTGGTCAGAACATCATCGCTTTTGGAGGTGGCGGGGCTGAGGCGTCGGGGAACTCTGGTGGTAAGTAATTCTTTCTTTTATGAGGCTGCTTTCCCTCCTTCATACTCTCCTTAACTCGGTGCCTGGGAAATATCAACTTGACCAAACTCTGTGTTAGGGTCTCACCGCCCGACGACCCGGCTGTAACGACTGAGTGGTCATGCGGTGTGTGCCTATACCCCGACTGTCCGCAGTCGCCATCTCCGGGTCATGTCCCTTATTAATCAGATTTTTCCATAAAGAATAATAATGGAATATTCCCTTTTATAACCAAGTAATTATTACACCTTAGTATCATTTGTTTTCCTTCCAGCCGATCCTCCGAATAACGTGTACCCTGCGGCTATTGGGGCCGGCTTTGCTGGTATGTTGGTGGCCAGTGTGGCCAGTCTCCTAGTTTTCCAGTACATTGTCCGGAACCGCGAGAACAATCCACGTGAGTGATGACGACGATCCTAAGTCCGGATTTTGGCGTGGCCTTCCTGCTCACGATGCATGGCGTCCACGTAGATGACATCAGCTCATTAGTATCAGAAGCGGCTTCATACAAACAGGAGGGTCCTATTTTTTTTTTTGCTCTGCCCCCCCTGCTGTGTAATACATAGGGGACTGCACAGTCCTTATTCTTTACACTGAATTACAGGGGTATTTTAGCCAGAAGCCTCCATCATGAATATATTGGATCAGTGATGATCGGTCGGACCCTCCCCGATTACCAGCAGAGACGACCACTGTCCCCCCGACTTTCCCATTCGCAAGAAAGCAGTTAACGTGTGAATGGAGCGGAGACGATCGCTGCGTCCGGCTGGAATAACTCTCAATATTTTCTAACTCTCGTATTATTTCTCTTACTTCCATCGCCATCTCCAGGATTGCACGACTTGTTCTTCAGACCGTAAGTAAAATACTTGCATGAGTTGTGAAAGGATTTGCAACTAATTTTATTGCTTTTAAAAAAATAGCAGTGTCGCAAATGATTAAAAAGCCGCTCATTTTTGTGTATACAGCTCCTATGCTGAGCTATGTGTGTCACTGACTGCAAGGCCTGTCTGGTGTCGCTCGCTTCCGTCTGTCTCTTACTGACTGTCTCGGTCTCTTATTCTGCTCCTTAGCGCCCCGGCTGAGTCCCGAGAAAATATCCGCAACCCTGAAGATGCGGAAACCGCTGCGGATGGTGATGAAGGTCCTGCCAGTGCCGGAGATGCGGCGGCAGAAGCTCCTGCGGGGGGTAAGTGGCTGTCATCTCACTGTGTGAAGCCCCTGATGGTGCATATTAAAGGGGGTCTCCCGGTGTTAGGCCTAGTTCAGCTTATTTATGGTCAATGTGCACAACGGCTGCACACGGACTGCAAACTGGCCAATATCAGTCCGTGCGCACGAGCGATTTTGTGCAAAAATTGCAGCATGCTGTATTCTCACCCATCTTTGCAAGTAATGACAGGCAGGTCCTACACCCGTCCATAGCGTGGGCGATTGCACCGAGCCGCTCATAGACCGTCTGATCAGCCCGATTATTTCAGCATTTGGTTTTCTTAAAAGTTTAAGGCTTCAGGAGGCAAAAAAAAAAAACAGCCCCGATTCTCTGCCCCTTTCTCTGGACGCACGGTGAACGTCGGTGGCCGAGGAGGTCACTGCTGGGGTTTTCCTGGAATTTTACATGAGTCCAGACAGGAGGTAAGAGACCCGGGAAATGGCAAAATGGGATCAATTTTTCTTTTTTACCGTTCATGGTCTCCATTTCTTTATTAGCCAAAGAGACAGGACACGGAGATGAACATGGAAAACCAATGGCCACCAGGTCTCCGTTAGTTCTGCCCCTTTCATACAGTCTTAGAGTTTATAGGAAGGGTCTCCCTTATTACCTGGGTCTCTGGAATCACCGTCCGGACTGATATATTGTGTAAACTGTGCGGAGAATTTGCTGCTTTTACATTTTTTTTTTGTTATTTCTCCTTTTAGCATCTGCTCCCAGTAAGGCGGAGGTGCCCCTGACCCCGATGTCTCCATCCTCAGAGGAGCCTCCGGTCAATGTCACCATCACGGTGACGGCGTCGTCCTAGATGAAGGAGTCATCATGGAGGAGCAGGGAAGTAACCGCAGAGATCCTGGACCGCCGGGATCAGTACCTTACCGCACAATGCACCATCACAGACGTGTTATAAGTTCTGATTGGGGGCTGTATGTCGTCACATCCGGGTGTTATTGGGAGTTACTCTGAGTTAATACCTCCGACATTTAATAGCTTCTTTACTAAGTGAAAAAGAGAGGACTGATCACCACTAAGATTGGCTTTCTGTAAATACGTTACTTTCATGATCAGAAATTCCTTTAATATTTCGGATCTGATGGGATTCAGACTTGCACCCGGTGTGTTTTTTTGTACATAGTTCGCAATAAAAACTTTGCACCTAAAACTGGAAAAGCCCTTTAAGATCTGACGTCAGCGCTTCCCGAGCGCCACTTATGATGACCAGGCCCCCCGCGATGTCACGGCACCTATAAGACCAAATCTCGCGAGCTGTCATGGAGGCATTGGTCACCACGAGGTTTCCACGTCGCCGGCATTCCCGTGCCAGCTGGGGAGGACGCATTGCCCTGGTCCGGTGGCCGCAGACTACTGATGTGGACACCGGACTTTGGCTCCTACAAATCTTTTTTCCTCTGTTATTTTCCATCTGTGAATGGAAGTAAAAAAAAAAAAAAAAAAAAATATATATATATATATATATATCTATATATATATATATATCTATATATATATATATATATATATATATATATATATATATCTCTTCTTTGTTTGCAAGCAGAGATCTCGGACATAGAAAGATTGGAAAGTTGCAGTATATTGTCACGACTTCTTCTAATGCAGAATTCGGCAGCTTTCTCATACTTTCTTTCGGTTCTTTCCCATTTTCCACACCTCTGCTTGCTGCCAGTGAATGGTTTACATGTCGGGTGTCGTCGCAGTGTGTTCCTGAGATTTCCAGCACCTTGTCGGCACTCGCAGCTACATTAAATGACCACACCAGGCGCCCGGCTCGTATATTAGGCATCTGTCTTTTTAATAACATTATATTACAATAAAACAAAACAAAAAAAAAACCCCCGAAAAACACAAAATCCTACAACAGTTCTGTACAAACGACTACAGAATAATTCAGCTTCTTTCTTAGGAAAATAAAGTCATTTTTTTTTTCTATGATAAGAAATAACACTTTATACTTTATAATTAAAACTAAGAACAAGGCAGCAAATTGTGAGCGGAGGTCCCGCGGCCCGGGCGGTCTCCACGGATCGCGGCGTAGATCAAGTACGTCAAGAGTATATACACGGGGAATGGACATAAACCTGTACAGTCCCGGAAAGTGCTGCACTATGGGCACATGGAGGATGGGACGCAGCGTGGGGGGACTACAGGTCCCAGATGGGCCGAGTGACATAAGATGCAGCGAGACAGCCACTCGCGCAGACTGAATGCATCAATCAGCCGCCGTAACGATATATATACTTCTTGTATCAGTTCATTGCTGTTTAAGATCTCTGCTTGCTGTCTTGGTCGTGTGATGGACACAGAGATCATAAAAACTATGAAAATGATGCAGAAAGTATTCCAGACAAAGCTGGGTTTCTATGGACCCCGAATAAGTTTAATGTGAGCCGTGTAAGAAAGTTTTGCAAACTTTTTTTTGGAGTCAAAGTTTGCCTTGTGTGAATAAGCCCCACTGCAATGGGCACGGTGGGGTTTCTCTTGGGGGGGCCGGATGCACTTTTTCCATGCCAGATCCAGTCTGAATAATAAAATCCTTCATGAGCTCCGTGGCGTTACGTGAATAGTGGCGCATGTATAATACCGCTGCACCGGGTTATTAAGAAGCCTCCATGACACCTGAACATAACGCGATCTACAAGTCTCATTGTGTCTTGGCTACGGCCGACGTCCTCCTATATATATACCGATATAATAACCATTAGCATCTGCCAGGCTCATCGCACTCCTGGCATAAATAATACGCGACACTTAGAACAGCGCCATTATAATAAATTACACCGCAGCCGGACAGGAGCTGCACCGAGAGAACGTCTCGTGGCTGAACAGGGGGTCATCTCTGAGGGAAGGAAGGGGGCCGGGGCCAGTCTGCGGGAAAACGTGCAAAAATAAAAAGATATCTAGAGGAATCACAGGTCCTAAATGCAGGTACTCCCATTATTGTCAGGGACACGGGTGCAGCTGGTTTCCACATACAGAGCAGACACGTGGAAGGCAGTCGTGCCCCCCATCAGCCGGAGACGTACAGATGTCAGTAATTATGGACGAAGCGATTTGCTCCGAGCACGGACTCCCTCCCGGGATGGAGGATCAGAGGCGATGTCTGCCGAACAGAGCAGGAACAGTCCCCCAAACTCCAACCAAAATCACAATGTTTAGATATTAAGTGAATTAGAAATCTAGGGTGCGCCTCAAAGATGCAGGAAGCTGAGATAGGTGGAACTGTTTGCTCGGCCGTTTGCAGCCATCGCCTCAGTATTACCGCCAACCTGTGCGCTCATTGCACCCACATAGGTGAGTCTGGTATTAAGCCGCACAATGGGGCCCACCAGGAAGCAAAGACAGAAACCCACCTCACTCCCAGGAAGCCCTGAACAGATCTACTACAACATGAGGCAACCCAAACATCTCACCCACCGAAGCCCTTCTGAGTGTCACACGGGGGGGGGGAAGTGAAATAGAAAGGCTTTTATTTAGTCCTGTCTCTTGCAGAGGACTGTGGAAGGTACGTAGACGATTACTTTCTAGTTCCTCTGTATCTGCTGCCATCGCCGAACCAGAGAGGAGGACGTGGCCCTCCACCTTCCACCCTGGCCAGCGAGGATAGACAGTTGGCCCAGCACAATGGCTGCCACCACGATTTACAATGAGAGGCGGCGCGTTAATACATCACACAGACAATGCTACGGATCCGACCCTACAAACATACATACATCTCACTTCTCAGGGCCTTCATTGCAGCTCGCTGATGTGACCGGCCGTCGCTGCGCCACATCGTGGGTGACCTATATTTTGCTTCACCCCCACCTTCCCCCCTTGTCAAAATACAGGGAAAAAAAATAGATAGTTGCCGAGTGTCGTCTTCTTACACGACTGTACAGGACTAGGTCGTTACTGATTATTAGAACGGTCAATTAGTGCATAAGTAATATTAAATAATATCTTTATATAATTTAATCACATATAACACGGACAGAGCAAGGACTAAAGTGCTTCTCTCCGCCATCCACGCCTGTCCGCCCCTGGCCACCATCTTACTATATTTACAGGCCGAGTAACGACACCGCGCCACCTGCACAGCTAAAACCAACTCTAAACCGCCATTATCTGCCATGATTGGTTGTACCAAAAGTCACGGGACAGATCGGGACGCCATATGCAAAAAGTACAATGTCCAATTCGGTTCTGTCCGTCATGATTATTTCTCCCACAGGTCACCAGGGGTATGTTTTCTGTATACGGTAGACTAGGCTTTCCTACACAGTGCGTATACCGGCCTGGCGTGTGTCACGGAGACACGATTGAGGGTCCTACCAATGCATCAGCTGCTTTTAGACATTTCTGTTGTAGTGAGCAGAGCAGCCATATCGGCACTGGATATAAATAGTGAATCTCGTGTGCCCCCGGGGACAGGTGGGACGATGTCGGCACAGGTGATGTACTTGTCCCCGTGGACCCAAAGCACGACTGCGTTACGTTGTAATGCGTGAAGTCGTCGTCCACAGTCGTGTGCTGCTGGTCTGAAGAGGAAAGTGCAGTCCTGGTCTCTGGTTCATGCTTCTGCTGTCGGCAGCTGCTGGCGGCCGGTGGAGCCGTCTAACGTCCAGGTCTGGTTTTCATCACAGGAACTTAGGACAATAGGAGTCGGTGATGTGAAGCCGCCATCTTCTTTTATACTGGAGCAACCGTCACCTGAGAATGTCAGGCAAGCATGGGTTTTATTCAGCCATAACCATGTCCTTCTCCATCCTCTACTACTCTCCCCATCATTTCCTCACCCACTACTACTCTCCCATATCCTTGTCCTCCTCCATCCTCTACTACTCTCCCATGTCTTAGTCTTCTATCCTCCACCATGTCCTCGTCCTCATCTAATACTCTCCCATATCCTCATCTTCTATCATCCACCATTTCCTCCTCAGTCCTCTACTACTCTCCCATATCCTTGTCCTCCTCCATCCTCTACTACTCTCCCATGTCCTAGTCTTCTATCCTCCACCATGTCCTCGTCCTCCTCAGTCCTCTACTACTCTCCCATATCCTTGTCCTCCTCCATCCTCTACTACTCTCCCATGTCCTAGTCTTCTATCCTCCACCATGTCCTCGTCCTCCTCAGTCCTCTACTACTCTCCCATATCCTTGTCCTCCTCCATCCTCTACTACTCTCCCATGTCCTAGTCTTCTATCCTCCACCATGTCCTCGTCCTCCTCAGTCCTCTACTACTCTCCCATATCCTTGTCCTCCTCCATCCTCTACTAATCTCCCATGTACTAGTCTATTTTTCACCATGTCCTCATCCTCATCTAATACTCTCCCATATCCTCATATTCTATCCTCCACCATTTCCTCTTCAGTCCTCTACTACTCTCCCATATCCTTGTCGTCCTCCATCCTCTACTACTCTCCCATGTCCTAGTCTTCTATCCTCCACCATGTCCTCATCCTCTTCAGTCCTCTACTACTCTCCCATATCCTTATCCTCCTCCATCCTCTACTACTCTCCCATGTCCTAGTCTTCTATCCTCCACCATGTCCTCGTCCTCCTCAGTCCTCTACTACTCTCCCATATCCTTGTCCTCCTCCATCCTCTACTAATCTCCCATGTACTAGTCTATTTTTCACCATGTCCTCATCCTCATCTAATACTCTCCCATATCCTCATATTCTATCCTCCACCATTTCCTCCTCAGTCCTCTACTACTCTCCCATATCCTTGTCAATCTCCATCCTCTACTACTCTCTCACATCCTCATCTCCTATCCTCCACCATGTCCTTGTCCTCCTCAGTCCTCTACTACTCTTCCATATCATCATCTTCTATCCTCCAACATGTCCTCATACTCCTCCATCCTCTACTACTCTCCCATGTCCTAGTCTTCTATCCTCCACCATGTCCTCATTCTCCTCAGTCCTCTACTACTCTCCCATGTCCTTGTGCTCCTCCATCTTCTACTAATCTCCCATGTACTAGTCTATTTTTCACCATGTCCTCATCCTCATCTAATACTTTCCCATATCCTCATCTTCTATCCTCCACCATTTCCTCCTCAGTCCTTTACTACTCTCCCATATCATCATCTTCTATCCTCCAACATGTCCTCATACTCCTCCATCCTCTACTACTCTCCCATGTCCTAGTCTTCTATCCTCCACTATGTCCTCGTCCTCCTCAGTCCTCTACTAATCTCCCATGTACTAGTCTATTTTTCACCATGTCCTCGTCCTCATCTAATACTCTCCCATATCCTCATCTTCTATCCTCCACCATTTCCTCCTCAGTCCTTTACTACTCTCCCATATCCTTGTCAATCTCCATCCTCTACTACTCTCTCACATCCTCATAACCTATCCTCCACCATGTCCTTATCCTCCTCAATCCTCTACTACTCTTCCATATCATCATCTTCTATCCTCCAACATGTCCTCATACTCCTCCATCCTCTACTACTCTACCATGTCCTAGTCTGCTATCCTCCACCATGTACTCCCCCCTTATTAAGCATTTAATAGGGGGTTTTCTGAGTAGTGGACAACCCCTTTAACCATCACCTTTATCTACAGAACATCACTCTTGTTTCCTCCATGGTCAACCATGAAGCCTGCTCTGCCTGGTCATGAGAGTTTTTGTATCCTCTGCATCTTCTCAGCTCCACCAGGAGAATCTCTCTGCCTATGACCTGAAGTCTTCTTCATCCACTTCCTAATACTGAAATCTTTGCGTCTCTTTATCAACATGTCCCTCACAGTCTTCTACCCGACCAGGAGACCTCTACGCTCTGTTCACACTTGGCTCTTTACATTCTACACATAATTGTGACCTTGCCTTAATCCATAGAACTGTAAATTCTCAATGGGCAAACCAGTCACGGACACACCACCCGGCGTCTTTAGTGGCCTCACCTTCATGAGAGGTGGCTTTCATTGCTGGTGCCCCGTCCTGGAGAGGGTCTCGGGCTCGGGCCTCTACGTCCTTCTCTTTCAGATCCACTTCTGCGTCTGGTGAATACTCCGGTTCCCCGGATGAAAAGATCACGGGCGCTGACACAGGACTGAGTGGTTTGCTTTCTTGGGTCTCCTCTTGGTAAGGAGCCCTGGCTGCGCCATTGCTGCTGTAAGAGTCATTGATTTTATTAAAACACCTGAGAGAAAAGAAGAAATAATATAATGTAGTCATCAGGCTGCGATAATGAGGGGCAGAGAGCGCTCAAGATGGATCATCGAGGAGTCAACCAAGTGTGTCTGGGCTGTTCTCAATCTGAAGACAACATGGGTGGTCATCAATCCCCCGATTCCAAACCGAATTACAATCCCCCGAACCCTGCCTAATGCCAGCCCAAGCCCTCAAAGTTGGGCTAGCACATCTACAATGCAACTCTCGAGACCCCTTTTCCAGACCGATTGACTCCAGTCCTAAATCCTCAACCGTGGGACAAGGACCGCTCTATCCCGCGAGTCCAAACTCAACCCAACAAGAATTCGGAACCGACCCATTTCCAATCCAATATCCGCTTGTAAGTAAAGGCTCAGAATGTCAACCAAGAAACAAGCGAGACCGTCACCTATGTGCTACACACAGGATGGAGGAGGGGACCCCGCTGCGGACATACTGACCCATTAGTAATCGTCGTAGTGCACTGGCCAAGTAAGGCATCAAGACAGAACATCTGGCCGCCTCAGCAACTGACCTGTTATTGTTGCAGCAGTTTCTGCAGTTTCGACACTCGGACGGGTCAGTTTGGGGTACAGAAGAATAGATAACACCTCCCTGAAATACAAAATATCCCCGGCGTCATGGACTGTATGATCAGATATGGAGCTCGCTATTATACACAGGGTGCTGATTATTACGGTGAACGTACATTGGACATACTGTGTGGCAGGTGGTCATATACAGGACACGTTCCCTTTAGAGAATTAGGACAGGTCGCATATAATTCTCCATTTAGGATGCCATTTACTCCATTATGGACGCTGTGATGCATGTGGGGGCAGCCATTGGTGATTGTCCCATTTCCCATATATCCTCCATGAATGTTCCCATTGATGAGACTTGTTCCTGGTAAAGTGGTATATTCAATCATTTGTCCATTGTGATCTGACCCTTGATAGAGATAACCAGGAGGCTCAAACTCTGAGGAAAGACCAACAGGGACGACAAGAATAAGTATGATATCATCTGGATCACAGTTTACATGTTCGTATGTAATAATCAGTATTATACTCCAGAGCTGCACTCACTATTCTGCTGGTGCAGCCACTGTGTACATACATTACATTACTGATCCTGAGTTACATCCTGTATTATACTCCAGAGCTGCACTCACTATTCTGCTGGTGCAGTCACTGTGTACATACATTACATCACTGATCCTGAGTTACATCCTGTATTATACTCCAGAGCTGCACTCATTATTCTGCTGGTGCAGTCACTGTGTACATACATTACATTACTGATCCTGTACTGATCCTGAGTTACCTCCTGTATTATACTCCAGAGCTGCACTCACTATTCTGCTGGTGCAGCCACTGTGTATATACATTACATTACTGATCCGGAGTTACATCCTGTATTATACTCCAGAGCCGCACTCACTATTCTGCTGGTGCAGTCACTGTGTACATACATTACATTACTGATCCGGAGTTACATCCTGTATTATACTCCAGAGCTGCACTCACTATTCTGATGGTGCAGTCACTGTGTACATACATTACATTACTGATCCTGAGTTACATCCTGTATTATACTCCAGAGCTGCACTCACTATTCTGATGGTGCAGTCACTGTGTACATACATTACATTACTGATCCGGAGTTACATCCTGTATTATACTCCAGAGCCGCACTCACTATTCTGCTGGTGCAGTCACTGTGTACATACATTACATTACTGATCCTTAGTTACCTCCTGTATTATACTCCAGAGCTGCACTCACTATTCTGCTGGTGCAGTCACTGTGTACATACATTACATTACTGATCCTGAGTTACCTCCTGTATTATACTCCAGAGCTGCACTCACTATTCTGCTGGTGGAGTCACTGTGTACATACATTACATTACTGATCCTGAGTTACATCCTGTATTATACTCCAGAGCTGCACTCACTATTCTGCTGGTGCAGTCACTGTGTACATACATTACATTACTGATCCGGAGTTACCTCCTGTATTATACTCCAGAGCTGCACTCACTATTCTGTTGGTGCAGTCACTGTGTACACACATTACATTACTGATCCGGAGTTACATCCTGTATTATACTCCGGAGCTGCACTCACTATTCTGCTGGTGCAGCCACTGTGTACATACATTACATTACTGATCCTGAGTTACATCCTGTATTATACTCCAGAGCTGCACTCACTATTCTGCTGGTGCAGCCACTGTGTATATACATTACATTACTAATCCTGTACTGATCCTGAGTTACCTCCTGTATTATACCCCAGAGCTGCACTCACTATTCTGCTGGTGCAGCCACTGTGTATATACATTACATTACTGATCCTGTACTGATCCTGAGTTACATCCTGTATTATACTCCAGAGCTGCTCTCACTATTCTGTTGGTGCAGTCACTGTGTACACACATTACATTACTGATCCGGAGTTACATCCTGTATTATACTCCGGAGCTGCACTCACTATTCTGCTGGTGCAGTCACTGTGTACATACATTACATTACTGATCCTGAGTTACATCCTGTATTATACTCCAGAGCTGCACTCACTATTCTGCTGGTGCAGTCACTGTGTACATACATTACATTACTGATCCGGAGTTACATCCTGTATTATACTCCAGAGCTGCACTCACTATTCTGCATAGCGCTGATTTCTAGTCTGGGCGGTGTCCTCTGTACAGTAACTTTCCTCCATTATTTGAGCTCAGCTTTTACTACAATGAACATACTAGGAGCAGCTGATAGAAGTTCTGATTGTTCTTTATAACTTACTGTGCAGGAGACTCTGCTGCCGATGTTTCAGGAGACATATAGCGATGAAGGTCATCAGGATCAGAACCATCCCGCCCAACACACAGCCCACGATCACATAGAGCATGTCTCCGCTCCGCGCCAGCGTGCTGGATGAGCTGGAGCTTCCCTGCCCTCCTCGATCTATGGTGGAAGGAGTGCTGAGCTGCAGCGCCGGGTACTCCGAGGCTCCGGGACTCCTGCGGGCTGCAATGTAATGGGGCAAAGACTGGCATCTGTGTGCAGTCACCCCGCACCCAGAGCGTCAGCGACGTCACCCCGCACCCAGAGAGTCAGCGACGTCACCCCGCACCCAGAGCGTCAGCGACGTCACCCCGCACCCAGAGCGTCGGCGACGTCACCCCGCACCCAGAGCGTCAGCGACGTCACCCCGCACCCAGAGAGTCAGCGACGTCACCCCGCACCCAGAGCGTCAGCGACGTCACCCCGCACCCAGAGTGTCAGCGACGTCACCCCGCACCCAGAGAGTCAGCGACGTCACCCCGCACCCAGAGTGTCAGCGACGTCACCCCGCACCCAGAGTGTCAGCGACGTCACCCCGCACCCAGAGTGTCAGCGACGTCACCCCGCACCCAGAGTGTCAGCGACGTCACCCCGCACCCAGAGTGTCAGCAACGTCACCCCGCACCCAGAGTGTCAGCAACGTCACCCCGCACCCAGAGTGTCAGCGACGTCACCCCGCACCCAGAGTGTCAGCGACGTCACCCTGCACCCAGAGTGTCGGCGGCGTCGCCCAGCAATGTATCACCTCGCTCTCACTGGGGCCCCGCGGTTTCCTGGCGCGGCCGCTCACCTTTAGTCTCGCAGATCATCACGTTGCTGTAGTCGCTCGCGCCCCGCTCGTTGAAGCACTGCATCTTAATGTCGTACGAGGTCTCCGGCTGCAGGTGACTGATCTGATGTTGCTTTTTGTTTCCTGTAATTAGACAATCATAGTTCTGGTTTCTTATACAAGATTCCCGTCAGCCCCTCTGGCCTCTGTCCTACCACCCACCCCCCCCGCCCCTCTAGTCTGGCATCTTTCCCCCTCCCCGTCTGGCCTCTGTCCCCCCCTCCTTCTCCCTCTGTCCTCTGCCCCCCCCATCTAGCCTCTGTCCTTCTCCCTCCGGCCTCTGTCCTCCCCGCCCGGCCTCTGTCCCCTCTTCCGACCTCTGTCCTACCCCCCCTCCGGCCTCTGTCCTACCCCTCTGGCCTCTGTCCCCCCCTCCTGCCTCTGTCCTCCCCCTCTGCCCCCCCCCTCTGGCCTCTGTCCCCCCCCTCCAGCCTCTGTCCTCCCCCCTCTGTCCTCCCCCCTCCAGCCTCTGTCCTACTCCCCTCTGGCATCTGTCCTACCCCCCCCCCCCCCCCCCCGGCCTCTGTCCTTCCCCTCCTTCTCCCTCCGGCCTCTGTCCCGGCCTCTATCACCGTCCCTCCGGCCTCTGTCCTCCCCACTCTGTCCCCCCCTCCGGCCTCTGCCCCCCCTCCGGCCTCTGCCCCATCCTCTGGCCTCTGTCCTCCCCACTCCGGCCCCCCCTCCGGCCTCTGTCCCCCTCCCTCCGGCCTCTGTCCTACCCCTCTGGCCTCTGTCCCCCCCTCCTTCTCCCTCCGGCCTCTGTCTCCCCTCCTTCTCCCTCCGGCCTGTCCTCCCCTCCGGCCTCTGTTACCCTACCTCCGGCCTCTGTCCTCCCCACTCTGTCCCCCCCTCCGGCCTCTGACCCCTCCGGCCTCTGTCCTCCCCACTCCGGTCTCTGTCCTCCGGCCTCTGCCTCCCCCCCTCCAGCCTCTGTCCCCCTCCCTCCGACCTCTGCATCCCCCCTCCGGCCTCTGTCTTCCGGCCTCTGCATCCCCCCTCCGGCCTCTGTCCCCCTCCTCCGGCCTCTGCCCCCCCCCTCCGGCCTCTGTCTTCCCCCCTCTTTCCCCCCCTCCGGCCTTTGCATCCCCCCTCCGGCCTCTGTCCCCCTCCTCCGGCCTCTGTCCCCCCCTCCTCCGGCCTCTGTCCCCCCTCCCTCCGGCCTCTGCATCCCCCCTCCGGCCTCTGCCCCCCTCCTCCGGCCTCTGTCCCCCCCTCCTCCGGCTTCTGCCCCCCCCTGACCCCTCCTCCAGCCTCTGCCCCCCCCTCCGGCCTCTGCCCCCCCGACCCCTCCTCCAGCCTCTGCCCCCCCTCCTCCGGCCTCTGTCCCCCCCTCCGGACTCTGCCGCCCCCCCCCTCTGTCCTCCCCACTCTGTCCCCCCCTCTGGCCTCTGTCCCCTCCGGCTTCTGTCCCCCTCCTCCAGCCTCTGTCCCCCCCCTGACCCCTCCTCCAGCCTCTGTCCCCTCTCCTCCGGCCTCTGTCCCCCTCCTCCGGCCTGTGTCCCCCCCCTGACCCCTCCTCCAGCCTCTGTCCCCCCCCCTGACCCCTCCTCCAGCCTCTGTCCCCCTCCTCCGGCCTCTGTCCCCCTCCTCCGGCCTGTGTCCCCCCTCCTCTGGCCTCTGTCCCCCCTCCTCCGGCCTCTGTCCCCCTCCTCCGGCCTGTGTTCCCCCCCTGACCCCTCCTCCAGCCTCTGTCCCCCCCCTGACCCCTCCTCCAGCCTCTGTCCCCCTCCTCCGGCCTCTGTCCCCCTCCTCCGGCCTGTGTCCCCCCTCCTCCGGCCTGTGTCCCTCCCCTCCTCCGGCCCCGGCGCTCACCTTCCACCATGTCTCTCTTGTAGTCACTGTCATTGTCGCTGTCCGTGGGCCGGTAGTAGATGTAGAAGCCTTGGATCGGGGTGTTGTTGTTGTTTGCTGGAATATACTGGAGAACAACAGAAGAAAAACTGTAAGACGTCCGGTATATAAGGAGCGTAGAGAGGAAGAGGAGAGTCGCTCACCGTCCACTTCAGCAGGATCTCCGAGTCCGTCACTGCCTCCGTGTGGTCGATACGAGGACCGACGATCAGGGGGTTGGGGAGGCGGCTGCTGTATCCGGCCACTTGGTACGGGCGGGACACTGTACTGTGCCGGCTCTCCCCATATGTATTAATGGCGATAACTCGGAATTTATACACTGCACCTGTCAAGAGGAGTCAATATGCTCAGCAGGTTATAACAGCCATCCAGGTAACGGCTACAGGCAGCTCCCATCATACCTGGCTCCAGGTTAGAGACCTCCACGGACAGCATAGACGGAGGGATGTTCTCTGCAGCCATCATCCAGGCCTTCCCAGTCTTCCTATACTCCACTTTAAAGGAGGTTATTGGGGAGCCGCCGTTCGCTCTTGGGATCCACGTCACATATACGGAGGTCTCCGATGCAGTGGAGATGGTGGGACGGTCGGGGGCTTCAGGGACTAAAAGTGGGAGATGGAGATGCAATTAAGAATGGTGAATGCAGAACAAAAGGGGTAAAACATGAATTACCAACCTCTCTGCGGCACCGGACAACGCCACATCTACTACCTCTGCTGTAACGGCAACTCCGCTGCCCCTCCTGCGCTGCCAGAGACCCCGCTGCCCCTCCTGCGCTGCCAGGGACCCCGCTGCCCCTCCTGCGCTACCAGAAACCCCGCTGCCCCTCCTGCGCTACCAGAAACCCCGCTGCCCCTCCAGCACTGCCAGCGACCCCGCTGCCCCTCCTGCGCTGCCAGAGACCCCGCTGCCCCTCCTGCGCTGCCAGGGACCCCGCTGCCCCTCCTGCGCTACCAGAAACCCCGCTGCCCCTCCTGCACTGCCAGAAACCCCGCTGCCCCTCCTGCACTGCCAGAAACCCCGCTGCCCCTCCTGCACTGCCAGCGACCCCGCTGCCCCTCCTGCACTGCCAGCGACCCCGCTGCCCCTCCTGCACTGCCAGCGACCCCGCTGCCCCTCCTGCACTGCCAGCGACCCCGCTGCCCCTCCTGCACTGCCAGCGACCCCGCTGCCCCTCCTGCACTGCCAGCGACCCCGCTGCCCCTCCTGCACTGCCAGCGACCCCGCTGCCCCTCCTGCGCTACCAGAGACCCCGCTGCCCCTCCTGCGCTGCCAGGGACCCCGCTGCCCCTCCTGCGCTACCAGAAACCCCGCTGCCCCTCCTGCGCTACCAGAAACCCCGCTGCCCCTCCTGCGCTACCAGAAACCCCGCTGCCCCTCCTGCACTGCCAGAGACCCCGCTGCCCCTCCTGCGCTGCCAGGGACCCCGCTGCCCCTCCTGCGCTACCAGAAACCCCGCTGCCCCTCCTGCGCTACCAGAAACCCCGCTGCCCCTCCTGCTCTACCAGAAACCCCGCTGCCCCTCCTGCACTGCCAGAAACCCCGCTGCCCCTCCTGCACTGCCAGAAACCCCGCTGCCCCTCCTGCACTGCCAGCGACCCCGCTGCCCCTCCTGCACTGCCAGCGACAGCGTTGCCCCTCCTGCACTGCCAGCGACCCCGCTGCCCCTCCTGCACTGCCAGCGACCCCGCTGCCCCTCCTGCACTGCCAGCGACCCCGCTGCCCCTCCTGCACTGCCAGCGACCCCGCTGCCCCTCCTGCACTGCCAGCGACCCCGCTGCCCCTCCTGCACTGCCAGCGACCCTGCTGCCCCTCCTGCACTGCCAGCGACCCCACTGCCCCTCCTGCACTGCCAGCGACCCCGCTGCCCCTCCTGCACTGCCAGCGACTCCGCTGCCCCTCCTGCACTGCCAGAGACCCCACTGCCCCTCCTGCACTGCCAGCGACCCCGCTGCCCCTCCTGCACTGCCAGTGACCCCACTGCCCCTCCTGCGCTGCCAGCGACCCCGCTGCCCCTCCTGCACTGCCAACCACTGCTCCACATATTCTACCTCTGCTGTACGGCCAGCCCCGACATCTCTGCTGCATCTCCTGACAACCCAACCACCACTGCACCTCCTAACTCTGCTCTCCTCCACTCCTATCACCCCCAGTCTTATGCCGGCCTTTTCGACAAGTTGTAATGCCTCCGATTTGGTGCCAGCCCTCCTGACATATTGTTGTACAAACCCATCTATACTGATTCATTTTCCCCCCGATCATTGATGTACAATAAATAATAAACTAATAACTACATGAATCCTCAGTTCCCCCAGTACCCAGGGGTGCAGAGTAACACATGGATGAAACAATGATCTGGGTCACAGATGAAGTGAATGTAGTGTTAGTGACGGGGAAGGGGATGGACGTAGCGGTGGTCCTCTCAGCCCTGCTGGTAGATACTTACACAACACAATCCCCTTTGGGCAAAGAGAGCAGGAAACAAAGAGAAGATTAGTGAGGAGAGGAAAGAGTTAAACACACAAGAAATATCACAGGTCAGAAAAAAAAAGCTCAATCTCCATCCTGAGCATTACTGTGAAGGGTTAACACATCTGAATGGCGCAGCCTTCATACATATACAGGTGACTACTATGTATTGTTCTCTGTTATCAGCCATGTTAGAACCAGAAGCGACTGCCTGCAGCACAGGTGAGGAGAACCTTACTGACTATCACACCGCGTGGATCCAGTGAGGAGATGTCGCCGTGGACGGACTCACCACTGCTGTGCCGGAAAGAGTCCTTCTGCACCGGGGAGATGACCTGCTTGTGTCCTCCCACCGGGGGGGACGGAGCCAGCGTGTTCTTAGAGGACGAGCTCTTCTCTGTGCAAAATAAAGAACAATCTGAGGTCAGGTTGTGCTCCAAAACATTATGTGCTGACGTGTAACCGGCCGGGCATTCACCTTACAGCTGGGTCATTAGGAAACAGTCAGCAAGACACCAACTAAAGGCCGCTAGAATGGAGGACAGGAAGATTCCTACATCTGCTGCAGTCTGGTGGACAGTCAGACTAAGCAACCAGGGGATGTGGGAGATTACAGCTAAGAAGTCAGGAGAACAGTGAGTGCAGCTCTGGAGTATAATACAGGATGTAACTCAGGGTCAGTAATGTAATGTATGTACACAGTGACTGCACCAGCAGAACAGTGAGTGCAGCTCTGGAGTATAATACAGGAGGTAACTCAGGATCAGTAATGTAATGTATGTACACAGTGACTGCACCAGCAGAATAGTGAGCGCAGCTCTGGGGTATAATACAGGATGTAACTCAGGATCAGTAATGTAATGTATGTACACAGTGACTGCACCAGCAGAATAGTGAGTGCAGCTCTGGAGGATAATACAAGATGTAACTCAGGATCAGTAATGTAATGTATGTACACAGTGACTGCACCAGCAGAATAGTGAGTGCAGCTCTGGAGTATAATACAGGATGTAACTCAGGGTCAGTAATGTAATGTATGTACACAGTGACTGCACCAGCAGAATAGTGAGTGCAGCTCTGGAGTATAATACAGGATGTAACTCAGGATCAGTAATGTAATGTATGTACACAGTGACTGCACCAGCAGAATAGTGAGTGCAGCTCTGGAGTATAATACAGGATGAAACTCAGGATCAGTAATGTAATGTATGCACACAGTGACTGCACCAGCAGAATAGTGAGTGCAGCTCTGGAGTATAATACAGGAGGTAACTCAGGATCAGTAATGTAATGTATGTACACAGTGACTGCACCAGCAGAATAGTGAGTGCAGCTCTGGAGTATAATACAGGATGTAACTCAGGATCAGTAATGTAATGTATGTACACAGTGATTGCACCAGCAGAATAGTGAGTGCAGCTCTGGAGTATAATACAGGAGGTAACTCAGGATCAGTAATGTAATGTATGTACACAGTGACTGCACCAGCAGAATAGTGAGTGCAGCTCTGGAGTATAATTCAGGGAGCGGCTCACCTTTGCTGGTTCGGAATGTCAGCATGGCGGGTTGTCCCTCGCCCGCTGCGTTCCTGGCCACCATCAGCACCTCGTACAGGCTGGCCGGCTCCAGTTCGGTGAGGTGGAACTCGTTCTCGCTGGCCGGGACTCGTATAGAATTCCAGGCTCCGGCCACGTTTCCGTCATCGTCCAGCTATGGAGGTGAGAGATCACTCAGTGACTTGTAGGATCGGACATGCCGCTCGCTCTTACAGGACGGTGTATGATGGCGCTCACCTTCCGGTAGCGCACAAAGTAGGCATTTATCGGCAGACCGCCATCCCGTCCTGATCGCCACACCAAGAAATACATGTCCGGCTTGGTGGCTTGTGGGGGGCTGAGGATGATGGGAGCTTCAGGTAACATGGTGGCATTGACAGGCTTGTCTGTGGGGGCCCTGCTGGCATGGACGGGGTCTTCAGTAGTCCTGGGGGCCACATCCACACGTATCGTGCTCATCTCATAGGGAACTAAGGGATTAAGTGCAACAAATCAAATCAATCCCATTAATTGCAGGAGTCAATGTGCATCCCCCCAAACTATCCGGACCCTCGGACAGCTGGGTGATCACCAGTATAGTGGCCATTACAGCAGACTGCACAACTGAGCCGGCCTGCCATTCAGGAGTGTAGGAAAGCTGGATGGCATTAATAAAGGCGGTCACATTGGTTATCACCCAGACGGCAAGGACAGATAAGGTCACTAGGCAGCTCGGCCGTTCAGGAGATTTGGTAAGTTGGGTGCCCATCTCCACAATGTCAGCAAAAATTTCCCAACTAAGCAGAAGTTTGGAAAAGTTGGGTGACGATCTGACCTGGAAGCTGTAACATCAGCCATATTGATTGTCACCCAACTGTCTAAGAACCCTGAAAGGCAAATCTGACTGATACCCGGGAGCAGAGGGATAAAGTATTCCAGATTTGCCAGAAGTTATGAATAATCTCACCAAGACCTGTAATGGCAGTCACATTGGTTGTTACCCAGCTGTCCCAGAGCCCTGAAAGGCAAATCTGCCCGGTGATGAATGGAGGCCATGGGTTTATTGTTGCAGGATTGGGTAGATGTGACCTTCAGTCTGAGAAGCTGGATGGCACCAGAGTAATGACGGCCTTCTGGTCGGGAACCCAGCTTTCCCAGGAGCAGATATAACGCAGGGACAGCTGAGGATGGACACGGGGGGCTCATATCTGCTATTCACACCCCGCACACAAACAGGGTGAGCGGCATGAATCACCTCTGCAGACGGAAACTGCGAGGCCGGGAAAATACCATCAGCGAACAGAGGCTCCAGTATGAGACGAGGCGGGTGCCGCACATGAACGGCTTGGAATTATATAGCCCCCCGGAGCACAAAGCCCGAGAGGTGCTCGAGAATAAAAGGTGTCAGAGATATTGGCATATGGGTGCGATGCAAGACAGTGGCCAGTAGGGGGCGACATATGGCTCTGACCAAGTCCCACAGTGACGCAGGGACCAGTCATTACCCCAATATCTTCTAAGGGGTAGAAAATGAATCTAACGGACCCCATAAGGAAAACTTTTAGCACAAATGAGAAAAAAAAACTTCATAACGGAGATACGGGGAATAAAAATAAACTTCTTTGCTGGAGCCACGCGTTTCGGGCAGCTCCATGGCTCATTATTCTTCTCCACTCACATCCAGACCTGGGTTGGTTTCTGATGGCGGGGTCACACGCCGGCGCGGTCACAACGACGCTACGAAGCTTCGATCATTTCACTTTAGATGTTTGCAGGAATACGAAGCGTCTGAGGAACTTACCGACCGTCAGCGTGGCCTCCGCCCGTGTCCAGCCAAACTGATTAGACGCCTCGCAGACGTATCTGCCAGCGTGCGGCCCCCGGACCGCTGGAATGTGCAAGGAGCTGGATCCCGCCTGGGACATGACCACATGGACGGGGTCCTGGCCGCCCGCCGCCCTGGACTGCGAGGACTTGCGCGGCTTAGGACGCAGGATATGGGACGGGTGACTGCTGATGGGTCCGTTGCCGTCAAACCAGCGGATGAAGGGTGTGGGCTGACCGGTGGCGTTGCAGGTCAGGGTCACCCATTCTCCATTCACAACGCTCACACTTGTAGGGGGCGACACGATGGAGGGTCTGGAGCCGGATTCTGGAAGGAATCAAGTGGTTACAAGTCAAAAACTGCCGCTCCCATCACCCAGCTTTCCCAGGAGCCAGAATGGAAAACCTCTAGGAGGCACAACCCACCAGAGCCCCCCAATGATCACTCAGCCCCCAAGAAGGAAGAGCTGAGATGAGTACAGACTCCATAGTAAGTGGCCGCCGTATACTTCCGAGAGCGCTCCTGCCCGGAAGGGTGTGTGATCTGTGAGGGCCCCGGACCCCCTAATCAGTTCATTGAGGGGGCTACAATATATCAAAAAAGTGTAGTTACACTCCCAGGACTTTGTCCCTTTTTCTCATTGTTTCCGGATTGTAGAAAATCCGGAGTAAAAGGTGAATAATAATCTCAGTAAAAGATTTCTATCATAAAATCCCAAAACGGGGAAATTCTGCCTCTTCCCGTCACAGTTTATTACTACGTATCGATGCAATGCTCAGATCGGACAGCAGGTGGCGCTCTTGTATTGCTGTGTAGGGAACGGAAGAGAGGGAAATGGGAATGACACCGGCATTAGATGGCAGCAGCTCTCAGAACTGAGAAACGCGTCTTGTATCAGCCGAAAGTGCATGCGCAAAGGAGGCAACGCTTCCCCTTTAAGAAGTCTATAAGGTCCATCGTATATCATATTCACCCACCTGACTGTACCCGGAGTCTCGCTGCCGCCTGCACCGCCCCCACGCCGTTATCCGCCATACACTGATACATCCCAGAATCCTCCGCCATCACATTGGCTAGGTGGAGTTTGCTCCCGGACGGGCGGAGGCGCGAGGACGGAGGAAGCGTCTTGGAGTTGTGCAGCCAGGTGACTTTAGGCGGGGGGCTACCCTGCGACTCACAGGTAAAGCTGACAGCGGCCCCCAGCAGCACAGACTGGTCCTCAGGGGGCTGCGAAATATACGGGACTTCTGCAAAAGAAAAAAAGGGACAAATGTAAAAATAATCCAAAATATTAAACAGCCCAATGTGGTCATGTGACTATTCTCAACTTAGGCCTGCGCCCAAGGAGGCAACCTCTTCCTGGGCGGCGATATCTATTTGATCCCCTAAAATTGACCTCAGGAAACCAGTTAGTGTGTGATATTAAGCCCATCATGTAGTGGTAATCCAGTCTGCCATACAGGGACCCCACAACTCTCCATCCCAGAGTAGGGGGGCCCCTGGAGGAGTCATTGGCCCCATAAGTAGCAGCACAGTCTCTATGGTGACCTCTTTTAAATTTGTACTTTCTCCCCCACCCCCAATCTATGTCCAACTGTGGATATATGAAGGGACAATCAATAAATCACTGCGGATGTATTGGAGCTGCTCACAGACGGCACCGCATGGCAGCACATATAGATCCATGCGGTACAGCTGTCTCTGCTATAAAGGTAACGAGCCTTCCCAAAAAGAAGGGAAAAAACAGCTGTGACACCACTAGGGGCCGGACAGACGGCGGGGGGCAGCTCGCACTGGGGTCACTTTGTTTTTCTTGTTTTTCAATCATTTTCTCATTGCCCGTGCTGCTGAGAGTACCTGACCGCAGATCACTATAAACACACAGTGTCACAATGTATCAACCATAAACGATGCCATTACTATGATGCAGTCCTATGCTTTGTACCAGCAGAAAGAAAAGTGACAAGAAGGAGGAGTTACAATGTATCAACCATAAATGATGCCATTACTATGATGCAGTCCTATGCTTTGTACCAGCAGAAAGAAAAGTGACAAGAAGGAGGAGTTACAATGTATCAACCATAAATGATGCCATTACTATGATGCAGTCCTATGCTTTGTACCAGCAGAAAGACAAGTGACAAGAAGGAGGAGTTACAATGTATCAACCATAAATGATGTCATTACTATGATGCAGTCCTATGCTTTGTACCAGCAGAAAGACAAGTGACAAGAAGGAGGAGTTACAATGTATCAACCATAAATGATGCCATTACTATGATGCAGTCCTATGCTTTGTACCAGCTGAAAGAAAAGTGACAAGAAGGAGGAGTTACAATGTATCAACCATAAACGATGCCATTACTATGATGCAGTCCTATGCTTGGTGCCAGCAGAAAGAAAAGTGACAAGAAGGAGGAGTTACAATGTATCAACCATAAATGATGCCATTACTATGATGCAGTCCTATGCTTTGTACCAGCTGAAAGAAAAGTGACAAGAAGGAGGAGTTACAATGTATCAACCATAAACGATGCCATTACTATGATGCAGTCCTATGCTTGGTGCCAGCAGAAAGAAAAGTGACAAGAAGGAGGAGTTACAATGTATCAACCATAAATGATGCCATTACTATGATGCAGTCCTATGCTTTGTACCAGCAGAAAGAAAAGTGACAAGAAGGAGGAGTTACAATGTATCAACCATAAATGATGCCATTACTATGATGCAGTCCTATGCTTTGTACCAGCAGAAAGAAAAGTGACAAGAAGGAGGAGTTACAATGTATCAACCATAAATGATGCCATTACTATGATGCAGTCCTATGCTTTGTACCAGCAGAAAGAAAAGTGACAAGAAGGAGGAGTTTCCCAGAAGCCACCATTGCATAAGTATTGGCGCTAAAGACCCTAATAGTGGTGACCATCTCCAGTCCCAGCTGACAAGTTTTGGCGCCCCCTGCTGACCTGGCCTGTACAATATTTGCACACGGCGATCAGCAATAATTCCGGATTAGCGGCCGTTAAACTTGATGATCCAGAAAATAAATAAAAAAATAAAAAAAAAATGTGTAAATTACAAAATGAAGGATTTTCAATAAAACGTCGTTTCCATATATTTTCCTATGAGCTGAAAATTTCATTCCGTTTTTATTGCCGCAACGACTGGAACCGGGACAACGACCATAAAATCACATCATAAATATGGAGCTGGCACGAATGGAGGAAAGCGACTCCTGTGCCAGGAGGAGCAGCAGCGGCGCGAGCAGCCACATCTGGAGGGGACACGTCCTGCATTGTGCGAGGTTCCACGGCCGGAGCACGCCGAGGGGGGACCGCAGATCTGCGCCCTGAGATTTACGGGTGGGGGAGGGGCGGTGGTGATTGATGTGATCAGGAGCTGGTGTAAATCTCCGGCTTTAGGAGCCGTCTCCGGGTGATTAATGCCGGACTCGGCTCTGCAGACATAATGCCAACAGCGCCCTACGTGCGCCCCATCCATCACCGAGACGCCTTGTCCAACATAAGCGAGAGCCTGTTGTGGTGGCAACGGGAAGGTGCCAGCGAGGATGTGAGCGGCCAGCGTCACCGGGCGCCCATGCCAAAATAATGAGAGCGGCTATTACATAAGCCTGGAAATAAATCCAGATAATTGCAGAGTTCAGACCGCAACGTCGACAGAAAACCACATAAAAGCCAGAAGCAAATGTCCCCGAATATATAAAACACCTATAAAATAAGGAATATATCAAATATTCAATAAAAGCACCGTAAGCTCCGTGATCGAGGGGGATCATCAAATCAAAAGAGGGGATAATTAATTAGAAAGTCTCCTTAAAGGGATCCGGTCCCCGGGAAAGGCCTCCTGTGGTTTGGAGTATTTCAGGGGTGCAATGACCCCACTCACAAATGAGGACCACTATCCCCATCCTCCTCCATGCAGAGTAGGATGCTCAGGGGCGGGCACACAGGGAACCAATTAAATCTATGTCATGGCCCCTTTAAAAAAAATTTCTGAGGATCCAGTATCACAAAGATGATGGACGCCTTCACATCCCTCCGCAGCATTTATCCAACAGCATTATTAGGACTTCCGGGTGCCCGGCACATCGCTGTCCTCTCGGCGCCTCCTCTATTACAAGATCCAGGACCTGAGCTCCGTCTGATCGGTAAATGTGAGGCTGAGGAAGGTGGTCGGTCCGGGCGTCACGGTCCCTATAGGACGTGTGAAATACAGCCATCTGAACAAGGCCTGAAGACGTCGCTAAGCTGCGCGGTCTACGTCCCTAAATGATAACTCTGGAGCATCTTTTCTTAGAACTTTGCATTGTGTAGTTCCTCTGTTACACCTCCTGAAAATACATGACACAGTCAGAGACTGTCGGCACTAATCAGCTGCACAGAAATACAAGAGGACAAGAGGAATGGTACCGCCCAGTTATCAGGCTAGTCATGCATTTCCAGGAGGACCAGCAGAGGAAAAACTCAATACAGAATTGTTATTTTATGAGAAGTTAGCAGAGCGGATCAGTGTTCTACACCACACCGTCCCAGGATGCCCCCTATGTACACCACACCAGCCGGCCGTCTCTGGATGCCCCCTATGTACACCACACTGGCCGTCTCTGGATGCCCCCTATGTACACCACACCAGCCGGCCGTCTCTGGATGCCCCCTATATACACCACACTGGCTGTCTCTGGATGCCCCCTATGTACACCACACCAGCCGTCTCTGGATGCCTCCTATGTATACCACACCGGCCGTCTCTGGATGCCTCCTATATACACCACACCATCCCAGGATGCCCCCTATATACACCACACCGGCCGGCCGTCTCTGGATGCCCCCTATATACACCACACCGGCCGTCCGTCTCTGGATGCCCCCTATATACACCACACCGGCCGGCCGTCTCTGGATGCCCCCTATGTACACCACACCGGCCATCTCTGGATGTTCCCTATGTACACCACATCGGCCGGCCAGCTCAGGATGTCCCCTATGTAAACCAGACCGGCCGTCTCTGGATGCCTCTTATGTACACTACACCAGCCGTCTTTAGATGCCCCCTATGTACACCACACCGGCCGTCTCTGTAGGCCCCCTATCTACACCACACCGGCCGTCTCTGTAGGCCCCCTATCTACACCACACCGGCAGTCTCTGTAGGCTCCCACAGTACACCACACCGGCCGTCTCTGTAGGCCCCCACAGTACACCACACCGGCCGTCTCTGTAGGCCCCCTATGTACACCACACCGGCCATCTTTGGATGCCCCCTATGTACACCACACCGGCCGTCTTTAGATGCCCCCTATGTACACCAGACCGGCCGTCTCTGTAGGCCCCCTATGTACACCACACCGGCCGTCTCTGTAGGCCCCCTATGTACACCACACCGGCCGTCTCTGGATGCCCCCACAGTACACCACACCGGACGTCTCTGTAGGCCCCCTATGCACACCACACCGGCCATCTCTGGATGCCCCCTATGTACACCACACCGGCCGTCTCTGGATGCCTCTTATGTACACTACACCGGCCGTCTTTAGATGCCCCCTATGTACACCAGACCGGCCGTCTCTGTAGGCCCCCTATGTACACCACACCGACCGTCTCTGGATGCCCCTACAGTACACCACACCGGCCGTCTCTGTAGGCCTTCTATGTACACCACACCGGACGTCTCTGTAGGCCCCCACAGTACACCACACTGGCCGTCTCTGTAGGCCCCCACAGTACACCACACCAGCCGTGTCTGTAGGCCCCCACAGTACACCACACCAGCCGTGTCTGTAGGCCCCCACAGTACACCACACCGGCGGTCTCTGTAGGCCCCCACAGTACACCACACCGGACGTCTCTGTAGGCCCCCACAGTACACCACACCGGACGTCTCTGTAGGCCCCCACAGTACACCACACCGGACGTCTCTGTAGGCCCCCTATGTACACCACACCGGACGTCTCTGTAGGCCCCCTATGTACACCACACCAGCCGTGTCTGTAGGCCCCCACAGTACACCACACCGGCGGTCTCTGTAGGCCCCCACAGTACACCACACCGGACGTCTCTGTAGGCCCCCACAGTACACCACACCGGACGTCTCTGTAGGCCCCCACAGTACACCACACCGGACGTCTCTGTAGGCCCCCACAGTACACCACACCGGACGTCTCTGTAGGCCCCCACAGTACACCACACCGGACGTCTCTGTAGGCCCCCACAGTACACCACACCGGACGTCTCTGTAGGCCCCCACAGTACACCACACCGGACGTCTCTGTAGGCCCCCTATGTACATCACACCAGCCGTGTCTGTAGGCCCCCTATGTACACCACACCGGCGGTCTCTGTAGGCCCCCACAGTACACCACACCGGACGTCTCTGTAGGCCCCCACAGTACACCACACCGGACGTCTCTGTAGGCCCCCACAGTACACCACACCGGAAGTCTCTGTAGGCCCCCTATGTACACCACACCGGCGGTCTCTGTAGGCCCCCACAGTACACCACACCGGACGTCTATGTAGGCCCCCACAGTACACCACACCGCCCGTCTCTGTAGGCCCCCTATGTACACCACACCGGCCGTGTCTGTAGGCCCCCTATGTACACCACACCAGCCGTGTCTGTAGGCCCCCTATGTACACCACACCGGCGGTCTCTGTAGGCCCCCACAGTACACCACACCGGACGTCTCTGTAGGCCCCCACAGTACACCACACCGGACGTCTCTGTAGGCCCCCACAGTACACCACACCGGAAGTCTCTGTAGGCCCCCTATGTACACCACACCGGCGGTCTCTGTAGGCCCCCACAGTACACCACACCGGACGTCTATGTAGGCCCCCACAGTACACCACACCGGCCGTCTCTGTAGGCCCCCTATGTACACCACACCGGCCGTGTCTGTAGGCCCCCTATGTACACCACACCAGCCGTGTCTGTAGGCCCCCTATGTACACCACACCGGCGGTCTCTGTAGGCCCCCACAGTACACCACACCGGACGTCTCTGTAGGCCCCCACAGTACACCACACCGGACGTCTCTGTAGGCCCCCACAGTACACCACACCGGACGTCTCTGTAGGCCCCCACAGTACACCACACCGGCCGTCTCTGTAGGCCCGCTATGCACACCACACCGGCGGTCTCTGTAGGCCCCCTATGTACACCACACCAGCCGTGTCTGTAGGCCCCCTATGTACACCACACCGGACGTCTCTGTAGGCCCCCACAGTACACCACACCGGACGTCTCTGTAGGCCCCCACAGTACACCACACCGGACGTCTCTGTAGGCCCCCACAGTACACCACACCGGCCGTCTCTGTAGGCCCCCACAGTACACCACACCGGCCGTCTCTGTAGGCCCCCACAGTACACCACACCGGCCGTCTCTGTAGGCCCCCACAGTACACCACACCGGCCGTCTCTGTAGGCCCGCTATGTACACCACACCGGCGGTCTCTGTAGGCCCCCACAGTACACCACACCGGCCGTCACTGGATGCCCCCTATGTACACCACACCGGACGTCTCTGTAGGCCCCCACAGTACACCACACCGGACGTCTCTGTAGGCCCCCACAGTACACCACACCGGACGTCTCTGTAGGCCCCCACAGTACACCACACCGGACGTCTCTGTAGGCCCCCACAGTACACCACACCGGACGTCTCTGTAGGCCCCCACAGTACACCACACCGGACGTCTCTGTAGGCCCCCACAGTACACCACACCGGACGTCTCTGTAGGCCCCCACAGTACACCACACCGGCCGTCTCTGTAGGCCCCCACAGTACACCACACCGGCCGTCTCTGTAGGCCCCCACAGTACACCACACCGGCCGTCTCTGTAGGCCCCCACAGTACACCACACCGGCCGTCTCTGTAGGCCCCCACAGTACACCACACCGGCCGTCTCTGTAGGCCCGCTATGCACACCACACCGGCCAGACGTCTCTGGATGCCCCCTTATGTATCAGAACCCATATGCACAGTTCGAGTTGTACCTAAAAGAGATGCAGATGTTGCACATGGACGCTGGTACCCTAAATGCAAACCTTGTGGATACAGCGAGGAGCGGCACATCACACACTTCTCATACGAGGGCAGCACGGAGTTCTGCTTCTTACCTAGAATGACGACTGTATAATTGACCAGAGCGGTTCCCAGAGGTCCATGTCCGAGCTGACAGGAGTAGTTACCCCCATCCAGGGTGTCCACGTCCTCAATCACTAGATGGGTGTACCACAGCTTCCTCCGTCTGTCCGCCATAGCATCACGTCCATCTTTATACCAGCGAACTTGGAGATTCCCGGCGCCCCCGGCCGCACACTCCAGAGTCAGCGAGGCGTGCAGGTGAGCGGACAGTGTGTGCGTGATGACCGGCGGAGCGACACTGGCGTCATCCAGAGATGGATCTGGCCGAGAGGGAATAAAGAACTATAAGAGGACAGTCCAGACCATGAGAGTCCGTCGGCCCCCCGGGCACGCTACTCACCTCGTATAGCCAGCTTGTAGACCGAGGCGCTGATTTTCCGCTCATGGGTCATTGGATTATAGGCCGCACATCTATAGGGTCCGCGGTCCTCCAGCGACACATTGAAAATTTGTAGATTTCCTGAAGGTAAAATCAGGAACTTGTCTAAAAGACACAAAAGATATAAACTGTTATTATACAAAGTCCATCATACCTGACCTGCGATGTGAGGCTGCAGGCGAGGCTGATCTGTGCAGGTTCAGCTTCGAGGGGAGCTCCATTGGGGGGAGTCACGTGCCGGGTACCAGGAGCCCCTCCAAGCGCTAATCATGAAGAATGAGCCAGGGCTGCACGGCTGGCGGCCCGACTCTCCATAATGAGGGGGCACACATGCCATACAGGTGACCCACAAAGCTGCAGGCACCCCCAAGAAGCAGGGACCACAGGAGAACGATTTGTCCTGAACCGATGAGGGTGGTCCCCCCAACCACAAGGACAAGGGGGGCAAGGAAAACCCCTAAGGCACTGACGTACTAGAGGAGGTCCTGTCTCAGGATGGTGGGGTGTAGTGTCAGACTGCGGACCCTAAATCTGAGGTCCCTCAGACAACCACCTTGTGGCTAAGAGACCATATTAATAAGGGAAGGGCTCCAAACAGTTGTCATCTGCTTGTGCTTTTGGGGACCACGATTGTGATGGGAGCCCCGGGTCCAGTGACGGAGGCCTGGGTCCAGTGACGGGGGGTCCGGGTCCAGTGACGGGGGGGGCCAGGTCCAGTGACGGACCCTCTGGCATTGTTATGGACCATTTAATCTCGGCTATGGGGTCATTTCTCCATGCGGCCGCACCTGCTGATCGCTCCAGCCATTTCCCTTTCACTTTATAATGGATCTGGGCACGGGGGACACTTTGGGGGGCGCTGCAGTTGATAATCACGCTGCTTCCTTCATCAGCCGTCACTGTGACTTTTGAGGAGTTTGTAAAATCTTCCAAATCTGCAAAAACAAGAAGAGAAAATATCACACCATGAGTACGGACCTAGTGATCCCTATAGGATCTCATCCTGAGACATCGGGGTATCTAAGCCGCATGCCCTTCCGTCCACAGACCCTTCGCCCACAATACTCACATGCCATAGACACGGCGGCTGGCGCGCTTATTATAGAGCCAGAGCTAGAATTCATCATGCACTGATAATGTCCGACATGCTGGGGAGCGAGGGCCGAGATGGCGAGCTGCCCCGGATAGGCGTCCACGTCCTGACCGCCTCCGCTATCCAACAATTCTCCATTAAATAACCATGAAATGTGCGGCCGCGGCGACTCTGCAGAGCAAAACAACGTCACCCGGCTCCCCGGCTTCTGCACAGTGGAAAGGGGCTCAGACAGAAAGCGCAGAGTCACATCTACAGGAAGGAAGAAGGAGTCATTACAGTGACGGGAAAGAAATATTCACTCATAAAGACGCCTGTAGGTGGCGCCGCTCATGTGTTTCAAGAAAATCTAAGGAATTAGCAATAACTTCCCGCATTAAAGATCAAAGATTACTGTATGGATCCAGAGGTATGTTATGCATTATACCCCAGAGCTGCACTCACTATGTACATACATTACATTACTGATCCTGTACTGATCCTGAGTTACATCCTGTATTATACTCAAGAGCTGCACTCACTATTCTGCTGGTGCAGTCACTGTGTACATACATTACATTACTGATCCTGAGTTACATCCTGTATTATCCTCCAGAGCTGCACTCACTATTCTGCTGGTGCAGTCACTGTGTACATACATTACATTACTGATCCTGAGTTACCTCCTGTATTATACTCCAGAGCTGCACTCACTATTCTGCTGGTGCAGTCACTGTGTACATACATTACATTACTGATCCTGAGTTACATCCTGTATTATCCTCCAGAGCTGCACTCACTATTCTGCTGGTGCAGTCACTGTGTACATACATTACATTACTGATCCTGAGTTACATCCTGTATTATACTCCAGAGCTGCACTCACTATTATGCTGGTGCAGTCACTGTGTACATACATTACATTACTGATCCTGAGTTACATCCTGTATTATCCTCCAGAGCTGCACTCACTATTATACTGGTGCAGTCACTGTGTACATACATTACATTACTGATCCTGAGTTACATCCTGTATTATACTCCAGAGCAGCACTCACTATACTGCTGATGCAGTCACTGTGTACATACATTACATTACTGATCCTGAGTTACATCCTGTATTATACTCCAGAGCTGCACTCACTATTATGCTGGTGCAGTCACTGTGTACATACATTACATTACTGATCCTGAGTTACATCCTGTATTATACTCCAGAGCTGCACTCTCTATTCTGCTGGTGCAGTTACTGTGTACATACATTACATTACTGATCCAGAGTTACCTCCTGTATTATACTCCAGAGCTGCACTCACTATTCTGCTGGTGCAGTCACTGTGTACATACATTACATTACTGATCCTGAGTTACATCCTGTATTATACTCCAGAGCTGCACTCACTATTCTGCTGGTGCAGTTACTGTGTACATACATTACATTACTGATCCTGAGTTACCTCCTGTATTATACTCCAGAGCTGCACTCACTATTCTGCTGGTGCAGTCACTGTGTACATACATTACATTTCTGATCCTGAGTTACCTTCTGTATTATACTCCAGAGCTGAACTCACTATTCTGCTGGTGCAGTCACTGTGTACATACATTACATTACTGATCCTGAGTTACATCCTGTATTATACTCCAGAGCTGCACTCACTATCCTGCTGGTGCAGTCACTGTGTACATACATTACATTACTGATCCTGAGTTACATCCTGTATTATACTCCAGAGCTGCACTCACTATTCTGCTGGTGCAGTCACTGTGTACATACATTACATTACTGATCCTGAGTTACATCCTGTATTATACTCCAGAGCTGCACTCACTATTCTGCTGGTGCAGTCACTGTGTACATACATTACATTACTGATCCTGAGTTACATCCTGTATTATACTCCAGAGCTGCACTCACTATTCTGCTGGTGCAGTCACTGTGTACATACATTACATTACTGATCCTGAGTTACATCCTGTATTATACTCCAGAGCTGCACTCACTATTCTGCTGGTGCAGTCACTGTGTACATACATTACATTACTGATCCTGAGTTACATCCTGTATTATACTCCAGAGCTGCGCTCACTATTCTGCTGGTGCAGTCACTGTGTACATACATTACATTACTGATCCTGAGTTGCATCCTGTATTATACTCCAGAGCTGCACTCACTATTCTGTTGGTGCAGTCACTGTGTACATACATTACTGATCCTGTACTGATCCTGAGTTACATCTTGTATTATACCGCAGAGCTGCACTCACTATTCTGCTGGTGCAGTCACTGTGTACATACATTACATTACTGATCCTGAGTTACCTCCTGTATTATACTCCAGAGCTGCACTCACTATTCTGCTGGTGCAGTCACTGTGCACATACATTACATTACTGATCCTGAGTTACATCCTGTATTGTACTCCAGAGCACCACTCACTATTCTGCTGGTGCAGTCACTGTGTACATACATTACATTACTGATCCTGAGTTACATCCTGTATTATACTCCAGAGCTGCACTCACTATTCTGCTGGTGCAGTCACTGTGTACATACATTACATTACTGATCCTGAGTTACCTCTTGTATTATACTCCAGAGCTGCACTCACTATTCTGCTGGTGCAGTCACTGTGTACATACATTACATTACTGATCCTGAGTTACATACTGTATTATACTCCAGAGCTGCACTCACTATTCTGCTGGTGCAGTCACTGTGTACATACATTACATTACTGATCCTGAGTTACCTCCTGTATTATACTCCAGAGCTGCACTCACTATTCTGCTGGTGCAGTCACTGTGTACATACATTACATTACTGATCCTGAGTTACATCCTGTATTATACTCCAGAGCTGCACTCACTATTCTGCTGGTGCAGTCACTGTGTACATACATTACATTACTGATCCTGAGTTACATCCTGTATTATACTCCAGAGCTGCACTCACTATTCTGCTGGTGCAGTCACTGTGTACATACATTACATTACTGATCCTGAGTTACCTCCTGTATTATACTCCAGAGCTGCACTCACTATTCTGCTGGTGCAGTCACTGTGCACATACATTACATTACTGATCCTGAGTTACATCCTGTATTGTACTCCAGAGCACCACTCACTATTCTGCTGGTGCAGTCACTGTGTACATACATTACATCACTGATCCTGAGTTACATCCTGTATTATACTCCAGAGCTGCACTCACTATTCTGCTGGTGCAGTCACTGTGTACATACATTACATTACTGATCCTGAGTTACCTCCTGTATTATACTCCAGAGCTGCACTCACTATTCTCTGGTGCAGTCACTGTGTACATACATTACATTACTGATCCTGAGTTACATACTGTATTATACTCCAGAGCTGCACTCACTATTCTGCTGGTGCAGTCACTGTGTACATACATTACATTACTGATCCTGAGTTACCTCCTGTATTATACTCCAGAGCTGCACTCACTATTCTGCTGGTGCAGTCACTGTGTACATACATTACATTACTGATCCTGAGTTACATCCTGTATTATACTCCAGAGCTGCACTCACTATTCTGCTGGTGCAGTCACTGTGTACATACATTACATTACTGATCCTGAGTTACATCCTGTATTATACTCCAGAGCTGCACTCACTATTCTGCTGGTGCAGTCACTGTGTACATACATTACATTACTGATCCAGAGTTACATCCTGTATTATACTCCAGAGCTGTGCTCTCTATTCTGCAGTCACATGACATTGCTCACATCTTCACGTACCTGGCTCGGCCCTGGTCGGCAGCAGGAGAAGCGAGAGATAAAGCAGCAGGAGCCTCGGTCCAGGATACATAGCTCCAGGTCACAGCGATGAACGGTGCAAATGTCGGGGAGAAACCAGTACAGTCTGGAAGAAAAGCAGAAGAGATTAGATCTGTCCCTTCTAGTCCTAGTGGACAACATCGGACCCCCGGGGGGAGAGAGACATGCTGCCCGCCGCCCCCGATTCTGCCCGTGATCCTGGGGTTAGGACTGGATCCAGACACTGGACTTCACCGCCCATTGAAATAACGGTTGTCAGACACATTAGATGAACGTTGGCTAAATTCACAGATTTCAGCCGGACCGGCCCCCCATCCGACCAGGGGCTGACATATCACTGTGCAGCCGCACAGGGGCCCAGGAGGTCAGGGGGCCACTACCCCCCCCAACACAGGAGGAGCTGTGCATTCTGAGGAGCCTTTGGTGCACAAGGGTCTCTTCTGTCTGAGCATCTGATGTATATGGGGGTCTCGCGACTCCCCTCAATGCATAATACTGGGAGGGCAGAGAAAAAAAAACTAATGCAACAATCTGATACATAAGAAGCAGAATCCAGAAAATATCGGTAAAGAAGTAAAGAGTCAAAGGCGAATACAAAAGCACAAGAAGTAAAAGCGATTCCGATACATTCACACCTGAGATCTCAGAAAGGACCGGACCCCCAAAGCCTCACTGACGGATCCGGGACTGAGACGGTGAGCGGGACCGAGTCTGACCCGATGATGAGGATGATGAGAATAGGACGTCCTCAGAAAACGGACAGTCAGACGGATGTGTGCGCTCACTAAGTGTATAGAAGATTGGATACAATTATAAGCTCAGCGTGTATGGGGGAGGGGAGGACTAGAGGTCTGGGGTATGGATGCTCAGCATATATGGGGGAGGGGAGGACTAGAGGTCTGGGGTATGGATGCTCAGCATATATGGGGGAGGGGAGGACTAGAGGTCTGGGGTATGGATGCTCAGCATATATGGGGGAGGGGAGGACTAGAGGTCTGGGGTATGGATGCTCAGCGTGTATGGGGGAGGTGAGGACTAGAGGTCTGGGGTATGGATGCTCAGCATATATAGGGGAGGCGAGGACTAGAGGTCTGGGGTATGGATGCTCAGCATATATGGGGGAGGGGAGGGCTAGAGGTCTGGGGTATGGATGCTCAGCGTGTATGGGGGCAGGGAGGACTAGAGGTCTGGGGTATGGATGCTCAGCATATATGGGGGAGGGGAGGACTAGAGGTCTGGGGTATGGATGCTCAGCGTGTATGGGGGAGGGGAGGACTAGAGGTCTGGGGTATGGATGCTCAGCGTGTATGGGGGCAGGGAGGACTAGAGGTCTGGGGTATGGATGCTCAGCGTGTATGGGGGCAGGGAGGACTAGAGGTCTGGGGTATGGATGCTCAGCATATATAGGGGAGGCGAGGACTAGAGGTCTGGGGTATGGATGCTCAGCATATATGGGGGAGGGGAGGACTAGAGGTCTGGGGTATGGATGCTCAGCGTGTATGGGGGAGGGGAGGACTAGAGGTCTGGGGTATGGATGCTCAGCGTGTATGGGGGAGGTGAGGACTAGAGGTCTGGGGTATGGATGCTCAGCGTGTATGGGGGCAGGGAGGACTAGAGGTCTGGGGTATGGATGCTCAGCGTGTATGGGGGAGGGGAGGACTAGAGGTCTGGGGTATGGATGCTCAGCGTGTATGGGGGAAGGGTGGACTAGAGGTCTGGGGTATGGATGCTCAGCATATATGGGGGAGGGGAGGACTAGAGGTCTGGGGTATGGATGCTCAGCATATATGGGGGAGGGGAGGGCTAGAGGTCTGGGGTATGGATGCTCAGCATATATGGGGGAGGGGAGGACTAGAGGTCTGGGGTATGGATGCTCAGCGTGTATGGGGGAGGGGAGGGCTAGAGGTCTGGGGTATGGATGCTCAGCATATATGGGGGAGGCGAGGACTAGAGGTCTGGGGTATGGATGCTCAGCGTGTATGGGGGAGGGGAGGACTAGAGGTCTGGGGTATGGATGCTCAGCATATATAGGGGAGGCGAGGACTAGAGGTCTGGGGTATGGATGCTCAGCGTGTATGGGGGAAGGGAGGACTAGAGGTCTGGGGTATGGATGCTCAGCGTGTATGGGGGAGGGGAGGACTAGAGGTCTGGGGTATGGATGCTCAGCGTGTATGGGGGAGGGGAGGACTAGAGGTCTGGGGTATGGATGCTCAGCGTGTATGGGGGAAGGGAGGACTAGAGGTCTGGGGTATGGATGCTCAGCATATATGGGGGAGGGGAGGGCTAGAGGTCTGGGGTATGGATGCTCAGCGTGTATGGGGGAGGGGAGGACTAGAGGTCTGGGGTATGGATGCTCAGCGTGTATGGGGGAAGGGAGGACTAGAGGTCTGGGGTATGGATGCTCAGCATATATGGGGGAGGGGAGGGCTAGAGGTCTGGGGTATGGATGCTCAGCGTGTATGGGGGAGGGGAGGACTAGAGGTCTGGGGTATGGATGCTCAGCGTGTATGGGGGAGGGGAGGACTAGAGGTCTGGGGTATGGATGCTCAGCGTGTATGGGGGAAGGGAGGACTAGAGGTCTGGGGTATGGATGCTCAGCGTGTATGGGGGAGGGGAGGACTAGAGGTCTGGGGTATGGATGCTCAGCGTGTATGGGGGAGGGGAGGACTAGAGGTCTGGGGTATGGATGCTCCGCGTATATGGGGGAGGGGAGGACTAGAGGTCTGGGGTATGGATGCTCAGCGTGTATGGGGGAAGGGAGCACTAGAGGTCTGGGGTATGGATGCTCAGCGTGTATGGGGGAGGGGAGGACTAGAGGTCTGGGGTATGGATGCTCAGCCGACAGATCACCCTCTGTATGGCCAGATTTAGGGATTCAGCCGAGCTGGGCTGCCCCTCACCTGGAGCCCCATAGTGATACCTGGGAAGGCTCCATAATGTTGAGAAGCGCCTCACTAATTACACAGGACTCTGTCAGCACAGAATGACTGTTCAAACCTAGCACATGTAGGCAATGCACCCTTAGTGTGGCCAAATATTTAAGTATTTGTGTCCCCTCTATCTTCGCCCCCTTCTTCTTTGATTGACAGCTCCGGCTTTATAAAGTCAGAGCAAGGAGGAGACGGATAAAGCAGGTGGAAGGTGCGTTTAAATGTTTGGCCTCCTGAGGACGCACCGAGAGGCTGTGCTTGGTTTGGCCAGTCATTCAAAATCCCTTAGTGTGGACTCTTACACCCCGAGGAGGCTCAGTGACTCCAGCACCACCTCACCCGGAATAAACGCCCGGATGCGACCTCTCCGGCCGGGACAACGTTGCTGTCATTCTCGGGGGTGCAGCAGGTTTTGGGGTTTTATTCTCTTGGTTCAAGGGCAGGAAATGCCCGAAAACTAAACAGGAGAACGTGTTAATACTTCACGGGAGAAGAGCACGGGGGGGCTGGTGACAGGGGGTCTCCGGGAGCCCCCCACCCACATCACATGATCATCGTGCTGCGGCCAGCTTCATCCAGGAGGCAGAGCTGCGGCCAGCTTCATCCAGGAGGCAGAGCTGCGGCCAGCTTCATCCAGGAGGCAGAGCTGCGGCCAGCTTCATCCAGGAGGCAGAGCTGCGGCCAGCTTCATCCAGGAGGCAGAGCTGCGGCCAGCTTCATCCAGGAGGCAGAGCTGCGGCCAGCTTCATCCAGGAGGCAGAGCTGCGGCCAGCTTCATCCAGGAGGCAGAGCTGCGGCAGCTTCATCTAGGAGGCAGAGCTGCGGCCAGCTTCATCTAGGAGGCAGAGCTGCGGCCAGCTTCATCTAGGAGGCAGAGCTGCGGCCAGCTTCATCTAGGAGGCAGAGCTGCGGCCAGCTTCATCCAGGAGGCAGAGCTGCGGCCAGCTTCATCTAGGAGGCAGAGCTGCGGCCAGCTTCATCTAGGAGGCAGAGCTGCGGCCAGCTTCATCTAGGAGGCAGAGCTGCGGCCAGCTTCATCTAGGAGGCAGAGCTGCGGCCAGCTTCATCTAGGAGGCAGAGCTGCGGCCAGCTTCATCTAGGAGGCAGAGCTGCGGCCAGCTTCATCCAGGAGGCAGAGCTGCGGCCAGCTTCATCCAGGAGGAAGCCCCCATTACTGCTATGCAAATACCAGAGGGAGGTTTAAATACAGACGGACTAATCCGACCTGCTGTCATCAGACTGGACCGGGGTCTGGCGGCGGCTCAGACACCAGATCTCCCCGATATCAATATTGTGACACCACCATGGATAGATCATTGGGGGTCGGAGGTTGGACAGTGGGCACCGGCAGCGGCAGACGACTCCCATCAACCACAAATGTCACAAGGAAACAGTGGAGGCGGAATACAAGATCCAACAAGGGCGGCAATATCAATGACCCTCCTGTTATCTGTAATGATACATGAATCACATAAAGGGTGAGAACGATGAAAACTATATAGAAAAGGACAGTGCAAAGGTTTTAGGCGGGTGTGGAAGAAATCTGCAAAGAAGTTTCCAAAGATTCTCAAGTGTGAACAGTTATTTTTTATCAAGTAGCAAAATGCAAAGTGAAGTAGCAAAAGTATCTGGTGACCGCCAGTCCCCTCCGTCATCAGTATCTGGTGACCACCCGTCCCCTCCGTCATCAGTATCTGGTGACCGCCCATCACCTCCATCATCAGTATCTGGTGATCGCCCATCCCCTCCGTCATCAGTATCTGGTGACCACCCGTCCCCTCCGTCATCAGTATCTGGTGACTGCCCCTCTCCTCCATCATCAGTATCTGGTGACCGCCCGTCGCCTCCGTCATCAGTATCCGGTGACCGCCTGTCGCCTCAATCATCAGTATCTGGTGACCACCCGTCGCCTCCGTCATCAGTATGTGGGGACCCTCCGTTGCCTCCGTCATCAGTATCTGGTGACCCTCCGTCATCAGTATGTGGTGACCGCCCATCGCCTCCGTCATCAATATCTGGTGACCGCCCATCGCCTCCATTATCAGTATGAGGTGATCGCCCGTCGCCTCCGTCATCAATATCTGGTGACCGCCCGTCGCCTCCATCATCAATATCTGGTGACCGCCCATCGCCTCCGTCATCAGTATCCGGTGACCGCCTGTTGCCTCCGTCATCCGTTTTCACACCTGCCTACAACTTTTGCACAGTTCTGAGTGAGTTTAGATCCCTTTCAAGAAGTTGAGTAGTGGATTAAAAAACATGGCTGCTTTCATACAAAACTTGCGCCACCTCTGTCCATGCAGCGGAGCTTTATTGAAATCAGTGAGGCTGACCTGCAATACCACACAGAACCTTTCGGCCAGCGGTGGCGCTGCTTTTGGATTAAAGTGGCCATGAGTATCTAATCTTATAAAAGAATTTACTAGACGCTAAAGCTTATAATAAAGGTTAAGGACATTATCACACGGACACCCGACCATTGGTCCTGTGCAAAAGTTCTAAAGTGTCAGTTACATATAAAAGAAGTGCGAAAATACAGGGGGGGGGGAGGGGGAGTCAACTAAGGAACAGTCCTGGAAGAAGTGTGAGAGAGCGAAAATACAGGGGGGGGGGGGGGGGAGTCAACTAAGGAACAGTCCTGGAAGAAGTGTGAGAGAGCGAAAATACAGGGGGGGGGGGGGGGGAGTCAACTAAGGAACAGTCCTGGAAGAAGTGTGAGAGAGCGAAAATACAGGGGGGGGGGGGGGGGGGGAGTCAACTAAGGAACAGTCCTGGAAGCAGCGCTGCTTTACCAACACCCAAAGGCAAATAAAGAAATACAGAAATGTTACACAAATCGCAGAATACAGAAAACTAAAAGAAAAGCCGCGGGCGCTCCCCGACATCTCCCAATGGATCCGAGGACGAGTTTTCCGATCTGACACAGAGGACAGTGATATTTCACATCGTGATACAAGTTTACAGTTCGCAGGGAGATGGCTTTTCGGGGGCCCCGGCTGAGCCTCCTTCGGCTGGGGGGGGCCCCGGCTGAGCCTCCCTCGGCCGGGGGGGGGGGGGGGGGTCGGCTATGCCTCCTTCGGCTGGGGGGCCCCGGCTGAGCCTCCTTCGGCTGGGGGGCCCCGGCTGAGCCTCCTTCGGCTGGGGGGCCCCGGCTGAGCCTCCTTCGGCTGGGGGGCCCCGGCTGAGCCTCCTTCGGCTGGGGGGCCCCGGCTGAGCCTCCTTCGGCTGAGGACCCAGCTGAGCCCCCTTCAGCGGGGGGCCCCGGTTGAGCCAACCTTCGGCTGGGGGGCCCGGCTGAGCCTCCTTCGGCTGGGGGGGCCCGGCTGAGCCTCCTTCGGCTGGGGGGGCCCGGCTGAGCCTCCTTCGGCTGAGGACCCAGCTGAGCCCCCTTCAGCGGGGGGCCCCGGTTGAGCCAACCTTCGGCTGGGGGGCCCGGCTGAGCCTCCTTCGGCTGGGGGGGCCCGGCTGAGCCTCCTTCGGCGGGGGGCCCCGGCTGAGCCCCCTTCCCGTGTCTTCTCGGCCTGATGAGTGTTACCTTTGTGGAGGCAGCGGAGCTGACAGGTTTCCTACAGAGAGAATAAACTGACACATTCCTTCGGCCGGAGGCTCCTTGGAGATTGCAGAATAGCTTTTATCCTCCGCTCGTCTTCACGCTGTTCCCTTGGCCGAGTTTCCAAGTCAATTTTAAAGTATCTCATAGGGTCCCCATCGCTTCCCCCGAGAGCGCCCATTGGCCGCGGATGCCAGGGTATAAGCTAAAGCTTCTGAAGGTCCATCACAGGCAGAGACCATGTGCAGCCATAACGCCCCGGCCAGTGGTCTCCAGCTGCCAAGAAACTACAACTCCCAGCAGCATGTCCAATCCTGAGCCATCGTCTACACACGGTGAAGTCAGTCTACGTTCACACAGTTTGTTGCTTTGGGGTTGTTTTTTTTTCCAAGGAGATTTTAGAAGCGGTTCCACCCCAAATCCCTTTCCAAGTCACTTGTAGAACTCGTCCTATTCATTTCTATGGGAAATCTGCTTTTCTGTTCATACAAGTTTTTTTTAGCTTTTTTTTCCCCCTTTCGCTGAAGAGATTTAGTAAAAGTTCTCCCAACTGGGCACTGTCCAATCAAACGGCTGCAGAGGTCTCTCCAGAAAAAAAAACCTCCAACACTCTTCAGGGCGTGTTCACACTACATTTTTTTATAACAGTTTTTGAGCGTCCACTCCAATAAACAACAGGAAGACGCTCAAAAGAATCTTCGTATTCATTTCTAAGGGAAAGTGACCGTCTGTTCATACTTTCAGGCTTTTGTTTTAATCGCTATAGGCTTAAAAAAAAAAAAAAGCAAAGAAGTGAGCGCTCCATTCTTCAAGCGTTTTCAGCTTGGAAGACGTTACATCCTAGATAATGGAGGACAATGGCAAGGAAGAAAATACGCCTGGAAGACACTGGAGAGACGAGGAGCGATCCCTGAAGAATCACTTGAAATACTAAAGTTGAAAAAAAAGCAGTGTGAACATGGCCTTATAGGATTATCAGAGAGACATGAGGTACGAGGCATCTCCCACCTCAATGCCCGACTCCTCACCAGTCTTGGGGTCTTTTATTTATTAGTTTGATTATTGAGGTTTACAAGTAATAAGTAAAAGGAATATGGACAAAAAGGTGGAAAACAGCAGGACGACGACAACTGGAGGAAAACGGGCAGCGATGCAGACGCAGAACTGTCCGACTGCCCCGCTGCAGAGCTGCACTCAGAGGAGCAACACTGATACAATGTGTCCAGCCCAGAACAGGGGGCGGAGCAAGAGATCTTGTCACTGCCATATGGGAGGAGTTTCCACCACCCCCATAATAACAGTGAAATGACATTGGAAGGGGTGGACATACCACTGGGCAGCCCCAAGAGGTCAGGGGCCACTTCTGTCTGTGGCCGCCCCTGGTACGGGGTGATCTCAGCCTTGGTGCAATTACACCATTATTACCCTCTTGCAAAGCATCATGGTCCCAAATTCCAGCCATTTTCTCCACCAACACCCAGAAACCGAAGTGTAATCCCGCGACGCACTGCTGCGGCATTATCCCACGACGCACTGCTGCGGCATTATCCCACGACGCACTGCTGCGGCATTATCCCACGACGCACTGCTGCGGCATTATCCCGCGACGCACTGCTGCGGCATTATCCCGCGACGCACTGCTGCGGCATTATCCCACGACGCACTGCTGCAGCATTATCCCACGACGCACTGCTGCAGCATTATCCCACGACGCACTGCTGCAGCATTATCCCACGACGCACTGCTGCGGCATTATCCCACGACGCACTGCTGCGGCATTATCCCACGACGCACTGCTGCGGCATTATCCCACGACGCACTGCTGCGGCATTATCCCACGACGCACTGCTGCGGCATTATCCCACGACGCACTGCTGCGGCATTATCCCACGACGCACTGCTGCGGCATTATCCCACGAAGCACTGCTGCGGCATTATCCCACGACGCACTGCTGCGGCATTATCCCACGACGCACTGCTGCGGCATTATCCCACGACGCACTGCTGCGGCATTATCCCACGACGCACTGCTGCGGCATTATCCCACGACGCACTGCTGCGGCATTATCCCACGACGCACTGGTGCAGCATTATCCCACAATGCACTAGTGCAGCATTGGCACAATTCAGCAATCTGTCCTTCATGACGCATGAAAGCGCCTCAGGCTGCGCTATGTGAACTCCACTCCTGAAATACTCTGCGCTGCATGTCAGACCCTTCTACATCCATTATATAACTCTTAATTTCACAAAAAATGAGGACACTCCTCTCCTGAAATACTCTGCGCTGAGGGGACAACAGGGCACAAAAAAAATGTCAATTCTCAAGCTCAGAATAAAAAAAAAATGCAATTAACAAAAAGGTTACAAAATAAAAAAAGAAAAACGTGTAAGAATTTGTTAATTCCACAGCTGTAATGTGATTGCATCCAGGGCTGCGCCGCTCCCTCCCTCACAGCGCAGATTATATGAAGTGCGGCGGAAAGTTACTTTTCTTTGTCAATTTACCGCAAGAAAAAAGAAAAAAAAAACAAGAGGAAAGAAATATTTGCTGTGACTGGAAACGGCCAAACATAACATTTGTGTTTAACCCCCTCCCCCCTCCACACACGAGAACCGGCGTAAACTACTGTCCAAATGTGCCGAGAAAATGAAGAACAGATGAAGAGGAGGCGAAAGGAAAAGTAAGAACGAGAAAATGATGAAGAGCGAAAACATCAAATGTCAGAATCCTGTACCCCGAGTGTCTGCATCATTACCCTGTACCCCGAGTGTCAGCGTCATTATCCTGTACCCCGAGTGTCAGCGTCATTCTCCTGTACCCCGAGTGTCTGCATCATTACCCTGTACCCCGAGTGTCAGCGTCATTATCCTGTACCCCGAGTGTCAGCATCATTATCCTGTACCCCGAGTGTCAGCATCATTATCCTGTACCCCGAGTATCAGCGTCATTATCCTGTACCCCGAGTGTCAGCGGCATTATCCTGTACCCCGAGTGTCAGCGGCATTATCCTGTACCCCGAGTGTCAGCATCATTATCCTGTACCCCGAGTGTCAGCGTCATTATCCTGTACCCCGAGTATCAGCGTCATTATCCTGTACCCCGAGTGTCAGCGGCATTATCCTGTACCCCGAGTGTCAGCGGCATTCTCCTGTACCCCGAGTGTCAGCGGCATTCTCCTGTACCCCGAGTGTCAGCGTCATTCTCCTGTACCCCGAGTGTTAGAATCATTCTCCTGTACCCCGAGTGTCAGCGTCATTCTCCTGTACCCCGAGTATCAGCGTCATTCTCCTGTACCCCGAGTGTCAGCGTCATTCTCCTGTACCCCGAGTGTCAGCGTCATTCTCCTGTACCCCGAGTGTCAGCGTCATTCTCCTGTACCCCGAGTATCAGCGTCATTCTCCTGTACCACGAGTGTCAGGGTCATTATCCTGTACCCCGAGTATCAGCGTCATTCCCCTGTACCCCGAGTGTCAGCGTCATTCCCCTGTACCCCGAGTGTCAGCGTCATTCTCCTGTACCCCGAGTGTCAGTGTCATTATCCTGTACCCCGAGTGTCAGTGTCATTATCCTGTACCCCAAGTGTCAGCGTCATTCTCCTGTACCCCGAGTGTCAGCGTCATTCTCCTGTACCCCGAGTGTCAGCGTCATTCTCCTGTACCCCGAGTGTCAGCGTCATTCTCCTGTACCCCGAGTGTCAGCGTCATTCCCCTGTACCCCGAGTATCAGCGTCATTCTCCTGTACCCCGAGTGTCAGGGTCATTATCCTGTACCCCGAGTATCAGCGTCATTCCCCTGTACCCCGAGTGTCAGCGTCATTCTCCTGTACCCCGAGTATCAGCGTCATTCTCCTGTACCCCGAGTGTCAGCGTCATTCTCCTGTACCCCGAGTATCAGCGTCATTCCCCTGTACCCCGAGTATCAGCGTCATTCTCCTGTACCACGAGTGTCAGGGTCATTATCCTGTACCCCGAGTATCAGCGTCATTCTCCTGTACCCCGAGTGTCAGCGTCATTATCCTGTACCCAGAGTGTCAGTGTCATTCTCCTGTACCCAGAGTGTCAGTGTCATTCTCCTGTACCCCGAGTGTCAGTGTCATTCTCCTGTACCCCGAGTGTCAGTGTCATTCTCCTGTACCCCGAGTGTCAGCGTCATTATCCTGTACCCCGAGTGTCAGCGTCATTCTCCTGTACCCCGAGTGTCAGCGTCATTCTCCTGTACCCCGAGTGTCAGCGTCATTCTCCTGTACCCCGAGTGTCAGCGTCATTCTCCTGTACCCCGAGTATCAGCGTCATTCCCCTGTACCCCGAGTATCAGCGTCATTCTCCTGTACCCCGAGTGTCAGGGTCATTATCCTGTACCCCGAGTATCAGCGTCATTCTCCTGTACCCCGAGTGTCAGCGTCATTATCCTGTACCCCGAGTGTCAGCGTCATTCTCCTGTACCCCGAGTGTCAGTGTCATTATCCTGTACCCCGAGTGTCAGTGTCATTATCCTGTACCCCGAGTGTCAGCGTCATTATCCTGTACCCCGAGTGTCAGCGTCATTATCCTGTACCCCGAGTGTCAGCATCATTATCCTGTACCCCGAGTGTCAGTGTCATTATCCTGTACCCCGAGTGTCAGTGTCATTATCCTGTACCCCGAGTGTCAGTGTCATTATCCTGTACCCCGAGTGTCAGTGTCATTATCCTGTACCCCGAGTGTCAGTGTCATTATCCTGTACCCCGAGAGTCAGCGTCATTATCCTGCACCCCGAGTGTCAGCGTCATTATCCTGCACCCCGAGTGTCAGCGTCATTATCCTGCACCCCGAGTGTCAGTGTTTCGCCCCCGCTATCAGTGCCAGATGTCTGCTCCGGCTGTGATAAGCTTGGGGACCTCTCTCAGGATTATGGATATTTAGTTTTGTTTCTGCGCAGACGTCTTTTCTTTCGTCTTCTGTCTGACAGCTGAGTCGTCCCGCACCTCGTCTGTTTCTTCTCCATCACTGGCCGAGGTACAAGACGGGGACTTGATAAAAGGAGATCGAGAAAAACGAGGCGTTCTTGGATCCTCTCATGTATATAACAAGAAAGTTGCAGAGACCTGGACTGGATCATGTGCGGACGGCGATGGCTGCGGATCCCCCACTGCGATGTCAACGTGCGGCAGACGAGCTGTGAGGTCTCTACATAACTGTATGTTATCACAAACCTATCTATATACACAGGGTGGATATGATAGAAAGGTGCCAGTAACCTGCTATAATACTGCCCCTATGTACAGAATATAACTACTATAATACTGCTCCTATGTACAAGAATATAACTACTATAATACTGCCCCTATGTACAAGAATATAACTACTATAATACTGCCCCTATGTACAAGAATATGACTACTATAATACTGCCCCCTATGTACAAGAATATAACTACTATAATACTGCCCCTATGTACAAGAATATGACTACTATAATACTGCTCCTATGTACAAGAATATAACTACTATAATACTGCTCCTATGTACAAGAATATAACTACTATAATACTGCTCCTATGTACAAGAATATAACTACTATAATACTGCTCCTATGTACAAGAATATAACTACTATAATACTGCCCCTATGTACAAGAATATAACTACTATAATACTGCCTCTATGTACAAGAATATAACTACTATAATACTGCTCCTATGTACAAGAATATAACTACTATAATACTGCCCCTATGTACAAGAATATAACTGCTATAATACTGCCCCCTATGTACAAGAATATAACTGCTATAATACTGCCCCCTATGTACAAGAATATAACTACTATAATACTGCTCCTATGTACAAGAATATAACTACTATAATACTGCTCCCTATGTACAGAATATAACTACTATAATACTGCCCCCTATGTACAAGAATATAACTACTATAATACTGCTCCTATGTACAAGAATATAACTACTATAATACTGCCCCCTATGTACAAGAATATAACTACTATAATACTGCTCCCTATGTACAGAATATAACTACTATAATACTGCCCCCTATGTACAAGAATATAACTACTATAATACTGCCCCCTATGTACAGAATATAACTACTATAATACTGCTCCTATGTACAAGAATATAACTACTATAATACTGCTCCTATGTACAAGAATATAACTACTATAATACTGCCCCCTATGTACAAGAATATAACTACTATAATACTGCCCCCTATGTACAAGAATATAACTACTATAATACTGCCCCCTATGTACAAGAATATAACTACTATAATACTGCCCCCTATGTACAAGAATATAACGACTATAATACTGCTCCCTATGTACAAGAATATAACGACTATAATACTGCCCCCTATGTGCAAGAATATAACCACTATAATACTGCTCCTATGTACAAGAATATAACTACTATAATACTGCCCCTATATACAAGAATATAACTACTATAATACTGCTCCCTATGTACAAGAATATAACTGCTATAATACTGCCCCTATGTACAAGAATATAACTACTATAATACTGCCCCTATGTACAAGGATATAACTACTATAATACTGCCCCTATGTACAAGAATATAATTACTATAATACTGCCCCTATGTGCAAGAATATAACTACTATAATACTGCCCCTATGTACAAGAATATAACTACTATAATACTGCTCCTATGTACAAGAATATAACTACTATAATACTGCCCCTATGTACAGGAATATAACTACTATAATACTGCCCCTATGTACAGGAATATAACTACTATAATACTGCCCCTATGTACAGGAATATAACTACTATAATACTGCCCCTATGTACAAGAATATAACTACTATAATACTGCCCCTATGTACAAGAATATAACTACTATAATACTGCCCCTATGTACAAGAATATAACTACTATAATACTGCCCCTATGTACAAGAATATAACTACTATAATACTGCCCCTATATACAAGAATATAACTACTATAATACTGCTCCTATGTACAAGAATATAACTACTATAATACTGCCCCTATGTACAAGGATATAACTACTATAATACTGCCCCTATGTACAAGAATATAACTACTATAATACTGCCCCTATGTACAAGAATATAACTACTATAATACTGTCCCCTATGTACAAGAATATAACTACTATAATACTGCCCCTATGTACAAGAATATAACTACTATAATACTGTCCCCTATGTACAAGGATATAACTACTATAATACTGCCCCTATGTACAAGAATATAACTACTATAATACTGCTCCTATGTACAAGAATAGAACTACTATAATACTGCCCCTATGTACAAGGATATAACTACTATAATACTGCCCCTATGTACAAGAATATAACTACTATAATACTGCCCCTATGTACAAGAATATAACTACTATAATACTGTCCCCTATGTACAAGAATATAACTACTATAATACTGCCCCTATGTACAAGAATATAACTACTATAATACTGTCCCCTATGTACAAGGATATAACTACTATAATACTGCCCCTATGTACAAGAATATAACTACTATAATACTGCCCCTATGTACAAGAATATAACTACTATAATACTGCCCCCCTATGTACAAGAATATAACTACTATAATACTGCCCCCTATGTACAAGAATATAACTACTATAATACTGCCCCTATGTACAAGAATATAACTACTATAATACTGCTCCTATGTACAAGAATATAACTACTATAATACTGCCCCTATGTACAAGGATATAACTACTATAATACTGCCCCTATGTACAAGAATATAACTACTATAATACTGCCCCTATGTGCAAGAATATAACTACTATAATACTGCTCCTATGTACAAGAATATAACTACTATAATACTGCCCCTATGTACAAGGATATAACTACTATAATACTGCCCCTATGTACAAGAATATAACTACTATAATACTGCCCCTATGTGCAAGAATATAACTACTATAATACTGCCCCTATGTACAAGAATATAACTACTATAATACTGCTCCTATGTACAAGAATATAACTACTATAATACTGCCCTTATGTACAAGAATATAACTACTATAATACTGCTCCTATGTACAAGAATATAACTACTATAATACTGCCCCCCTATGTACAAGAATATAACTACTATAATACTGCCCTTATGTACAAGAATATAACTACTATAATACTGCTCCTATGTACAAGAATATAACTACTATAATACTGCCCCTATGTGCAAGAATATAACTACTATAATACTGCCCCTATGTACAAGGATATAACTACTATAATACTGCCCCTATGTACAAGAATATAACTACTATAATACTGCCCCTATGTGCAAGAATATAACTACTATAATACTGCTCCTATGTACAAGAATATAACTACTATAATACTGCCCCTATGTACAAGGATATAACTACTATAATACTGCCCCTATGTACAAGAATATAACTACTATAATACTGCCCCTATGTGCAAGAATATAACTACTATAATACTGCCCCTATGTACAAGAATATAACTACTATAATACTGCTCCTATGTACAAGAATATAACTACTATAATACTGCCCTTATGTACAAGAATATAACTACTATAATACTGCTCCTATGTACAAGAATATAACTACTATAATACTGCTCCTATGTACAAGAATATAACTACTATAATACTGCCCCCTATGTACAAGAATATAACTACTATAATACTGCCCCCTATGTACAAGAATATAACTACTATAATACTGCTCCTATGTACAAGAATATAACTACTATAATACTGCCCCTATGTACAAGGATATAACTACTATAATACTGCCCCTATGTACAAGAATATAACTACTATAATACTGCCCCTATGTGCAAGAATATAACTACTATAATACTGCCCCTATGTGCAAGAATATAACTACTATAATACTGCTCCTATGTACAAGAATATAACTACTATAATACTGCCCTTATGTACAAGAATATAACTACTATAATACTGCCCCTATGTACAAGAATATAACTACTATAATACTGCTCTGAACTATAGTTGTTTCACAAATGATTCCTTATTTCAGGGAGTTACATACAACTATATCTACAGAGTGCAGAGTATCAGTCTTTTTACTTTTACTGGATACTTTCTGTCATTTCGCTTCAGAGATTTCTGTGATTGTAATCTATGAACATAACATTCCCCCTCAGAGTTATGGAAATTCTACATCAATTCTGCCAGATTTAGTAGAGCTGTAGGGGCATATTCACATTACACAGACCTGTCTAGAGCTGAGCAGTCGTTCACATGGTCGCTAGATGTCACATCGCCACAATTGGCTGCATTTTAGGGTCAGACTAAGGCCAAGGCCCCACTATCAGTATCTGGTCAGTATTCGGTCAGTATTTTTCCTCAGGAGTTGGAGCCAAAACCAGGTGAGGAACAATCAGAGAAAAGGTTTGATAGAAACAAGTCACCAATTCTGCATTTATCACCCACTCCTGGGAAAAAATACTGACCGAATACTGATAGTCTGATGTCCTAAAGACAAACTTCAATCTCAAGGAGTGTCTATTAAAGCTCAGCGTGTTCATGGGCCTTGTCTGTAACACAAGCTTTAGATGTGGAAAACCTGGAACATCGCCGCTTAATAATGGCCACTTTTTAATTATATTGTGAAGTTTCTTAGTAAAATAATCCTAAAAAGAGATGATAGCAAGTGATTATCAATTTAAGAAGGCGTTCTCCTGTGCGGGACGTTATGGGCTCTGCTGTGACTAGTGGGCCCCATCAAAACTATGGATATAAGGGGGATGCCATAGTTTCCAGTCGCGCCTGTGATACAAACTTCCAAGCATGTCCTAAACGGTGGCCTGGAAGTTTAGTATCTGGACTATAGAGGTGGATTTTAGGAATTGATTACCAAAATTGTCACTGTATCTATTAGATCATGGATTTTTTTTTTTTGCAAAATGTGTTGCAAATTTATATCTATTGGCTGGATGTCTATATGGGTGTAGTTGCTATATATATATATATATATATATATATATATATATATATATATATATATATATATATATATATATATATATATATATATATATATATATATATATATATATATATATACACACACACATACACAATCCATATAAGTAAATAAAGAAACCCCAGCAGGAATACATAGTACTTTCCGCAGCATGGATTAACCTGGGTATAATTTGTGGCTCCCGCACCCCAATGCAAAACATGTGCCCAGATCATCCAAAATTATAGGTTCATAAAGCTCTCCACAATACTGCACAATTATCATGGCTCTGTCCTTATATATTGCTGTCCCTGTTTATGGTGGGACTAAAGGGACCCCCTAAGCTCCTGGGTCTGTGCACTGTGTATCTCAGCTGGGACACCTTGGTGTAACATCTTGTGCCACCTATTAGTACACAAACCAAAGAGTAAATACTGACTGTTTCCTTGTGAGATTGATGGAAAGTAACTTTCTATCGAGGGTTAAAGGAACAAAGACTTGAGAAAAGAGGGAAATGTGAACATCTCTGTGCTCTCTATGACTCCATTCACATCACAGACATAGCTCCCAGGCCCAGAAAGAGCAGCAGGAATGCTGCACAGCACAATCACCCTGTGTTCACCCCCCTGGGTGTCTGTAGGTGCTTGTTATGAAGTGGATGACTGCAAGAGGTCAAACTAAAGCAAGATATATAACCATGAAAGTGACACCAGCCCACACCTCTACCCTGCTGTCCCCCACTGCTAGGAGAGGCCTGGAAAGCCGCAGGGTACTGAGAGGGGAGAGCTTGGGTTGCAAATGTAAGAGTTCCTTTTTTCTTCCTTGCATTTGTCTGCCAGGATCCTGCAGAGATACAGTCTAGACCTGAAAGAGACTCCAAACAATGCACAACTGGCGGAGAGGCTTGGGGGTGATCTCTGCTCCCCCCTCTAGGTGACATGGCAGCTTTGACAAAGAAAATAAAAAAAAGAAAAATCACATATGACAACATCTGCACAGGAGAAGCAGCGGCCATTGTGCCAGTGATACATTGTATCAAGTAAGTGTAAACAAGCTCCGAACGTTCCATCTATGAGGGATACAGCGAGGGATGAAGGGGACAGCAGCTATAGAGCATGCTGGAAGTTACAGTCCTACAGCAACGTGTATACAATCATTCTCCATAATGTGTACAGGTACCACCTGAGAGCATCCAGAAACCACAAAGGAGGATGAGGAGGGGAACTGATGTGTATAAGGTTTTACACCACCAGACACATTCTCAGTCCAGCTGCTGCAACCATCCATCTATACCCATCTATCACTGTAGTGTTCTGCTACCTGTGCCTCTTCAGCTGTCACAAAATTACAACTCCCATCATTCTGACAAAGCATACAGGCAAGTTATAATCCCATTGCAGCTGGAGAGGCACAGGTGGTCGTCATTATTTGTCACAACCCCCTAAACAAATAATAAGTAAATAATTGAAAATTCTACAGGAAACATGAATGACTAGAAAAAAAAGGATCAATAATATAAGGAGTTGCAGGAAATATTATTGCCCCCTTGTAATAGAGTGTAAGCTCTGCGGCACAGTACACGGTTCCTGAGTAACTGATGAAGACTGAGCCTCTACAGTAGGTTTCCAATGGTGGGAGAAGCTTACCTCTGACAAGGGCTCTCTCTGCCCATAGGATCTGAACTGAATCCCAGGGTACATCCCTTACAGTATATCCAAACAAGATGCCTCAGATCAAGTCCAAGCGAGGAAAACCTTAGATAAAATCCAATACCTGGAGATCCCTCAGGACAAGTCCAATGCAGGAGATCCCTCAGGACAAGTCCAATGCAGGAGATTCCACAGGACAAGTCCAATGCAGGAGATTCCTCAGGACAAGTCCAATGCAGGAGATTCCTCAGGACAAGTCCAATGCAGGAGATCCCTCAAAACAAGTCTAAACCGGGAGATCCCACAGGACAAGTCCAAACCAGGAGATCCCCCAGGACAAGTCCAAATCAGGAGATCCTCCAGGATAAGTCCAAACCAGGAGATCCCCCAGGACAAGTCCAAACCAGGAGATCCCCCAGGACAAGTCCAAGGTAGGAGATCCTCCAGGAGAAGTCCAAGGTAGGAGATCCCCCAGGACAAGTCCAAACCAGGAGATCCCCCAGGACAAGTCCAAACCAGGAGATCCTCCAGGAGAAGTCCAAGGTAGGAGATCCCTCAGGACAAACGCAAGTGGGAGGATTTCTTCTGATAATTCCAGACCAAGGGATTCCCCAGGACAAGTCCATGCAAGAAGATCCCTGAAGGCAAATCCACCCCGGGAGATCAGGTCAGCGCTGGGGCTGCAGTCAGACAGATCAGGAGTTTCTCAGTGACTTTCTGGAGCTGCCAGGGACAATCCTTTGTATGAATCCCCTGCCAGATATGGCTTCTGGTGTTCGTGTGACGCCTGATCCTCCTGGTCTGGGGGCTCGGAGACCCCCTCTTCATGCCAGCACAATGGTGCTCAGGTGTGATAGGATCTACACCCCAAGAAAACACAGAGCCTGCAGCGTCCGCTCTCAACTCTCGGGAGAAGCGACTGGGAAGAAGGTAGAGGAGGCGGTGGAGGAGGGAGCTGGGGGTGGAGGAAGCTCTGAGGGCTGGACTTGGTGTGGGAAAGACCCTCTATCCCTAATACACCTCATCAACCCCTTCAGTGCCGGGACTGTGCGGAATACCAAGTGTTAATGGCCCTGTGCCCTCCCCCACCCGCATTCCTCCTAGGTAAAGGGTCGTCCTAGACTGACCTCTCACTCCAGAAATGACAGCGCGGGGCAAAGTGACATTATATTCTGTCTGCATTCCTGATGCACCCTGCATGGCCGACAACAGGGAGCAAGCACCGACCTCCACTGCATCTCATCTGCCCCACAGCCTACTGTACCTCCACTGCATCTCATCTGCCCCACAGCCTACTGTACCTCCACTGCATCTCATCAGCCTCACAGCCTACTGTACCTCCACTGCATCTCATCTGCCCCACAGCCTACTATACCACCACTACATCTCATCTGCCCCACAGCCTACTGTACCTCCACTGCATCTCATCTGCCCCACAGCCTACTGTACCTCCACTGCATCTCATCAGCCTCACAGCCTACTGTACCTCCACTGCATCTCATCTGCCCCACAGCCTACTATACCACCACTACATCTCATCTGCCCCACAGCCTACTGTACCTCCACTGCATATCATCTGCCCCACAGCCTACTATACCTCCACTGCATCTCATCTGCCCCACAGCCTAATATACCTCCACTGTATCTCATCTGCCCCACAGCCTACTATACCACCACTACATCTCATCTGCCCCACAGCCTACTATACCACCACTACATCTCATCTGCCCCACAGCATACTGTACCTCCACTGCATCTCATCTGCCCCACAGCCTACTATACCTCCACAGCCTCTCATCTGCCCCACAGCCTACTATACCACCACTACATCTCATCTGCCCCACAGCCTACTATACCACCACTACATCTCATCTGCCCCACAGCCTACTGTACCTCCACTGCATCTCATCTGCCCCACAGCCTACTTTACCTCCACTGCATCTCATCTGCCCCACAGCCTACTGTACCTCCACTGCATCTCATCTGCCCCACAGCCTACTATACCTCCACTGCATCTCATCTGCTGCACAGCCTACTATACCTCCACTGCATCTCATCTGCCCCACAGCCTACTATACCTCCACTGCATCTCATCTGCCCCACAGCCTACTATACCTCCACTACACCTCATCTGCCCCACAGCCTACTATACCACCACTACATCTCATCTGCCCCACAGCCTACTGTACCTCCACTGCATCTCATGTACCCCATAACTTACTGTACCTCCACTGCATCTCATCTGCCCCACAGCCTACTATACCACCACTGCATCTCATCTGCTCCACAGCCTACTATACCACCACTACATCTCATCTGCCCCACAGCCTGCTGTACCTCCACTGCATCTCATCTGCCCCACAGCCTACTATACCACCACTACATCTCATCTACCCCATAACTTACTGTACCTCCACTGCATCTCATCTGCCCCACACCCTACTATACCACCACTACATCTCATCTGCCCCACAGCCTACTATACCACCACTACATCTCATCTGCCCCACAGCCTACTATACCACCACTACATCTCATCTGCCCCACAGCCTACTGTACCTCCACTGCATCTCATCTGCCCCACAGCCTACTATACCACCACTGCATCTCATCTGCCCCACAGCCTACTATACCACCACTACATCTCATCTGCCCCACACCCTACTATACCACCACTACATCTCATCTGCCCCACAGCCTACTATACCACCACTACATCTCATCTGCCCCACAGCCTACTATACCACCACTACATCTCATCTGCCTCACAGCCTACTGTACCTCCACTATATCTCATCTGCCCCACAGCCTACTATACCTCCACTGCATCTCATCTGCCTCACAGCCTACTATACCACCACTACATCTCATCTGCCCCACACCCTACTATACCACCACTACATCTCATCTGCCCCACAGCCTACTATACCACCACTACATCTCATCTGCCCCACAGCCTACTATACCTCCACTGCATCTCATCTGCCCTACAGCCTAATATACCTCCACTGCATCTCATCTGCCCCACAGCCTACTATACCTCCACTGCATCTCATCTGCTCCACAGCCTAATATACCTCCACTGCATCTCATCTGCTCCACAGCCTAATATACCTCCACTGCATCTCATCTGCTCCACAGCCTACTATACCTCCACTGCATCTCATCTGCTCCACAGCCTAATATACCTCCACTGCATCTCATCTGCCCCACAGCCTAATATACCTCCACTGCATCTCATCTGCCCCACAGCCTACTGTACCTCCACTGCATCTCATCTGCTCCACAGCCTAATATACCTCCACTGCATCTCATCTGCCCCACAGCCTACTATACCACCACTACATCTCATCTGCCCCACAGCCTACTATACCACCACTACATCTCATCTGCTCCACAGCCTACTGTACCTCCACTGCATCTCATCTGCCCCACAGCCTACTATACCACCACTGCATCTCATCTGCCCCACAGCCTACTATACCACCACTACATCTCATCTGCCCCACACCCTACTATACCACCACTACATCTCATCTGCCCCACAGCCTACTATACCACCACTACATCTCATCTGCCCCACAGCCTACTATACCACCACTACATCTCATCTGCCTCACAGCCTACTGTACCTCCACTATATCTCATCTGCCCCACAGCCTACTATACCTCCACTGCATCTCATCTGCCTCACAGCCTACTATACCACCACTACATCTCATCTGCCCCACACCCTACTATACCACCACTACATCTCATCTGCCCCACAGCCTACTATACCACCACTACATCTCGTCTGCCCCACAGCCTACTATACCTCCACTGCATCTCATCTGCCCCACAGCCTAATATACCTCCACTGCATCTCATCTGCCCCACAGCCTACTATACCTCCACTGCATCTCTTCTGCTCCACAGCCTAATATACCTCCACTGCATCTCATCTGCTCCACAGCCTAATATACCTCCACTGCATCTCATCTGCTCCACAGCCTACTATACCTCCACTGCATCTCATCTGCTCCACAGCCTAATATACCTCCACTGCATCTCATCTGCCCCACAGCCTAATATACCTCCACTGCATCTCATCTGCCCCACAGCCTACTGTACCTCCACTGCATCTCATCTGCTCCACAGCCTAATATACCTCCACTGCATCTCATCTGCCCCACAGCCTACTATACCTCCACTGCATCTCATCTGCTCCACAGCCTAATATACCTCTACTGCATCTCATCTGCTCCACAGCCTACTATACCTCCACTGCATCTCATCTGCCCCACAGCCTACTATACCTCCACTGCATCTCATCTGCTCCACAGCCTAATATACCTCCACTACATCTCATCTGCTCCACAGCCTAATATACCTCCACTACATCTCATCTGCCCCACAGCCTACTATACCTCCACTGCATCTCATCTGCCCTACAGCCTACTGTACCTCCAATGCATCTCATCTGCTCCACAGCCTACTATACCACCACTACATCTCATCTGCCCCACAGCCTACTGTACCTCCACTGCATCTCATCTGCCCCACAGCCTACTGTACCTCCACTGCATCTCATCTGCTCCACAGCCTAATATACCTCCACTACATCTCATCTGCCCCACAGCCTACTATACCTCAACTGCATCTCATCTTCCCCCACTGTATCTAACCTACCTAGTGTAATTCAGTGTATTTTATTAGGCCGCAACATATTCTGTAGAGCTTTACATTGTCATCACTGTCACAATCCCCCACATCTAATTCACCTCTTTATTATCTATGTACATTGTATCCGAACTACCTGCACTGCATCTCATCTGCTCCTAAAATATAAAGATAAATTATAATAACACTTGGGGTACAGGACGATGACACTGACACTCGAGGTACAGGACGATGACACTGACACTCGGGGTACAGGACAATGACATTGACACTCGGGGTACAGGACGATGACACTGACACTCGGGGTACAGGACAATGACGCTGACCCTCGGGTACAGGATAATGATGCTGACACTCGGGGTACAGGATAATGACACTGACACTCTGGGTACAGGATAATGACACTAACTCTCGGGGTACGGGACAATGACACTGACACTCGGGGTACGGGACAATGACACTGACACTCGGGGTACGGGATAATGACACTGACACTCGGGGTGCAGGATAATGACGCTGACACTCGGGGTACAGGATAATGACACTGACACTCAGGGTACGGGACAATGACACTGACACTCGGGGTACGGGATAATGACACTGACACTCGGGGTGCAGGATAATGACGCTGACACTCGGGGTACAGGATAATGATGCTGACACTCGGGGTACGGGATAATGACACTGACACTCGGGGTACAGGATAATGATGCTGATACTCGGGTACAGGATAATGACACTGACACTCGGGGTACGGGATAATGACACTGACACTCGGGGTACAGGATAATGATGCTGACACTCGGGGTACAGGATAATGACACTGACACTCGGGGTACGGGATAATGACACTGACACTCGGTTACAGGATAATGATGCTGACACTCGGGGTACAGGACAATGACACTGACACTCGGGGTACGGGATAATGACGCTGACACTCGGGTACAGGATAATGACACTGACACTCGGGGTACAGGACAATGACACTGACACTCGGGGTACGGGATAATGATGCAGACACTCGGGGTACAGGATAATGATGCTGACACTCGGGGTACAGGATAATGACACTGACACTCGGGGTACAGGATAATGACACTGACACTCGGGGTACAGGATAATGATGCTGACACTCGGGGTACGGGATAATGACACTGACACTCGGGGTACGGGATAATGACGCTGACACTCGGGTACAGGATAATGACACTGACACTCGGGGTACAGGACAATGACACTGACACTCGGGGTACAGGATAAGGACGCTGACACTCGGGGTACAGGATAATGATGCAGACACTCGGGGTACAGGATAATGATGCTGACACTCGGGGTACAGGATAATGACACTGACACTCGGGGTACAGGATAATGACACTGACACTCGGGGTACAGGATAATGATGCTGACACTCGGGGTACGGGATAATGACACTGACACTCGGGGTACAGGATAATGATGCTGATACTCGGGTACAGGATAATGACGCTGACACTCGGGGTATAGGATAATGACACTGACACTCGGGGTACAGGACAATGACACTGACACTCGGGGTACGGGATAATGACACTGACACTCGGGGTACAGGATAATGACGCTGACACTCGGGGTACGGGATAATGATGCAGACACTCGGGGTACGGGATAATGACACTGACACTCGGGGTACAGGATAATGACACTGACACTCGGGGTACAGGATAATGATGCTGACACTCGGGGTACGGGATAATGACACTGACACTCGGGGTACAGGACAATGACGCTGACATTCGGGGTACAGGATAATGATGCTGACACTCGGGGTACGGGATAATGACACTGACACTCGGGATATTGGGGTGCACACATCACTGCGGACACTTCCTGTCTCTCGCACGCTGTAGGGCCAGGGCTGAGGCCGCTGCATTCCTGGACTTGCCCTGTGGGTGTGTTCAGCAGCGGAAGCTCGTGTGTGTGTGTGTGTGTGTGTGTGTGTGTGTTGCAGCCTCTGTGCTACATTTGTGTTTTATCCTGGAGGCCTTTGAAGTCACCAAGAGGAAGAAAAGAAAAAAACCCTGGCCCTGCAGGCACATGAATAGTCCCAGTATCTCCAGAGCCCTGCATTAGATAAATCACAGGATTAGTCAGGTCTGCAATGTTTGGGTGCTCGGAAATTCACTTTCTGTACAGTACAGACCGCAATAACACGTGGTGCACTGGAAGGATTCATCAACACAGGGACTGGAACCAGTATAGGACTGCACTGGAATTGGAAAAATATGGAAAATCCCAAATAGATTGAAGGAACTGCTGATGCCATAGAAAAGAAGAGTTAGACCCCCGTAAAGATGGATTGGACTGGAACCAGCATAAGTGGGGTAGACTGAAGATGCCATAGATGGTGGACTATAGATGGGGTGGACTGGAGCTGCAATATACTGGGAGATACCAAAAAACAGGTAGAAATGAGCTTCCATAACTAGGGTGGACTGTACATGGGGTGCACGGGGCCACTATAGACGGGGTGGACCATAGATGTGGTAGACCATAGACCTGGTGGACAATAGACTGGCTGAACCTTAGATGTAAACAATAGATGTGGTGGACAATAGACTAGGAGGACCACAGATGTGGTGGACCATAAATGTTGTGGACCATAAATGTTGTGGACCATAGACGTGGTGGACAATAGACTGGCTGAACCATAGATGTGGTGGTCAATAGACGAGGTGGACTATAGATGTGGTGAACTATAGATGTGGTGGCCATAGATGTGGTAGACCATAGATGGGGTGGACCATAGATGGGATGGACAATAGACCGGGAGGACCACAGATGTGGTGGACCATAGATGTGGTAGACCATAGACCTGGTGGACAATAGACTGGCTGAACCTTAGATGTGGTAAACAATAGATGTGTTGGACAATAGACTAGGAGGACCACAGATGTGGTGGACCATAAATGTTGTGGACCATAAATGTTGTGGACCATAGACGTGGTGGACAATAGACTGGCTGAACCATAGATGTGGTGGTCAATAGACGAGGTGGACTATAGATGTAGTGAACTATAGATGTGGTGGCCATAGATGTGGTAGACCATAGATGGGGTGGACCATAGATGGGATGGACAATAGACCGGGAGGACCACAGATGTGGTGGACCATAGATGAGGTGGACCATAGATGAGGTGGACCACAGATGTGGTGGACCATAGATGAGGTGGACCATAGATGTGGTGGACCATAGATGAGGTGGACCATAGATGTGGTGGACCATAGATGGGATGGACAATAGACCGGGAGGACCACAGATGAGGTGGACAATAGACTGGCTGAACCATAGATGTGGTGGTCAATAGACGAGGTGGACAATAGATGTGGTGAACCATAGATGTGGTGGCCATAGATGTGGTAGACCATAGATGGGATGGACAATAGACCGGGAGGACCACAGATGTGGTGGACCATAGATGAGGTGGACCATAGATGAGGTGGACCATAGATGTGGTGGACCATAGATGAGGTGGACCATAGATGAGGTGGGCCACAGATGTGGTGGACCATAGATGAGGTGGACCATAGATGAGGTGGACCACAGATGTGGTGGACCATAGATGAGGTGGACCATAGATGAGGTGGACCATAGATGAGGTGGACCACAGATGTGGTGGACCATAGATGAGGTGGACCATAAATGAGGCGGACCACAGATGTGGCGGACCACAGATGTGGCGGACCATAGATGTGGTTTAATCACAGACAATGAAATGATTAAAGTAACAGCTTTGGGTTTTTGACAGATTCCCCCTTGCTCTTCTTTATCTACATAGAGCATGAACGAGACCCTTGTGCCCCTCAACTGTCGCCCCCTCGGGCACAGCCCAATTGCTCTGCTGATCTTTCCACCTTCACCATATAAGAGGAGATCCAATCTAATCTGATGTGTCTGCATTGTGGTACGACGCACCCAACTAGACATGAATGGTGCCCTGGTCACGTCTGCTGCTGATCTTATGGCCGATGGCTCTGCTGGTCGTAGACGGCCGTTGTGCCGCGTTACCGTCCCCAGTGCCGCTCTCCCACACCACGACGTGCACACCCGCGCCGTTCACTATGGCTTTTTCTCACGTAGTAAAGTTCCAGTCTAGACACTAAATCCTGATGAGCGTGAGCCTAGTAAACACAATCGCCATGGTAATAGGACGTGGCCGGGTTCCCATGAAAGATGGCCGCTGTGTTGTGAATGGAGACAATTCTGTGTGTGTACTCCGCACACAACCTTATAAATAGCTGCTGCTGTTTTAGGCTTTTCCTGTGAAAGGATTCCACAGGCTAAGAATAAAATAAACACAGGCCGGGCCGCAAATAGCAGCCGGCGAGATAGGACGCGGCCGCGCGCCTCCCTGGTCACCATCCAAGTACGCCACCGCCATTAGAGGACAGCAGCAAAACCATCAACAGATCGGCACCCGGGAAACGATGGGTTAACGGGGTCACAAAGTCACCGGTGTGTGCCTGCCATTAAGTGACGGTGTCGCTGCCGGTAATGTCCAGAGGAGGGCGCTGTTATGGGGTAGATATCACAGGGGGCCCCTGTGCCCCAGTAGCTCATAGCAGAGCCCTAGACAGGAGCTCCCCCTAGTGGTGGCTGCAGACAGAATCTTATCATGTATCTCTGTATACAGGGAGCTCCCCCTAGTGGTGGCTGCAGACAGAATCTTATCATGTATCTCTGTATACAGGGAGCTCCCCCTAGTGGTGGCTGCAGACAGGATCTTATCATGTATCTCTGTATACAGGGAGCTCCCCCTAGTGGTGGCTGCAGACAGAATCTTATATGTATCGCTGTATACAGGAGCTCCCCCTAGTGGTGGCTGCAGACAGAATCTTATCATGCATCTCTGTATATAGGGAGCTCCCCCTAGTGGTGACTGCAGACAGAATCTTATCATGTATCTCTGTATATAGGGAGCTCCCCCTAGTGGTGACTGCAGACAGAATCTTATCATGTATCTCTGTATACAGGGAGCTCCCCCTAGAGGTGGCTGCAGACAGGATCTTCTCATGTATTTCTGTATATAGGGAGCTCCCCCTAGTGGTTAGTGCAGACAGGATCTTATCATGTACAGTACAGACCAAAAGTTTGGACACACCTTCTCATTTAAAGATTTTTCTGTATTTTCATGAATTAACACATGTAGAATTATATACTTAACAAAAAAGTGTGAAACAACTGAAAATATGTCTTATATTCTAGGTTCTTCAAAGTAGCCACCTTTTGCTTTGATGACTGCTTTGCACACTCTTGGCATTCTCTTGATGAGCTTCAAGAGGTAGTCACCGGAAATGGTCCTCAAACAATCTTGAAGGAGTTCCCAGAGATGCTTAGCACTTGTTGGCCCTTTTGCCTTCACTCTGCGGTCCAGCTCACCCCAAACCATCTCGATTGGGTTCTGGTCTGGTGACTGTGGAGGCCAGGTCATCTGGCGTAGCCCCCCATCACTCTCCTTCTTGGTCAAATAGCCCTTACACAGCCTGGAGGTGTTTGGGGTCATTGTCCTGTTGAAAAATAAATGATGGTCCAACTAAACGCAAACTGGATGGAATAGCATGCCGCTGCAAGATGCTGTGGTAGCCATGCTGGTTCAGTATGCCTTCAATTTTGAATAAATCCCCAACAGTGTCACCAGCAAAGCCCCCCCACACCATCACACCTCCTCCTCCATGCTTCACGGTGGGAACCAGGCATGTAGAGTCCATCCGTTCACCTTTTCTGCGTCGCACAAAGACACGGTGGTTGGAACCAAAGATCTCAAATTTGGACTCATCAGAGCAAAGCACAGATTTCCACTGGTCTAATGTCCATTCCTTGTGTTCTTTAGCCCAAACAAGTCTCTTCTGCTTGTTGCCTGTCCTTAGCAGTGGTTTCCTAGCAGCTATTTTACCATGAAGGCCTGCTGCACAAAGTCTCCTCTTAACAGTTGTTGTAGAGATGTGTCTGCTGCTAGAACTCTGTGTGGCATTGACCTGGTCTCTAATCTGAGCTGCTGTTAACCTGCGATTTCTGAGGCTGGTGACTCAGATAAACTTATCCTCAGAAGCAGAGGTGACTCTTGGTCTTCCTTTCCTGGGGTGGTCCTCATGTCAGCCAGTTTCTTTGTAGCGCTTGATGGTTTTTGCAACTGCACTTGGGGACACTTTCAAAGTTTGCTCAATTTTTCGGACTGACTGACCTTCATTTCTTAAAGTAATGATGGCCACTCGTGTTTCTTTACTTAGCTGCTTTTTTCTTGCCATAATACAAATTCTAACAGTCTATTCAGTAGGACTATCAGCTGTGCATCCACCAGACTTCTGCACAACACAACTGATGGTCCCAACCCCATTTATAAGGCAAGAAATCCCACTTATTAAACCTGACAGGGCCCACCTGTGAAGTGAAGACCATTTCCGGTGACTACCTCTTGAAGCTCATCAAGAGAATGCCAAGAGTGTGCAAAGCAGTTATCGAAGCAAAGGGTGGCTACTTTGAAGAACCTAGAATATAAGACATATTTTCAGTTGTTTTACACTTTTTTGTTAAGTATATAATTCCACATGTGTTAATTCATAGTTTTGATGCCTTCAGTGTGAATGTACAATTTTCATAGTCATGAAAATACAGAAAAAGCTTTAAATGAGAAGGTGTGTCCAAACTTTTGGTCTGTACTGTATCTCTCTAATAATAATAATCTTTTAATAATAATAATCTTTATTTTTATATAGCGCTAACATATTCCGCAGCGCTTTACATACATTATCGTCGCTGTCCCCATCGGGGCTCACAATCTAGATTCCCTATCAGTATGTCTTCCTATATACAGGAAGCTCCCCCTAGTGGTGGCTGCAGACAGAATCTTATCATGTATCTCTGTATATAGGGAGCTCCCCCTAGTGGTGGCTGCAGACAGAATCTTATCATGTATCTCTGTATACAGGGAGCTCCCCCTTGTGGTGGCTGCAGACAGGATCTTATCATGTATCTCTGTATACAGGGAGCTCCCCCTAGTGGTGGCTGCAGACAGAATCTTATCATGTATCTCTGTATATAGGGAGCTCCCCCTAGTGGTGGCTGCAGACAGAATCTTATCATGTATCTCTGTATACAGGGAGCTCCCCCTAGTGGTGGCTGCAGACAGGATCTTATCATGTATCTCTGTATACAGGGAGCTCCCCCTAGTGGTGACTGCAGACAGAATATTATCATGTATCTCTGTATACAGGGAGCTCCCCCTAGTGGTGGCTGCAGACAGGATCTTATCATGTATCTCTGTATACAGGGAGCTCCCCCTAGTGGTGGCTGCAGACAGGATCTTATCATGTATCTCTGTATACAGGGAGCTCCCCCTAGTGGTGGCTGCAGACAGAATCTTATCATGTATTTCTGTATACAGGGAGCTCCCCCTAGTGGTGGCTCAAGACAGAATCTTATCATGCATCTCTGTATACAGGGAGCTCCCTCTAGTGGTGGCTGTAGACAGAATCTTATCATGTATCTCTGTATACACCAGAAAATGGCTCCTATCACCTCCATGTTTATGGAAGACATGAAGTTGATTCCACTTGGTCCTTGTCTGAATTGAGTCGTCCCATTTCCCCAGTGTCTGATAATCCTTCACATCACTTGGCGGGAACCCACTTTTAAAACTGGCAAAGACTTCAAGCGTGAGCAGAAGACTGGGAATTACTACACGTCCAACATCCTCCCAACAATGGCAGCACAGAGGATTAACACCCTGAGATTGGGGTTCAGCTATGGGCAATAGAGCTGTTGTGTCAGGCAACCTCTCCAGATTTGCATGAGAAAAGCAACTTCAGGGAGGAATTGCTGCTTAATTAAAGAGCAGCCGTCACCTTAATTAGCATGATCCTGCTTCTTGGTACTTTGCATGGGTGTAAATCACTTCCTCATTAGCCGCTGGCACCAATGCAATAGAACATATACCTCCTTGGTGCCAGATGTGGGGGGCAATGATCTGCAGAATATGTGAGGGCTAACGATCTGCAGAATATGTGGGGTGCAATGAATGATTTGCAGAATATGTGGGGTGCAACGAACGATCTGCAGAATATGTGGGGTGCAACGAACGATCTGCAGAATATGTGGGGGTAACGATCTGCAGAATATGGGGGTGCAACGAACAATCTGCAGAATATGTGGGGGTAACGATCTGCAGAATATGTGGGGTGCAACGAACGATCTGCAGAATATGTGGGGGTAACGATCTGCAGAATATGTGGGGTGCAACGAACGATCTGCAGAATATGTGGGGGTAACGATCTGCAGAATATGGGGGTGCAACGAACAATCTGCAGACTATGTGTGGGTAACGATCTGCAGAATATGTGGGGTGCTATGATCAATCTGCAGAATATGTGGGGGTAACGATCTGCAGGATATGTGGGGTGCTATGATCAATCTGCAGAATATGTGGGGGTAACGATCTGCAGGATATGTGGGGTGCTACGAACAGTCTGCAGAATATGTGGGGGTAACGATCTGCAGGATATGTAGGGGTAACGATCTGCAGGATATGTGGGGTGCAACGAATGATCTGCAGAATATATCTCATACATAAGAGCCGTTCTGGACACTGAGAAGAACCTGATTTTCCTAACATTTGGGAGAAATGCTCTGCAGTAATTTGAAGAATACGTGGGGAGATGTTCTGCATCATAATGACCAGTTTTAGGGGCTCTGGATCACGTGAGACCCCATTCTGCAGGATGTTTTGTAGTAAGTCTTTAATGGGGGGAATGATGTTCTGCATGATGTGCAAGGGCAGAGCAGGGGGAACATGGTACAAACCTCCGCCTCATACAAGTATGCAATGTTCTGCTGGAGTGGCTTAAGAACATGTCCTGCAATGTTATAGGTGCAATGATCTGCACATTCTTGAATTGATGCAATGCTCTGCACACTGATATTTAGCAACACACTTCTCTTAGGCCACGGCCCCACGATCAGTATTTGGTCAGTATTCGGTCAGTATTTTTTCTCAGGAGTGGGTGATAAATGCAGAATTGGTGACTTGTTTCTATTCTACCTTTTCTCTGATTGTTCCTCACCTGGTTTTGGCTCCCACTCCTGAGAAAAAACACTGACCCAATACTGATAATGGGGCCTTGGCCTTAGGAACATTCCCCCTATGCAATATGTATAGAATAATATTGTGCATGGTCTTCAAGACTGAGGACAGTGCCTCCACTTCTCGGCAGGGCCTCCACTTTTCGGCAGGGCCTCCATTTCTCGGCAGGGCCTCCACTTCCCGGCAGGGCCTCCACTTCCCGGCAGGGCCTCCACTTCTCGGCAGGGCCTCCACTTCTCGGCAGGGTCTCCACTTCTCGGCAGGGTCTCCACTTCCCGGCAGGGTCTCCACTTCCCGGCAGGGCCTCCACTTCCCGGCAGGGCCTCCACTTCTCGGCAGGGTCTCCACTTCCCGGCAGGGTCTCCACTTCCCGGCAGGGCCTCCACCTCTCGGCAGGGTCTCCACTTCCCGGCAGGGCCTCCACTTCCCGGCAGGGTCTCCACTTCCCGGCAGGGTCTCCACTTCCCGGCAGTGTCTCCACTTCTCGGCAGGGTCTCTACTTCTCGGCTGGGCCTCCACTTCCCGGCAGGGTCTACACTTCTCGGCAGGGCCTCCACTTCCTGGCAGGGTCTCCACTTCTCAGCAGGGTCTCCACTTCCCGGCAGGGTCTCCACTTCCCGGCAGGGCCTCCACTTCTTGGCAGGGTTTCCACTTCCCGGCAGGGTCTCCACTTCTCGGCAGGGCCTCCACTTCCCGGCAGGGCCTCCACTTCTCGGCAGGGCCTCCACTTCCCGGCAGGGTCTCCACCTCTCGGCAGGGTCTCCACTTCCCGGCAGGGCCTCCACTTCTCGGCAGGGCCTCCACTTCCCGGCAGGGCCTCCACTTCTCGGCAGGGCCTCCACTTCCCGGCAGGGTCTCCACCTCTCGGCAGGGTCTCCACTTCCCGGCAGGGTCTCCACTTCCCGGCAGGGTCTCAATTTCTGTACTTTTGATCCCAGCAGATGTGAATCAATATGGGGTGGGGGCATGAAGATTTCCAGGGGAGGTTATATCTAAGCTGCAGATTGGGGGGGTTGAGGTGGACCCTTTATGAGTAGAGCTTACTGGTAAGTTTTAGGTGGCATGGACCCTTTTAAAAATAGAATTTTGAGTCTTTTCCAAATTCCATTTTCCCAGAGGGTTTTTCCTCCTTTTTGTGGCCATTATATGAGCACCTGAATGAGGACGGCTGCGATCTGTCATCCCCATACCTGCTCCTCCGCCCGGTGTCTCCGCTCTATGAGGCGGCCATTGTTCTCACACTGACAGCTCCTCCGAGCCCATTTTCAGCACGGCCCTCGTTATCTCATCAAGGCCTCTGTCGTCCCCATTGTCCCAGCGGATTATGCTTTGTTCGGCTTTTGGGGGTTTGTAATTTATGTCTGTGACCCAACACTCAGGAATGGACGAGGCGGGAACAGCGGGATTATACACCGCCATCTGGGAATGGGATCAGTTACTGGAGAGGCTGCGGCGTCACCTGTGCGGCTCAGGGCAGGACAAGCGGCCTGGGAATGGCAAAAGGTCATTGTGGAAATGGCACTGTTCATCCTGAGCCTCCTGGTTCAGGAGCAGAATGACAGCACTACCGGCACAGGACCGCATGTTAGCATCGTATGGTGATCTGAGTCCGTTCCAGTTAAACCCCAGGATCCTGAGTGCTCGTAAGTTGTGTCTGCAGCTCCATTCACTTTAATAGGGCGGGGATGCAATACCAGAAGCAACCTGTGCTCAGGTGTGGCGCTGTTTCAGCCATGTTTTTATAACTTTGTGCAAACTCCTTTAAAAATCCCAAATCATTGTCAAAACTGCAGGAGAAATCTATGTTGGTTGTCACCCAGCTTTCCCAGTGCCGGACTGGCACCTGACTCCATGACTTCTATAGAGCGGCGAGGTTCAGCCCTCGGATCGCTGCCGGTCAGGTATCCGGCGCGTGGACGGCTGCGGAAATACTTTCACGGATAATTTGCTTTTGTGATGTTTTCTGACGCTGCAGCGATACAGAACATGTCGTGTATCAGGGTTCACGCTGGGATATGGGAAGCTCCGACGGGGCCAGAAACTCCGGATTCCTCCCATGACCCTCTGCTGCAAATACTGATGAGTAACCCCAGAGGTCCAATCACCTCCCGCCGCTTCCAGGATCTGTTCTGCTCCGACTCCGCGCTCATCACTTCTGGCAGCAGCAGATATGTCTGCTATTCATTATGGAGTATCTGCAGCAGCACAGAGGATTTCAGGAGAGAAATATGCTGGTGAGACTGAGACTTAGGCCACGACCCCACTATCAGTATTCGGTCAGTGTTTTTTCTCAGGAGTGTTCCTCACCTGGTTTTGGCTCCCAATCCTGAGAAAAAATACTGACCGAATACTGACCGAATACTGATAGTGGGGCCGTGGCCATAGGGTGCATTCACGGGCCTGTATCTTACGGTCCTTGCCTTCAATATCCGACCACCGGCTTCCAGATATGAGGCTGCTATTTCAGGTTAGGAGACCCGCGGCCGTTCTGGGCATTGTGGTTCTTATACAGACATGTGAATTCAGTCTCATATTGTCAAAGGGGAAGGGATCTCCCAGCAGCACAGAGTATTTCAGGAGATAAAGAAACATTGACTTGTGTTGCCCTTGTCACCCATGGAGTTTGCAGATATGGCGGCACAGGCCGTGCCCTGAGACCCCCGAGTCCTGGTACATAGGAGGCACACAGGGGCGAGCAGTGTCCGGATACATGGATGGCCTCCTATGGATTATGTAGCAGGCAGAGAGGGGGTCGGTTTCCTATGTGACCCCTCTATGTCCCGGGCCCCCGGCCCCTCCAGTAACAGGATAGAGTTTCATGCTTGCAGGACAAAAGTAAAAAGGGAAGAAAAAGCAGGAGAGTGAGGAGTGTGACCAATCAGGAATGATCCTAATGGCTGCACCCCGGGGGTCCGCAGCATTCACAGGGCTGGATCCTGATCTTCCAATGTGGGGGCCGCGCCGTGTCCTGGGGTCACACACCTTCTCTGCACAAGCAAAACTACCATCAGGCTAGAAAGTAACGGGGAAAAGGCCGCAGAGTCGCTCCCGTCCCATATAGAGGTCACAATAACACTGGCAGAAACTATAGGGTCACATTGTGAGAAGAGAAGATCTATAAGGGGTTAACAGTGCCAGGATGTCCACAAGCAAGGTCAGACCGACCGCTGTGACATCACTGCCCTCACTGTATGACATCATCATATCACACACCGCTACAGAGACTGTGACATCACTGCACTCACTGTATGACATCACAGACCGACCGCTAGAGACTGTGACATCACTGCACTCACTGTATGACATCACAGACCGAACGTTACAGAGACTGTGACATCACTGCACTCACTGTATGACATCACAGACTGACCGCTACAGAGACTGTGACATCACTGCACTCCCTGTATGACATCACAGACCGACCGCTATGATATCACTGCACTCACTGTATGACATCACAGACCGAACGCTACAGAGACTGTGACATCACTGCACTCACTGTATGACATCATCATATCACACACCGCTACAGAGACTGACATCACTGCACTCACTGTATGACATCATCATATCACACACCGCTACAGAGACTGACATCACTGGACTCACTGTATGACATCACAGACCGACCGCTATGACATCACTGCACTCACTGTATGACATCACAGACCGAACGCTACAGAGACTGTGACATCACTGCACTCACTGTATGACATCATCACATCACACACCGCTACAGAGACTGTGACATCACTGCACTCACTGTATGACATCACAGACCGAACGCTATGACATCACTGCACTCACTGTATGACATCACAGACCGAACAACAGAGACTGTGACATCACTGCACTCACTGTATGACATCATCACATCACACACCGCTACAGAGACTGTGACATCACTGCACTCATTGTATGACATCACAGACCGACCGCTACAGAGGCTGTGACATCACTGCACTCACTGTATGACATCACAGACCGACCGCTACAGAGATTGTGACATCACTGCACTCACTGTATGACATCATCACATCACACACCGCTACAGACTGTGACATCACTGCACTCACTGTATGACATCACAGACCGACCGCTACAGAGACTGTGACATCACTGCACTCACTGTATGACATCACAGACCGACCGCTACAGAGACTGTGACATCACTGCACTCACTGTATGACATCACAGACGACCGCTGTGACATCACTGCACTCACTGTATGACATCATCACATCACAGACCGACCACTACAGAGACTGTGACATCACACATACACAGCCTTGTTGCTGACGATGTATATCGTATATATTTAGTGTATTATGGCTGTATTATACAATACTTGTACATGTTACCTTTTGTGTCCCCCTATTTCCTTATAGATTGTAGCTTGCGAGCAGCCGGACCCTCACTCCTTTGGATCTGAGTTATGCTTATTCTGTAACATCTGTATTGTCTGTACATGCCCCCCCTAATATTGTGAAGTGCTGCGGAATATGTTGGCATTATAAAAACAAAAATTATTCTTATTATTATTATTATATATTGTTGCAGTGAGTGTTGTGCAGCAGCTCTGCTCCGCCCGCTCTCGATGCAGCGAGTGTTGTGCAGCAGCTCTGCTCCGCCCGCTCTCGGTGCAGCGAGTGTTGTGCAGCAGCTCTGCTCCGCCTGCTCTCGGTGCAGTGAGTGTTGTGCAGAAGCTCTGCTCCGCCCGCTCTTGGTGCAGCGAGTGTTGTGCAGCAGCTCTGCTCCGCCCGCTTTCGGTGCAGTGAGTGTTGTGCAGCAGCTCTGCTCCACCCGCTCTCGGTGCAGTGAGTGTTGTGCAGCAGCTCTGCTCCACCCGCTCTCGGTGCAGTGAGTGTTGTGCAGCAGCTCTGCTCCACCCTTGGTGCATTCGGTGCAGCGGGTGTTGTGCAGCAGCTCTGCTCCGCCCTCGGTGCATTCGGTGCAGCGAGTGTTGTGCAGCAGCTCTGCTCCGTCCGCTCTCGGTGCAGCGAGTGTTGTGCAGCAGCTCTGCTCTGCCCGGTCTCGGTGCAGTGAGTGTTGTGCAGCAGCTCTGCCCCTCCCACTCTCGGTGCAGCGAGTGTTGTGCAGCAGGTCTGCTCCGCCCGCTCTCGGTGCAGCGAGTGTTGTGCAGCAGCTCTGCCCCGCCCGGTCTCAGTGCAGCGAGTTTTGTGCAGCAGCTCTGCTCCTCCCACTCTCGGTGCAGCGAGTGTTGTGCAGCAGGTCTGCTCCGCCCGCTCTCGGTGCAGCGAGTGTTGTGCAGCAGCTCTGCCCCGCCCGGTCTCGGTGCAGCGAGCGTTGTGCAGCAGCTCTGCTCCGCCCGGTCTCGTTGCAGTGAGTGTTGTGCAGCAGCTCTGCTCCGCCCGCTCTCGATGCAGTGAGTGTTGTGCAGCAGCTCTGCTCCGCCCGGTCTCGGTGCAGCGAGTGTTGTGCAGCAGCTCTGCTCTGCCCGCTCTCAGTGCAGCGAGTGTTGTGCAGCAGCTCTGCTCCGCCTGCTCTCGGTGCAGCGAGTGTTGTGCAGCAGCTCTGCTCCGCCTGCTCTCGGTGCAGCGAGTGTTGTGCAGCAGCTCTGCCCCTCCTGTTCTCGGTGCAGCGAGTGTTGTGCAGCAGCTCTGCTCCACCCACTCTCGGTGCAGTGAGTGTTGTGCAGCAGCTCTGCTCCGCCCGCTCTCATTGCAGTGAGTGTTGTGCAGCAGCTCTGCTCCGCCCGCTCTCATTGCAGTGAGTGTTGTGCAGCAGCTCTGCTCCGCCCGCTCTCGATGCAGTGAGTGTTGTGCAGCAGCTCTGCTCCGCCCGCTCTCGGTGCAGCGAGTGTTGTACAGCATCTCTGCTCTGCCCGCTCTCGATGCAGCGAGTGTTGTGCAGCAGCTCTGCTCCGCCCGCTCTCGGTGCAGCGAGTGTTGTGCAGCAGCTCTGCCCCTCCTGTTCTCGGTGCAGCGAGTGTTGTGCAGCAGCTCTGCTCCGCCCGCTCTCGGTGCAGTGAGTGTTGTGCAGCAGCTCTGCTCCGCCTTCGGTGCACTCGATGCAGGGAGTGTTGTGCAGCAGCTCTGCTCCGCCCTCGGTGCACTCGGTGCAGCGAGTGTTGTGCAGCAGCTCTGCCCCTCCTGTTCTCGGTGCAGCGAGTGTTGTGCAGCAGCTCTGCTCCGCCCGCTCTCGGTGCAGCGAGTGTTGTGCAGCAGCTCTGCTCCGCCCGCTCTCGGTGCAGCGAGTGTTGTGCAGCAGCTCTGCTCCGCCCGCTCTCGGTGCAGTGAGTGTTGTGCAGCAGCTCTGCTCCGCCCTCGGTGCACTCGGTGCAATGAGTGTTGTGCAGCAGCTCTTCTCCGCCCGCTCTCGGTGCAGTGAGTGTTGTGCAGCAGCTCTGCTCCGCCCGCTCTCGGTGCAGCGAGTGTTGTACAGCATCTCTGCTCTGCCCGCTCTCGATGCAGCGAGTGTTGTGCAGCAGCTCTGCTCCGCCCGCTCTCGGTGCAGCGAGTGTTGTGCAGCAGCTCTGCCCCTCCTGTTCTCGGTGCAGCGAGTGTTGTGCAGCAGCTCTGCTCCGCCCGCTCTCGGTGCAGTGAGTGTTGTGCAGCAGCTCTGCTCCGCCTTCGGTGCACTCGATGCAGGGAGTGTTGTGCAGCAGCTCTGCTCCGCCCTCGGTGCACTCGGTGCAGCGAGTGTTGTGCAGCAGCTCTGCCCCTCCTGTTCTCGGTGCAGCGAGTGTTGTGCAGCAGCTCTGCTCCGCCCGCTCTCGGTGCAGCGAGTGTTGTGCAGCAGCTCTGCTCCGCCCGCTCTCGGTGCAGCGAGTGTTGTGCAGCAGCTCTGCTCCGCCCGCTCTCGGTGCAGTGAGTGTTGTGCAGCAGCTCTGCTCCGCCCTCGGTGCACTCGGTGCAATGAGTGTTGTGCAGCAGCTCTTCTCCGCCCGCTCTCGGTGCAGTGAGTGTTGTGCAGCAGCTCTGCTCTGCCCGCTCTCGGTGCAGCGAGTGTTGTGCAGCAGCTCTGCTCCGCACTCGGTGCAGTGAGTGTTGTGCAGTAGCTCTGCTCCGCCCTCGGTGCAGTCGGTGCAATGAGTGTTGTGCAGCAGCTCTGCTCCACCCGCTCTCGGTGCAGCGAGTGTTGTGCAGCAGCTCTGCTCCGCACTCGGTGCAGTGAGTGTTGTGCAGTAGCTCTGCTCCGCCCTCGGTGCACTCGGTGCAGTAAGTGCTTCGCCCTTGGTGCAGCGAGTGTTGTGCAGCAGCTCTGCTCCGCCCGCTCTCGGTGCAGTGAGTGTTGTGCAGCAGCTCTGCTCCGCCCTCGGTGCACTCGGTGCAGTGAGTGCTTCGCCCTCGGTGCAGCGAGTGTTGTGCAGCAGCTCTGCTCCGCCCGCTCTCGGTGCAGTGAGTGTTGTGCAGCAGCTCTGCTCCGCCCTCGGTGCACTCGGTGCAGTGAGTGCTTCGCCCTCGGTGCAGCAAGTGTTGTGCAGCAGCTCTGCTCCGCCCGCTCTCGGTGCAGTGAGTGTTGTGCAGCAGCTCTGCTCCGCCCTCGGTGGACTCGGTGCAGTGAGTGCTTCGCCCTCGGTGCAGCGAGTGTTGTGCAGCAGCTCTGGTCCGCCCGCTCTCGGTGCAGTGAGTGTTGTGCAGCAGCTCTGCTCCGCCCTCGGTGCACTCGGTGCAGTGAGTGCTTCGCCCTCGGTGCAGCGAGTGTTGTGCAGCAGCTCTGCTCCGCCCTCGGTGCAGTCTCTACATCTGTTACATTGTTCTTCTCCTCATTGAGGCCTCGATCTCTGCACATTGTTGCAGCACCTCCTGGTTACAGATTGTGCCCCCTCCATACAGGCATTTTAGGAAGGATTTTTTTGTAAATTAACCCCTCATGGAACATTTCTGACGCGCCCCCTGGGCCATGTTGTATAGCGTTGCGCACGCGGGGAATACCCGGAGCCGAATCTGTTGGGGATAGTAGTCCTCGTGGCGGTGACCCGGTCCGCGCCCAGGGTGGTCAAACTAAGTGGCGTTATTGATATGATGGTATTAGTGTCCGACTACGCCACCCGTTGAATGCGGCTATGAAGCCGCCGCTGCAGGGCAGTCCGCTGAGGCCGGTGGTACGGATGTGCAGCGTGGATGGTATAACCCCCAACGGGAGGGGTATAGCCTCAGGGCAGCTAATGAAGCAGGAATAGATGATAGTGGTAGTGGTGGTGTGACAAGGAAGCTCAGAGACGTGCAATTGCAGTTTTCACAGCTTTACTCACAGTTCAGTTCTTTATCAGGTCCCTTGTGTACAGCTAGGACCACCCGAGCCGTGCTGCGTCCACCAGGTGCGGGACTCGGCCAACTCCCAGGCAGTTCCAGAGCGTGGTCCTGAGCTCCCCTCTCTTCCTTTCTACTGGCCGTCCCCACCAGGGATCCACCTTTGTCCAGCTCCCTCGGGCCTTCTGGTGGTGAAACCTTTCCCGGTTTCCCTGACCCTATATGGTATGCCTTCCTGGTAGATATGGCGAGGGGTCGCGCCAAAACTTGTCCACGACCTCCGGTTCCTGGCTAAGGATAATTGGCCTTCACCAGTTTGGGATCCGGCACCCTGTTCTGCCAACCCTTCACCCGTTAGCTCGTGGGATCTCAGGGTTCCCTCTTCTCCTGCGTCTCTGGGCCTCTCCTGGCGTTTCTGTTCTTTCTCCTCCCTCTGTCTCTCTGCTTCAGGCCTCCTCTCCAGGCCTGGCTCTGGAGCTGGGCCCAGACTGAGCCACAGCTCCCTGTCAGCCCTCTCTGGCTGAGCTCCTCTCTAGACTGACCACTGATCCAAGATGGTGCCCCCCTTATATACTCCCTTCTGACACCCGAGCCCAGGTGACTAGCACCCAATGGGCTCCTACCTATGCCCAGAGTCCCTCCCCTCTCTGCTCCTACACCACTGGGATGTTCCTCCCCCCTCCCCACTCCAGCCAGGGACAGAAGCTGTCGTACCTGCACATCTATCTGGTGGGAGTACCGTTGGTCTGTCCCCCGGAAATGGGGTGAGTGTAGTGCATGCAGCTAACTGAGCCCAGTTCCACGCTCCATCCTTACCCGGGAGTGGAATACCACACCTCTGGTTCGAGGTGCAATACCCCTGTAGCAGCCGAGTCCTCGGGGTGCTACATTCCCCCCTGGTAAATCACAGCACGTCCTCGGGCTGGAATAGAGCAAAACAATTAGACATACAAAAATTTTAAAGTGCACTCACATATAAGACATTAACCAACAACTCATGCCTTTATGGGAGGTACTCTTTTCTTCTTTCTCTTAACGTTACAGGTATAAAACATTACGGAAACATTATCAGACTTTCTTCACATACTTATAAAATACCATTAACTCTTTTAGCATCATATAAAACTTTGTCATATAAAACATTCTTGACCAACACGTTCTTGATCTCTGGCCACCGTGCAACTTGTGACCAGGTAAAGTGCAACAGTCTCTAATTCTAAAGTAGAAACGCAGTTCTTCTATAAAACCAGTAGGGGGCGCCTTAGGAAGCGCAACTATTTACAGGGTGGCCGCTCTCAGTCCTCGGCCAGTGGGGATAGGGGAATGGCTGCTCACAGTCCTCAGCCTGGTAAGGGATTAAGGGCACACTGGTAACAGTTCACACAAACACCAATTTTACGACAGTTCTTGTACCCCGACGGGTAACTATATACAGTCCTTCTTTACCACTCTCTAATAATGGTGTCCTCTTCGTGCTCCTTCCTGAGGGTAGTCTTCAGACCCGTCCGGGTCCTCTTGGCTTTCCTCATACTGTATCCTCCTCAGTCAGCCGGTGTACGTGAAGGGCGTACGGTCCTTTGGCACACTGATGCCGGGTGAAGGTGACCTCATCACCCGGGTAAAGGTCACGTCCACGGTGTCCCTCCGGCAGGTGGCTCTCGACATCCCTGCGGGTGACAAAGACGTCGCCGGGGGTTCGGTGGTCTCGGATAAAGCCCCAGCCATGCTCCAACTGGAACTTTATTACGGTCCCGTTGGCGCGGGGACCGTGGGCCGCACGGGGGTTTCGTCGGGCCCGGCGTTTCTGCTCCGCGCTTTGGACCTGCAGCTGTTCCTCGCGGATCCGCCTCTCTCGCCGTTCTCTCCCAAAGACCTCTAGCTGTTGACGGCAGCACTCCTCACGCCGGGCTGCGGCCGCCCGGGTTTCCTTGGTAAACCCCATGAGGTCCTCACCGGTCGGATCCCATGCAAATTGGGCGTCCTCCAACGAGAGCGGGACAATTTTGACGGGCGCCGGAGCCGGGATCAGAGGCTCGCACAGGGGCCGTTCCTTCCGGAGTCGGGGGTTGACGTACTCCGGTGGCCACACGAAGGGCAGCCCGTCCGGGCTGGTATGTTGTGCAAAGAGATCTTCGCCCAGGGGCAGCACTGTGGAGGTCGAGGGCGCTGTGGGGGCAGCGGCGCCCGGAGGTACCCGGCCTTGCGTCCAGGCCGGAGGCATCCTCTTTGGGTCCAGGTATGGCACCTTTGGGGAGGAGGGCGCTGTGGGGGCAGCGGCGCCCAGATGCACCAGGCCTTGCGACCAGGCCGGCGGCACAGTGGAGGTAGAGGGCGCTGTGGAGACCGCGGCGCCCGGGGGTACTCGGCCTTGCGACCAGGCCGGTGGCACTTCCTGTTTTGCCGCGCTCAGGGTCAAGGGGCGTGGCGTAACAGAGGGCGTGACCGCGGCTCCTGCCGCTTGAGGCCTAGTTGGGAGCGTCGGCGGTGCGGCAACGGGCACGGTGAGTATGACTTCGGGCTCTGCGACGGGGAGCTGGGGCAGGCTTAAGGCTACTGGGCACGGGGTGATGACGTCCCCATTACCTGCTTCCATCCTTGCAGCTCCCTCCGCGGCGTCGTCTCCGGCCTTCGTCCCTCCTGCACCATCCTCAGGGGCAGACATGCCCCACGTTGCGGGTGGCGTCCTCTGCTGGCGGGTTCCAGCCTGCTGGGCCATCTCCCTTCTCCATTCGGCCAGTGCTTCCTGCTGTACTCGGGCCATCTTCCGGGCCAAGGCCTCCAGCGCGGTCTGTGCACGCTCCCGATCTCTGGGGAGTTGTGCCAGGATCTCCACCAGGCCTTCTGGGGTGGCGGCCTGCAACAGGCCCCGGACCACAGGGTCGGTACCGCTTGTCTCTTCCTCCATCCCCGGGTGCGATCTGTCCAGACTTCTCCAGGCTGCACCCATCTTCTCCGTTTTGTTCTCTATCCGCCCCCCTTGGGAGTGGCCCCGGGGCAACCTAGTGACAGTCAGTTTCAGGGGCAGACCCCCCACTTTGATGGACATTTCCATGGTGGTAGTCTCGGCTGGTGGGGGCGGTCTCCGCTTTTGGCGCCCTTCTGGGACCGCGCCCACGATGGGAGGTGGTCTCTTGCCACCCTCTGGCACGCCCATAATGGCGTCCGCTCTGCCAGGGCGGGAAATCGTCTCAGATGGCGGGAATCGTCTCCCGATGGCGGGAAACTTCGCAGATGGCGGGCAAAGACTGCAGATGGCGGGCAAACGGCGGGAAACGACCCCAGATGGCGTCCGATGGCGGGAACCCTCTGGAATTGGCGGGAGACTCCTTTTTGCGGTAAATGTGAACTTTTCTTCAGGCACGCAGTACCCGGTGGTTGCGGGCACGTAATCCTGCCGACTACGCCAAAGTTGACGCGCCCCCTGGGCCATGTTGTATAGCGTTGCGCATGCGGGGAATACCCGGAGCCGGATCTGTTGGGGATAGTAGTCCTCGTGGCGGTGACCCGGTCCGCGCCCAGGGTGGTCAAACTAAGTGGCGTTATTGATATGATGGTATTAGTGTCCGACTACGCCACCCGTTGAATGCGGCTATGAAGCCGCCGCTGCAGGGCAGTCCGCTGAGGCCGGTGGTACGGATGTGCAGCGTGGATGGTATAACCCCCAACGGGAGGGGTATAGCCTCAGGGCAGCTAATGAAGCAGGAAAAGATGATAGTGGTAGTGGTGGTGTGACAAGGAAGCTCAGAGACGTGCAATTGCAGTTTTCACAGCTTTACTCACAGTTCAGTTCTTTATCAGGTCCCTTGTGTACAGCTAGGACCACCCGAGCCGTGCTGCGTCCACCAGGTGCGGGACTCGGCCAACTCCCAGGCAGTTCCAGAGCGTGGTCCTGAGCTCCCCTCTCTTCCTTTCTACTGGCCGTCCCCACCAGGGATCCACCTTTGTCCAGCTCCCTCGGGCCTTCTGGTGGTGAAACCTTTCCCGGTTTCCCTGACCCTATATGGTATGCCTTCCTGGTAGATATGGCGAGGGGTCGCGCCAAAACTTGTCCACGACCTCCGGTTCCTGGCTAAGGATAATTGGCCTTCACCAGTTTGGGATCCGGCACCCTGTTCTGCCAACCCTTCACCCGTTAGCTCGTGGGATCTCAGGGTTCCCTCTTCTCCTGCGTCTCTGGGCCTCTCCTGGCGTTTCTGTTCTTTCTCCTCCCTCTGTCTCTCTGCTTCAGGCCTCCTCTCCAGGCCTGGCTCTGGAGCTGGGCCCAGACTGAGCCACAGCTCCCTGTCAGCCCTCTCTGGCTGAGCTCCTCTCTAGACTGACCACTGATCCAAGATGGTGCCCCCCTTATATACTCCCTTCTGACACCCGAGCCCAGGTGACTAGCACCCAATGGGCTCCTACCTATGCCCAGAGTCCCTCCCCTCTCTGCTCCTACACCACTGGGATGTTCCTCCCCCCTCCCCACTCCAGCCAGGGACAGAAGCTGTCGTACCTGCACATCTATCTGGTGGGAGTACCGTTGGTCTGTCCCCCGGAAATGGGGTGAGTGTAGTGCATGCAGCTAACTGAGCCCAGTTCCACGCTCCATCCTTACCCGGGAGTGGAATACCACACCTCTGGTTCGAGGTGCAATACCCCTGTAGCAGCCGAGTCCTCGGGGTGCTACATTTCCATAAGATCCTAATATTCAGCAGGAATTTGGAGGAGGCGCTGCAGCAGCTGCAGCCTGGGGGTTTAGTGAGGCCGCTGTGTCCTCCTGGTATATTGTGTGACCAGCAGCAAACATTCCCCGTCTCGGAGAACACAAGTGTCCGTGTACCGGTTGCCCGGAGACGGCACCGGCCACTTCCAGGAGCAGAATTATATGGCTGCAGAGCAGAACGCGGCGTCTCTGAAAGGATTTACTGAAGGGCTGAAGCATCTTTTCCTTTGACCCCTCATTCAGGCGGCCGCTTATCCCTCATGGCCGCGGCTCGGAGCTCAGAGGATCAGGCTTTGGAATTGATCACATCCTGCTGTTCCCATTATCCGGCCCTGGCAGAGGCGGCATTCAGAGGTTTTCTTTGGAAATTCAGCGGGCAAAGATCAAAGCCCCCTGCACCTTTCCCCCTGTATGCTACAGTACACACAGGCCGCAGGATGCTGCAGATCCTCGCGCGTCACACGCTGCCATATGCTCCATGGATGCCCCATGGGATTGGGTATTATGTGCATCAATGCCAGGGCCGGCAACTGAGGCAGCGGCATAGGGCCTGATGGCTATGTGAGCGCATTGTACTCACTGGACCCGGCCCAGTTACATGTCTATGGACCAACAATGGAGCAGCTGGTAGAAAGGCAAATGGGGGCTCAGAAGAGGAGGTCACAGAGGATCCGGCCTCTGCCTTTGAGGACCGCGGGCATCCCTGTGTTATATGGTCACCCAGTGCTTCCTATGGTAACTTGGTAAGACTTTGCCCCCGCTAAGTGGCCGCCTACGTGGAGTCCCAGCACCTTCTCGATTCTCCAAGTATACCGGCCCCTAGGAGACCCTTATATCCTCCAATAGAGGCCGATGGACACGTTTATCGATGAAATCCTCTAAACCACATATGTCAAACTCTGGCCCGTAGGGTGGTTTTATTTGGCCCTCGACACCAGAATCATCAACCCTATGTGGGGCCATTATACTGTATGGAGGACTATGTGGGGCTCATTATACTGTATGGAGGACTATGTGGGGCCCATTATACTGTATGGAGGACTATGTGGGGCTCATTATACTGTATGGAGGACTATGTGGGGCCATTATACTGTATGGAGGACTATGTGGGGCCCATTATACTGTATGGAGGACTATGTGGGGCTCATTATACTGTATGGAGGACTATGTGGGGCCATTATACTGTATGGAAGACTATGTGGGGCCCATTATACTGTATAGAGGACTATGTGGGGCCCATTATACTGTATAGAGGACTATGTGGGGCCCATTATTCTGTATGGAGGACTATGTGGGGCCCATTATACTGTATGGATGACTATGTGGGGCCATTATACTGTATGGAGGACTATGTGGGGCCATTATACTGTATGGAGGACTATGCGGGGCCCATTATACTGTATGGAGGACTATGTGGGGCTCATTATTCTGTATGGAGGACTATGTGGGGCAATTATACTGTAAGGAGGACTATGTGGGGCCCATTATACTGTATGGAGGACTATGTGGGGCCATTATTCTGTATGGAGGACTATGTGGGGCCATTATTGTGTATGGAGGACTATGTGGGGCCATTATTGTGTATGGAGGACTATGTGGGGCCATTATACTGTATGGAGGACTATGTGGGGCCCATTATACTGTATGGAGGACTATGTGGGGCCCATTGTACTGTATGGAGGACTATGTGGGGCCCATTATTCTGTAAGGGGGACTATGTGGGGTCCATTATTCTGTATGGAGGACTATGTGGAGCCCATTATACTGTATGGAGGACTATGTGGGGCCCATGATACTGTATGGAGGACTATGTGGGGCCATTATACTGTATGGAGGATTATGTGGGGCCCATTATTCTGTATGGAGGACTATGTGAGGCCATTATACTGTATAGAGGACTATGTGGGGCCCATTATTCTGTATGGAGGACTATGTGAGGCCATTATACTGTATGGAGGACTATGTGGGGCCCATTATACTGTATGAAGGACTATGTGGGTCCATTATACTGTATGAAGGACTATGTGGGGCCATTATACTGTATGGAGGACTATGTGGGGCCCATTATACTGTATGGAGGACTATGTGGGGCCATTATACTGCATGCAGGACTATGTGGGGCCCATTATACTGTATGAAGGACTATGTGGGGCCATTATACTGTATGAAGGACTATGTAGGGCCATTATACTGTATGAAGGACTATGTAGGGCCATTATACTGTATGAAGGACTATGTAGGGCCATTATACTGTATGGAGGACTATGTAGGGCCATTATACTGTATGAAGGACTATGTAGGGCCATTATACTGTATGAAGGACTATGTGGGGCCATTATACTGTATGAAGGACTATGTAGGGCCATTATACTGTATGGAGGACTATGTGGGGCCATTATACTGTATGAAGGACTATGTGGGGCCATTATACTGCATGCAGGACTATGTGGGGCCATTATACTGTATGAAGGACTATGTGGGGCCATTATACTGTATGAAGGACTATGTGGGGCCATTATACTGTATGAAGGACTATGTAGGGCCATTATACTGTATGAAGGACTATGTAGGGCCATTATACTGTATGGAGGACTATGTGGGGCCATTATACTGTATGAAGGACTATGTAGGGCCATTATACTGTATGGAGGACTATGTGGGGCCATTATACTGTATGAAGGACTATGTGGGGCCATTATACTGTATGAAGGACTATGTGGGGCCATTATACTGCATGAAGGACTATGTAGGGCCATTATACTGTATGAAGGACTATGTGGGGCCATTATACTGTATGAAGGACTATGTAGGGCCATTATACTGTATGAAGGACTATGTGGGGCCATTATACTGTATGAAGGACTATGTGGGGCCATTATACTGCATGCAGGACTATGTGGGGCCATTATACTGCATGGAGGCCTATGTAGGGCCATTATACTGTATGAAGGACTATGTGGGGCCATTATACTGTATGAAGGACTATGTAGGGCCATTATACTGTATGAAGGACTATGTGGGGCCATTATACTGTATGAAGGACTATGTGGGGCCATTATACTGTATGAAGGACTATGTAGGGCCATTATACTGTATGAAGGACTATGTGGGGCCATTATTCTGTATGGAGGACTATGTGGGGCCATTATACTGTATGAAGGACTATGTAGGGCCATTATACTGTATGAAGGACTATGTGGGGCCATTATACTGTATGAAGGACTATGTAGGGCCATTATACTGTATGAAGGACTATGTGGGGCCATTATACTGTATGAAGGACTATGTGGGGCCATTATACTGCATGCAGGACTATGTAGGGCCATTATACTGTATGAAGGACTATGTGGGGCCATTATACTGTATGAAGGACTATGTAGGGCCATTATACTGTATGAAGGACTATGTGGGGCCATTATACTGTATGAAGGACTATGTAGGGCCATTATACTGTATGAAGGACTATGTGGGGCCATTATACTGTATGAAGGACTATGTAGGGCCATTATACTGTATGAAGGACTATGTGGGGCCATTATACTGTATGAAGGACTATGTGGGGCCATTATACTGCATGCAGGACTATGTAGGGCCATTATACTGTATGGAGGCCTATGTGGGGCCATTATACTGTATGAAGGACTATGTAGGGCCATTATACTGTATGAAGGACTATGTGGGGCCATTATACTGTATGAAGGACTATGTGGGGCCATTATACTGCATGCAGGACTATGTGGGGCCATTATACTGTATGAAGGACTATGTGGGGCCATTATACTGTATGAAGGACTATGTAGGGCCATTATACTGTATGAAGGACTATGTAGGGCCATTATACTGTATGGAGGACTATGTGGGGCCATTATACTGTATGAAGGACTATGTAGGGCCATTATACTGTATGGAGGACTATGTGGGGCCATTATACTGTATGAAGGACTATGTAGGGCCATTATACTGTATGAAGGACTATGTGGGGCCATTATACTGTATGAAGGACTATGTAGGGCCATTATACTGTATGAAGGACTATGTGGGGCCATTATACTGTATGGAGGACTATGTGGGGCCATTATACTGTATGAAGGACTATGTGGGGCCATTATACTGTATGAAGGACTATGTAGGGCCATTATACTGTATGAAGGACTATGTAGGGCCATTATACTGTATGGAGGACTATGTGGGGCCATTATACTGTATGAAGGACTATGTGGGGCCATTATACTGTATGAAGGACTATGTAGGGCCATTATACTGTATGAAGGACTATGTAGGGCCATTATACTGTATGGAGGACTATGTGGGGCCATTATACTGTATGAAGGACTATGTAGGGCCATTATACTGTATGGAGGACTATGTGGGGCCATTATACTGTATGAAGGACTATGTAGGGCCATTATACTGTATGAAGGACTATGTGGGGCCATTATACTGTATGAAGGACTATGTAGGGCCATTATACTGTATGAAGGACTATGTGGGGCCATTATACTGTATGAAGGACTATGTAGGGCCATTATACTGCATGCAGGACTATGTGGGGCCATTATACTGTATGAAGGACTATGTAGGGCCATTATACTGTATGAAGGACTATGTGGGGCCATTATACTGTATACTGGTTCACCCGCGACTTTGTCCAAAGTTTTCATTTTGGTCCTCTGTTTATTTAGTTTGACACCTCTGCTCTAAACTAAAGGGTTAACTCCGTAGACGAAGAAAAATGGAGTATAACGCCATGTTCCCCGCTCCTCGCCAGGGTGTCGGGTTTGCTGGATCACCGCTGCCGTCTGATAGTCAGTGACACCCGGAGCAGCTGACATACTTCAGTCGCCGCTCGGTGCGCTGCAGGAGCCGGCCGTCCCGCCTTCTCTACTTCAAAAACAGTTTAGTTGTTCCCTCCATTAGAGTTAATCCAGAAAACTGCCAGAGTGGATTGTGTTTCGCAGCAGAGTGAAGAGAGGAGGAAAAGATGTCGATTAGTGAAAATTAATACAAAGCCTGCGCTGCTCGATCCAAGGATGGAAAAAACATTCTGATCTGTGCCGGAAAATGTCATAAACACAGCGAGCGCACTGCCAAAATCCCTACAATTGTGCTCCGTGGCAGAGATGATGGCTGAGGAGGGAGGAGAAGGAACATGGGGCTCCCCCCTCCTGGTGCCTACAGGGAACAGCTGCCCTGGACCTTAAGCACCTACCCCAGCAGCCTCGTACCCACCGTCCGGGACAGGCCCAAACCCTCCATACATAGGGCTCCCCTCTCCTGGCACCTACAGGGAACAGCTGCCCTGGACCTTAAGGACCTTCCCCAGCAGCCTCGTACCCACTGTCCAGGACAGGCCCAAACCCTCCATACATAGGGCTCCCCCCTCCTGGTGCCTACAGGGAACAGCTGCCCTGGACCTTAAGCACCTATCCCAGCAGCCTCATACCCACTGTCCGGGACAGGCCCACCCCTCCATACATAGGGCTCCCCTCTCCTGGCGCCTACAGGGAACAGCTGCCCTGGACCTTAAGCACCTACCCCAGCAGCCTCATACCCACCGTCCAGGACAGGCCTAAACCCTCCATACATAGGGCTCCCCCCTCCTGGCACCTACAGGGAACAGCTGCCCTGGACCTTAAGCACCTACCCTAGCAGCCTCGTACCCACCGTCTGGGACAGGCCCAAACCCTCCATACATAGGGCTCCCCTCTCCTGGCGCCTACAGGGAACAGCTGCCCTGGACCTTAAGGACCTTCCCCAGCAGCCTCATACCCACTGTCCGGGACAGGCCTAAACCCTCCATACATAGGGCTCCCCCCTCCTGGTGCCTACAGGGAACAGCTGCCCTGGACCTTAAGGACTTACCCCAGCAGCCTGATACCCACCATCCGGGACAGGCCCAAACCCTCTATACATAAGGCGCCCCCCTCCTGGTGTCTACAGGGAACAGCTGCCCTGGACCTTAAGGACCTACCCCAGTAGCCTTATACCCACCGTCCGGGACAAGCCCAAACCCTCTATACATAGGGCTCCACCCTCCTGGTGCCTACAGGGAACATCTGCCCTGGACCTTAAGCACTTACCTCAGTAGCCTCACACCCACTGTCCGGGACAGGCCCAAACCCTCCATACATAGGGCTCCCATCTCCTGGCACCTACAGGGAACAGCTGCCCTGGACCTTATGCACCTATCCCAGCAGCCTCATACCCACCGTGCGGGACAGGCCCACCCCTCCATGCATAGGGCTCCCCTCTCCTGGTGCCTACAGGGAACAGCTGACCTGGACCTTAAGGACCTACCCCAGCAGCCTCATACCCATCGTCCGGGACAGGCCCAAACCCTCCATATATAGGGCTCCCATCTCCTGGCGCCTACAGGGAACAGCTGCCCTGGACCTTATGCACCTATCCCAGCAGCCTCATACCCACTGTCCGGGACAGGCCCACCCCTCCATACATAGGGCTCCCCTCTCCTGGCGCCTACAGGGAACAGCTGACTGGACCTTAAGCACCTACAACAGCAGCCTCATACCCACTGTCCGGGACAGGCCCAAACCCTCCATACATAGGGCTCCCATCTCCTGGCGCCTACAGGGAACAGCTGACCTGGACCTTAAGCACCTACAACAGCAGCCTCATACCCACTGTCCGGGACAGGCCCAAACCCTCCATACATAGGGCTCCCATCTCCTGGCGCCTACAGGGAACAGCTGACCTGGACCTTAAGCACCTACAACAGCAGCCTCATACCCACTGTCCGGAACAGGCCCAAACCCTTCATACATAGGGCTCAACTCTCCTGGTGTCTACAGGGAACAGCTGCCCTGGACCTTATGCACCTATCCCAGCAGCCTCATACCCACTGTCCGGAACAGGCCCAAACCCTTCATACATAGGGCTCCCCTCTCCTGGCGCCTACAGGGAACAGCTGACTGGACCTTAAGAACCTACCTCAGCAGCCTCATACCCAATTCCTCAAAAACTTGCAGGCGAAAAAGGAGGGCGATGCTGCACAATAGCACTTCCCAAAAGTGCAAATTTAGGATTATTGAGTTGCTCCTCATAATGGTAGTAGTAACATATCCTCCATTTATAGAGGGAAATAGGAGCCGTAATGAGGCCTGGAGGAAGAGGGACCCAAGGTGCAAGAAAACTATCTATGTGTAAGGAATAACTCACAATATAATACTTGTTGGTTTCAACTCCAGGAAGGCGCACGCGCTTGATAGTTTTAAAGATGGAAAAAAAAGAAAGGAAACAATGAGCACCAAGGAGTAGTGTGGCACACACCTCGCGGCACACACCTCGTGGCACACACCACGCGGCACACACCTCATGGCAAACACCATGCAGCACACACCTTGCGGCACACACCTCATGGCACACACCTTGCGGCACACACCACGCAACACACACCTCACGGCACACACCTCACGGCACACACCTTGCGGCACACACCACGCTGCACACACCTCACGGCACACATCACGCGGCACACACCTCATGGCACACACCTTGCAGCACACACCACGCGGCACACACCTCGCGGCACACACCACGCGGCACACACCACGCAGCACACACCTTGCGGCACACACCATGCAGCACACACCTCATGGCACACACCTCACGGCACATACCACGCGGCACACACCTCGCGGCACACACCTCATTGCACACACCTTGCGGCACACACCACGCAGCACACACCTCACGGCACACACCTCACGGCACACACCTCACGGCACATACCACGCGGCACATACCACGCGGCACACACCTCACGGCACACACCTCATGGCACACACCTTGCGGCACACACCACGCAGCACATACCTCACGGCACACACCACGCGGCACACACCACGCGGCACACACCACGCGGCACACACCATGCAGCACACACCTCGCGGCACACACCTCGCGGCACACACCTCGCGGCACACACCACGCGGCACACACCTCGCGGCACACACCTCGTGGCACACACCTCGTGGCACACACCACAGGAGAGAGCTCTGAGGGGCTGGTGCCATCCTGGTCACCCACATCTGCATGATGCAAGGCTCCATTATATCCTACATCGAGATAACACATGTTAAGTGACTGTCCCAACATGAAGGCGTCTGAACACCTGATATCGGTCATATTGTAAAATATTTCCACTTTTCTTCCTCAAACCAAAGTCTGAACATTACAGAAACAATATTTGGAGAATTACTTTTTTCATGCAACAGAGATAAAGAGATTTTATTAGATTGCTGCCCCTTTAAGTAACTCCCCAGTGTGATCTGGTCCTCCGATGGATTGGGGGGTCTCATCCCCTGTGTCTCGGGGGGGGGGATCACCCCAGCCCTTTGTACATGTTGTATCTGTTATGTAACGGGCTCCTCTTGCTTTGCTTGCACAGGACAGGACGCTGCGTAACGCCGGGCACAGCCGCCCCCTTCACGTCACCCCCCGCTCTGCTACTTAGTAAATATGGAAGGCGCACGTCACCATTTACTTTGGCACTGGTTCAAAATTGAGGCCATTCCCAAAACTGAGGAGCAGTATGTGCCAGGGGCTAATTATGGCCTCACTGGGTGCAACGTAACCTGCCGTCAGGTATTATTGGTTCTGATTCACAAGTAATTAAAAAGGAACCTGCCCCTGGACGGAGCATATGGGGTGCTAAAACGGTGCATGCTCCGGTATAAGAGAGGGACGGATTCTCCGCTACCATCTAAAAAGGGAACATTAAAATTTGTGAGAGGTCCCCTTTAAGACTTAAAGGTGCAAGCCAAAGAATTAAAATATTTTACATGTGGTTACATTATAGCCCCAAAAAAAAAATCACCCTGATACTAATTCATTCAGGACAAAAGGGCTACTCTGGCCATGGGCATGATAATATTGGATCCCGATCCAACCAATCTATAACGGTTATAGTAATGGCGCTCTGCTTTCCCAGAGATCAGCGGTGCTCGAGTTTTGTCGAGGGGCTGATCCTCCACCCTCCATGGCTAAGTTCATGGAGAAGACATCATGCCGCCTAAGGTTATATCTTCTCTAGAACTTTAACCCATAGTGAGAAATCACAACCTGATATCAGAACCGGCGCTCAGGACTTGGGCTCTATTGTTTGCACAAGTTTTCACGCCGCGCTCTTTCTTATTCATTCTTTATATAGAGTAAGTTATTGCACTCCTTACCTGGAGCAGCTGGCCTGGAGACGTCTGTCCAAGAGCCAAAATCCTGCAAGGAAAACATATAAAAATAACAAAGAAATGTTATTAAATGAATTACGTATTATAGAAAACCCACTAGCAGCAGAAAGATCAGATTTACAGCTGTCAGGCGGCTCTGTGCTCAGTCCCTCGCACTTTATACATCTCTACAGTGAGATCATTGAGGCCCGAGCAGGAAACATGGCCGCTAACCAGTGCGACATTAGTGTGACGGGATTAGGGTCTGTACATGGACACAAACTGCATCTATGTGCAGATATAAGGCCCTGATACAAGGTGAAGGTGAAAGACCCCAGGCAAGAATATATTACTGTATAAAATGGAAAAAGATTGCTAGGTTTAACTACTATAATACTGCCCCCTATATGCAAGAATATAACTACTATAATACTGCCCCCTATATGCAAGAATATAACTACTATAATACTGCTCCTATGTACAAGCATATAACTCCTATAATACTGCTCCTATGTACAAGAATATAACTACTATAATACTGCCCCCTATGTACAAGAATATAACTACTATAATACTGCCCCTATGTACAAGAATATAACTACTATAATACTGCCCCCTATGTACAAGAATATAACTACTATAATACTGCCCCTATATGCAAGAATATAACTACTATAATACTGCTCCTATGTACAAGAATATAACTCCTATAATACTGCTCCTATGTACAAGAATATAACTACTATAATACTGCCCCCTATGTACAAGAATATAACTCCTATAATACTGCTCCTATGTACAAGAATATAACTACTATAATAATGCCCCCTATGTACAAGAATATAACTCCTATAATACTGCTCCTATGTACAAGAATATAACTACTATAATACCGCCCCCTATATACAAGAATATAAATACTATAATACTGCTCCTATGTACAAGAATATAACTACTATACTACTGCTCCTATGTACAAGAATATAACTACTATAATACTGCCCCCTATGTACAAGAATATAACTACTATAATACTGTCCCTATATACAAGAATATAACTACTATAATACTGCCCCTAAATACAAGAATATAACTACTATAATACTGCCCCTATATACAAGAATATAACTACGATAATACTGCCCCTATGTACAAGAATATAACTACTATAATACTGCCCCTATATACAAGAATATAACTACGATAATACTGCCCCCTATGTACAAGAATATAACTACTATAATACTGCTCCCTATGTACAAGAATATAACTACTATAATACTGCTCCTATATACAAGAATATAACTACTATAATACTGCTCCTATGTACAAGAATATAACTACTATAATACTGCTCCCTATGTACAGGAATATAACTACTATAGTACTGCTCCTATGTACAAGAATATAGCTACTATAATACTGCTCCCTATGTACAAGAATATAACTACTATAATACTGCTCCCTATGTACAGGAATATAAGTACTCTAGTACTGCCCCCTATATACAAGAATATAACTGCTATAATACTGCCCCTATGTACAAGAATATAACTACTATAATACTGCTCCCTATGTACAAGAATATAACTACTATAATACTGCCCTTATGTACAAGAATATAACTACTATAATACCGCTCCCTATGTACAAGAATATAACTACTATAATACTGCCCCTATGTACAAGAATATAACTACTATAATACTGCCCCTATGTACAAGAATATAACTACTATAATACTGCTCCTATATACAAGAATATAACTACTATAATACCGCTCCCTATGTACAAGAATATAACTACTATAATACTGCCCCTATATACAAGAATATAACTACTATAATACTGCCCCTATATACAGGAATATAACTACGATAACACTGCCCCTATGTACAAGAATATAACTACTATAATACTGCTCCTATATACAAGAATATAACTACTATAATACTGCTCCTATGTACAAGAATATAACTACTATAATACTGCTCCTATGTACAAGAATATAACTCCTATAATACTGCTCCTATGTTCAAGAATATAACTACTATAATACTGCCCCCTATGTACAAGAATATAACTACTATAATACTGCCCCTATGTACAAGAATATAACTACTATAATACTGCCCCCTATGTACAAGAATATAACTACTATAATACTGTCCCTATATGCAAGAATATAACTACTATAATACTGCTCCTATGTACAAGAATATAACTCCTATAATACTGCTCCTATGTACAAGAATATAACTACTATAATAATGCCCCCTATGTAAAAGAATATAACTCCTATAATACTGCTCCTATGTACAAGAATATAACTACTATAATACCGCCCCCTATATACAAGAATATAAATACTATAATACTGCTCCTATGTACAAGAATATAACTACTATACTACTGCTCCCATGTACAAGAATATAACTACTATAATACTGCCCCCTATGTACAAGAATATAACTACTATAATACTGCCCCCTATATACAAGAATATAACTACTATAATACTGCCCCTATATACAAGAATATAACTACGATAATACTGCCCCTATGTACAAGAATATAACTACTATAATACTGCCCCTATATACAAGAATATAACTACGATAATACTGCCCCCTATGTACAAGAATATAACTACTATAATACTGCCCTTATGTACAAGAATATAACTACTATAATACCGCTCCCTATGTACAAGAATATAACTACTATAATACTGCCCCTATGTACAAGAATATAACTACTATAATACTGCCCCTATATACAAGAATATAACTACGATAATACTGCCCCTATGTACAGGAATATAACTACTATAGTACTGCTCCTATGTATAAGAATATAACTACTATAATACTGCTCCCTATGTACAAGAATATAACTACTATAATACTGCCCTTATGTACAAGAATATAACTACTATAATACCGCTCCCTATGTACAAGAATATAACTACTATAATACTGCCCCTATGTACAAGAATATAACTACTATAATACTGCCCCCTATATACAAGAATATAACTACTATAATACTGCCCCTATATACAAGAATATAACTACGATAATACTGCCCCCTATGTATAAGAATATAACTACTATAATACTGCCCCTATGTACAAGAATATAACTACTATAATAATGCCCCCTATGTACAAGAATATAACTACTATAATACTGCTCCTATATACAAGAATATAACTACTATAATACTGCTCCTATGTACAAGAATATAACTACTATAATACTACCCCTATGTACAAGAATATAACTTCTATAATACTGCTCCTATGTACAAGAATATAACTACTATAATACTGCTCCTATGTGCAAGAATATAACCACTATAATACTGCTCACTATATACAAGAATATAACTACTATAATACTGCTCCCTATGTACAAGATTATAACTACTATAATAATGCCCCCTATGTACAAGAATATAACTACTATAATACTGCCCCCATGTACAAGAATATAACTACTATAATACTGCTCCCTATGTACAAGAATATAACCACTATAATACTGCCCCTATGTACAAGAATATAACTACTATAATACTGCTCACTATGTACAAGAATATAACTACTATAATACTGCTCCTATGTACAAGAATATAACTACTATAATACTGCTCCTATGTGCAAGAATATAACCACTATAATACTGCCCCTATGTACAAGAATATAACTACTATAATACTGCTCCTATGTATAAGAATATAACTACTATAATACTGCTCCCTATGTACAAGAATATAACTACTATAATACTGCTCCCTATGTACAAGAATATAACTACTATAATACTGCTCCTATGTACAAGAATATAACTACTATAATACTGCTCCTATGTGCAAGAATATAACCACTATAATACTGCCCCTATGTACAAGAATATAACTACTATAATACTGCTCCTATGTATAAGAATATAACTACTATAATACTGCTTCCTATGTACAAGAATATAACTACTATAATACTGCTCCCTATGCACAAGAATATAACTACTATAATACTGCTCCTATGTACAAGAATATAACTACTATAATACTGCTCCCTATGTACAAGAATATAACTACTATAATAATGCCCCCTATGTACAAGAATATAACTACTATAATACTGCCCCCATGTACAAGAATATAACTACTATAATACTGCTCCTATGTGTAAGAATATAACCACTATAATACTGCTCACTATATACAAGAATATAACTACTATAATACTGCTCCCTATGTACAAGAATATAACTACTATAATACTGCCCCCTATGTACAAGAATATAACTACTATAATACTGCCCCCTATGTACAAGAATATAACTACTATAATACTGCTCCTATGTACAAGAATATAACTACTATAATACTGCCCCCTATGTACAAGAATATAACTCCTATAATACTGCTCCTATGTACAAGAATATAACTACTATAATAATGCCCCCTATGTACAAGAATATAACTCCTATAATACTGCTCCTATGTACAAGAATATAACTACTATAATACCGCCCCCTATATACAAGAATATAAATACTATAATACTGCTCCTATGTACAAGAATATAACTACTATACTACTGCTCCTATGTACAAGAATATAACTACTATAATACTGCCCCCTATGTACAAGAATATAACTACTATAATACTGTCCCTATATACAAGAATATAACTACTATAATACTGCCCCTAAATACAAGAATATAACTACTATAATACTGCCCCTATATACAAGAATATAACTACGATAATACTGCCCCTATGTACAAGAATATAACTACTATAATACTGCCCCTATATACAAGAATATAACTACGATAATACTGCCCCCTATGTACAAGAATATAACTACTATAATACTGCTCCCTATGTACAAGAATATAACTACTATAATACTGCTCCTATATACAAGAATATAACTACTATAATACTGCTCCTATGTACAAGAATATAACTACTATAATACTGCTCCCTATGTACAGGAATATAACTACTATAGTACTGCTCCTATGTACAAGAATATAGCTACTATAATACTGCTCCCTATGTACAAGAATATAACTACTATAATACTGCTCCCTATGTACAGGAATATAAGTACTCTAGTACTGCCCCCTATATACAAGAATATAACTGCTATAATACTGCCCCTATGTACAAGAATATAACTACTATAATACTGCTCCCTATGTACAAGAATATAACTACTATAATACTGCCCTTATGTACAAGAATATAACTACTATAATACCGCTCCCTATGTACAAGAATATAACTACTATAATACTGCCCCTATGTACAAGAATATAACTACTATAATACTGCCCCTATGTACAAGAATATAACTACTATAATACTGCTCCTATATACAAGAATATAACTACTATAATACCGCTCCCTATGTACAAGAATATAACTACTATAATACTGCCCCTATATACAAGAATATAACTACTATAATACTGCCCCTATATACAGGAATATAACTACGATAACACTGCCCCTATGTACAAGAATATAACTACTATAATACTGCTCCTATATACAAGAATATAACTACTATAATACTGCTCCTATGTACAAGAATATAACTACTATAATACTGCTCCTATGTACAAGAATATAACTCCTATAATACTGCTCCTATGTTCAAGAATATAACTACTATAATACTGCCCCCTATGTACAAGAATATAACTACTATAATACTGCCCCTATGTACAAGAATATAACTACTATAATACTGCCCCCTATGTACAAGAATATAACTACTATAATACTGTCCCTATATGCAAGAATATAACTACTATAATACTGCTCCTATGTACAAGAATATAACTCCTATAATACTGCTCCTATGTACAAGAATATAACTACTATAATAATGCCCCCTATGTAAAAGAATATAACTCCTATAATACTGCTCCTATGTACAAGAATATAACTACTATAATACCGCCCCCTATATACAAGAATATAAATACTATAATACTGCTCCTATGTACAAGAATATAACTACTATACTACTGCTCCCATGTACAAGAATATAACTACTATAATACTGCCCCCTATGTACAAGAATATAACTACTATAATACTGCCCCCTATATACAAGAATATAACTACTATAATACTGCCCCTATATACAAGAATATAACTACGATAATACTGCCCCTATGTACAAGAATATAACTACTATAATACTGCCCCTATATACAAGAATATAACTACGATAATACTGCCCCCTATGTACAAGAATATAACTACTATAATACTGCCCTTATGTACAAGAATATAACTACTATAATACCGCTCCCTATGTACAAGAATATAACTACTATAATACTGCCCCTATGTACAAGAATATAACTACTATAATACTGCCCCTATATACAAGAATATAACTACGATAATACTGCCCCTATGTACAGGAATATAACTACTATAGTACTGCTCCTATGTATAAGAATATAACTACTATAATACTGCTCCCTATGTACAAGAATATAACTACTATAATACTGCCCTTATGTACAAGAATATAACTACTATAATACCGCTCCCTATGTACAAGAATATAACTACTATAATACTGCCCCTATGTACAAGAATATAACTACTATAATACTGCCCCCTATATACAAGAATATAACTACTATAATACTGCCCCTATATACAAGAATATAACTACGATAATACTGCCCCCTATGTATAAGAATATAACTACTATAATACTGCCCCTATGTACAAGAATATAACTACTATAATAATGCCCCCTATGTACAAGAATTTAACTACTATAATACTGCTCCTATATACAAGAATATAACTACTATAATACTGCTCCTATGTACAAGAATATAACTACTATAATACTACCCCTATGTACAAGAATATAACTTCTATAATACTGCTCCTATGTACAAGAATATAACTACTATAATACTGCTCCTATGTGCAAGAATATAACCACTATAATACTGCTCACTATATACAAGAATATAACTACTATAATACTGCTCCCTATGTACAAGATTATAACTACTATAATAATGCCCCCTATGTACAAGAATATAACTACTATAATACTGCCCCCATGTACAAGAATATAACTACTATAATACTGCTCCCTATGTACAAGAATATAACCACTATAATACTGCCCCTATGTACAAGAATATAACTACTATAATACTGCTCACTATGTACAAGAATATAACTACTATAATACTGCTCCTATGTACAAGAATATAACTACTATAATACTGCTCCTATGTGCAAGAATATAACCACTATAATACTGCCCCTATGTACAAGAATATAACTACTATAATACTGCTCCTATGTATAAGAATATAACTACTATAATACTGCTCCCTATGTACAAGAATATAACTACTATAATACTGCCCCCTATGTACAAGAATATAACTACTATAATACTGCCCCTATGTACAAGAATATAACTACTATAATACTGCCCCCTATGTACAAGAATATAACTACTATAATACTGTCCCTATATGCAAGAATATAACTACTATAATACTGCTCCTATGTACAAGAATATAACTCCTATAATACTGCTCCTATGTACAAGAATATAACTACTATAATAATGCCCCCTATGTAAAAGAATATAACTCCTATAATACTGCTCCTATGTACAAGAATATAACTACTATAATACCGCCCCCTATATACAAGAATATAAATACTATAATACTGCTCCTATGTACAAGAATATAACTACTATACTACTGCTCCCATGTACAAGAATATAACTACTATAATACTGCCCCCTATGTACAAGAATATAACTACTATAATACTGCCCCCTATATACAAGAATATAACTACTATAATACTGCCCCTATATACAAGAATATAACTACGATAATACTGCCCCTATGTACAAGAATATAACTACTATAATACTGCCCCTATATACAAGAATATAACTACGATAATACTGCCCCCTATGTACAAGAATATAACTACTATAATACTGCCCTTATGTACAAGAATATAACTACTATAATACCGCTCCCTATGTACAAGAATATAACTACTATAATACTGCCCCTATGTACAAGAATATAACTACTATAATACTGCCCCTATATACAAGAATATAACTACGATAATACTGCCCCTATGTACAGGAATATAACTACTATAGTACTGCTCCTATGTATAAGAATATAACTACTATAATACTGCTCCCTATGTACAAGAATATAACTACTATAATACTGCCCTTATGTACAAGAATATAACTACTATAATACCGCTCCCTATGTACAAGAATATAACTACTATAATACTGCCCCTATGTACAAGAATATAACTACTATAATACTGCCCCCTATATACAAGAATATAACTACTATAATACTGCCCCTATATACAAGAATATAACTACGATAATACTGCCCACTATGTATAAGAATATAACTACTATAATACTGCCCCTATGTACAAGAATATAACTACTATAATAATGCCCCCTATGTACAAGAATATAACTACTATAATACTGCTCCTATATACAAGAATATAACTACTATAATACTGCTCCTATGTACAAGAATATAACTACTATAATACTACCCCTATGTACAAGAATATAACTTCTATAATACTGCTCCTATGTACAAGAATATAACTACTATAATACTGCTCCTATGTGCAAGAATATAACCACTATAATACTGCTCACTATATACAAGAATATAACTACTATAATACTGCTCCCTATGTACAAGATTATAACTACTATAATAATGCCCCCTATGTACAAGAATATAACTACTATAATACTGCCCCCATGTACAAGAATATAACTACTATAATACTGCTCCCTATGTACAAGAATATAACCACTATAATACTGCCCCTATGTACAAGAATATAACTACTATAATACTGCTCACTATGTACAAGAATATAACTACTATAATACTGCTCCTATGTACAAGAATATAACTACTATAATACTGCTCCTATGTGCAAGAATATAACCACTATAATACTGCCCCTATGTACAAGAATATAACTACTATAATACTGCTCCTATGTATAAGAATATAACTACTATAATACTGCTCCCTATGTACAAGAATATAACTACTATAATACTGCTCCCTATGTACAAGAATATAACTACTATAATACTGCTCCTATGTACAAGAATATAACTACTATAATACTGCTCCTATGTGCAAGAATATAACCACTATAATACTGCCCCTATGTACAAGAATATAACTACTATAATACTGCTCCTATGTATAAGAATATAACTACTATAATACTGCTTCCTATGTACAAGAATATAACTACTATAATACTGCTCCCTATGCACAAGAATATAACTACTATAATACTGCTCCTATGTACAAGAATATAACTACTATAATACTGCTCCCTATGTACAAGAATATAACTACTATAATAATGCCCCCTATGTACAAGAATATAACTACTATAATACTGCCCCCATGTACAAGAATATAACTACTATAATACTGCTCCTATGTGTAAGAATATAACCACTATAATACTGCTCACTATATACAAGAATATAACTACTATAATACTGCTCCCTATGTACAAGAATATAACTACTATAATACTGCCCCCTATGTACAAGAATATAACTACTATAATACTGCCCCCTATGTACAAGAATATAACTACTATAATACTGCTCCTATGTACAAGAATATAACTACTATAATACTGCCCCCTATGTACAAGAATATAACTACTATAATACTGCCCCCTATGTACAAGAATATAACTACTATAATACTGCCCCCTATGTACAAGAATATAACTACTATAATACTGCCCCCTATGTACAAGAATATAACTACTATAATACTGCCCCCTATGTACAAGAATATAACTACTATAATACTGCTCCTATGTGCAAGAATATAGCTACAATAATACTGCTCCTATGTACAAGAATATAACTACTATAAAACTGCCCCTATGTGCAAGAATATAACTACTATAATACTGCTCCTATGTGCAAGAATATAGCTACAATAATACTGCTCCTATGTACAAGAATATAACTACTATAAAACTGCCACTATGTACAAGAATATAACTACTATAATACTGCTCCTATGTGCAAGAATATAGCTGCAATAATACTGCTCCTATGTACAAGAATATAACTACTATAATACTGCCCCTCTATGTACAAGAATATAACTACTATAATACTACTCCTATGTGCAAGAATATAGCTACAATAATACTGCTCCTATGTACAAGAATATAACTACTATAAAACTGCCACTATGTACAAGAATATAACTACTATAATACTGCTCCTATGTGCAAGAATATAGCTACAATAATACTGCTCCTATGTACAAGAATATAACTACTATAAAACTGCCACTATGTACAAGAATATAACTACTATAATACTGCCCCCTATGTATAAGTATATAACTACTATAATACTTCCCCCTATGTACAAGAATATAACTACTATAATACTGCTCACTATATACAAGAATATAACTACTATAATACTGCTCCTATGTACAAGAATATAACTACTATAATAATGCCCCCTATGTACAAGAATATAACTACTATAATACTGCTCCTATGTACAAGAATATAACTACTATAATACTGCTCCTATGTACAAGAATATAACTACTATAATACTGCCCCCTATGTACAAGAATATAACTACTATAATACTGCCCCCTATGTACAAGAATATAACTACTATAATACTGCCCCCTATGTACAAGAATATAACTACTATAATACTGCTCCTATGTACAAGAATATAACTACTATAATACTGCTCCTATGTACAAGAATATAACTACTATAATACTGCCCCCTATGTACAAGAATATAACTACTATAATACTGCCCCTATATACAAGAATATTACTACTATAATACTGCTCCCTATATACAAGAGTATAACTACTATAATACTGCTCCTATGTACAAGAATATAACTACTATAATACTGCCCCTATATACAAGAGTATAACTACTATAATACTGCTCCTATGTACAAGAATATAACTACTATAATACTGCTACTATAATACTGCCCCAATGTACAAGAATATAACTACTATAATACTACTTCTATGTACAAGAATATAGCTACTATAATACTGCCCCTATGTACAAGAATATAACTACTATAATACTACTTCTATGTACAAGTATATAACTACTATAATACTGCTCCTATGTATAAGAATATAACTACTATAATACTACTTCTATGTACAAGTATATAACTACTATAATACTGCTCCTATGTACAAGAATATAACTACTATAATACTGCCCCTATGTACAAGAATATAACTACTATAATACTGCCGCCTATGTACAGGAATATAACTACTATAATACTGCCCGTATGTACAGGAATATAACTACTATAATACTGCTCCTATGTACAAGAATATAACTACTATAATACTGCTCCTATGTACAAGAATATAACTACTATAATACTGCCGCCTATGTACAGGAATATAACTACTATAATACTGCCCCTATGTACAAGAATATAACTACTATAATACTGCTCCTATGTACAAGAATATAACTACTATAATACTGCTCCTATGTACAAGAATATAACTACTATAATACTGCCCCTATGTACAAGAATATAACTACTATAATACTGCCCCTGTGTACAAGAATATAACTACTATAATACTGCCCCTATGTACAAGAATATAACTACTATAATACTACTCCTATGTACAAGAACATAACTACTATAATACTGCTCCTATATACAAGAATATAACTACTATAATACTGCCCCTGTGTACAAGAATATAACTACTATAATACTGCCCCTATGTACAAGAATATAACTACTATAATACTGCCCCTATGTTCAAGAATATAACCACTATAATACTGCCCCTATGTACAAGAATATAACTACTATAATACTGCCCCTATGTACAAGAATATAACTACTATAATACTGCCCCTATGTACAAGAATATAGCTACTATAATACTGCCCCCTATGTACAAGAATATAACTACTATAATACTGCCCCTATGTACAAGAATATAACTACTATAATACTGCTCCTATGTACAAGAATATAACTACTATATTACTGCTCCTATGTACAAGAATATAACTACTATAATACTGCCCCTATGTACAAGAATATAACAACTATAATACTGCCCCTATGTACAAGAATATAACTACTATAATACTGCCCCCTATGTACAAGAATATAGCTACTATAATACTGCTCCTATGTACAAGAATATAACTACTATAATACTGCTCCTATGTACAAGAATATAACTACTATAATACTGATCCCTATATACAAGAATATAGCTACTATAATACTGCTCCTATGTACAAGAATATAACTACTATAATACTGCCCCTATGTACAAGAATATAACTACTATAATACTGCCCCTATGTACAAGAATATAACTACTATAATACTGCCCCCTATGTACAAGAATATAACTACTATAATACTGCCCCTATGTACAAGAATATAACTACTATAATACTGCTCCTATGTAGAAGAATATAACTACTAGAATACTGCCCGCTATGTACAAGAATATAACTACTATAATACTGCTCCTATCTACAAGAATATAACTACTATAATACTGCTCCTATGTACAAGAATATAACTACTATAATACTGCCCCTATGTACAAGAATATAACTACTATAATACTGCCCCTATGTACAAGAATATAACTACTATAATACTGCCCCTATGTACAAGAATATAACTACTATAATACTGCCCCTATGTACAAGAATATAACTACTATAATACTGCCCCCTATGTACAAGAATATAACTACTATAATACTGCCCCTATGTACAAGAATATAACGACTATAATACTGCTCCTATGTAGAAGAATATAACTACTAGAATACTGCCCCCTATGTGCAAGAATATAACTACTATAATACTGCTCCTATCTACAAGAATATAACTACTATAATACTGCCCCTATGTATAAGAATATAACTACTATAATACTGCTCCTATGTACAAGAATATAACTACTATAATACTGCCCCCTATGTACAAGAATATAACTACTATAATACTGCCCCCTATGTACAAGAATATAACTACTATAATACTGCTCCTATGTACAAGAATATAACTACTATAATACTGCCCCCTATGTACAAGAATATAACTACTATAATACTGCCCCTATGTACAAGAATATAACTACTATAATACTGCCCCTATGTACAAGAATATAACTACTATAATACTGCCCCCTATGTACAAGAATATAACTACTATAATACTGCCCCTATGTACAAGAATATAACGACTATAATACTGCTCCTATGTAGAAGAATATAACTACTAGAATACTGCCCCCTATGTGCAAGAATATAACTACTATAATACTGCTCCTATCTACAAGAATATAACTACTATAATACTGCCCCTATGTATAAGAATATAACTACTATAATACTGCTCCTATGTACAAGAATATAACTACTATAATACTGCCCCCTATGTACAAGAATATAACTACTATAATACTGCTCCTATGTACAAGAATATAACTACTATAATACTGCCCCCTATGTACAAGAATATAACTACTATAATACTGCTCCTATCTACAAGAATATAACTACTATAATACTGCCCCCTATGTACAAGAATATAACTACTATAATACTGCTCCTATCTACAAGAATATAACTACTATAATACTGCTCCTATGTACAAGAATATAACTACTATAATACTGCTCCTATATAGACTCATCCTTTGCCATCTCTCCGCTTTATCGTAAGCATACGTTGCTTCACTTATCTTGGAGGTTTTACTACAGGGGGCCGGCAGCCAAGACCACCGGTTAAGAACAAAATATTACAAGTTGGCGGACATATAGACGCCAATGATCTATGTGAAGAGGCAGCTACGCGTCTGAATGGACTGGAGTCTGTACAAGTCACAGGGAGTAGACGGAGATATGATATTACTCAGTGGCAGCAAATCAAGGCCACAAACAACTTGTTTTCTTGGAACCGCGCTCTCTAGACCCAAGATAAAAGAGTTAATGGAGAGAGAGGAAAATAATGGCAGAAAAATGTCCCCTCTCAGCCTCGTCATCTTCCTTGCAAGTTCAGGACACGGTGTGATCTGTGCTGATCAATCGCATAATATATATTTATAACAAATATGTTCTCCGATACGGGGCTACAAATCTGATGAAGAGTTAAAATGTGACATTTTCCCTTCCTGCAGCCACCACTAGGGGGAGCTTATTGTATACGGTGCTATTATTGAGCTCTATGTATATAGGGAACTGCTATACTCCAGATTGGCAGGCGCAGGAGGATTAATAAGAGATTTTTTTATACTACTTCTGCATCTCTAAAGCATATTTATAGGGTTTGTCCAGTGAATATAAGTTATCTCCAGTCTGTAGGATAGGTGATAACTGGGGGTCCGACCTCTGGGCACTTGTATCCACACGTAGGATGGAGCTGCAGTCTGCATGCCCGGCCCCCGCTCCCTCCATTCATTGCCTATGGAGCTGCCGAGCGCAGCGCTTGGCTTTTTCCGGCACATCCATAGAGAATGATTGAGGCTGCTGGTAAAGTGCCTGGCTCTGCTGATCAGTGTGCGGGTCTCAGCGGTCGGACCCCCACGATCTATAAGTTATCATCATAACTTATCTTCACTAGACAACCCCTTTAATTTATGGCTAGACCCCAACGCCAGATTATCCGACTTTCTAAATCATTGAATATTAGATTGAAGGAATTTCTTTGTATTTGATCATTTATTGAACCTATTACATCTGTTCAGCTTCATTGATCATTTATGTGGACGTCCGATTGAATCGCAAGTGAGAGCAAGACCCAAGACAGATTATGGGATTGTTCACACGTCTGTTTTTTTTTGTGGACTGAGACATGTCCGATATTAATCCGAGGGTCGGATGTCTATGGGTCCCTGAGAAAAAGAAATTGGAAAGTACTCGGATGCCGACATGGATACAAGAGGTCATATCAATGTCTACAATGTGTCATTACAGACAGAGTGATCTATTTTAAGTGTTTATTTCTGTTAATGTTGACCTTGGTCTGTTTCAGTAGGCTCCACAATCACGGGGAAGACTGCTGACTTGACAGATGTCCAGAAGGCAGTCACTGACACACTCCACAAGGTCCCAGAGTCTGGAGGAAGAGTGGAGAGGCCACAATCCAAGCTGCTGGAGGTCTAGTGTGAAGTCTCCACAATCAGTGATGGTTTGGGGGCATGTCATCTGCTGGTGGAGGTCCACTGTGTTTTATCAAGACCAAAGTCAGCGCAGTCGTCTGCCAGGACATTTTACAGCTCTTCATGCTTCCCTCTGCCGACAAGCTTTATGGAGATGGGAATGTCATTCTCCAGCAGGACTTGGCCCCTGTCCACATGGCCAAAAGTACCAATACCTGGTTTACACACAACAGGATCACTGTGCTTGATTGGCAGCAAACTCGCCTGACCTTAACCCCATAGAGAATCTATTATAGAGAATCTATGGAGTATTGTCAAGAGGAAGACGAGAGACCCCAGACCCCACAATGCAGACGAGCTGAAGGCTGCTATCAAAGCCACCTGGGCTTCCATAACCCCTCAGCAGCCACAGGCTGATCCCTCCATGCCACAGGCTGATCCCTCCATGCCACAGGCTGATCCCTCCATGCCACAGGCTGATCGCCTCCATGCCACATTGCCGCATTGATGCAGTAATTGATGCACAAGGAGCCCGACCAAGTATTGAGGCATTTACTGAACAGACATTTTGGATTTTAAAATCATTTTTCAAGCTGTTGTTATAAAGTATTCTAATTTACTGAGATAATGACTTTTGTGTTTTCATTGGCTGTAAGCCATAATCATCAACATTAGCAGAAATAAACACGTGAAATAGATCCCTCTGTGTGTAATGACTTTATATAATAGATCCCTGTGTGTAATGACTCTATATAATAGATCCCTCTGTGTGTAATGACTCTATATAATAGATCCCTCTGTGTGTAATGACTCTATATAATAGATCCCCCTGTGTGTAATGACTCTATATAATAGATCCCTCTGTGTGTAATGACTCTATATAATAGATCCCTCTGTGTGTAATGACTCTATATAATAGATCCCTCTGTGTGTAATGACTATATAATAGATCCCTCTGCGTGTAATGACTCTATATAATAGATCCCTCCGCGTGTAATGACTCTATACAATAGATCCCTCCGTGTGTAATGACTCTATACAATAGATCCCTCAGTGTGTAATGACTCTATATAATAGATCCCTCTGTGTGTAATGACTCTATATAATAGATCCCTCTGGGTGTAATGACTCTATATAATAGATCCCTCTGCGTGTAATGACTCTATATAATAGATCCCTCTGCGTGTAATGACTCTATATAATAGATCGCTCTGTGTGTAATGACTCTATATAATAGATCCCTCTGCATGTAATGACTCTCTATAATAGATCCCTCTGCGTGTAATGACTATATAATAGATCCCTCCCCGTGTAATGACTCTATATAATAGATCCCTCCGTGTGTAATGACTCTATATAATAGATCCCTCCGTGTGTAATGACTCTATATAATAGATCCCTCCGTGTGTAATGACTCTATACAATAGATCCCTCCGTGTGTAATGACTCTATATAATAGATCCCTCTGTGTGTAATGACTCTATATAATAGATCCCTCTGTGTGTAATGACTCTATATAATAGATCCCTCTGTGTGTAATGACTCTATATAATAGATCCCTCTGTGTGTAATGACTCTATATAATAGATCCCACTGTGTGTAATGACTCTATATAATAGATCCCTCTGCGTGTAATCACTCTATATAATAGATCCCTATGTGTGTAATGACTCTATATAATAGATCCCTCTGTGTGTAATGACTCTATATAATAGATCCCTCTGTGTGTAATGACTCTATATAATAGTTCCCTCTGTGTGTAATCACTCTATATAATAGACCCCTCTGTGTGTAATCACTCTATATAATAGATCCCTCTGTGTGTAATGACTCTATATAATAGATCCCTCTGTGTGTAATGACTCTATATAATAGATCCCTCTGTGTGTAATGACTCTATATAATAGATCCCTCTGTGTGTAATGACTCTATATAATAGATCCCTCTGTGTGTAATGACTCTATATAATAGATCCCTCTGTGTGTAATGGCTCTATATAATAGATCCCTCTGTGTGTAATGACTCTATAGAATAGATCCCTCTGTGTGTAATCACTCTATATAATAGATCCCTCTGCGTGTAATCACTCTATATAATAGATCCCTCTGCGTGTAATCACTCTATATAATAGATCCCTATGCGTGTAATGACTATATAATAGATCCCTCTGTGTGTAATGACTCTATATAATAGATCCCTCTGTGTGTAATGACTCTATATAATAGACCCCTCTGTGTGTAATCACTCTATATAATAGATCCCTCTGTGTGTAATGACTCTATATAATAGATCCCTCTGTGTGTAATGACGCTATATAATAGATCCCTCTGTGTGTAATGACTCTATATAATAGATCCCTCTGTGTGTAATGACTCTATATAATAGATCCCTCTGTGTGTAATGACTCTATATAATAGATCCCTCTGTGTATAATGGCTCTATATAATAGATCCCTCTGTGTGTAATGACTCTATATAATAGATCCCTCTGTGTGTAATGACTCTATATAATAGATCCCTCTGTGTGTAATGGCTCTATATAATAGATCCCTCTGTGTGTAATGGCTCTATATAATAGATCCCTCTGTGTGTAATGACTCTATAGAATAGATCCCTCTGTGTGTAATGACTCTATATAATAGATCCCTCTGCGTGTAATCACTCTATATAATAGATCCCTATGTGTGTAATGACTCTATATAATAGATCCCTCTGTGTGTAATGACTCTATATAATAGATCCCTCTGTGTGTAATGACTCTATATAATAGTTCCCTCTGTGTGTAATGACTCTATATAATAGACCCCTCTGTGTGTAATCACTCTATATAATAGATCCCTCTGTGTGTAATGACTCTATATAATAGATCCCTCTGTGTGTACTGACTCTATATAATAGATCCCTCTGTGTGTAATGACTCTATATAATAGACCCCTCTGTGTGTAATGACTCTATATAATAGATCCCTCTGTGTGTAATGGCTCTATATAATAGATCCCTCTGTGTGTAATGACTCTATAGAATAGATCCCTCTGTGTGTAATGACTCTATATAATAGATCCCTCTGTGTGTAATGGCTCTATATAATAGATCCCTCTGTGTGTAATGACTCTATAGAATAGATCCCTCTGTGTGTAATGACTCTATAGAATAGATCCCTCTGTGTGTAATGACTCTATATAATATAGCAGGTTCACTATTTGCATAGGCGGATTATAATGAGGGCAATCGGACTACCGCCCGGGGCCTCGGGTCTCCAGGGGGCCCGGGGCTCCGGGGTGTCTATGGCCGGATTGCCCTCATTATATGTGCGGCCCCGCGGCACATACTGGCAGACAATGGCGGGGACGGCCCCCGGTCCGCTCCCCCAGCAGCGGTGCACGGCAGCTGCTTTTTCTTCGGCCGGGCCAGCACTGCAGCAGTTAACTTCCCCGTGCTGGCCCGGCCGCGTCACTGCTAGGAGACATGGCCCTGTGCGCGGCCGTGTCTCCTAGCTGTGACGTCACGCAGTGCGCGCCCGGCCTGCACTGCTACTTACCACCGGAGAGGAGCAGGAGCCAGGAGGACTGGAGCCGAGCCGGGGGATGGTGTATGTGTGATAGTGTGTATGTGTGAGAGTGAGTGTGTGTGTGTGTATGTGTATGTATGTATGTGTGTGCAGGCAGATATCATTGTGTGATGTCTGTTTATATGTATTTTTGTGTTTCAAATGTGTTTATGCGTGTATGTATATGTCTGTATATGTTTGTGTGTGTGCGTGACTGCGTGCGTGACTGCGTGCAGCCTCTTGCTGAGTATAGATGGCGCCGTGCGGCCTCCTGCTGTCTTTGGGGGGGGCGCCTTGCGGCTTCTCGCTGTGTATAGATGGCACCGTGCGGCTCCCTGTTGTGTATAGATGGCACCGTGCGGCCTCCCGCTGTGAATAGATGGCACCGTGCAGCCTCCCGCTGTGTATAGATGGCTCCGTGCGGCCTCCCGCTGTGTATAGATGGCTCTTTGCGGCCTCCCGCTGTGTATAGATGGCTCCATGTGGCCTCCCGCTGTGTATAGATGGCTCCGTGCGGCCTCCCGCTGTGTATAGATGGCGCCGTGCGGCCTCCCGCTGTGTATAGATGGCGCCGTGCGGCCTCCCGCTGTGTATAGATGGCTACGTGCGGCCTCCCGCTGTGTATAGATGGCTCCGAGCGGCCTCCCGCTGTGTATAGATGGCTCCGTGCGGCCTCCCGCTGTGTATAGATGGCTCCGTGCGGCCTCCCGCTGTGTATAGATGGCTCCGTGCGGCCTCCCGCTGTGTATAGATGGCTCCGTGCGGCCTCCCGCTGTGTATAGATGGCGCCGTGCGGCCTCCCGCTGTGTATAGATGGCTACGTGCGGCCTCCCGCTGTGTATAGATGGCTCCGAGCGGCCTCCCGCTGTGTATAGATGGCTCCGTGCGGCCTCCCGCTGTGTATAGATGGCTCCGTGCGGCCTCCCGCTGTGTATAGATAGCTACGTGCGGCCTCCTGCTGTGTATAGATGGCTACGTGCAGCCTCCTGCTGTGTATAGATGGCTACGTGCGGCCCCCTTCTGTGTATAGATGGCTACGTGCGGCCCCCTTCTGTGTATAGATGGCTACGTGTGCTCAATATTGAGTCATACAATTAATGTAAGGCTATGTGCCCACGATGCAGAAATGCTCCGGATTTTTTTGAGCATTTCTGCATCTCCCTGGCAGAAAAAATGCATGTGGATTGTACATGCGGATTGTACATGCGGATTGTACATGCGTTTTCCTGCCAGGGACAAGCGGATGTGAAGCGTTCTTCACATGCATTTCTGCATGCGGGTTGACAAGCGATTTTAGCATCACTTGGAAAGTGCTTGACAACTTGGTCACACTATATAAATCCATGCAACCGGCAACCGGCATATATAGTGTGACCGATAGAATGGTAAAAAATAAATATATAATTACCTTCTGATGGCCTGCCAACGTCAGCGGTCGTGTGACCCGTCACATGACTAAATGACGTCACGGCAGGTCCTTTTCAGACCATCGCGAGCTGCCGGCAAGCCAGGACGGATCGGATAAAGACACCAGGGGCCATCAGGAGGTAAGTATAATATTTATTTTTTATTTTATTCTTTTTTTACAGGTTCTATGGTACCCGGGTCTGGAGGAGAGTCTCCTCTTCTCCAGACCCGGGTACCATCCGCACATTGAAACGCATGGATTCTGCATGTACAGATGCAGTGATGCGGATTCCATGTGTTTCAATGCAAGTCAAAATAATTGTTAGTGCTGTGGATTATCATTGGGGAACATGGCGGACCTTCTACCAAGCGTTTTTTAAGCGTTTCTGCAGCGGAATTGCCACTGCGGAAATGCTTAAAAAACGCGTAGTGGGCACACAGCGTAAAAAAAAATCATTCTAATTAATATGGTGCCAAATTAATTTTACGTGAACTATCGCATGATCTATCACAGGGGATCATGTGACATGTCACGTGATACATCAGGTGTAGGTGTGTAGGTGTGTAGGTCCGCACCTTCTAAACTGCCCGGGGCCCTTGCTACTCTTAATCCACCCCTGACTATTTGTATTGAAGAACTGAAATAAATTAACTTTTTGATGATATTCTAATTTAGTGAGATGCACCTGTATATGTGCAGTACAATAGAAACATTATATATACGTGCAGTACAATAGAAACATTATATACAGTTATATGAAAAAGTTTGGGCACCCCTATTAATCTTAAGCTTAATGTTTTATAAAAATTGGTGTTTTTGCAACAGCTATTTCAGTTTGATATATGTAATAACTGTTGGACACAGTAATGTTTCTGCCTTGAAATGAGGTTTATTGTACTAACAGAAAATGTGCAATCTGCATTCAAACAAAATTTGACAGGTGCATAAGTATGGGCACCTCACCAGAAAAGTGACATTAATATTTAGTAGATCCTCCTTTTGCAAAAATAACAGCCTCTAGTCGCTTCCTGTAGCTTTTGATGAGTTCCTGGATCCTAGATGAAGGTATTTTTGACCATTCCTCTTTACAAAACAATTCCAGTTCAGTTAAGTTTGATGGTCGCCGAGCATGGACAGCCCTCTTCAAATGATCCCACAGATGTTCAATGATATTCAGGTCTGGGGACTGGGATGGCCATTCCAGAACATTGTAATTGTTCCCCTGCATGAATGCCTGAGTAGATTTGGAGCGGTGTTTTGGATCATTGTCTTGCTGAAAGATCCATCCCCTGCGTAACTTCAACTTTATCACTGATTCTTGAACATTATTGTCAAGAATCTGCTGATACTGAGTGGAATCCATGCGTCCCTCAACTTTAACAAGATTCCCGGTGCCGGCATTGGCCACACAGCCCCAAAGCATGATGGAACCTCCACCAAATTTTACTGTGGGTAGCAAGTGTTTTTCTTGGAATGCTGTGTTTTTTTGCCGCCATGCATAACGCCTTTTTGTATGACCAAACAACTCAATCTTGGTTTCATCAGTCCACAGGACCTTCTTCCAAAAAGAAATTGGCTTCTCCAAATGTGCTTTTGCATACCTCAGCCGACTCTGTTTGTGGCGTGCTTGCAGAAACGGCTTCTTTCGCATCACTCTCCCATACAGCTTCTCCTTGTGCAAAGTGCGTTGTATAGTTGACCGATGCACAGTGACACCATCTGCAGCAACTTGATGCTGCAGCTCTCTGGAGGTGGTCTGAGGATTGTCCTTGACTGATCTCACCATTCTTCTTCTCTGCCTTTCTGATGTTTTTCTTGGCCTGCCACTTCTGGCCTTAACAAGAACTGTCCCTGTGTTCTTCCATTTCCTTACTATGTTCCTCACAGTGGAAACTGACAGGTTAAATCTCTGAGACAGCTTTTTGTATCCTTCCCCTGAACAACTATGTTGAATAATCTTTGTTTTCAGATCATTTGACTGTTGTTTTGAGGAGCCCATGATGCCACTCTTCAGAGGAGATTCAAACAGGAGAACAACTTGCAAGTGGCCACTTTAAGTAGCTTTTCTCATGATTGCATACACCTGGCTATGTAGTTCAAAACTCAATGAGGTTACAAAACCAAAAAAAGTGCTTTAGTAAGTCAGTAAAAAGTAGGTAGGAGTATTTAAAACAAGAAAATGATAAGGGTGCCCATACTTATGCACCTGTCAAATTTTGTTTGAATGCAGATTGCACATTTTCTGTTAGTACAATAAACTTCATTTCAAGGCAGAAACATTACTGTGTCCAACAGTTATTACATATATCAAACTGAAATAGCTGTTGCAAAAACACCAATTTTTATAAAACATTAAGCTTAAGATTAATAGGGGTGCCCAAACTTTTTCATATAACTGTATACGTGCCGTATCACAGACTGAAGGAAACCTAACATCGATGCTATGTCATATGTAAAGTGCAATACTATAAAACCCCACACTAGCGGCTCTGTAGGGTGGGCTTCACATGTTGTAGTCTTATGTCAAGGATTCCATTTCAATACCCTAATAAAACAGTATTTGGATGTGACCCTGATGGAACCATCGACTTCCATGATGTCGCTAATGAGACACAACGTCACCAGGACGAGGGTCAGAGTTTCATATTTGGGACATTTTAGGTTAGGGGTCATTTTTGGGGTGTTCAGATGGAAGCCCCCCGACAGTGCTGAACCCTCCCCTGGTCCGGACAGTGCTGAACTCTCCCCTGGTCCGGACAGTGCTGAACCCTCCCCTGGTCCGGACATTGGAGCCTATGCCGACAGTTCTGTTATTTGTAAGTGAAGCTTTCTGCATTATTTTTTCAGTTACAATGACGGAAACCCTAATGGGAACCAAATGGACGCCATTATAGTCAATAGGGACGTCCTGGCGCCGATCATGACCCTACGAGTCCCGTTTTTCTGTTCAGTTATAGGAACGCCAGTGTGAATGGAGCCCAACAATAAAAAAAAAAAACGATTGTGTAAAATGATAATGACTGTATACAGAAACAGAAAAGTGCTGCCGTGAGGTGCGGGGTCACCCCTAGCGGGCGATGTCATATTGTTATATGTGGCGGTGTCATCCATACAATCGGAGGCAGCAGAGGTTGAGCAATGTTTCATTAAAGGGCCGGTGTTATCAATTTCCCTGTAGGCCATTGTGTCAGGAATGCCCCATCATCCATTGCTGCCGCGCTCCCAGGTCGGCTCATTGTTGGCTGCTCCTCCGTTCCACCTTCTCTAATCCTCCGCTGAACATTCCTCTGATGTCAGATTATTGCAGATCAAAGCCGGCGCGTCCCTCATCACAATTATTTCAACTTAGCAGAATGATTTTGTTTTGTGCGGAGGACAGAGGACGCCCCGAGGCTGGAGAACGAGATAATCCTTCCTGCCAGAGGCGCCCCCCCCGACCTGCGGTGATGATCTCGTCCTACTGAACAAAAACGAATCCAAGATCATCCTCAGCGGTGAGACCTCAACATGACCAAGACGGTGTGCCGTGCCAAAATCACCAGAAATATCATCTATACCGGCGTACAACGATCACCCATATCATATCATACAGCAAAGGGAAGAGCGGCGACACCAGAGGGGATGAGCGGCGACACCAGAGGGGATGAGCGGCGACACCATAGGGGAAGAGCAGTGACACCAGAGGGGAAGAGCGGCGACACCAGAGGGGATGAGCGGCGACACCAGAGGGGATGAGCGGCGACACCAGAGGGGAAGAGCGGCGACACCAGAGGGGATGAGCGGCGACACCAGAGGGGAAGAGCGGCGACACCAGAGGGGATGAGCGGCGACACCAGAGGGGATGAGCGGCGACACCAGAGGGGAAGAGCGGCGACACCAGAGGGGAACAGCAGTGACACCAGAGGGGATGAGCGGCGACACCAGAGGGGAAGAGCGGTGACACCAGAGGGGATGAGCGGCGACACCAGAGGGGAAGAGCAGTGACACCAGAGGGGATGAGCGGCGACACCAGAGGGGAAGAGCGGCGACACCAGAGGGGATGAGCGGCGACACCAGAGGGGATGAGCGGCGACACCAGAGGGGAAGAGCGGCGACACCAGAGGGGATGAGCGGTGACACCAGAGGGGAAGAGCGGCGACACCAGAGGGGATGAGCGGCGACACCAGAGGGGACGAGCGGCGACACCTGAGGGGAAGAGCGGTGACACCAGAGGGGAAGAGCGGTGACACCAGAGGGGATGAGCGGCGACACCAGAGGGGAAGAGCGGCGACACCAGAGGGGATGAGCGGCGACACCAGAGGGGATGAGAGGCGACACCTGAGGGGAAGAGCGGTGACACCTGAGGGGAAGAGCGGCGACACCAGAGGGGAAGAGCGGCGACACCAGAGGGGACGACACCTGAGGGGAAGAGCGGCGACACCTGAGGGGAAGAGCGGCGACACCAGAGGGGAAGAGCGGTGACACCAGAGGGGAAGAGCGGTGACACCAGAGGGGATGAGCGGCGACACCAGAGGGGAAGAGCGGCGACACCAGAGGGGAAGAGCGGCGACACCAGAGGGGATGAGCGGCGACACCAGAGGGGAAGAGCGGTGACACCAGAGGGGAAGAGCGGTGACACCAGAGGGGATGAGCGGCGACACCAGAGGGGAAGAGCGGCGACACCAGAGGGGAAGAGCGGTGACACCAGAGGGGATGAGCGGCGACACCAGAGGGGATGAGCGGCGACACCAGAGGGGAAGAGCGGCGACACCAGAGGGGAAGAGCGGCGACACCAGAGGGGATGAGCGGCGACACCAGAGGGGACGAGCGGCGACACCTGAGGGGACGAGCGGCGACACCAGAGGGGACGAGCGGCGACACCAGAGGGGACGAGCGGCGACACCAGAGGGGACGAGCGGCGACACCAGGGGGGAAGAGCGGCGACACCAGAGGGGACGAGAGGCAACACCAGAGGGGACGAGCGGCGACACCTGAGGGGAAGAGCGGTGACACCAGAGGGGATGAGCGACGACACCAGAGGGGATGAGCGGCGACACCAGAGGGGAAGAGCGGCGACACCAGAGGGGAAGAGCGGCGACACCAGAGGGGATGAGCGGCGACACCAGAGGGGAAGAGCGGCGACACCAGAGGGGATGAGCGGCGACACCAGGGGGGATGAGCGGCGACACCAGGGGGGATGAGCGGTGACACCAGAGAGGATGAGCGGCGACACCAGAGGGGACGAGCGGTGACACCAGAGGGGACGAGCGGCGACACCAGAGAGGATGAGAGGCGACACCAGAGGGGACGAACGGCGACACCAGAGGGGATGAGAGGCGACACCAGAGGGGATGAGAGGCGACACCAGAGGGGACGAGCGGCGACACCAGAGGGGATGAGCGGCGACACCAGAGGGGACGAGCAGTGACACCAGAGGGGATGAGAGGCACACAGCAGGATGATCAGCGGGGTACACCATGGAAAGTACCAGCTATTATACAAGTAACACAACACTATCATAAGAGGTGCAGGATAATGACACTGACACTCGGGGTGCAGGATAATGACACTGACACTCGCGGTACAGGAGAATGACGCTGACACTCGGGGTACAAGATAATGACGCTGACACTCGGGGTACAAGATAATGACGCTGACACTCGGGTACAGGATAATGACGCTGACACTCGGGTGCAGGATAATGACGCCGACACTCGGGGTACAGGATAATGATGCTGACACTCGGGGTACAGGATAATGACACTAACTCTCGGGGTACAGGATAATGACACTGACACTCGGGGTGCAGGATAATGACACTGACACTCGCGGTACAGGAGAATGACGCTGACACTCGGGGTACAAGATAATGACGCTGACACTCGGGGTACAAGATAATGACGCTGACACTCGGGTACAGGATAATGACGCTGACACTCGGGTGCAGGATAATGACGCTGACACTCGGGGTACAGGAGAATGACGCTGACACTCGGGTGCAGGATAATGACACTGACACTCGGGGTGCAGGAGAATGACGCTGACACTCGGGGTACAGGAGAATGACGCTGACACTCGGGGTACAGGAGAATGACGCTGACACTCGGGGTACAAGATAATGACGCTGACACTCGGGTACAGGATAATGACGCTGACACTCGGGGTACGGGAGAATGACGCTGACACTCGGGGTACAGGATAATGACGCTGACACTCGGGGTACAGGAGAATGACACTGACACTCGGAGTACAGGATAATGACGCTGACACTCAGGTGCAGGATAATGACGCTGACACTCGGGTGCAGGATAATGACGCTGACACTCGGGGTACAGGATAATGACGCTGACACTCGGGGTACGGGAGAATGACGCTGACACTCGGGGTACAGGATAATGACGCTGACACTCGGGTGCAGGATAATGACGCTGACACTCGGGGTGCAGGATAATGACGCTGACACTCGGGTGCAGGATAATGACGCTGACACTCGGGGTACAGGATAATGACGCTGACACTCGGGGTACGGGAGAATGACGCTGACACTCGGGGTACAGGATAATGACACTGACACTCGGGGTACAGGATAATGACACTGACACTCGGGTACAGGATAATGATGCTGACACTCGGGTACAAGATAATGACGCTGACACTCGGGGTGCTGGATAATGAAGCTGACACTCGGGTACAGGGTAATGGCACTGACACTCGGGGCACAGGATAATGACACTCGGGGTACAAGATGATGCTGACATTCGTACAGGATAATGACGCTGACACTCGGGGTACAGGATAATGACGCTGACACTCGGGGTACAGGATAATGACGCTGACACTCTGGTGCAGGATAATGACGCTGACACTCGGGTGCAGGATAATGATGCTGACACTCGGGGTACAGGATAATGACGCTGACACTCGGGGTACGGGAGAATGACGCTGACACTCGGGGTACAGGATAATGACGCTGACACTCGGGGTGCAGGATAATGACGCTGACACTCGGGTGCAGGATAATGACGCTGACACTCGGGGTACAGGATAATTACGCTGACACTCGGGGTACGGGAGAATGACGCTGACACTCGGGGTACAGGATAATGACACTGACACTCGGGGTACAGGATAATGACACTGACACTCGGGTACAGGATAATCATGCTGACACTCGGGTACAAGATAATGACGCTGACACTCGGGGTGCTGGATAATGACGCTGACACTCGGGTACAGGGTAATGGCACTGACACTCGGGGCACAGGATAATGACACTCGGGGTACAAGATGATGCTGACACTCGTACAGGATAATGACACTGACACTCGAGGTGCAGGATAATGACGCTGACACTCGGGGTACAGGATAATGACGCTGACACTCGGGTGCAGGATAATGACGCTGACACTCGGGGTACAGGATAATGACGCTGACACTCGGGGTACGGGAGAATGACGCTGACACTCGGGGTACAGGATAATGACACTGACACTCGGGGTACAGGATAATGACACTGACACTCGGGTACAGGATAATCATGCTGACACTCGGGTATAAGATAATGACGCTGACACTCGGGGTGCTGGATAATGACGCTGACACTCGGGTACAGGGTAATGGCACTGACACTCGGGGCACAGGATAATGACACTCGGGGTACAAGATGATGCTGACACTCGTACAGGATAATGACACTGACACTCGGGGTACAGGATAATGACGCTGACACTCGGGGTACAGGATAATGACACTGACTCTCGGGGTACAGGATAATGACGCTGACACTCGGGGTACGGGAGAATGACACTGACACTCGGGGTACAGGATAATGACACTGACACTCGGGTACAGGATAATGATGCTGACACTCGGGTACAAGATAATGACGCTGACACTCGGGGTGCTGGATAATGACGCTGACACTCGGGTACAGGGTAATGGCACTGACACTCGGGGCACAGGATAATGACACTCGGGGTACAAGATGATGCTGACACTCGTACAGGATAATGACACTGACACTTGAGGTGCAGGATAATGACGCTGACACTCGGGGTACAGGATAATGACACTGACACTTGGGGTACAGGATAATGATGCTGACACTCGGGGTACAGGATAATGAAGCTGACACTCGGGGTACAGGATAAAGACACTAACACTCGGGTGCAAGATAATGACGCTGACACTCGGGGTACGGGAGAATGACGCTGACACTCGGGGTACAGGATAATGACACTGACACTCGGGGTACAGGATAATGACACTGACACTCGGATACAGGATAATGATGCTGACACTCGGGTACAAGATAATGACGCTGACACTCGGGTACAGGGTAATGGTACTGACACTCGGGGCACAGGATAATGACACTCGGGGTACAGGATAATGACGCTGACACTCGGGGTACAGGATAATGACGCTGACACTCGGGGTACGGGAGAATGATGCAGACACTCGGGGTACAGGATAATGACGCTGACACTCGGGTGCAGGATAATGACGCTGACACTCGGGTGCAGGATAATGATGCTGACACTCGGGGTACAGGATAATGACGCTGACACTCGGGGTACAGGATAATGACGCTGACACTCGGGGTGCAGGATAATGACGCTGACACTCAGGTGCAGGATAATGACGCTGACACTCGGGGTACGGGAGAATGACGCTGACACTCGGGGTACAGGATAATGACACTGACACTCGGGGTACAGGATAATGACGCTGACACTCGGGGTACGGGAGAATGACGCTGACACTCGGGGTACAGGATAATGACACTGACACTCGGGTACAGGATAATCATGCTGACACTCGGGTACAAGATAATGACGCTGACACTCAGGTGCAGGATAATGATGCTGACACTCGGGTACAGGGTAATGGCACTGACACTCGGGGCACAGGATAATGACACTCGGGGTACAAGATGATGCTGACACTCGTACAGGATAATGACACTGACACTCGAGGTGCAGGATAATGACGCTGACACTCGGGGTACAGGATAATGATGCTGACACTCGGGGTACAGGATAATGAAGCTGACACTCGGGGTACAGGATAATGACACTAACACTCGGGTGCAAGATAATGACGCTGACACTCGGGGTACAGGATAATGACACTGACACTCGGGGTACAGGATAATGAAACTGACACTCGGGGTACAAGTTAATGACCCTGACACTCGGGGTACAGGATAATGACGCTGACACTCGGGGTACAGGATAATGACGCTGACACTCGGGTGCAGGATAATGACACTGACACTCGGGGTACAAGTTAATGACCCTGACACTCGGGGTACAGGGTAATGGCACTGACACTCGGGGCACAGGATAATGACACTCGGGGTACAAGATGATGCTGACACTCGTACAGGATAATGACACTGACACTCGAGGTGCAGGATAATGACACTGACACTCGGGGTGCAGGACACTGACACTCGGGGTGCAAGACGCTGATACTGACACTCGGGGTACAGGATAATGTCACTGACACTAGGGGTGCAGGACGCTGACACTGACACTCGGGGTGCAGGGTAATGACACTCGGGGTGCAGGATAATGACACTGACACTCGGGGTGTAGGACGCTGACACTGACACTCGGGGTGCAGGATGCTGACACTCGGGGTACCGGAGAATGACACTGACACTCGAGGTGCAGGATAATGACACTGACACTCGGGGTGCAGGACGCTGACACTGACACTCGGGGTGCAGGACGCTGACACTCGGGTACAGGATAATGACACTGACACTCGAGGTGCAGGATAATGACACTGACACTCGGGGTGCAGGACGCTGACACTGACACTCAGGGTACAGGATAATGTCACTGACACTCGGGGTGCAGGACGCTGACACTGACACTCGGGATGCAGGATAATGACACTCGGGGTGCAGGAATATGACACTTGGGATGCAGGATAATGATGCTGACACTCGGGGGGGTGCAGGATAATGAAACTCGGGGTGCAGGTTAATGACACTCAGGGTGCAGGATAATGACACTCAGGGTACAGGAAATGACACTCGGGGTGCAGGATAATGACACTCGGGGTGCAGGATAATGACGCTGACACTCGGGGTATAGGATAATGACACTCGGGGTGCAGGATAATGTCACTCGGGGTACAGGATAATGACACTCGGGATGCAGGATAATGACGCTGACAGTCGGGGTGCAGAATAATTATACTCGGGGTGCAGGATAATGACACTCGGGATGCAGGATAATGACACTCGGGGTGCAGGATAATGACGCTGACAGTCGGGGTGCAGGATAATGACACTGACACTTGGGGTGCAGGATAATGACACTCGGGGTGCAGGATAATGACACTCGGGGTGCAGGATAATGATGCTGACACTCGGGGTGCAGGATAATGACACTCGGGGTATAGGATAATGACACTCGGGGTACAGGATAATGACACTCGGGGTGCAGGATAATGACAGTCGGGGTACAGGATAATGACACTCGGGATGCAGGATAATGACGCTCGGGGTGCAGGATAATGACGCTCGGGGTGCAGGATAATGACACTCGGGGTGCAGGATAATGACACTCGGGGTACAGGATAATGACACTCGGGATGCAGGATAATGACGCTCGGGGTGCAGGATAATGACACTCTGTGTGCAGGATAATGACGCTCGGGGTGCAGGATAATGACACTCGGGGTGCAGGATAATGACCATACAGTATAATCACGGGCCGGACTCTGGGATCTTTCTCCGTTACATTGTTACTGTACAATCCTCCCCATTTCCCGTCCTCTCGGTCGTCCCCCGGCGCTCAGGACCTTCCCTGGTAATGATTTTCCTCTGTTGGCAGCGACTCTGTTGCGGTCGTACAGTAAAACCTCAGGAAGGTATTAGCCTCCGATGGCGGCCGCTTCCTCTCCGGAGAATTTTTTTTTATCTGATTTTTGATCGTTTCTAACCCAGAAAACACAAATCTTTTCCTGAAAAAACTGAAGTCAGAGAATATTAATATAAAAGTCGCATCAGATGAGCAAGAAAGTAAGAAGAGTCTCCGAAAGATGGAAGCTTCTTCATTATTTATCTGTCCTCTTATATTTTTAAAGGGGACATTCACTGTCTTAGAGTCAGAAGGTGTCGGGAGTCGTCAGGTTGTCACAGCCCCTCGTCACGACCACTGATTGTCACTATTGTTTTTTTTTTGGGGGGGTGGAAAGCTTATAATTCGGACTGTATGTACCCCCCGTTTCTCGAGTTTTCCTATTCCCTGCAGGGTCGCCTCATTATCTGCGGCAGCGGGATAATATTTTTTTTTACCTTTGCACCTCGCCCGGCATCATCCAATCTCTTAAATTCCTTCGCCGTTACTGGAAAGCTAATTATAGATGAATGCCCAAAATTGTTTTAAGGAAAGTGGTTAAGAAACGGCGTTTAATGTGGAAAGTATTGTACAGCTGGAGATTTTAGGAGGAACAGGGGTCCCATAAAGCCTCTCTTCTCCAGCTGCTCCATTAATTAAAACAGGCGCTGCATTACTTTGTCTCATTTTTTTGCATCCATTAGAATAAGTCGTGCCAGAGCGGTGACTGCAGGCGCAGAGCATCGCAGAAGCGGCGGAGCAAGGGTATGGCAACGCTCTGCAGCCCTGCAGAGAACGTTCTGCAGACATTTCCATGTTGCAACGTTCAGCAGATGTTCCTATGTCACATAGTTAGGATGTGAGAATGCTCTGCAGACATCCACGCGTCACATATATTGCCCTTTCGTGTCCTGCACTCATCCATACGTTACACGTAGCAGGATGTTGCAATGCTCTGCAGACGCTCATAGGTTACGTGCATGAGACTGTGTGATGCTCTGCAGCCGTTCGTACGTCACGTACATTAAAATGTGGGAATGCTCAGCGGACGTTAGGTTTTTGCAATGCTCTGTGCGATTCATGCATACATTGGAGAAATGCTCTGCAGACATTTATATATTATACCTAGGGTTCAGCTAGCAGAGTATTTCCCCCATATGTTGGGTGCCAGGGGAGGCGCCAACAAGCCTCACTGTGGAGGCCGGGAAATTTACAGTTGAAATCAAAATTATATCCCCCCCTTCCTCCATTGTAAATTCCGTTTATTAGCAAAATTTACAAAGTTTCTGCTGTTCACAATAAACCAAAGAAAAAAAGAACAAAGTAAATATCTGAACACAATTTATACCAAGAGGTTTCTCCAAATTTAACACAAAATTACACTTTTCCTGACTCCTGCAGTCTCAGGGATTATTCACCCCTTCATGACCAGAATCTTTAGCATTTAGTAGATATTAGCAGTATTTAGTAGGGGTCCTCTAGATGTTGTGACCTGCTGCAGACATGATGTATATTCATAGCCCCCACCATGCTTCACTGTAGGCATTACCGGGCTCCTGCCATGCTTCACTGTAGAAATCACCGAGCCCCCCACCATGCTTCAACGTAGACATCACCGAGCCCCTGCTGAGCTTCACCATATACCTCACCGAAGCCCTGTCGTGCTTCACTCTAGGCATCACCGAGCACCCGCCATGCTTTAATGTAGGCATCACATAGCCACTGCCGTGCTTCATTGTAGGCATCACAGAGCCCTCACCATGCTTCACTGTAGGCATCACTGAGCCCTCACCATGCTTCACTGTAGGCATTACCGGGCTCCTGCCATGCTTCACTGTAGACATCACCGAGACCCCCGCCATGCTTCAACGTAGACATCACCGAGCCCCTGCTGAGCTTCACCATAGACCTCACCGAAGCCCTGTCGTGCTTCACTCTAGGCATCACCGAGCACCCGCCATGCTTTAATGTAGGCATCACATAGCCACTGCCGTGCTTCATTGTAGGCATCACCGAGCCCTCACCATGCTTCACTGTAGGCATCACTGAGCCCTCGCCATGCTTCACTGTAGGCATCACCGAGCCACTGCCATACTGCACTGAAGGAATCACCAAGCCCCCACCATGTTTCACTGTAGGCATTACCAAGCCTCCGCCATACTTCACTGTAGACATCACTGAGGCCCTGCCGTGCTTCCCTGTAGGCATTACATAGCCCCTGCCGTGTTTCACTGTAGGCATCCCCGAGCCACCATCATGCTTCACTGTAGGCATCACCAAGCCCCCCCGCAATATTTCACTGTAGGCATCACCGGGTCTCTGCGATGCTTCACTGCAGGCAGAGTCTTCTTTTCAGCATATGATGCTTCATTCTTCCTCCAGACACCACTGATCCATAAGCCCAAAAATTCCAGTTTTGTTTTATTTCTCCGTAGAACAGAATCCCAGAACTTCTCTGTTTTATTTGAAAACATTTGAGACAACTTTTCTACTGTTTTTGGGTTAGTAGTGGTGCCCAGTGGAGTACCTCCCATAGAGGCAGACAATGCTGTTATTGGGTCATATGTTGGGTTGGTGAATGGCACCGCCCCGCCCATCATCTCAATTTCAAGGGTAACTGAATCTTCAGGGTGCTTATACAGTTAAATAAAATGGTGCATCAGGGAGTCATTAGTTCCTTGTTCCACCATTCAGCCTCTATGTCTGAATCTCAGCACAAGTAGGTGCAATGACATCACTAGATTGCGCCTGCTGCACGGAGCTTCGGTCCACACACAGCAAAGAGCGGAGCAGCACATTGAGAGACTGGGGGTAGCAGATTTTCCTTTAATTGAGTCTGTCAGTACTTGCGGGGCCCATCATACCATGTCAAGGGGGCTATGAGTGGGACAGTTATGCCATGGGTGGGGCAGCGGGTCCATCATCCTGTGTGGGAGGTGCTGGGGGACATCATACTGTGGAACTGGGGATGTTGGGACCATCATACTGTTGGGGTGGGGACTGTGGTGGCCATCATTCTTTGTAAGGGAGGTCTGTGAGTCATCATACTGTGTGGGGAGCTGGGAGGGATTATATTGTGGGAGTCATCATATTGTGTGGGGAGCTGGGAGGGATTATATTGTGGGGGGCATCATACTGTGTGGGGAGCTGGGAGGGATTATATTGTGGGAGTCATCATATTGTGTGGGGAGCTGGGAGGGATTATATTGTGGGAGTCATCATATTGTGTGGGGAGCTGGGAGAGATTATATTGTGGGGGGCATCATACTGTGTGGGGAGCTGGGAGAGATTATATTGTGGGAGTCATCATACTGTGTGGGGAGCTGGGAGGGATTATATTGTGGGTGGCATCATACTGTGTGGGGAGCTGGGAGGGATTATATTGTGGGGGGCATCATACTGTGTGGGGAGCTGGGAGGGATTATATTGTGGGGGGCATCATACTGTGTGGGGAGCTGGGAGGGATTATATTGTGGGAGTCATCATACTGTGTGGGGATCTGGGAGGGATTATATTGTGGGGGGCATCATACTGTGTGGGGAGCTGGGAGGGATTATATTGTGCGGGGCATGATACTGTGTGGGGAGCTGGGAGGGATTATACTGTGGGTGGCATCATACTGTGTGGGGAGCTGGGAGGGATTATATTGTCGGGGGCATCATACTGTGTGGGGAGCTGGGAGGGATTATATTGTGGGGGGCATCATACTGTGTGGGGAGCTGGGAGGGATTATATTGTGGGGGGAATCATACGGTGTGGGGAGCTGAGAGGGATTATATGGTGGGTGGCATCATACTGCGTGGGGAGCTGAGAGGGATTATATGGTGGGTGGCATCATACTGTGTGGGGAGCTGAGAGGGATTATATTGTGGGGGGGAATCATACTGCGTGGGGAGCTGGGAGGGATTTTATGGTGGGTGGCATCATACTGTGTGGGGAGCTGAGAGGGATTATATTGTGGGGGGCATCATACTGTGTGGGGAGCTGAGAGGGATTATATGGTGGGTGGCATCATACTGTGTGGGGAGCTGGGAGGGATTTTATGGTGGGTGGCATCATACTGTGTGGGGATCTGAGAGGGATTATATTGTGGGGGGAATCATACTGTGTGGGGAGCTGAGAGGGATTATATTGTGGGGGGAATCATACTGTGTGGGGAGCTGGGAGGGATTATATTGTGGGGGGCATCATACTGTGTGGGGAGCTGGGAGGGATTATATTGTGGGGGGAATCATACTGTGTGGGGAGCTGGGAGGGATTATATGGTGGGTGGCATCATACTGTGTGGGGAGCTGGGAGGGATTATATTGTGGGGGGCATCATACTGTGTGGGGAGCTGGGAGGGATTATATTGTGGGGGCATCATACTGTGTGGGGATCTGAGAGGGATTATATTGTGGGGGGAATCATACTGTGTGGGGAGCTGGGAGGGATTATATTGTGGGTGGCATCATACTGTGTGGGGAGCTGGGAGGGATTATATTGTGGGGGGCATCATACTGTGTGGGGAGCTGGGAGGGATTATATTGTGGGGGGCATCATACTGTTTGGGGAGCTGGGAGGGATTATATTGTGGGGGGAATCATACTGTGTGGGGAGCTGAGAGGGATTATATGGTGGGTGGCATCATACTGTATGGGGAGCTGAGAGGGATGATATGGTGGGTGGCATCATACTGTGTGGGGAGCTGGGAGGGATTATATTGTGGGGGGAATCATACTGTGTGGGGAGCTGGGAGGGATTATATTGTGGGTGGCATCATACTGTGTGGGGAGCTGGGAGGGATTATATGGTGGGTGGCATCATACTGTGTGGGGAGCTGGGAGGGATTATATTGTGGGGGGCATCATACTGTGTGGGGAGCTGGGAGGGATTATATTGTGGGGCATCATACTGTGTGGGGATCTGAGAGGGATTATATGGTGGGGGGAATCATACTGTGTGGGGAGCTGGGAGGGATTATATTGTGGGTGGCATCATACTGTGTGGGGAGCTGGGAGGGATTATATTGTGGGGGGGCATCTTACTGTGTGGGGAGCTGAGAGGGATTATATTGCGGGGGGCATCATACTGTGTGGGGAGCTGGGAGGAATTATATTGTGGGGGGAATCATACTGTGTGGGGAGCTGAGAGGGATTATATGGTGGGTGGCATCATACTGCGTGGGGAGCTGAGAGGGATTATATGGTGGGTGGCATCATACTGTGTGGGGAGCTGAGAGGGATTATATTGTGGGGGGCATCATACTGTGTGGGGAGCTGGGAGGGATTATTTTGTGGGGGCATCATACTGTGTGGGGATCTGAGAGGGATTATATTGTGGGGGGCATCATACTGTGTGGGGAGCTGGGAGGGATTATATTGTGGGAGTCATCATATTGTGTGGGGAGCTGGGAGGGATTATATTGTGGGGGGCATCATACTGTGTGGGGAGCTGGGAGGGATTATATTGTGGGGGGAATCATACTGTGTGGGGAGCTGGGAGGGATTATATTGTGGGAGTCATCATATTGTGTGGGGAGCTGGGAGGGATTATATTGTGGGAGTCATCATATTGTGTGGGGAGCTGGGAGAGATTATATTGTGGGGGGCATCATACTGTGTGGGAAGCTGGGAGAGATTATATTGTGGGGGGCATCATACTGTGTGGGGAGCTGGGAGAGATTATATTGTGGGAGTCATCATACTGTGTGGGGAGCTGGGAGGGATTATATTGTGGGTGGCATCATACTGTGTGGGGAGCTGGGAGGGATTATATTGTGCTGGGCATCATACTGTGTGGGGAGCTGGGAGGGATTATATTGTGGGGGGCATCATACTGTGTGGGGAGCTGGGAGGGATTATATTGTGGGAGTCATCATACTGTGTGGGGATCTGGGAGGGATTATATTGTGGGGGGCATCATACTGTGTGGGGAGCTGGGAGGGATTATATTGTGCGGGGCATCATACTGTGTGGGGAGCTGGGAGGGATTATATTGTGGGGGGCATCATACTGTGTGGGGAGCTGGGAGGGATTATATTGTGGGAGTCATCATACTGTGTGGGGATCTGGGAGGGATTATATTGTGGGGGGCATCATACTGTGTGGGGAGCTGGGAGGGATTATATTGTGCGGGGCATGATACTGTGTGGGGAGCTGGGAGGGATTATACTGTGGGTGGCATCATACTGTGTGGGGAGCTGGGAGGGATTATATTGTGGGGGGCATCATACTGTGTGGGGAGCTGGGAGGGATTATATTGTGGGGGGAATCATACGGTGTGGGGAGCTGAGAGGGATTATATGGTGGGTGGCATCATACTGCGTGGGGAGCTGAGAGGGATTATATGGTGGGTGACATCATACTGTGTGGGGAGCTGAGAGGGATTATATTGTGGGGGGGAATCATACTGCGTGGGGAGCTGGGAGGGATTATATGGTGGGTGGCATCATACTGTGTGGGGAGCTGAGAGGAATTATATTGTGGGGGGAATCATACTGTGTGGGGAGCTGGGAGGGATTATATTGTGGGGGGCATCATACTGTGTGGGGAGCTGGGAGGGATTATATTGTAGGGGGAATCATACTGTGTGGGGAGCTGGGAGGAATTATATGGTGGGTGGTGGCATCATACTGTGTGGGGAGCTGGGAGGGATTATATGGTGGGTGGCATCATACTGTGTGGGAAGCTGAGAGGGATTATATTGTGGGGGGCATCATACTGTGTGGGGAGTTGAGAGGGATTATATGGTGGGTGGCATCATACTGTGTGGGGAGCTGAGAGGGATTATATTGTGGGGGGCATCATACTGTGTGGGGAGTTGAGAGGGATTATATGGTGGGTGGCATCATACTGTGTGGGAAGCTGGGAGGGATTATATTGTGGGGGGCATCATACTGTGTGGGGAGCTGAGAGGGATTATACGGTGGGTGGCATCATACTGTGTGGGGAGCTGAGAGGGATTATATTGTGGGGGGCATCATACTGTGTGGGGAGCTGAGAGGGATTATATGGTGGGTGGCATCATACTGTGTGGGGATCTGAGAGGGATTATATTGTGGGGGGAATCATACTGTGTGGGGAGTTGAGAGGGATTATATTGTGGGGGGAATCATACTGTGTGGGGAGCTGGGAGGGATTATATTGTGGGGGGCATCATACTGTGTGGGGAGCTGGGAGGGATTATATTGTGGGGGGAATCATACTGTGTGGGGAGCTGGGAGGGATTATATGGTGGGTGGCATCATACTGTGTGGGGAGCTGGGAGGGATTATATTGTGGGGGGAATCATACTGTGTGGGGAGCTGGGAGGGATTATAATGTGGGGGGCATCATACTGTGTGGGGAGCTGGGAGGGATTATATTGTGGGGGGAATCATACTGTGTGGGGAGCTGGGAGGGATTATATGGTGGGTTGCATCATACTGTGTGGGGAGCTGGGAGGGATTATATTGTGGGGGGATTCATACTGTGTGGGGAGCTGGGAGGGATTATATGGTGGGTGGCATCATACTGTGTGGGGAGCTGGGAGGGATTATATTGTGGGTGGCATCATACTGTGTGGGGAGCTGGGAAGGATTATATGGTTGGTGGCATCATACTGTGTGGGGAGCTGGGAGGGATTATATTGTGGGGGGCATCATACTGTGTGGGGAGCTGGGAGGGATTATATTGTGGGGGCATCATACTGTGTGGGGATCTGAGAGGGATTATATTGTGGGGGGAATCATACTGTGTGGGGAGCTGGGAGGGATTATATTGTGGGTGGCATCATACTGTGTGGGGAGCTGGGAGGGATTATATTGTGGGGGGCATCATACTGTGTGGGGAGCTGGGAGCGATTATATTGTGGGGGGCATCATATTGTTTGGGGAGCTGGGAGGGATTATATTGTGGGGGGAATCATACTGTGTGGGGAGCTGAGAGGGATTATATGGTGGGTGGCATCATACTGCATGGGGAGCTGAGAGGGATTATATGGTGGGTGGCATCATACTGTGTGGGGAGCTGGGAGGGATTATATTGTGGGGGGAATCATACTGTGTGGGGAGCTGGGAGGGATTATATTGTGGGTGGCATCATACTGTGTGGGGAGCTGGGAGGGATTATATGGTGGGTGGCATCATACTGTGTGGGGAGCTGGGAGGGATTATATTGTGGGGGGCATCATACTGTGTGGGGAACTGGGAGGGATTATATTGTGGGGGCATCATACTGTGTGGGGATCTGAGAGGGATTATATTGTGGGGGGAATCATACTGTGTGGGGAGCTGGGAGGGATTATATTGTGGGTGGCATCATACTGTGTGGGGAGCTGGGAGGGATTATATTGTGGGGGGCATTTTACTGTGTGGGGAGCTGGGAGGGATTATATTGTGGGGGGCATCATACTCTGTGGGGAGCTGGGAGGAATTATATTGTGGGGGGAATCATACTGTGTGGGGAGCTGAGAGGGATTATATGGTGGGTGGCATCATACTGCGTGGGGAGCTGAGAGGGATTATATGGTGGGTGGCATCATACTGTGTGGGGAGCTGAGAGGGATTATATTGTGGGGGGCATCATACTGTGTGGGGAGCTGGGAGGGATTATATTGTGGGGGCATCATACTGTGTGGGGATCTGAGAGGGATTATATTGTGGGGGGAATCATACTGTGTGGGGAGCTGGGAGGGATTATATTGTGGGTGGCATCATACTGTGTGGGGAGCTGGGAGGGATTATATTGTGGGGGGCATCATACTTTGTGGGGAGCTGGGAGGGATTATATTGTGGGGGGCATCATACTGTTTGGGGAGCTGGGAGGGATTATATTGTGGGGGGAATCATACTGTTTGGGGAGCTGAGAGGGATTATATGGTGGGTGGCATCATACTGCATGGGGAGCTGAGAGGGATTATATGGTGGGTGGCATCATACTGTGTGGGGAGCTGGGAGGGATTATATTGTGGGGGGAATCATACTGTGTGGGGAGCTGGGAGGGATTATATTGTGCGGGGCATCATACTGTGTGGGGAGCTGGGAGGGATTATATGGTGGGTGGCATCATACTGTGTGGGGAGCTGGGAGGGATTATATTGTGGGGGGCATCATACTGTGTGGGGAACTGGGAGGGATTATATTGTGGGGGCATCATACTGTGTGGGGATCTGAGAGGGATTATATTGTGGGGGGAATCATACTGTGTGGGGAGCTGGGAGGGATTATATTGTGGGTGGCATCATACTGTGTGGGGAGCTGGGAGGGATTATATTGTGGGGGGCATTTTACTGTGTGGGGAGCTGGGAGGGATTATATTGTGGGGGGATTCATACTGTGTGGGGAGCTGGGAGGGATTATATTGTGGGGGGAATCATACTGTGTGGGGAGCTGAGAGGGATTATATGGTGGGTGGCATCATACTGCGTGGGGAGCTGAGAGGGATTATATGGTGGGTGGCATACTGTGTGGGGAGCTGAGAGGGATTATATTGTTGGAGGAATCATACTGCGTGGGGAGCTGGGAGGGATTATATGGTGGGTGGCATCATAGTGTGTGGGGAGCTGAGAGGAATTATATTGTGGGGGGAAACATACTGTGTGGGGAGCTGGGAGGGATTATATTGTGGGGGGCATCATATTGTGTGGGGAGCTGGGAGGGATTATATTGAGGGGGGAATCATACTGTGTGGGGAGCTGGGAGGGATTATATGGTGGGGGGCATCATACTGTGTGGGGAGCTGGGAGGGATTATATTGTGGGTGGCATCATACTGTGTGGGGAGCTGGGAGGGATTATATGGTGGGTGGCATCATACTGTGTGGGGAGCTGAGAGGGATTATATTGTGGGGGGCATCATACTGTGTGGGGAGTTGAGAGGGATTATATGGTGGGTGGCATCATACTGTGTGGGGATCTGAGAGGGATTATATTGTGAGGGGCATCATACTGTGTGGGGAGTTGAGAGGGATTATATGGTGGGTGGCATCATACTGTGTGGGAACCTGGGAGGGATTATATTGTGGGGGGCATCATACTGTGTGGGGAGCTGAGAGGGATTATATTGTGGGGGGAATCATACTGTGTGGGGAGCTGGGAGGGATTATATTGTGGGGGGCATCATACTGTGTGGGGAGCTGGGAGGGATTATATTGTGGGTGGCATCATACTGTGTGGGGAGCTGGGAGGGATTTTATGGTGGGTGGCATCATAGTGTGTGGGGATCTGAGAGGGATTATATTGTGGGGGGAATCATACTGTGTGGGGAGCTGAGAGGGATTATATTGTGGGGGGAATCATACTGTGTGGGGAGCTGGGAGGGATTATATTGTGGGGGGCATCATACTGTGTGGGGAGCTGGGAGGGATTATATGGTGGGGGGATCATACTGTGTGGGGAGCTGGGAGGGATTATATTGTGGGTGGCATCATACTGTGTGGGGAGCTGGGAGGGATTATATTGTGGGGGGCATCATACTTTGTGGGGAGCTGGGAGGGATTATATTGTGGGGGGCATCATACTGTTTGGGGAGCTGGGAGGGATTATATTGTGGGGGGAATCATACTGTTTGGGGAGCTGAGAGGGATTATATGGTGGGTGGCATCATACTGCATGGGGAGCTGAGAGGGATTATATGGTGGGTGGCATCATACTGTGTGGGGAGCTGGGAGGGATTATATTGTGGGGGGAATCATACTGTGTGGGGAGCTGGGAGGGATTATATTGTGCGGGGCATCATACTGTGTGGGGAGCTGGGAGGGATTATATGGTGGGTGGCATCATACTGTGTGGGGAGCTGGGAGGGATTATATTGTGGGGGGCATCATACTGTGTGGGGAACTGGGAGGGATTATATTGTGGGGGCATCATACTGTGTGGGGATCTGAGAGGGATTATATTGTGGGGGGAATCATACTGTGTGGGGAGCTGGGAGGGATTATATTGTGGGTGGCATCATACTGTGTGGGGAGCTGGGAGGGATTATATTGTGGGGGGCATTTTACTGTGTGGGGAGCTGGGAGGGATTATATTGTGGGGGGATTCATACTGTGTGGGGAGCTGGGAGGGATTATATTGTGGGGGGAATCATACTGTGTGGGGAGCTGAGAGGGATTATATGGTGGGTGGCATCATACTGCGTGGGGAGCTGAGAGGGATTATATGGTGGGTGGCATACTGTGTGGGGAGCTGAGAGGGATTATATTGTTGGAGGAATCATACTGCGTGGGGAGCTGGGAGGGATTATATGGTGGGTGGCATCATAGTGTGTGGGGAGCTGAGAGGAATTATATTGTGGGGGGAAACATACTGTGTGGGGAGCTGGGAGGGATTATATTGTGGGGGGCATCATATTGTGTGGGGAGCTGGGAGGGATTATATTGAGGGGGGAATCATACTGTGTGGGGAGCTGGGAGGGATTATATGGTGGGGGGCATCATACTGTGTGGGGAGCTGGGAGGGATTATATTGTGGGTGGCATCATACTGTGTGGGGAGCTGGGAGGGATTATATGGTGGGTGGCATCATACTGTGTGGGGAGCTGAGAGGGATTATATTGTGGGGGGCATCATACTGTGTGGGGAGTTGAGAGGGATTATATGGTGGGTGGCATCATACTGTGTGGGGATCTGAGAGGGATTATATTGTGAGGGGCATCATACTGTGTGGGGAGTTGAGAGGGATTATATGGTGGGTGGCATCATACTGTGTGGGAACCTGGGAGGGATTATATTGTGGGGGGCATCATACTGTGTGGGGAGCTGAGAGGGATTATATTGTGGGGGGAATCATACTGTGTGGGGAGCTGGGAGGGATTATATTGTGGGGGGCATCATACTGTGTGGGGAGCTGGGAGGGATTATATGGTGGGTGGCATCATACTGTGTGGGGAGCTGGGAGGGATTTTATGGTGGGTGGCATCATAGTGTGTGGGGATCTGAGAGGGATTATATTGTGGGGGGAATCATACTGTGTGGGGAGCTGAGAGGGATTATATTGTGGGGGGAATCATACTGTGTGGGGAGCTGGGAGGGATTATATTGTGGGGGGCATCATACTGTGTGGGGAGCTGGGAGGGATTATATGGTGGGGGGATCATACTGTGTGGGGAGCTGGGAGGGATTATATGGTGGGTGGCATCATACTGTGTGGGGAGCTGGGAGGGATTATATTGTGGGTGGCATCATACTGTGTGGGGAGCTGGGAGGGATTATATGGTGGGTGACATCATACTGTGTGGGGAGCTGAGAGGGATTATATTGTGGGTGGCATCATACTGTGTGGGGAGCTGAGAGGGATTATATGGTGGGTGACATCATACTGTGTGGGGAGCTGGGAGGGATTATATTGTGGGTGGCATCATAGTGTGTGGGGAGCTGGGAGAGATTATATGGTGGGTGACATCATACTGTGTGGGGAGCTGGGAGGGATTATATTGTGGGTGGCATCATACTGTGTGGGGAGTTGAGAGGGATTATATGGTGGGTGGCATCATACTGTGTGGGGAGCTGAGAGGGATTACATTGTGGGGGGCATCATACTGTGTGGGGAGCTGGGAGGGATTATATGGTGGGGGGGAATCATACTGTGTGGGGAGCTGGGAGGGATTATATTGTGGGGGGAATCATACTGTGTGGGGAGCTGGGAGGGATTATATTGTGGGGGGGGAATCATACTGTGTGGGGAGCTGAGAGGGATTATATTGTGGGGGGCATCATACTGTGTGGGGAGCTGGGAGGGATTATATTGTGGGTGGCATCATAGTGTGTGGGGAGCTGGGAGGGATTATATGGTGGGTGACATCATACTGTGTGGGGAGCTGGGAGGGATTATATTGTGGGTGGCATCATACTGTGTGGGGAGCTGGGAGGGATTATATGGTGGGTGGCATCATACTGTGTGGGGAGCTGAGAGGGATTACATTGTGGGGGGCATCATACTGTGTGGGGAGCTGGGAGGGATTATATTGTGGGGGGAATCATACTGTGTGGGGAGCTGGGAGAGATTATATTGTGGGTGACATCATACTGTGTGGGGAGCTGGGAGGGATTATATGGTGGGTGACATCATACTGTGTGGGGAGCTGGGAGGGATTATATTGTGGGGGGGGGAATCATACTGTGTGGGGAGCTCAGAGGGATTATATTGTGGGGGGCATCATACTGTGTGGGGGGCACAGTGGGGGTATTATACTGTTTTCTCTACCTCTGCTGTGGCCAGATCAGGTATTTGATTGATTAGTCTCTAGATTATTATTCTTTTACAGGTTGGGAAAGGCTGGAATCACACATCCATGTTTCGCGATCCGAGTATGGACCATGTATGGACCGGCTTCAGGTCTCCTGACCAAACTCTGCAGCCTCATAGGCGTACACAGGACTGTGACTGGGAACTGAATCTTTCCACTGACTGAGGGGAAACCTAGTTCCAACTGGTGGGAATGCTCTGCAGACATTCAGAATGATACCTACATTAGGACATTGCGATGCTCTGCAGCAGTTTATGTCACATGCATCAGGAGGGGGGGATTGCTCTTAAGACATGCAGAATTACGTACTGGAGGACAATGCATCTCGCTTTAGAAATTAAGTTTCTTAATTAGTTAGCAAAAGTTATGTGGAAACAAAAACTCTCATGTTAATGCTGCAGCGATAATGAAGAAATATCGCGGTTCCGGTGATAACAGAAATGCTGAAAAACAAATACCTAAAAAATACTTCCCCAAAAATGGGAAGAACGACCCATACACCCAAAAATCAGGCAAAAACCGCAGGACGTGCGAACCGCGTATGTCGCCATCTGACCATCAGCATCGTTCAATAATAACAAATGACACAAATCCCAGGAACACTCACTAGATGGGAGTCACTGCCCCCTGTCCGTGTCCGGCGGATCCCATGTCCCCGAGCTCCAGCGCTTCCATGTCCCCAAGCTCCAGCGCTTCCATGTCCCCAAGCTCCAGCGCTTCCATGTCCCCAAGCTCCAGCCCTTCCCTTTAATCTGTAAGGCAGAATCCAAGACTTATATTTACTTCTGCTTCATAATTCTCATAACTTCATAGATATAAATATCCTAAACCAAAGGACGGCAGAACTATCTCAGATACAAAAATCAGGACTCTTTTCTCCAATTGTGATGTTTCGCTCCATATGGTTTGGACTTTTCTGGTTAGAGAAGAGTCCAAACCATATGGACTGAAGAGTCGAAGGGACAACACAGTCCTCATTTTTGTACCGATCACTCCGGAGCACTATCTTCCATTTTTGGGACCAGGATTGTGAGGCTTGCACCCGTATCTGATGTACACAGGGCTGCTCTATTTCTTCATCAAGATAGACAAACAGACAGTCAGACAGGACAGACGCAGGTACAGACAAAATTACTCACCCCTTCCCCCATTGCAAAGTCAATTTATTAGCAAAAATTTACAAACTTTATAAAACAAGAACAATGCAAATCACTGACCCAACTAATGGAAAAAAGTGATTTATCCAAATTCTGTACAAAATACCACTTTATCTGACTGCTGCTGTCTTAGTATTATTCACCCCTTCATGACCGGCTTTTTTAGCTCCTAGCATAGCCCTTCTGGCTGTTATAACCTGCTGCAGACATGATGCATAGGGAGACACTGGCTTCTAGCAGTGATCCTGGATCGGCCGTCATAGTTGCCTTACTTGAACACCATAGAAAATCTTTGGTGGAATTTGTAGAAGGCGGCTGCAACAAGCCCATGTATATTAGTAACCTGGAGTCTATTGTCCATGAGGAATTGGCTAAGACCCCTCAGAAACACTGTCTGACAATGCATCAGGCAGCAGGTTGTAACAGACAGACATTACGTTAAATATTTTTCCTAGTCATTAATAAGAATTTAAATTACAATATTCCCAGGACCACGGTAACTGGTCCTGAGCTCCTCTGGCAGCAGGTTATAACAGCCAGAGGGGCTATACCAAGTACTAAAGATGCTGGTCATGGAGGGATGAATAATCCTGAGACGGCAGGAATCACTAAAAGTGGCATTTTGTGCTGAATTTGGAGAACCCACTTGCTATATTAGTCACATTGTTCATGGTTTATTGCAAGCAGCAGAAAGTTTGGAAAAGTAACAAAATTTACATTGAAGGGTGAAGGATTCTGATTGTAGATTAATAGACAGCAGGATGGATCTTACAACTGTGGCTAATAATATGATGGGGTGTTGTTTGTGCCCATTGCAGTCACTTTTACCATCCAGCTTACATATAGTAGTAGCAACTATTTGTCACGTCCCTGGCACATTATTCCGCACCACTATATACATTTTATGTTTTCAGTAATTTATCCATTGACTAAAAAAATAAAACTCAGGAAAAAAAAAGAAGTTGTCTGGTGCCTGGTATGTGGCCGGGAGCTGTAAATCAGGATTCTGCGTCCTGGGACAGGCTTGTTTCTTGGTTCGGGGTCTGTTAAGTTCCTCAATGTATATGATAGAAGTAATAATCTCCCAAGCGTTTACATTCCCTCACCCGGCGCAGGTCCTCATTGCCTTTTATAGGCTTGAGCCTCACACGGTTACTGTAAACAGGCCTGGTGCCGCTTGGCAGTGGGTACTATCTCACACCAGCGACATTTAACCCTTCCTCCTGAGGATGAAATAAGCCATGGGTGCAGGGTCGGCTCCAGACACCCAATGCCTCCTGGGCTGATGCCCCTGTGCAAAGGGTTAGGGGTCCGGACACACCCCGAACATTCAACTTTTATACCAAAATTGAGCGCTACTACTTTTAGGGTATGAATACTTATACAACCAGGTATGAAAAAAACATAAGCAAATCTGAAAATACACAACCGTTATTTGTCCGCAGCTCCTGTTCACACCTATGTGTCTCCACAGCTACAGACTACATACAAACCCTGACCCCACAGTCACACACCCTCCATCTGCCCCCTACTCCGTGCTAACCAACTCCTCTACCCCATAACATTCATTTTGTGACCTCCCAAAAGAGCACTCGCTTTTTCTAAAATACTCTGTGCTGCTGAAGATATCACCCTGCTCCTCTTAATACCTAACTTTTAGATAATGATCATCGAGAAAATTAACTTTCCAATATCCTGAAATACTCTGTGCTGCTGAGCGTACGCTCCTCCTTTTACTATGTAACCTGTGATCACCCACAAGAACAAGATCAACTCACCCACATCCTGAAATACTCTGTGCTGCTGAGCGTTCACTCCTCCTTTTACTATGTAACCTGTGATCACCCACAAGATCAAGATCAACTCACCCACATCCTGAAATACTCTGTGCTGCTTTAATTCTAGAACTTTCACACTGTAACCACTGAAAAGATGTGCGAGTAGGGGAAGGATTACAGTGTAACCATATAAGAAACTAATAAGACAAGTTGTAGGCATATGGCTGCCATATAGCTATCACCCCGATAATGGGCTGAATCAAAACTTTACGATGACCCGAGTGCGGATAATCCCATTAAATATTTTTCCTAGTCATTAATAAGAATGTCTCTCACAATGTCCCCAGGATCACGGTTGTTGGTCAGTGAATGCTCCGCTGCAGTAGGAGCTGTGCCGCTCTGCAATGCTCTGCTGCAGAAGTGTAGGAGCTGTGCCGCTCTGCAATGCTCCGCTGCAGTAGGAGCTGTGCTGCTCAGCAATGCTTTGCTGCAGTAGGAGCTGTGCCGCTCTGCAATGCTCCGCTGCAGTAGGAGCTGTGCCGCTCTGCAATGCTCTGCTGCAGTAGGAGCTGTGCCGCTCTGCAATGCTCCACTGCCGATGTGTAGGAGTTGTGCTGCTCTGCAATGCTCCGCTGCAGTAGGAGCTGTGCCGCTCTGCAATGCTCTGCTGCAGTAGGAACTGTGCCGCTCTGCAATGCTCCGCTGCAGTAGGAGTTGTGCCACTCTGCAATGCTCTGTTGCAGATGTGTATGAGCTGTGCCGCTCTGCAATGCTCCGCTGCAGTAGGAACTGTGCCGCTCTGCAATGCTTCGCTGCAGTAGGAGTTGTGCCGCTCTGCAATGCTCCGCTGCAGTAGAAGCTGTGCCGCTCTGCAATGCTCTGCTGCAGATTTGTAGGAGCTGTGCCGCTCTGCAATGCTCCGCTGCAGTAGGAGTTGTGCCACTCTGCAATGCTCCGCTGCAGTAGGAGTTGTGCCACTCTGCAATGCTCCGCTGCAGTAGGAGTTGTGCTGCTCTGCAATGCTCCGCTGCAGTAGGAGTTGTGCTGCTCTGCAATGCTCCGCTGCAGTAGGAGTTGTGCTGCTCTGCAATGCTCCACTGCAGTAGGAGTTGTGCTGCTCTGCAATGCTCTGCTGCAGTAGGAGCTGTGCCGCTCTGCAATGCTCCGCTGCAGTAGGAGTTGTGCTGCTCTGCAATGCTCTGCTGCAGTAGGAGTTGTGCTGCTCTGCAATGCTCTGCTGCAGTAGGAGCTGTGCCGCTCTGCAATGCTTTGCTGCAGTAGGAGTTGTGCTGCTCTGCAATGCTCCGCTGCAGTAGGAGCTGTTGATGGAGGCGACAGGGGGTCACCAGATACTGATGCTGGAGGTGACGGGCGGTCAACAGATACTGATGATGGAGGTGACGGGCGGTCACCAGATACTGATGATTGAGGCGACAGGGAGTCACCAGATACTGATGCTGGAGGCGACGGGTGCTCACCAGATACTGATGATGGAGGCGACAGGCGGTCACCAGATACTGATGATGGAGGCGACAGGGAGTCACCAGATACTGATGATGGAGCGACGGGCAGTCACCAGATACTGATGATGGAGGCGACGGGCGGTCACCAGATACTGATGATGGAGGCGACAGGCGGTCACCAGATACTGATGATGGAGGCGACAGGGAGTCACCAGATACTGATGATGGAGGCGACAGGCGGTCACCAGATACTGATGATGGAGGCGACAGGGAGTCACCAGATACTGATGATGGAGGCGACAGGCGGTCACCAGATACTGATGATGGAGGCGACAGGCGGTCACCAGATACTGATGATGGAGGCGACAGGCGGTCACCAGATACTGATGATGGAGGCGACAGGGAGTCACCAGATACTGATGATGGAGGAGACGGGCGGTCACCAGATACTGATGATGGAGGCGACAGGCGGTCACCAGATACTGATGATGGAGGCGACAGGGAGTCACCAGATACTGATGATGGAGGAGACGGGCGGTCACCAGATACTGATGATGGAGGAGATGGGCGGTCACCAGATACTGATGATGGAGGCGACAGGGAGTCACCAGATACTGATGATGGAGGCGACAGGCGGTCACCTCATACTGATGATGGAGGCGACAGGGAGTCACCAGATACTGATGATGGAGGCGACAGGGGGTCACCAGATACTGATGATGGAGGTGACGGGTGGTCACCAGATACTGATGATGGAGGCGACGGGCGGTCACCAGATACTGATGATGGAGGTGATGGGCGGTCACCAGATACTGATGATGGAGGCGACAGGGGGTCACCAGATACTGATGAAGGAGGCGACAGGGGGTCACCAGATACTGATGATGGAGGCGACAGGGGGTCACCAGATACTGATGATGGAGGTGACGGGCGGTCACCAGATACTGATGATGGAGGCGACAGGCGGTCACCAGATACTGATGATGGAGGCGACAGGGGGTCACCAGATACTGATGATGGAGGCGACGGACGGTCACCAGATACTGATGATGGAGGTGACGGGCGGTCACCAGATACTGATGATGGAGGCGACAGGTAGTCACCAGATACTGATGATGGAGGCAACAGGGAGTCACCAGATACTGATGATGGAGGTGATGGGCGGTCACCAGATACTGATGATGGAGGCGACAGGTGGTCACCAGATACTGATGATGGAGGAGACGGGCGGTCACCAGATACTGATGATGGAGGCGACGGGGTCACCAGATACTGATGATGGAGGCGACAGGCGGTCACCAGATACTGATGATGGAGGCGACAGGCGGTCACCAGATACTGATGATGGAGGCGACGGGCGGTCACCAGATACTGATGATGGAGGCGACAGGTGGTCACTGGATACTGATGATGGAGGAGACGGGCGGTCACCAGATACTGAAATACTACCAATCCCGCGAGCCACACAGGAGCGCCAACGGGAGGTTAGGGAGGTGAATAAGTGGCTAAAGAGTTGGTGCAAGGCAGAAGGGTTTGGGTTCATGGAGAACTGGGCCGACTTCGCTGTCGGCTACAGGCTCTACCGTAGGGACGGGCTGCACCTCAATGGGGAGGGTGCAGCGGTGCTGGGGAAGAAGATGGCTAATAGGTTGGAGTAGTTTTTAAACTAGAGACGGGGGGGGGAAACCAAGGAAATAGGTGGGATGTGAGGCAAGCAAGGGGGAAGGGGAGAAGTGAATATAATGAGGGTGGAGAGGGGGGTGGGGATAGTACAGTTAGATCGTTAGAGAAGAATAGGATGCTAAATAACCCCAAAGTTTTATCTTGCATGCTGACCAACGCAAGAAGCCTGACCAATAAGGCGGATGAGCTGCAGGCGCTTATATCGGAGGAGAGGTATGACATCGTAGGTATAACAGAGACTTGGCTAGACGATAGCTACGACTGGGCGGTAAATTTATTAGATTATAGTTTATTTAGAAGGGACCGGAAACAGGGGAAGGGCGGAGGAGTCTGCTTATATGTAAGGTCACGTCTAAAGCCCAGACTAAGGGAAGATATAGGAGAGGGAGAAGAGGGGGTCGAGTCCATGTGGGTAGAGATAGAGGGGGCAAAAAATAATAATAAAATATTACTGGGGGTCTGCTATAAGCCACCCAATATAACAGAGGAAAATGAGAAACTGCTATTAGGACAAATAGACAAAGTAGCAAAACATAATGAAGTGATTGTAATGGGGGACTTCAACTACCCGGATATTGACTGGGAAACAGAAACCTGTAGATCGCAGAAAGGAAAAAGGTTCTTGACAAATATCAAGGATAATTATCTCTCCCAACTAGTGCAGGAACCAACGAGAGGGAAGGCAGTGTTGGACTTAATATTGACTAATAGGCCTGATAGAATAACGGAGGTACAGATAGGGGGGCACCTAGGTAATAGCGATCATAATATTATCAATTTCAAAATGCCCTTCAGTAGGGTTATCAATAAGGGAACAACTAAAACATTAAACTTTAGGAGGGCGAAGTTTGATCAGCTGAAAGAAAACCTTCAACTTATAGACTGGGACAAAGTTCTTAATCAAAGGAATACGAATAGTAAATGGGAAACCTTCAAAAGAATTCTGAATACTCAGTGCGAGAGGTATATACCGTATGGGAATAAAAGGGCCAGAAACAAGACGAAACCAATATGGTTGAATAAGAACGTAAAAGGGTCGTTAAATAGCAAAAAAGAGGCATTCAAGAGATTAAAACAGGAAAACAGTAAGGAGGCACTAATGTGTTACAAGGAAAAAACGAGAACCTGCAAAAAACAAATAAAAATAGCAAAGGAGGAAACAGAGAGACGTATTGCTAGGGAAAGTAGATCAAATCCCAAACTGTTCTTTACGTATATAAATAGTAAAAGGATTAAATCGAATAATATTGGACCGATAAAAAGTGATGAAGGCAAAATCATAGAGAAAGATGAGGATAAAGCTAATCTATTAAATAAATTTTTTTCGTCAACTTTCACAAAGGAAAAAGAACTAACAGGAGAAATGAGAAGTGACAAACTTAATCCTCCACTAAGTATGACAAATCTAACCCAAGCTGGGGTACAGAAACGCCTCAGTAACATTAAAATAAACCAATCACCAGGACCTGATGGCATACACCCACGGGTACTAAGGGAGCTAAGTAATGTGATAGACAGACCCTTATATCTTATATTTAAGGACTCTGTTGAGACTGGGTCTGTGCCACTTGATTGGCGACAGGCGAATGTAGTGCCAATATTCAAAAAGGGAGCGAAAAGTGACGCCGGAAACTATCGGCCGGTGAGTCTGACGTCCGTTGTGGGCAAAATTTTTGAAGGCTTTATTAATGAGGCAATCATGGAGCATCTTGACGCTAATAATCTATTAACCCCGAACCAACATGGATTCATGAGGAATCGCTCCTGCCAAACAAACCTGATTGACTTCTACGAGGAGGTTAGCTCTCGAGTAGATCAGGGGGAACCAGTGGATGTCGTGTATCTCGACTTCTCAAAAGCGTTCGATAGCGTGCCACATAATAGGTTGGTATACAAAATGAGAATGATGGGGCTGGGGGAAAATGTCTGCAAGTGGGTAGCTAACTGGCTAAAGGATAGAAGGCAGAGGGTGGTTATAAATGGAATATACTCAGATTGGGTAAGCGTCACTAGTGGGGTACCACAGGGGTCTGTACTAGGCCCAATGTTATTTAATATCTTTATTAACGACATAGTCAACGGGATAAATAGTAAAATATCAATATTTGCAGATGACACAAAGTTATGTAAAACAATTAATACAAAAGAGGATAGTGAAGACCTACAGAGGGATTTGGATAAGCTGGGTAGGTGGAGCATTAAATGGCAAATGAGGTTTAACGAGGAGAAATGTAAGGTCATACATATGGGAAGGAAAAATGGAAGTCACCAGTACTCACTGAATGGGAAATCATTGGGGAATTCAGAGATGGAGAAGGACTTGGGCATCCTGATTGATAGCAAACTAAATTGGAGTGCCCAAAGTCAGGCGGCTGCTGTAAGGGCAAACAGGGTAATGGGATGTATCAGAAGAGGTATAGCTGCAAAGGAGGAGAACATTGTTCTTCCACTGTACAAAGCACTGGTCAGACCACACTTGGAATACTGTGCTCAGTTATGGGCCCCAATATATAGAAAGGATAGAAATGAGCTTGAAAAGGTACAAAGGAGGGCAACAAAATTAATAAAGGGAATGGAGGGACTGCAATACCCAGAGAAGTTGGCAAAACTAGGACTATTCAGCCTGGAAAAGAGAAGGTTGAGGGGGGACATAATAAATGTGTACAAATATGTTAGGGGACAGTATAGAGACCTTGCCCGGGATTTGTTCAAAAGGAGGGATATTACGGTAACAAGAGGGCATTCACTAAGACTGGAAGAGAAAAGGTTTCAGCACCAGCATAGGAAGGGGTTCTTTACGGTAAGAGCAGTGAGAATATGGAATTCACTGAGTGAGGAGACGGTAATGTCAGATTCACTAAACCAGTTCAAGCGGGGACTGGATGCATTTCTAGATACCAGGCAGATTTCTGCATATACTTAAAAATAGAATAACATAGTAGGTTGATACAGGGATTTATTCTGACTGCTGGTTTCAGAGTCGGGAGGGAATTTTTCCTCAGGTGAAGATTGGCCAAATCATTTGGGGTTTTTGCCCTCCTCTGGATCAACTTTAGCAATTACAGAACTAACAGGTCGAACTTGATGGACGCAAGTCTTTATTCGGCTTTACTAACTATGTACTATGTACTATGATGATGGAGGCGACAGGGGGTCACCAGATACTGATGATGGAGGCGACAGGCGGTCACTAGATACTGAAGATAAAAGCTACGGGCGGTCACCAGATACTGATAATGGAGGCAGGGGGTGATCACCAGATACTGATGATGGAGGCGACGGGCGGTCACCAGATACTGATGATGGAGGTGACGCGCCCCTGGGCCTGTGTCGCGCTGCGTTGCGCACGCGGGAGCTTACCCGGAGCCGGATCTGTTTAGGGTTGTAGTCTCGTGGCGGTGACCCGGTCCGTGCCCAGGGAGTCAAACTGGACGGCAGTCTGTTAGCGGTAGAAAATGGTTGATGACTACGCCACCCGTTGAATGCAGCCAGGGGGCTGCTGCTGCAGGGCAGACCGCTGAGGCCGGTGGAAGGATGGTGCAGCGTGATAGTATAACCCCCAACGGGAGGGGTATGGCCTCAGGGCAGCCGACGTGGATGATGGGGGTAGCAGGAACCACTCAGAGACGGTATGGTAGCGTTCAGGGTCTTTACTGGTAACAACGATAGACCCTCCCGGAGTACTTGCTAGCGAACGGGGCCTGGTCAGTCCTTGAGCAGATGGGATCTCCCCTGGCCAGGCGTAGTTGTAGGCCTCCCAAGCTGACTGTACTCTTCTGGCTACCTTGCTAGAAGCTGATGTAAGTAGCCCACGTCCCTGAGTGTACCGTGTGGTGCTCACCCGTATGGCCGGTGACTCGGGGCCTTCTAATGGCTTCCGCTCCACGATGGCGGTGCTGGTCCCACGCGTGTGACCGGGCCTTCGGGCTTCTGGGCCAGGGGACCTGAAATCCCCTGCCTGACGGATTCTGCTGCTGGGTAGAAGTTAGTCCCCACAGCCTCGGACTCCGGGTCCGGTAAAGAATCTTCTTAGTCAGGGCGAGCTCTTTAGCTGCCAGCCCCTGACTCCTTGTAACTCTGCTGTTTCCTATGCTGCTCTTGTCTCTACTCTTCCTGGACTCACTAACCCTGCCTCAGCCCCGGGTTTATACAGGGGAAGTTCTTCCCCTCCCAAGGCTGGGCAGGAGGTGTGGCATGCACAGGATCCCTGACCAACGGACCTCCCACCTGCTCTCAGACGTAATATCTCTATCACTGTGACAACCAGACCCCTGGGGTGTCACACTCCCCCCTAGTGAAATTTAGTACTCCGGGACTAAACACTTTTTAGAAAAATATAACAAGGTATATCAAAGAACAATAAAATACAATAAGGAAACACAATAAGATGGTCACGGATGTCCGCAACCGGGTGCAGTCTTTGAAGAAAAGCAAAGGTGTCCATTTCACCAACACAGGGAGACGTAACCAGGTAGGGGTCTGTCCTACCCCGAGTCCTTAACAGTCTCTAGTCCATCCTGGGTTACGCTCCAACTATATACAAAGGATTCCCGGTAAATCCACCGAAGACTCCTAAAAACAACTAGAAACACAAAATTACACACAAGCAACAATAAACAGGTAAACATTGTAAAACAACTTAAACATTTAGATCCTCCAACGTGCGGGTAACTGGCCTCTAGTGGCCCTAGTGGACCTACGGAGCTGACTGTCTGGCCCTGAACTACAGGGTGTAGGAGCTGTCAAGGGTAAACTGGGCAGCTGTCTACCGGCTCTTTGTCTCACTAGGGGTACGGCAGGCTCACTATAAGCAGAGGGTGGATTCTCCTGTTCCGCTTGGGTGGAGTCTTCTGCCTCCTGGACCGGCTGCTCTTCCAGCTCTACCCGTTGCTCCGTAGGTTCTTGGGATGATGGTTGGAGGAAGGTGAGTACGGGTACCACAACTGCACCATTGACTTGAGTCCAAGACCGAGGGAAGTCCCCGAGCACGGTACTAACCATATCTTCCCTTTCTTCCACGGGTCGATGGTCTTCCTGTTCCTCCTCAGGGTTCCTCAGTTGTTCGGGGCACTTCTTCAGGTGGTCCCGGGATACAATGGCTGTGGTTTCCCCTCCGTCTTTACTGATGGTACAGACCTTCGGGTTCTCGTGGCTTGAGGGCAGTACGGTGTACGGGTCCTTCTCCCACTGGTCGTCCAACTTGTGGAGCCGTCTCTTCCTCTTCAAGACCTGCTCTCCGGGTACCAGGGGAACAGCGGGAGCATACTGGTTGTAAGTCTTCTCTTGTCTTTCCCTAGCCTGACAGAGACTTCGCTCCACGCTCTCCTGTACTTTCCGGTACTGCTGCTGTCTCTCTGTGTCCCAGTCTGTTTCTGGTGAAGTGTCCTCGGGCGTCAGGACTCCCATTTCCAGGTCAACAGGTAACTTACCAGGTCTTGCCCTCATTAGGTAAGCCGGGGTACAGTTGGTGGAACCTACCGGGATGTGGTTGTATAGGTCCACCAGATCGGGCAACTTCTCAGGCCACAGACTGCGTTCTTCCAGGGGCAACGTTTTTAGAAGATCCATTACCACCTGGTTCATTTTCTCACAAAGTCCATTAGTTTGCGGATGGTAGGGTGTCGTCCTTATCTTCCGGCAGCCATACAGATTGCAGAATTCCTGGAAGACCTCCGCTTCAAAGGCAGGTCCCTGGTCCGTCAGCACTTGGTCCGGGTACCCGTGTGGACGGCAAAAGTGCTGCTGGAAGGCTCTAGCTGCTGTTCGAGCCGTTAAGTCCTTGACGGGGACGACAACCAGAAACCGGGAGTAATGATCCACGATGGTTAACGCGTAGACGTAGCCACTTCTGCTGGGGGTCAGTTTTACATGATCCAAGGCTACCAGTTCCAACGGTTGCCGGGTGACGATGGACTGCAGGGGAGTCTTCTGGCTGGCCCGGTCCTTCCTTCTCAGATTGCACGGGCCACAGTCTCTGCACCACTTCTCGATGGTTCCCCTCATGCCTACCCAGTGGAACCGCTCGCGCAGCAGGAACTCCAGCTTTTTCCACCCGAAGTGTCCAGCTCCGTCGTGGTATGCCTCCATCACCATGGCTGCGTCTCTTCGTGGCACCACTACTTGCCAGAGTAGTTCATGCGTCCTGGAGTTAACCATTCTGCGGCACAACTTCCCCTTGTAAAGGAACAGTCGACTCTTCTCTGCCCATAGTTGTTTGGCTTCCTCTGGAGCGTCTGATTCCAGGCTAGCCTCCGGGCGAGTCAGCATCTCCTTCACCAGTCGGACGGCAGGGTCGCTGTCTTGCGTTTCCGCCCAGTTGTAGTGAGGTAAGGGGTTCAACGTAGCAGCCTGCTTACTCCTTACCCGGTGGGAATACTGGATAGTCCCATGACGGTGGAACGCAGGGAGTTCAACTTCTTCCAGTCCCTCCGGATCTTCTCCTCCGTCCGGCAGGTTGGGCATCCTGGACAGGGCGTCCGCGTTGGTATTGGAGCGCCCTGCCCGGTATTTAATTGTGAACTCGTAGTTGGACAGACGGGCCATCCACCTCTGCTCCAGGGCACCGAGTCTTGCCGTGTCCAGGTGTGTCAGCGGGTTGTTATCCGTGTATACGGTGAACCGGGAAGAAGCGAGGTAATGCTTAAAGCGCTCGGTGACTGCCCATACCACGGCCAGGAACTCTAGCTTAAATGAGCTATAATTCTCGGGATTCCTTTCGGTGGGTCGCAGTTTTCGGCTGGCATAGGCGATTACTCGCTCTTTCCCCTGCTGAATCTGGGACAGTACGGCTCCTAGCCCGACGTTACTGGCGTCGGTGTAGAGGATGAAGGGCTGGCTATAGTCCGGATACGCCAAGATTTCATCCCCCGTGAGGGCCATCTTCAGCTGGCGGAAGGACTCTTCCTCTAGCTCTTCCCATTTGAAGGGCGGCTTCTGGTTCTTGGCCTTCCGGGACTGGCCTATCAGGAGGTCCTGCATAGGCGCCGCCTTTTTGGTGAAACCGGGAATAAACCTTCGGTAGTAGCCTACCAACCCTAGGAACTGCCGCACTTCTTTTACGCTGGAAGGGCTTGGCCATCCTTTGATTGCGGTGATCTTATCGGGGTCGGGAGCCACTCCGTCAGCGCTCACCACGTGTCCCAGGTATTGCACCTTTGGTTTCAGGAGGTGACACTTGGAGGGTTTCACCTTTAGGCCGTAACTCGCCAGAGCTTCGAACACCTCCGCCAGGTGTTTCAGGTGGTCCTCATAAGTTTTGGAGTATACGATGACATCGTCCAGGTACAACAGGACCGTCTCGAAGTTTCTGTGGCCCAGACAGCACTCCATTAATCGTTGGAAGGTTCCTGGGGCGTTGCAGAGTCCGAACGGCATGCAGGTGAACTCGCTAAGTCCCATCGGGGTGGTGAATGCGGTCTTCTCCCGGTCCGCCTCTGCTACAGGAACCTGCCAGTACCCGCTAGTGAGATCCAAGGTAGAGAAGAAGTTAGCAGATCTTAAAGCAGCCAATGACTCCTCTATCCTTGGTAAGGGGTACGCATCCTTGTGTGTGATACGGTTGATTTTCCGGTAATCTACACACATCCTCATGGTGTTGTCTTTCTTTTTGACTAAAACTAGTGGGGCTGCCCAGGGGCTACAGCTATCCCGGATTACCCCAGCCTCCTTCATGTCTCTAAGCATCCCCTTGGCGTGTTGGTAATGTGCAGGGGGTACGGGTCGATACCTCTCTTTTATGGGAGGATGATCTCCCGTGGGGATGCGGTGTTCTACCCCCTTGACTCGCCCGAAGTCTAACGGGTGTTTACTAAACACTCTCTCATACTCTTGAACCACCCGATAGACTCCTTGTTTCTGGTGTGAGGGAGTGGAGTCAGTACCCAGATGTAGTTGCTGACACCAGTCCTCCATGTCTTTCTTAGAGCCGTTACCTTCCTCCGGGTGAGATGGAGGCAAGGGTTCCACAGATTGTATAGAATTTTGATTAGTGGTATATAATTTGGCTAGCGTGGCATACCGGGGCAGGTACACTTCCCTCTCCCCGATATTTATTATGCGAACGGGCACCCTCCCATGGCGTACATTGACCACCCCCCGTGCTGTCAAAATGGTGGGCCTACTGTCTGAGTAAACTGGTTCTACCATTGCCTGGTAATCTCTACCTCTCAGACCAATAGCTGCCCGGCACCAAATCATCATTTCACTTTTTGGGGGCATGGCAATAGGAAAAGGGTCACACATTCTTATGCTACCAATCTCACCGCCGGAGAGTTCCACTTGTTGCCGTTGCATCAGTGCCCGGATCTCTTTCTGGAGCACCCGCTGCTCGCCGGAGCTGGCATTCTTGGCAACCTGCTGTAAAAGGAAAATCACCTCTGCAAGACAATTTTCAATTACATTAGTTCCTAGAGTTATTTTTGGGTGACTCTCATGTTTGTCAATATCTACAATGATCAGTCCCTGTGCGGCCAGTTCGACTCTACCAATTTTGATGGTCACCTCTTTAAATCCGATCTGTGGCACGGGCTGACCATTGCTGGCGATGATACTCAAGTCGTCGTCAGGGTAGCGGGTAATATCCGAGTCATTCCAGTACTGCTTGAAGAGCACGTACGGGATGGTGGTGACCTGTGACCCGGTGTCCAGTAGGGCACTCATGGGAATGCCATCCAGTACCACAGGCAAGACTGGACGTCCTCCCACATATCTGTCGCGCCAGTTCGATGGGCCTGGTGATCTTTTTCCTGGGGGTTGGCCCTCTACCCCAGGTTGTGCCCGTTTAAAGAACAGTACCTTTCCATATGTCCGGGTTGATTGCAGCGGCGGCAGATGGGTCGTCCGTCCTCGCTGTATCGGTCACTGGGTCTTCCTCTGGCCGGTGGGGTCCTCCTTGGTCGACGCCACGGGATGTCCTCCGGTCCGGATGCCAGCTGGATCTTCCCTGGAGTGGAAACCTGTAAAGACTGCACAGTTCGGGTTAGCGCAGCAACGCTTTTAGCTAGCTCTTGGACCTGATGGTGTAGGTCTGGAGCCGGGTCATTGTCCAAAGCCTGCGCATCAGCTCCCACAGGCCCTGCTGACAAGGGCGCCGCCTCCTGGTAGTAAGTGGTAGTGGGGCGTCTGTGGGTCACAACGCCACCTGGTGCCGGTTCTCGGAGCACCCGGATGGCTCTGTCCTTGAACTGTGCAAATTCTAGATGAGGGTCCTGTAAGGCCATTGCCCGCAACTGGGTGCGGTGGGCATTGCAATATAAACCCTCTATAAATTGTTCGGTCAACAGCCTGTCCTCGTTTCCCACTCCATTAGGGTCGGTCTGCTTAATGGCCCTCAGGGCCTCTTGTAGGTTGAGTGCATAGTCCCTTATACTCTCATGCGCTCGCTGCTTGCACCCGTAGAATCTAAGTTTAATCTCGGCTGAGGTGCGGGTATCAAAGGTGTCCTTCAGCCGGGTTAGTATCCCTGCGACAGTCTTCCTCCCAGGTGGCCAGGATTTTACTTCCCTTTTGGCTGCCCCAGTTAGTTGGGCCACCAGGATGCTCACTTTTTGCTCTTCTGTGAGGGGGTACACCTGGAAGAGGCTATCCAGCTTTTCTCTAAAGTCATGCAGGGTATGTGACTCCCCTGAGTACTGGGGTAGCCAAGCTGCTCCCGGGATATAGGGCATGGTGAAGGGCATAACTGCAACAGCGGTAGCGCTGGCGGGGGTTGAGGCAGTGGAGCTCTCCTCCGTATCCGACATCTTCCTCCCCCCTAGTGGACCGTGGCCTACCTTGCGATGATCCTGTTCCGTAGGCCGCGGCTCCGCAGTGGATCGTCAGGGTTGAGGACCTTCCGTCGCGCTCCTGTGACGTCGGCGTCTGCTGGGCTCCTTCCAGGACCTTACGCAACGTCCGGACGTGAGGCGGGGCTTCAGTTCTCGCGCGCTTTCGGAGTCCACGCCCCTCTTCTTCCCGCGCGGCGTCCTCAAGATGGCGTCCAATGGCGGGAAAACTCCACGGATGGCGGGAAGAAGGCTGAAGATGGCGCCGGATGGCGGGAAACTTCACCGATGGCGGGAAGAAGGCTGAAGATGGCGCCGGATGGCGGGAATCTTCACCGATGGCGGGAATCTTCACCACTGGTAAGTTTGAACAGTCTTTGCTTTTCAGGCACGCAGTACCCGGTGGTTGCGGGCACGTGATCCTGCCGACTACGCCAAAGTTGACGCGCCCCTGGGCCTGTGTCGCGCTGCGTTGCGCACGCGGGAGCTTACCCGGAGCCGGATCTGTTTAGGGTTGTAGTCTCGTGGCGGTGACCCGGTCCGTGCCCAGGGAGTCAAACTGGACGGCAGTCTGTTAGCGGTAGAAAATGGTTGATGACTACGCCACCCGTTGAATGCAGCCAGGGGGCTGCTGCTGCAGGGCAGACCGCTGAGGCCGGTGGAAGGATGGTGCAGCGTGATAGTATAACCCCCAACGGGAGGGGTATGGCCTCAGGGCAGCCGACGTGGATGATGGGGGTAGCAGGAACCACTCAGAGACGGTATGGTAGCGTTCAGGGTCTTTACTGGTAACAACGATAGACCCTCCCGGAGTACTTGCTAGCGAACGGGGCCTGGTCAGTCCTTGAGCAGATGGGATCTCCCCTGGCCAGGCGTAGTTGTAGGCCTCCCAAGCTGACTGTACTCTTCTGGCTACCTTGCTAGAAGCTAATGTAAGTAGCCCACGTCCCTGAGTGTACCGTGTGGTGCTCACCCGTATGGCCGGTGACTCGGGGCCTTCTAATGGCTTCCGCTCCACGATGGCGGTGCTGGTCCCACGCGTGTGACCGGGCCTTCGGGCTTCTGGGCCAGGGGACCTGAAATCCCCTGCCTGACGGATTCTGCTGCTGGGTAGAAGTTAGTCCCCACAGCCTCGGACTCCGGGTCCGGTAAAGAATCTTCTTAGTCAGGGCGAGCTCTTTAGCTGCCAGCCCCTGACTCCTTGTAACTCTGCTGTTTCCTATGCTGCTCTTGTCTCTACTCTTCCTGGACTCACTAACCCTGCCTCAGCCCCGGGTTTATACAGGGGAAGTTCTTCCCCTCCCAAGGCTGGGCAGGAGGTGTGGCATGCACAGGATCCCTGACCAAAGGACCTCCCACCTGCTCTCAGACGTAATATCTCTATCACTGTGACAACCAGACCCCTGGGGTGTCACAGAGGCGACAGGCGGTCAACAGATACTGATGATGGAGGCGACAGGGAGTCACCAGATACTGATGATGGAGGCGATGACCGGTCACCAGATACTGATGATGGAGGAGATGTCCGGTCACCAGATACTGATAATGGAGGCAGGGGGTGATCACCAGATACTGATGATGGAGGCGACAGGCGGTCACTAGATACTGATGATCGAGGAGACGGCCGGTCACTAGATACTGATGATGGAGGAGACGGCCGGTCACCAGATACTGATGATGGAGGCGATGGCCGGTCACTAGATACTGATGATGGAGGAGATGGCTGGTCACCAGATACTGATGATGGAGGCGACGGGCGGTCACCAGATACTGAACGATGGAGGAGATGGCCGGTCACCAGATACTGATGATGGAGGAGATGGCGGGCGGTCACTAGATACTGATGATGGAGGAGATGGCGGGCCACCAGATACTGATGATGGAGGAGATGGCGGTCACCAGATACTGATGATGGAGGCGACAGGGGGTCACCAGATACTGATGATGGAGGCGACAGGCGGTCACCAGATACTGATGATGGAGGCGACAGGGGGTCACCAGATACTGATGATGGAGGCGACAGGGAGTCACCAGATACTGATGATGGAGGCGATGACCGGTCACCAGATACTGATGATGGAGGAGATGTCCGGTCACCAGATACTGATAATGGAGGCAGGGGGTGATCACCAGATACTGATGATGGAGGCGACAGGCGGTCACTAGATACTGATGATCGAGGAGACGGCCGGTCACTAGATACTGATGATGGAGGAGACGGCCGGTCACCAGATACTGATGATGGAGGCGATGGCCGGTCACTAGATACTGATGATGGAGGAGATGGCTGGTCACCAGATACTGATGATGGAGGCGACGGGCGGTCACCAGATACTGAACGATGGAGGAGATGGCCGGTCACCAGATACTGATGATGGAGGAGATGGCGGGCGGTCACTAGATACTGATGATGGAGGAGATGGCGGGCCACCAGATACTGATGATGGAGGAGATGGCGGTCACCAGATACTGATGATGGAGGCGACAGGGGGTCACCAGATACTGATGATGGAGGCGACAGGCGGTCACCAGATACTGATGATGGAGGCGACAGGGGGTCACCAGATACTGATGATGGAGGCGACAGGCGGTCACTAGATACTGAAGATAAAAGCGACGGGCGGTCACCAGATACTGATAATGGAGGCAGGGGGTGATCACCAGATACTGATGATGGAGGCGACGGGCGGTCACCAGATACTGATGATGGAGGCGACAGGCGGTCAACAGATACTGATGATGGAGGCGACAGGGAGTCACCAGATACTGATGATGTAGGCGACGACCGGTCACCAGATACTGATGATGGAGGAGATGGCCGGTCACTAGATACTGATGATGGAGGAGATGGCGGGCCACCAGATACTGATGATGGAGGAGATGGCGGGCGGTCACCAGATACTGATGATGGAGGAGATGGCGGGCGGTCACCAGATACTGATGATGGAGGAGATGGCGGGCGGTCACCAGATACTGATGATGGAGGAGATGGCGGGCGGTCACCAGATACTGATGATGGAGGAGATGGCGGGCCACCAGATACTGATAGTATTTCGATTTCTCTTTTGTTTATTCACTCTGCATTTTGTTAGTTGATAGAAATAAACTCTCAACACTTTCATTTCATCTCAATTTAACGGTGAGCCATAACAGTAAAGACACAAATATCACCAGATCAGCGCCAAAGTCATTCGTTCTGATACATTACATGTAGAACTGATATTGCTCCAGGCAAATCTGTTACATTTTGTGATGAATTTGGGGGGACGGGGGCTGACAAAAGTTTTTACTCTGTAGTTGTTTGGTTTATCAGGCGTTGCTTTAGTAATTAGTAGTAGTTAGTAGCTTTAATAATGGTTGCCACTCACTTTTTACAGACTTCTGGACAGAAAATCTCCAACATAATAATACTGTGATATTTCTCCCTATATATACTTGCAGATTCAACCATGAAGAACTCTAAGTATCTGTATCACAACTCCCATGGGATCTATAATGGAAGCCATTGTGGTTGTCAGCCAAACTTCCTAGAACAAATTAAACAATCTCAAAACTTTTTGGAAGAGGATGATTTAAGGATATATATTTCCTATTTAAGTTTATTTTTACCTACAAAGAATAAGATCCAGTGGATTTCGGAGGAATAATTATCGAGCCATGAGAATTTGTTTAGCAAAAGCAGTGACCTAATCGCCAGAAACCATCTATGAGAAGAGAGGAAAATGCAGGAAATGATGGATGTTAATGTCTCCCAGGCTCGGGATAACGGCCGCAGCGCTTTTCTGCCCAATTACTGCTTTATATGTTGTGTAATTCATGAACTCTCCATTTATGACGAAGGGTTAAATCCTGGCAATGTATGACTGAGTGTAACATGAGAGAAGAGCAGAGCTCTAGAATACAACGCAAGCCAAGGTATATGGACCACGGGTCTGTGCGGAACGTTCAACGGATGAAAAGTCACAAAATACAATGTAGCTGAGAAAACCAATGTCGGATCATCCGTTTATCTAACATCCAGCTACATCCGTCCAATATCCAACTAATCTACCCATTAGAGGAGAGCAGAAAAAAGTCTCAAGACCCTGGTCCAGGCGTCTGTGGCCACCGGAACAGAGCCCTGCGAGCCACCTCCTTCTTGCCGGCATCACCAGCGCCTCTTCTGATTGGTAGGCTCAGTGTGATGTCAGGCGCGCGTCACGCCACTGTGATGATGTCATGTTGGACCTACTCCAGCAGAGGCGCTGGAGATGTCGCCAGGTAGGAGGAGCTTCGTAGGGCTTTATTCCGGCACTCAAAGACAACCAAGATGGTTGTTGGCTAGACCATGGTCCTAAGAATTTTTTTTGCTCGACTCTACTATCCATCCAATATCTGATATCTGACTACTTAATCTATCCAATATCTTTCTCTCTATGTATCCATCCAATGATAAATTGCATATCTTCTATTTATCTAATACATTCTATGTATTTTCATCATATCTGTTATCTGTCACTTATCGATGTTAATTTCTCATATCTTTGTGATTATTCTATATGAATGGGGTGACTGTATTTAGCTCTGATGGTTTTTATTAATAGGAGTTGTGCAAATCCAATGCAATAAGATAATATATGCTCAGGAACGAAGGACATCTAATTTATCCAAACTCTTTAGAAAAATCAGATTTTCCTGTCTGACATTATTTATTTTATCAGTAGGAGCCATGTCGGGGTGAACTGAGGACCCGAGAGTCATTTTACATATTCAGAACTTTCTGTTAGGATATAGAAACTACAGTCCCATAAAGAGACTGAACCTGAAGGACGCCAGGTACATTCAGTGTATGCCACTGACAGCTCCTACATTATTATATTCATGTACAGGATGTAAGACAAATATTCCAGAGAGAACCATGAAATATTACTAGGAAAAATCTACAACCCCAAACCTATATATGTATAAATGCAGCAAAACTGGCCTGTCCTAAATCATAGACATTACAATTACTGTAGTGTAAAGGAAATAGGAAACCTTCCACATCCAGAGATTGTACAAACCTGATTACTGAAACAACAGATGCAAGATAGATAGAGAGATAGAATTATATAGTTATTAGATGTTTATCTTTTTTATCTATAAGGATTACATTTACTTTCAATTTAAGGGAACTGCAATGGGAGCAACATCTACCCCATTATAATACTCTCTTGGGAAATCTTATATCTGTGTCATGTAAATTCAATTTTATGCAAGGTCAGCGGTAAGAGGATGAGCAGCAACAAGATAGATGAAGACAATGACAAAATTTATAAAAATGACATTGAAAAGTCAAAGATCCAAGCAAAAACTGAACATTGAGGAGTTGTATTTATTGGATGTGATGGGATGCCTCATGATAGTATCAATACACTTCTACTGGTATTACTGGTGGCATTTCTAATAATCTTAGTAATAACTATTAATATTCAGTAACAAGAGTCATATCCAGGACCTGTACAACACGGATTAATAAATATACAAATAAAGGTACGTTAGAGAATACGGAGAAACATAAATAACGAGAGAACTCCAAAATGGGGCAGCACACCAAACCCAAAAGATGAAAAGTTGGATTTTAATTAGTCCATGCTGGGCTAATTAAAATCCATTTTTTTCAACATCTGACTTTGGTGTGCTGCCCTCATTTTATGGAGTTTTCTATAAGGAAACGGCTTTTGGTGATAACCTTAGTGGCTTTGTACCCATCTTTGTATGGAAAACTGTCCCTTTTATTTTTTTTATTTCTAAACAATGAGAGAGATAGAAATATATGAGATAGATATCCAATATGTATCTCATAATCATTGATATTTTATGTATAAGGATTAATTTTACTTTTAATTCAATGGGAAAGAAAAAGTAATGCCATCATAAGACTCTGTTGTTAAATCCTATGGATATGACATATAGATATCATTCTTAGGTAGGGTCAAAGGGAAGAGGGTAAGCAGCAAAAAGATAGTTAGTGGCAATGACTAAAAACATAGCTACATTGTAATATCACAACTAGTATTACTTGTGGCATTTGTAATACATTTTGTTAGAACTATTCACACTGAGTCAGATCCATTAACTGTACAAACTCTTACTATTGCAAATACAGATTTAGGCACTAGATAGATAGATAGATAGATAGATAGATGAAACAATTTATATGTTCTAGATAAGTAGATATATATGAGATAGAAAAACATTGAATATCTATCTCATATCGATCTATATACATGTAAGGATTAATTTTATATTACATTTTTGGGAACAACAATGGGAGCAACATCTACCCCATCATAAGACTCTGTTAGAACATCTTATGAATATGACATGTAGATTGAATTTTTAGTCAGGATCAAGTGGAAGAGGATGAGTAGCAACAAGATTGATAAAAACAATGACAAAAATCATGCAGTAAACGTTGAAAAGTCAAAGATCAAAATAGAAACTCATCATTCAAGAGAAGCTGCATGTATAGGGTCTGATTGGAGCCCATGTCAGAGGATCACTGATACTGGTATTATTTGTGGCATTTCCCATGATATTAGTAATAACTATTAATATTGAGTCACATTAACTGTACAACTCTAATTATTGCATATATAAATGCAGGCACAAGATATATGGATAGATAGATAGATAGATAGATAGATAGATAGATAGATAAAGCAGAGGGGAGATCTAAACTAAATATTTAGATAGATGCATTCAAGATACATAGAAGATAAACAAATATATATATATATTATACCTAAAAAGAGAGTACACAATGTCTTCAAATACACATTGGGTTTTTACTTATTTGTTTCATATGTTTGTATCTCACATCTATCTACCCATCTGTCTCATATCTATGAAACTTATTATGTTTAAGGAACAGGATTGATTTTATTTTCAATTTAAGGGAATGGAAATGGGGGCAACTTCTACCCCATCCTAAGCCAAAACTTATTGAGGTATTGGATTAGAAGTACAGAATGTTTTGGAAAATGGATGCATCATATAAATATTTTTTTAGGGTCAAGGGGAATAGAAAGGGGAAAAAGATTAGATATAACAAGAAGGATGGAAGAATGACAAATATTTTGAAAAGGATGTAAAGAAGCCTAAGATTCAAGCAGAAAAATAACATTCAGGGGGATCAGTATTTATAGGGTCTGACTGGTGCCCACATTATAGTATCACTACTACTGGTATTATACCTCACACTTCTAATGTGAGCAGTTGTAACTATTAATAAAAACTGAAATTCACCTCCATCTGCTGTGATAATCTTTTCATTGGCTTGGTCAGGTGAATGTACCTACTCGCACCTATCCTTCTGGGGTACAATACTTTAAAGATGGCAGCACTGAGCCTCTGATAGGTCCAATGTTACGTCTGAAGCAAAATCACTAACGATCAACTAAAAAAAAAAAGTTTAAAAATGTTTACAAAAACAAAAGTTTTTGTAAACTTGGGTGAAATAAAATGGCCAATATTAAGGTATTCACCCCACTTTCTTTGACACCTTTCCCCCGCTCAGTTACTCCCCTTTGTTATTCAGTACTTTAGGAAAGCTGGGTGTCTTTTTTTTCCCAAAGCTTTTAGCCTCTTTGCAGTCCCAGCACTTATTATTGCAGTGAACCGTGTGTGTTCCCCGCGTGCTGCCGCCGCCGCCGCGCTCACATCTGGCGCTGCGAACACGGGATCTTCCCGATATAATGTGAATTTACTTTAAAACTGTTAAAGGAAACAAATAAAGCAATTTTGTGGTTAACAGTTAGAGGCTGAAATCCAAGCGATCTCCGTAAACATACACTCCGGCCTGCGAGACTTGGAAACCGTGTCTGCGCGCGGCCGCGATTAACCCCTCCTGCCCCAGCCACCAGCGAAAAAAAAAAAGACCCGGCCATCAGATACACTGTCACAGTGCATATTGCTGCAATCGCTCACTACTGTACAGATGCAGCAGAGCTGAACGAGGTATCAAACCAAGTGGATAGAAAAAGAGACGTTTACATAGTGAAACTTTTTTCAGTCCTGTGCAAAAGCACCTTGCTATCAAAAATGAATTGTGCAAAATGACAAACCCAGCTCTGCTGCACCTACATAATTCCCACGGCTGACAGCGGGACTGTTTATGTCATTTTGTTCTTTTTTTTTTCTCATTACTCCCAACCTGTCCCATCTTTACCTGTACAGCTAACACAACGACATAGTGCAAAAACATGAACGTATGAAGCAGAGCTAGGTTTGTATTGGAGCAAATGGATCCGTAGTTTATCATTATCGTTTAGCAAAGTGTCAGGACAAATATCCTATACTATGGTAGGACGGTGTAGAGCGGAGTTTGTTGCATGCAGCTGGCATGAGCAGATGTAGCAGTGCTGGATTGCACAGCTGAGTTTGTCATTCAGCACAATGCATGGTGATATCACAAAGTTTTTTGCATAGGACTGCAGGTAACCCTACTGCACGCGCCCCCAACTCTGCTACATCTATACAGTTAAGCACAGAGTATCTTTATGTGTACAGTAGATGGAACGGTGCAATAAGGTTACCAGCGACGCCGGATGGTTAATTAGCGAATGATTGCTAAGGTGCGTCACTTACCTCCTCGCCGCCCTGAAGGGTCTCGTGTCGAAGCCTCGTCCGACTAACGGCGGTCTCAGCAGCAGATGCCGCAGCCGTCTCTTCCTCCAGAGCTCAGCCCCTCTCCGCTGTGGCTTTCTGCCCAGCAACTTTTGCTTAGCAGCCAAGGAAACTTTCTCTAAAGGGGGAACGAGAGCCAGAAATTGCTTTGAAACGAAGACTTAGAGAGAGAGGACGAGGGCGGAAGGGAAGGTTCTTGTCTCGGTTTGTTCTATAAAAAAAAAATTGCAAAAAAAAAAAATAATAATATTTTTTTTTTATTTTGGAAATTGACAACACATGGATGGAGCAGAGGCCTAGTAAACAGCCCATCCTCGATGAGCGCGGCGCCCCAGCAACAAACACGCAGGAAATAGCCAAGATAACAGGAATAGTCACAAAAAAACATGTGTTTCGGATGGAAAGTTGACCCCCTCCTCACCGGCAACTTTTTTTTTTCTTCTTTTGCCGCTGCTGATTATTTCTCAATGTGAACGTTGGAGCCACAATGCAAATTTATTACTGGACGGAACAATAAATCCGAAATTGCAAAATAACATAAGTTAGTATTTGCACCCACCCCCCTCCCCCAAAAAAAAGTATAATAAGCCTCAGCCCCCTAAGAGTGTGTGTACACATGCCAGATTTGCAATTATCACATGATCCAGGACGTGCCTCATTGCCTTTCCGTGCGTAGACGTCTATTTTCGTGGCGTTATTTAGTCTGTACAGAGGTTTGCGGAGCTGCAGAATCCTTATTCACATGCACCGGATGCAGATTGTTATTTGATCCGGATTACGGGGCAGAATCCGCGCTGAAATCCGCGTCATGTCCGGTCTGATACGGATCATTTCAAAATCCTATTACAAAGTCAAGCCCCCCGTACACATCAGATCACACACAGTCCACCATGGCCAGGACCAAAGAGCTGTCTAAGGACACCATGGACAAAAATGAAGCCCTGCACAAGGCTGGGATGAGCTACTGGACAACAGGCAAACAGCTTGGTGTGAAGGCAACAACTGTTGGCACAATTATTAGAAAATGGAAGAAACATAAGATGACTGTCAATCTTCCTCGCTCTGGGGCTCCATGCAAGATCTCGCCTCGTGGGGTGAGGATGATTCTGAGAAAGGTCAGGAATCAGCCCAGAACTACATGGGAGAGGGCCTGGCCACTGACCTGAAGAGAGCTGGGACCACAGTCTCAAACATTACAGTTAGTAACACACTATGCCGTCATGGATTAAAATCCTGCAGAGGTATGGGAGAAGGTCATGTGGTCAGATAAGACTAAAATAGAACTACTTCGTATCAACTCCACTCGCCGTGTTTGGAGGAAGAAGAAGGATGAGTACAACCCCAAGAACACCATCACAACCGTGAAGCATGGTGGGAGAAACATCATACTTTAAGGATGCTTTTCTGCAAAAGGGAAAGGACGACTGCACTGTATTGAAGGGAGGATGGATGGGGTCATGTATCGCGAGATTTTGGGCAACAACCTAAATCCCACAATGTCCCAACAATCTGTTCGCTATTTCATCCTTCTTCTCTGACATATTTCTAAAACTTAACATGGACAAAACTGAATTCATCATCTTTCCCCCATCTCACTCAGCCCCCCCATCTGACCTATCCATCATAGTCAATGACTGTCCTCTCTCCCCCATCCCTCAAGTTTGCTGCCTTGGGGTAACCCTGGACTCTGATCTCTCCTTCATACCACATATCCAAGCCCTTTCCACTTCCTGCCGACTCCAACTCAAAAATATCTCCCGGATCTGCACATTCCTCAACCACGAATCTGCAAAAACACTAGTGCATGCCCTCATCATCTCCCGCCTTGACTACTGCAACCTCCTGCTCTGTGGCCTCCCCTCTAACACTCTCGCACCCCTCCAATCTATCCTAAACACTGCTGCCCAATAATCCACCTGTCCCCCCTCTATTCCCCGGACTCTCCCCTCTGTCAATCTCTTCACTGGCTCCCCATTGCCCAGAGACTCCAGTTCAAAACCCTAACCATGGCACACAAAGCCATTCACAACCTGTCTCCTCCATACATCTGTGACCTAGTCTCCCGGTACTTACCTGCACGTAACCTCCGATCCTCACAAGATCTCCTGCTCTACTCCCCTCTTATCTCCTCTTCCCACAAGATTTTTCCTGTGCATCCCCCTACTCTGGAACTCTCTACCCCAACATAATAGACTCTCGCCTACCGTGGAAACCTTCAAAAGGAACCTGAAGACCCACCTCTTCCGACAAGCCTCCAACCTGCAGTAACCACCACTCCACCATACCGCTGCACGACCAGCTCTACCCTCACCTACTGTTATCCTCACCCTTCCCTTGTAGACTGTGAGCCCTCACGGGCAGGGCCCTCGCTCCTCCTGTACCAGTTGCCGAATTGTATTGTTCAAAATTTATTGTAATTGTTTGTGCTATGTATATCCCTGTCACATGTAAAGCGCCATGGAATGAATGGCTCTATAATAATAAATAATAATAACAAAGACCTTCCCTCAGTAAGGGCATTGAAGATGGGTCATTGCTGGGTCTTCCAGCATGACAATGACCCAAAACATACAGCCAAGGCATCTAAGGAGTGGCTCCGTAAGAAGCACTATGTTACGCTCACGCCCGGACTGTTTGGCGTGAGCGTGGTTAGAGGTCCCACTGGGCCACGAACCGAGGAGTGCCTGGAGGGGAGTGACTAGGGGCCTTGTCAGATCCGACCACGGACGCACGGCGGCTTAATCGACTCCGTGGTCTGAGGAGGGACGTGGGAGATGGCCCAGGTGCTACTCCAGGTCAGACCCCGGTCACACAGCTGTTGACCCACACCAGGGATTGCAGGAACGGGCAGGTTTGGCTGGTATGCAGATAGTAGGGTGCTGGCAGGCACAGCTGGTATACAGACAGGTGGGTACTGGCAGGTAGGTAAACAGGCTGGATAGGGACCAGTACAGGGACTGGGATACAGGAACAGAGCTGCAGATGCGGACGGGAAGCTGAGCAGGGCAGACCAGAGCCAAAGGTGCAGAGGGGAAGCGGAGCAGGGCAGAGCAGAGCCGCAGGTGCGGAGGGGAAGCGGAGCACGGCAGAGCAGAGCCGCAGGTGGGGAGGGGAAGCGGAGCACGGCAGAGCAGAGCCGCAGGTGCGGAGGGGGAAGTAGAGCAGGGCAGAGCAGAGCCACAGGTGTGGAGGGGAAGCAGAGCAGGGCAGAGCAGAGCCGCATGTGCAGAGGGGAAGCAGAGCAGGGCAGAGCAGAGCTGAGCCGCAGGTGCGAAGGGGAAGCGGAGCAGGGCAGAGCAGAGACGCAGGTGCAGAGGGGAAGCGGAGCAGGGCAGAGCAGAGCAGCAGGTGCAGATGGGAAGCGGAGCAGAGCAGTGCGGCAGAAGCGGACAGACAGGACTCTGTTCACATGGAACAGACAGTGACAGGGCCGCATGTGCAGAGGGGAAGCGGAGCAGGGCAGAGCAGAGCTGAGCCGCAGCTGCGGAGGGGAAGAGGAGCAGGGCAGAGCAGAGACGCAGGTGCAGAGGGGAAGCGGAGCAGGGCAGAGCAGAGCAGCAGGTGCAGATGGGAAGCGGAGCAGAGCAGTGCGGCAGGAGCGGACAGACAGGACTCTGTTCACATGGAACAGACAGTGACAGGGAAACACAGGAAGATAGCTAGAACACAGGAGGTAGATATGGAGGCAGGGAAAAGGGACAAGCAGAACCAGATACACACAAGGTACTTGCAATGAAGTAGTGAGTGGACACAAAACTCACAAACAGAGGTACAGAGACAATGAGTAGGAGTCAGGTACTGGTTCAGACACTGCAGGAAAAGGGAAGGATCGGACATAGAGACAAACAGGTAACGGGCTAGGACACAGTTCAGACAGGAACTGACACAGGAATGAGATACAGAAACGAACTTGGGCATTCAGCCCCCAGGGTGACAGGAGTAGACTAGAAGTCACAGATACAGGTAACGGGCCAGGGTATGCAGCCCCCAGGGTGGCGAAAACAGGCAAGATTCAGGACAGGACCTGGCAACTCACAGTTGCACAGAACACACTGTAAGAAAGTATTGCTCAGGTACCTCCTACTGGGTGGAGGAGGTTTAAATATCCAGTGACTCACAGCAATAGGTTGGGGACGCATTAGGACTGCGCACACTGTAACTTTAAGAATCAGGAAGTTCCAGCGCCGCCACCCTAAGCCAGCAGAGAAGAGACATGCATATAGCAAGTAGAGGAGCATAGTGCACAGCCTGGACTGGTAGGTAAGTTGGCGGTCTTGCATGGTGGGAGATGGTAAGCCATGCCAGCTTGCCACCAGGGATGTTACACACTAAAGGTCCTGGAGTGGCCTAGCCAGTCTCCAGACCTGAACTCAATAGAAAATCATTGGATGGAGCTGAAACTCAATGTTACCCAGTGACAGCCCCGAAACCTGAAAGATCTGGAGAACATCTGTATGGAGGAGGGGGCCAAAATCCCTGCTGCAGTTTGTGCAAACCTGGTCAAGAACTACAGGAAACGTCTGACCTCTGTAATTGCAAACAAAGGTTTCTGGACCAAATATTAAGTTCTGTTTTTCTATTGTATCAAATACTTATTTCATATAATAAAATGCAAATTAATTATGTAAAAATCATACAATGTGATTCTCTGGATTTATTCTTAGGTTCTGTCTCTCACAGGTGAAGTGACCTACGATAAAAATTACAGACATCTCCATTCTTTGTAAGTGGGAAAACGTGCAAAATTGGAAGTGTATCAAATACTTATTTTCCCCACTGTATATACTAAAAATAAAAAGTATTTAGTCAGCCACCAATTGTGCAAGTTCCCCCATTTAAAAAGATGACAGAGGCCTGTAATTGACATCATAGGTGGAAAATAAGTATTTGGTCAATTCCAAACAAGCAAAAGAACACCATACATACTGTGAAGCATGGGGGTGGCAACATCATGCTTTGGGGCTGTTTCTCTGCCAAGGGACCAGGACGACTGATCCATGTACATGAAAGAATGCATGGGGCCATGTATCGTGAGATTTTGAGTGCAAACCTCCTTCCATCAGCAAGGGCTTTGAAGATGAAACGTGGCTGGGTCTTTCAGCATGACAATGATCCCAAGCACACCGCCAGGGCCATGAAGGAGTGGCTTCGTAAGAAGCATTTCAAGGTCCTGGAGTGGCCTAGCCAGTCTCCACATCTAAACCTTATAGAAAACCTTTGGAGGGAGTTGAAAGTCCGTGTTGCCCAGCGACAGCCTCAAAACATCCCTGCTCTAGAGGAGATCTGCATGGAGGAATGGGCCAACATACCAGCAACAGTGTGTGCCAACCTTGTGAAGACTTACAGAAAACGTTTCAACTCTGTCATTGCCAACAAAGTATATACAACAAAGTATTGAGATGAACTTTTGTAATTGACCAAATACTTATTTTCCACCAAAATTTGAAAAAAATTTCTTTCCAAATCAGACAATGTGATTTTCAGGATTTGTTTTCTCATTTTGTCTCTCATAGTCGAGGTCGACCTATGATGTCAATTACAGGCCGACCTCATCTTTATAAGTGGGAGAACTTGCACAATTGATGGCTGACTAAATACTTATTTTCCCCACTGTATATATATATATATATATATATATATATATATATATATATATATATCTTCTCACCTGGTGCCGTTCCTTTGATTTTGGCGCTATACGTGCAACGGTGAAGTGACACAACAATGCAGACATCGCAGTAATAGCGTCAGTCCAGGAGGTGAGCGTCTTTTATCTTATATAGAAGCAAAGAAGGGGTCGTCCGGCTGTTGACAAACCCCTTTAAGACCGGTAAGCATCCAGACCAGGTGCCCACTGCATGGCAGCAGAAACCCTAAAGGCGGCGCCTCTTTCAGCAGATATTGGTTAATCAGGATCAAGGTGATGACTTGTCTTCCGATCGATCATCTGTGGGATCTGCTGGAAAAACAAGTCTGATCCATGAAGTCCACAAAGAGCAGCACACAGGATCTGGTGCGGAGCAGAGGGATGTGGGATCCGGACCTTGACGGGTTAAAGAGGGTAGAGGCGCAATATTAGGCCGGTGCTTTTACTGTTATGGCTGGTGCATGTCACCCAGCATATGGTTGTGACTGCACAGTCTTAGTGAACCAGGAGGCTCAGGATGGACATATCACTTGGTGCGCTCCCAGACAGGGACTTGTGCGTTGGATGGAGTTGTGGAAGGACAAACAGAAGAATGGGAACATGAACGCCCCGGTAACAATATTTAATTCATGGAAGCTTCTGGAGTCACACTTTACCTGGCAGAATTTATATTCCTCCCCCTCCAGGGCCCAGTTCACACATTCATCGGAGAATTACTTTACAGACAACGATAAATTCAGATGAAGATGCTGCGATGGACGCCAAGGAGCGGGCAGGACTGACAGCCATCAGAGCGTGATCAAAGCCCCGGAGCGGCAGATGCACATCACAGATCCGAATCTTCACCTCTGCTCATTGCTTCCATGTGTCGCCCGGCGCTCGCTCCCATCTGTGCGCTCACATGTGCAGCCGAGCTCGGCAGGAAAACCTCCTATTGGCACCAAGTGAAAGATTTTACCTTGTCATTAAATGCAGAGATAAAAGGAGGTCAAACTAAGCCCGGGCCGTGCCAACATTGTCCTGGAGCTGCAGGACCGGGCCTGCCAACTTTGTCCTGGAGCAGCAGGACTGGGCCATGCCAACATTATCCTGGAGCAGCAGGACCGGGCTGTGCCAACATTGTCCTGGAACAGCAGGACCAGGCAGTGCCAACATTGTCCTGGAGCAGCAGGACCAGACCGTGTCAACTTTGTCCTGGAGCAGCAGGACTGGGCCATGCCAACATTATCCTGGAGCAGCAGGACCGGGCCGTGCCAACATTGTCCTGGAGCAGCAGGACCGGACCGTGTCAACATTGTCCTGGAGCAGCAGGACCGGGCCGTGTCAACATTGTCCTGGAGCAGCAGGACCGGGCCGTGCCAACATTGTCCTGGAGCAGCAGGACCGGACCGTGTCAACATTGTCCTGGAACAGCAGGACCAGGCAGTGCCAACATTGTCCTGGAGAAGCAGGACCGGACCTGCCAACTTTGTCCTGGAGCAGCAGGACAGGGCCATGCCAACATTATCTTGGAGCAGCAGGACCGGGCTGTGCCAACATTGTCCTGGAACAGCAGGACCAGGCAGTGCCAACATTGTCCTGGAGCAGCAGGACCAGACCGTGTTAACATTGTCCTGGAGCAGCAGGACCGGACCGTGCCAACATTGTGGAGCAGCAGGACCGGGCCGTGTCAACATTGTCCTGGAGCGGCAGGACCGGGCAGTGCCAACATTGTCCTGAAGCAGCAGGACTGATCAGTGCCAACATTGTCCTGGAGCAGCAGGAGTGGGCCGTGCCAACATTGTAGAGCAGCAGGACAGGGCCGTGACAACATTGTCCTGGAGCAGGAGGATCGGGCCGTGCCAATATTGTCCTGGAGCAGCAGGACGGGGCAGTGCCAACATTGTCCTGGAGCAGCAGGACCGGGCCATGCCAACATTGTCCTGGAGCAGCAGGACTGGGCCACGCCAACATTGTCCTGGAGCAGCAGGACCAGGCCGTGCCAACATTGCCCTGGAACAGCAGGACCGGGCTGTGCCAACATTGTCCTGGAGCATCAGGACCAGGCAGTGTCAACATTGTCCTGGAGCTGCAGGACCAGGCCGTGCCAACATTGTCCTGGAGCATCAGGACTGGGCAGTGCCAACATTGTCTTGGAGCAGCAGGACCGGGCCGTGCCAACATTGTCCTGGAGCTGCAAGACAGGGCCGTGCCAGCATTGTGGAGCAGCAGGACTGGGCCGTGCCAACATTGTGGAGCAGCAGGAACGGGCAGTGCCAACATTGTCCTGGAGCAGCAGGACCGGGCCATGCCAACATTGTCCTGAAGCAGCAGGACTGGGCCGTGCCAGCATTGTGGAGCAGCAGGACCGTGCCATGCCAACATTGTCCTGGAGCAGCAGGACCGGGCCGTGCCAACATTGTCCTGGAGCAGCAGGACCGGGCCGTGCCAACATTGTCCTGGAGCATTGGGACCGGGCCGTGCTAACTTTGTGAAGCAGCAGGACCGGGGCGTGCCAACATTGTCCTGGAGCAGCAGGACCGAGCCGTGCCAACATTGTCCTGTAGCAGCAAGACAGGGACGTGCCAACATTGTGGAGCAGCAGGAATGGGCCGTGCCAACATTGTGGAGCAGCAGGACCGGGCCGTGCCAACATTGTCCTGGAGCAGTAGGACGGAGCCGTGCCAACATTATCCTGAAGCATCGGGACCGGGCTGTGCCAACATTGTCCTGGAGCAGCAGGACCGGGCCGTGCTAACATTGTGAAGCAGCAGGACCGGGCCGTGCCAACACTGTCCTGGAGCAGCAGGACCGGGCCGTGCCAACATTGTCCTTGAGCAGCAGGATCGGGCTGTGCCAACATTGTGGAGCAGCAGGACCGGGCAGTGCCAACATTGTCTTGGAGCAGCAGGACCAGACCGTGTCAACATTGTCCTGGAGCAGCAGGACTGGACCGTGCCAACATTGTGGAGCAGCAGGACCGGGCCGTGTCAACATTGTCCTGGAGCGGCAGGACCGGGCAGTGCCAACATTGTCCTGAAGCAGCAGGACTGATCAGTGCCAACATTGTCCTGGAGCAGCAGGAGTGGGCCGTGCCAACATTGGAGAGCAGCAGGACAGGGCCGTGACAACATTGTCCTGGAGCAGGAAGATTGGGCCGTGCCAATATTGTTCTGGAGCAGCAGGACGGGGCAGTGCCAACATTGTCCTGGAGCAGCAGGACCGGGCCATGCCAACATTGTCCAGGAGCAGCAGGACTGGGCCACGCCAACATTGTCCTGGAGCAGCAGGACCAGGCCGTGCCAACATTGCCCTGGAACAGTAGGACCGGGCAGTGCCAACATTGTCCTGGAGCATCAGGACCAGGCGGTGTCAACATTGTCCTGGAGCTGCAGGACCAGGCCGTGCCAACATTGTCCTGGAGCATCAGGACTGGGCAGTGCCAACATTGTCCTGGAGCAGCAGGACCGGGCCGTGCCAACATTGTCCTGGAGCTGCAAGACAGGGCCGTGCCAGCATTGTGGAGCAGCAGGACTGGGCCGTGCCAACATTGTGGAGCAGCAGGAACGGGCAGTGCCAACATTGTCCTGGAGCAGCAGGACCGGGCCATGCCAACATTGTCCTGAAGCAGCAGGACTGGGCCGTGCCAGCATTGTGGAGCAGCAGGACCGTGCCATGCCAACATTGTCCTGGAGCAGCAGGACAGGGCCGTGCTAGCATTGTGAAGCAGCAGGACCGGGCCGTGCCAACACTGTCTTGGAGCAGCATGACCGTGCCGTGCCAACATTGTCCCTCAGCAGCAGGACTGGGCCGTGCTAACATTGTGAAGCAGCAGGACCGTGCCGTGCCAACATTGTCCTGGAGCCGCAGGATAGGGCCGTGCCAACATTGTCCTGGAGCAGCAGGACCGGGCCGTGCCAACATTGTCCTGGAGCATCGGGACCGGGCCGTGCTAACTTTGTGAAGCAGCAGGACCGGGGCATGCCAACATTGTCCTGGAGCAGCAGGACCGAGCCGTGCCAACATTGTCCTGTAGCAGCAATACAGGGACGTGCCAACATTGTGGAGCAGCAGGAATGGGCCGTGCCAACATTGTGGAGCAGCAGGACCGGGCCGTGCCAATATTGTCCTGGAGCAGTAGGACGGAGCCGTGCCAACACTGTCCTGGAGCAGCAGGACCGGGCCGTGCTAACATTGTGAAGCAGCAGGACCGGGCCGTGCCAACACTGTCCTGGAGCAGCAGGACCGGGCCGTGCCAACATTGTCCTTGAGCAGCAGGATCGGGCTGTGCCAACATTGTGGAGCAGCAGGACCGGGCAGTGCCAACATTGTCCTGGAGCAGCAGGACCGAGCCGTGCCAACATTGTCCTGGAGCAGCAGGACCGAGCCGTGCCAACATTGTCCTGTAGCAGCAATACAGGGACGTGCCAACATTGTGGAGCAGCAGGAATGGGCCGTGCCAACATTGTGGAGCAGCAGGACCGGGCCGTGCCAACATTGTCCTGGAGCTGCAGGACCGAGCCGTGCCAATATTGTCCTGGAGCAGTAGGACGGAGCCGTGCCAACATTATCCTGAAGCATCGGGACCGGGCTGTGCCAACATTGTCCTGGAGCAGCAGGACCGGGCCGTGCTAACATTGTGAAGCAGCAGGACCGGGCCGTGCCAACACTGTCCTGGAGCAGCAGGACCGGGCCGTGCCAACATTGTCCTTGAGCAGCAGGATCGGGCTGTGCCAACATTGTGGAGCAGCAGGACCGGGCAGTGCCAACATTGTCCTGGAGCAGCAGGACCGAGCCGTGCCAACATTGTTCTGGAGCAGCAGGACCGAGCCGTGCCAAATTGTCCTGGAGCAGCAGGACTGGGCCGTGCCAACATTGTCCTGGAGCTGCAGGACCGGGCAATGCCAACATTATCCTGGAGCAGCAGGACCGGGCCATGCCAACATTGTCCTGGAGCAACAGGACCGGGCCGTGCCAACACTGTCCTGGAGCAGCAGGACCAGGCCATGCCAACATTGTCCTGGAGCAGCAAGACAGGGCTGTGCCAATATTGTGGAGCAGCAGGACCGGGCCGTGACAACATTGTCCTGGAGCAGGAGGATCGGGCCGTGCCAACATTATCCTGGAGCTACAAGACAGGGCCGTGCCAACATTGTGGAGCAGCAGGACCCGGCCGTGCCAACATTGTCCTGGAGCAGCAGGACCGGGCAGTGCCAACATTGTCCTGAAGCAGCAGGACCGGGCCATGCCAGCATTGTGGAGCAGCAGGACGGTGCCGTGCCAACATTGTGAAGCAGCAGGACCGTGCCAACATTGTCCTGGAGCAGCAGGATAGGGCCGTGCCAACATTGTCCTGGAGCAGCAGGACCGGGCCGTGCCAACACTGTCCTGGAGCATCGGGACCGGGCCGTGCTAACATTGTGAAGCAGCAGGACCGGGACGTGCCAAAATTGTCCTGGAGCAGCAGGACCGAGCCGTGCCAACATTGTCCTGGAGCAGCAAGACAGGGACGTGCCAACATTGTGGAGCAGCAGGAATGGGCCGTGCCAACATTGTGGAGCAGCAGGACCGGGCCGTGCCAACATTGTCCTGGAGCTGCAGGACCGAGCCGTGCCAATATTGTCCTGGAGCAGTAGGACGGGGCCGTGCCAACATTGTCCTGAAGCAGCAGGACCGGGCTGTGCCAACATTGTCCAGTAGCAGCAAGACCGAGCTGTGCCAACATTGTCCTGGAGCAGCAAGACAGGGCCATGCCAACATTGTGGAGCAGCAGGAATGGGCCATGCCAACATTGTGGAGCAGCAGGACCGAGCCGTGCCAACATTGTCTTGGAGCAGCAGGACCGTGCCGTGCCAACATTGTCCTTGAGCAGCAGGCTCGGGCTGTGCCAACATTGTGGAGCAGCAGGACCGGGCAGTGCCAACATTGTCCTGGAGCAGCAGGACCGAGCCGTGCCAACATTGTCCTGGAGCAGCAGGACCAGGCCGTGCCAAGTTGTCCTGGAGCAGCAGGACTGGGCCGTGCCAACATTGTCCTGGAGCTGCAGGACCGGGCAATGCCAACATTGTCCTGGAGCAGCAGGACCGGGCCATGACAACATTGTCCTGGAGCAACTGGACCGGGCCGTGCCAACATTGTCCTGGAGCAGCAGGACCGGGCCATGCCAACATTGTCCTGGAGCAGCAAGACAGGGCTGTGCCAACATTGTGGAGCAACAGGACCGGGCCGTGACAACATTGTCCTGGAGCAGGAGGATCGGGCCGTGCCAACATTATCCTGGAGCTGCAAGACAGGACCGTGCCAACATTGTGGAGCAGCAGGACCCGACCGTGCCAACATTGTCCTGAAGCAGCAGGACCGGGCCATGCCAGCATTGTGGAGCAGCAGGACAGTGCCGTGCCAACATTGTGAAGCAGCAGGACCGTGCCGTGCCAACATTGTCCTGGAGCAGCAGGATAGGGCCGTGCCAACATTGTCCTGGAGCAGCAGGACCGGGCCGTGCCAACATTGTCCTGGAGCATCGGGACCGGGCCGTGCTAACATTGTGAAGCAGCAGGACCGGGACGTGCCAACATTGTCCTGGAGCAGCAGGACCGAGCCATGCCAACATTGTCCTGGAGCAGCAAGACAGGGACGTGCCAACATTGTGGAGCAGCAGGAATGGGCCGTGCCAACATTGTGGAGCAGCAGGACCGGGCCGTGCCAACAATGTCCTGGAGCTGCAGGACCGAGCCGTGCCAATATTGTCCTGGAGCAGTAGGACGGGGCCGTGCAAACATTGTCCTGAAGCAGCAGGACTGGGCTGTGCCAACATTGTTCAGTAGCAGCAAGACCGGGCCGTGCCAACATTGTCCTGGAGCAGCAAGACAGGGCCGTGCCAACATTGTGGAGCAGCAGGAATGGGCCATGCCAACATTGTGGAGCAGCAGGACCGAGCCGTGCCAACATTGTCTTGGAGCAGCAGGACCGGGCCGTGACAACATTGTCCTGGAGCAGGAGGATCGGGCTGTGCCAACATTATCCTGGAGCTACAAGACAGGGCCGTGCCAACATTGTGAAGCAGCAGGACCCGGCCGTGCCAACATTGTCCTGGAGCAGCAGGACCGGGCAGTGCCAACATTGTCCTGAAGCTGCAGGACCGGGCCGTGCCAACATTGTGAAGCAGCAGGACCGTGCCGTGCCAACATTGTCCTGGAGCAGCAGGATAGGGCCGTGCCAACATTGTCCTGGAGCAGCAGGACCGGGCCGTGCCAACATTGTTCTGGAGCATCGGGACTGGGCCGTGCTAACATTGTGAAGCAGCAGGACCGGGACGTGCCAACATTGTCCTGGAGCAGCAGGACCGAGCCGTGCCAACATTGTCCTGGAGCAGCAAGACAGGGACGTGCCAACATTGTGGAGCAGCAGGAATGGGCCGTGCCAACATTGTGGAGCAGCAGGACCGGGCCGTGCCAACATTGTCCTGGAGCTGCAGGACCGAGCCGTGCCAATATTGTCCTGGAGCAGCAGGAAGGAGCCGTGCCAACATTGTCCTGAAGCAGCAGGACCGGGCTGTGCCAACATTGTCCAGTAGCAGCAAGACCGGGCCGTGCCAACATTGTCCTGGAGCAGCAAGACAGGGCCGTGCCAACATTATGGAGCAGCAGGAATGGGCCATGCCAACATTGTGGAGCAGAAGGACCGAGCCGTGCCAACATTGTCTTGGAGCAGCAGGACCGGGCCGTGGCAACATTGTCCTTGAGCAGCAGGGCCGGGCAGTGCCAACAGTGTGAAGCAGCAGGACTGGGCCGTGCCAACATTGTCCTGGAGCAGCAGGACCGAGCTGTGCCAACATTGTCCAGGAGCAGCAGGACAGGGCCGTGCCAACATTGACATGGAACAGCAGGACCGGGCCATGCCAACATTATGGAGCAGCAGGACCGGGCCGTGCCAACATTGTCCTTGAGCAGCAGGCTCGGGCTGTGCCAACATTGTGGAGCAGCAGGACCGGGCAGTGCCAACATTGTCCTGGAGCAGCAGGACCGAGCCGTGCCAACATTGTCCTGGAGCAGCAGGACCAGGCCGTGCCAAGTTGTCCTGGAGCAGCAGGACTGGGCCGTGCCAACATTGTCCTGGAGCTGCAGGACCGGGCAATGCCAACATTGTCCTGGAGCAGCAGGACCGGGCCATGACAACATTGTCCTGGAGCAACTGGACCGGGCCGTGCCAACATTGTCCTGGAGCAGCAGGACCGGGCCATGCCAACATTGTCCTGGAGCAGCAAGACAGGGCTGTGCCAACATTGTGGAGCAACAGGACCGGGCCGTGACAACATTGTCCTGGAGCAGGAGGATCGGGCCGTGCCAACATTATCCTGGAGCTGCAAGACAAGACCGTGCCAACATTGTGGAGCAGCAGGACCCGACCGTGCCAACATTGTCCTGAAGCAGCAGGACCGGGCCATGCCAGCATTGTGGAGCAGCAGGACAGTGCCGTGCCAACATTGTGAAGCAGCAGGACCGTGCCGTGCCAACATTGTCCTGGAGCAGCAGGATAGGGCCGTGCCAACATTGTCCTGGAGCAGCAGGACCGGGCCGTGCCAACATTGTCCTGGAGCATCGGGACCGGGCCGTGCTAACATTGTGAAGCAGCAGGACCGGGACGTGCCAACATTGTCCTGGAGCAGCAGGACCGAGCCATGCCAACATTGTCCTGGAGCAGCAAGACAGGGACGTGCCAACATTGTGGAGCAGCAGGAATGGGCCGTGCCAACATTGTGGAGCAGCAGGACCGGGCCGTGCCAACAATGTCCTGGAGCTGCAGGACCGAGCCGTGCCAATATTGTCCTGGAGCAGTAGGACGGGGCCGTGCAAACATTGTCCTGAAGCAGCAGGACTGGGCTGTGCCAACATTGTTCAGTAGCAGCAAGACCGGGCCGTGCCAACATTGTCCTGGAGCAGCAAGACAGGGCCGTGCCAACATTGTGGAGCAGCAGGAATGGGCCATGCCAACATTGTGGAGCAGCAGGACCGAGCCGTGCCAACATTGTCTTGGAGCAGCAGGACCGGGCCGTGACAACATTGTCCTGGAGCAGGAGGATCGGGCTGTGCCAACATTATCCTGGAGCTACAAGACAGGGCCGTGCCAACATTGTGAAGCAGCAGGACCCGGCCGTGCCAACATTGTCCTGGAGCAGCAGGACCGGGCAGTGCCAACATTGTCCTGAAGCAGCAGGACCGGGCCGTGCCAACATTGTGAAGCAGCAGGACCGTGCCGTGCCAACATTGTCCTGGAGCAGCAGGATAGGGCCGTGCCAACATTGTCCTGGAGCAGCAGGACCGGGCCGTGCCAACATTGTTCTGGAGCATCGGGACTGGGCCGTGCTAACATTGTGAAGCAGCAGGACCGGGACGTGCCAACATTGTCCTGGAGCAGCAGGACCGAGCCGTGCCAACATTGTCCTGGAGCAGCAAGACAGGGACGTGCCAACATTGTGGAGCAGCAGGAATGGGCCGTGCCAACATTGTGGAGCAGCAGGACCGGGCCGTGCCAACATTGTCCTGGAGCTGCAGGACCGAGCCGTGCCAATATTGTCCTGGAGCAGCAGGACGGAGCCGTGCCAACATTGTCCTGAAGCAGCAGGACCGGGCTGTGCCAACATTGTCCAGTAGCAGCAAGACCGGGCCGTGCCAACATTGTCCTGGAGCAGCAAGACAGGGCCGTGCCAACATTATGGAGCAGCAGGAATGGGCCATGCCAACATTGTGGAGCAGAAGGACCGAGCCGTGCCAACATTGTCTTGGAGCAGCAGGACCGGGCCGTGGCAACATTGTCCTTGAGCAGCAGGGCCGGGCAGTGCCAACAGTGTGAAGCAGCAGGACTGGGCCGTGCCAACATTGTCCTGGAGCAGCAGGACCGAGCTGTGCCAACATTGTCCAGGAGCAGCAGGACAGGGCCGTGCCAACATTGACATGGAACAGCAGGACCGGGCCATGCCAACATTATGGAGCAGCAGGACCGGGCCGTGCCAACATTGTCCTGGAGTAGTAGGACCAGACTGTGCCAGCATTGTCTTGGAGCAGCAGGACAGGGCATGCCAACATTGTCCTGGAGCAGCAGGACCGGGCCATGCCAACATTGTCCTGGAGCAGCAGGAGTGAGCAGTGCCAACATTGTCCTGGAGCAGCAGGACTGAGCAGTGCCAACATTGTCCTGGAGCAACAGGACCGGGCCGTGACAACATTGTCCTGGAGTAGTAGGACCGGACCGTGCCAGCATTGTCTTGGAGCAACAGGACCGGGCTGTGCCAACATTGTAATGCAGCAGCAGGACTGGGCCATGCCAACATTGTCCTGGAGCAGCAGGACTGGGCTGGAACAGCACCCCGAAGAGGCTCCTCTAATCAGGGGGCCTCTAACAACAAACTCACTGTACTTTACTGCAAAGTATTTCTGAAAAAATACAACTTATAGAATAAAATATGACAGTGCAGAGCGATAAAAAACACCACCACCTCCATCTCTCATAGAGAACTGTATGCTGTCAACTATGAGAGAGCCACAGTTCCCCCCATAACACCAACAGGCACAGTGCCCCCCATAATGGTGACAGCCATAGAGCCCCCATAATGGTGACAGCCACAGTGCCCCCATACTAGTGACATCTACAGCGCCCCATAACAGAGGCAGGCTTGTGTCTGAGGTTAAAGGGTTTGTCCATGATGGCACAACCCTTCTGAATCCCTTCAGTGCCCAAAATAAAATATAAACTATCCTCCCCTCCCGCTGTTATTGGGATGGTGTGCAGCAATTCTCGGCGGTCAAGTGCCCGCTGCAGCCAATCAGTGACTGCTCATCATCTGCAGCCCTCCAGTATTCCTTCAGAGAGCAGTGGACACCCCTTTATCAGTTCATCATTTCGCTTACATCTGTGTATTATCTGCTAGAGATGAACAGAACCAGAAGCCAACAAATTATTGAACCCATAAAAGAGTCATCAGAGGAGATGATGTTGTGCAACACGTATGGAAATGTGCAACATTGCGACACCTCAACTGGAAACAGACGCGGCCCCGGCGGTCCCCGGCCGTCATCCATCAAGTCCAGGAGCAGAACCTCCTGAAGAGTTAGGTGGGTCTCCCGGGAGAGCTCAGCGTCTGCTGCTTCTGTGAGCTGAACATGTAAAGTTCTGCAGGAATCTGCCGGATCTCGTCCTTTTGGACCTCACTGCAAAATCTGTTGCAAGATTATTATTAGTATTATTTACTGAAAGCCCCAGTGCAAAGTGCAATCATCACACAAAAAAGTGCAAAGGGCTGATGCAGTCTACTACACACCATCTCTGATAGGAGAAGGGGCCATAAGACCCCTGCCCCAATTTTCAGGACCAAAGGTCGCAACAAAGGTCAGAGATTGGTGATCTTGCTTAGCTGAAGTTTAGGGGTAGACCTTCTTGCTCCCAGCGTCCACCCTAATGTCCATACAAAAGCTCACTCAAGGTCTGCTCCAGCTTAAAGGGGAAAACCCAATGGCCACGTACTTACCTTGACACTTCGAGGAGGAACATCCCATAAGGATGAAGAAGGCGCTGACACCCAACCAGAACTCTTTGCACCAACTTAGCCAGACAGCTGGGCAGAGAGGTGAGTGTGTGGAAATGGGAAAAACTGTTATACATGTGACACAGTCATACACGAGTAACGGGAATAATAAAGCCTACGACACAGAGAACCCACACCCTACTGGTCCCTAGCCCCACAACCAAAGAACAAAACCTCAGACCTGGCTCCCTAAAAGGCCATCGAGGGGTTTCTAGAACCTCCTTAAAAAACAGAGGCAAGGCCACTGTGCACAGCTAACCAGGAGACGGAAAGTCTGCAGAGGGGTACGAGGACCCAGGCTGAGGAAATTTAAAGCATGTGCACAAAGGGGAAATAAGGAGAACTAAGGAGAATAATAAATGAAACAAGAGTAATCTCCCACAAACCTAACTGAGGAGAAAGGAAAGGTGCTGGGAAGGCAGACAAACAAATGCACAGCAAAAATACAAACAGTGTTTGCCTCGCAGGGAAAATCCCTTCACTAAAGAGCTGGAACTCCTTAGCACTAATCCACTTAGAAGTATAGCCAGCAAGGAAGTGCAGTGAAGGGAGAATATATATAGCCGAACCCAAAATGTAATAGAGCAACTAAAAGGGGATAATGGGAAATACCTGAAGAAGAGCAAACCCAGAAAGAAAAAATAAAGGAAATAAAAACCATCGACGTAAGGACAGGGAAGAAAAGGGCAATTGCTCAGCAGACAGGAGAACTGACCATGGAGCAAGGGGTCACCGGATCAAATCCCCAAACTGAGGCATGACAAAAACATTGAGTGCGAGCAAAATGTGAGCAAGCACCCAGTGAGTTCCAGCAGCTCAGGGGTTTCCATAACGCTGAGCTTTCCAACAACCTGGCTAATGGCTTTAAACCAAAGGGTCGGGGTCACTTATAAATAGCCAGTGCACAATTCTGCGTACACAAGAAGCTTCCACTCTGGGCATGTACCCACTCATTACCAATGGCCTTGTTCCTGACCACTGACAAAAACATATACGCCATTTATGACACTGGAGTCTTATGTGGCAGAGAGGCCTTTGGGCCCCGTAAAGCACCAGGGCCAATTGGACTGCTGCCTCCATGCTGCCCCTCAAGAAGAGAATGGAAATGGGGCTAGGGCTTAAAAGGGGCTTTATAATTTAGAAAATGGGCCCATGGTGGTCTAAATAGAAAAAATTATATATATTCTGACCTACCAGACCTCTGCAGTACATCCGTAATGCTGCTCATGTCTCCAGCAGTCACGTCCCTGCTGAAAAGACGGAGTGAGAAGACTAAAGACCCCCCCATGCAGAATCTTGGGGCGTTGCGAGGATGAATCTTGGGGTATCTGCAGCAAACAGAAGAGATGATGCGGATGTGTTTAGTGCACAATGTATCAGTTCGGAACATTAATACATATTGTCCCGGTCTTGTGTTACATTGCGGCCATATATCTGGGCGGGGGGATATGGGAGCCCCATTGCTCCTCTGCTCTCTGCTGTGATTGATGTGAAGCCCCTGGAATGCACTGGATGTTGGGAGGATTTTATCAGGAGGATTGAGGAGAGCTCGGCTCCTCTCACTGTTAATGGACGGTTCCTGCCCTATCTGCCTGGGCTTTCTACATTCCTCCAGATAATGGTAGAGTTTTTCCAGAACTCGGCCTGGAGTGGGAGAAAAGCTCCAAGAGAAATATGACTTTCTGCAGATACAGAGCCGACCTCTGGGCAAGAACATCTCATAGATCCAAGTCATGGAGATGAAGAATAGAAGCTTCCAGCAGTTACAAGAGGTTTTTTCCTGTATCACATTTCTTGTATTAATGTGTGAACTGGATACAATTGTAACGAACCCTCCACTGCGAGAGATCAGGAGCTTTCTGTATATACATGAATGGTCACATTCACTTACAGCAAGTCAAGATCTGGAGCAGAGGTGGACGTATCAATGGTGCAGACCCAAGGGGCACAAGGGGCCCCGCCACCTCCGAAGCAGCATGGAGCTTCTGTCATAGCAGAACTATTGCTCTGTAAAGGGCCCATATACTGCCCGGGCCCTATTCTGTCTGGGTCCATCACTAAAAGGAGGACCTGAAACCGAGACCTGAGTCATCAAGGAGTTTTCACCAGAATTCTGACATAAAACACCAGGGTCAGCTCGGACAGGAGCAAAAATGGTGCAACTTTTGGTGTTTTGATGCCATCCCCGGGCAGCAGCGCCGAAATGGGCAAAACTGGGGCGGAATGGGAGGCGACCAAGATACCCGGGAAATTCATCCAAAGTTACACCATTATACTGCCGTAACCCACACTGGGGGAGCCCTGGCTGCAGTAATAGGATGGGTCTAATACATCTAGTGGAGCCCCCGTGTATTACACAGACTGACCAGGAAAACACCAGACAATGAGTCAGGCAGACCCTCTACAAGAATAAAGCCCATTATTGTGTCCTAGCCGGGCCACCATAGAAATCCCTGATACTCTGGTAATGGACTATCTTCATCCTGGTGGGACGTTATATTATATGGCAGAATAGTGAGTGCAGCTCTGGAGTATAATACTGGAGGTAACTCAGGATCAGTAATGTAATGTATGTACACAGTGACTGTCCCAGCAGAATAGTGAGTGCAGCTCTGGAGTATAATACTGGAGGTAACTCAGGATCAGTAATGTAATGTATGTACACAGTGACTGCACCAGTAGAATAGTGAGTGCAGCTCTGGAGTATAATACAGGATGTAACTCAGGATCAGTAATGTAATGTATGTACACAGTGACTGCACAAGCAGAATAGTGAGTGCAGCTCTGGAGTATAATACAGGAGGTGACTCAGGATCAGTAATGTAATGTATGTACACAGTGACTGCACCAGTAGAATAGTGAGTGCAGCTCTGGAGTATAATACTGGAGGTAACTCAGGATCAGTAATGTAATGTATGTACACAGTGACTGCACAAGCAGAATAGTGAGTGCAGCTCCGGAGTATAATACAGGAGGTAACTCAGGATCAGTAATGTAATGTATGCACACAGTGACTGCACCAGCAGAATAGTGAGTGCAGCTCCGGAGTATAATACAGGATGTAACCCAGGATCAGTAATGTAATGTATGTACACAGTGACTGCACCAGCAGAATAATGAGTGCAGCTCTGGAGTATAATACAGGAGGTAACTCAGGATCAGTACAGGATCAGTATTGTAATGTATGTACACAGTGACTGCACCAGCAGAATAGAGAGTGCAGCTCTGGAGTATAATACAGGATGTAACTCAGGATCAGTAATGTAATGTATATACACAGTGACTGCACCAGCAGAATAGTGAGTGCAGCTCTGGAGTATAATACAAGATGTAACTCAGGACCAGTAATGTATGTACAGAGTGACTGCACCAGCAGAATAGTGAGTGCAGCTCTGGAGTATAATACAGGATGTAACTCAGGATCAGTAATGTAATGTATGTACACAGTGACTGCACCAGCAGAATAGAGAGTGCAGCTCTGGAGTATAATACAGGAGGTAACTCAGGATCAGTAATGTAATGTATGTACACAGTGACTGAACCAGCAGAATAGTGAGTGCAGCTTTGGAGTATAATACAGGAGGTAACTCAGGATCAGTAATGTAATGTATGTACACAGTGACTGCACCAGCATAATAGAGAGTGCAGCTCTGGAGTATAATACAGGAGGTAACTCAGGATCAGTAATGTAATGTATGTACACAGTGACTGCACCAGCAGAATAGTGAGCGCAGCTCTGGGGTATAATACAGGAGGTAACTCAGGATCAGTAATGTAATGTATGTACACAGTGACTGCACCAGCAGAATAATGAGTGCAGCTCGGGAGTATAATACAGGGTGTAACTCAGGATCAGTATTGTAATGTATGTACACAGTGACTGCACCAGCATAATAGAGAGTGCAGCTCTGGAGTATAATACAGGAGGTAACTCAGGATCAGTAATGTAATGTATGTACACAGTGACTGCTCCAGCAGAATAGTGAGTGCAGCTCTGGAGTATAATACAGGAGGTAACTCAGGATCAGTAATGCAATGTATGTACACAGTGACTGCACCAGCAGAATAGTGAGTGCAGCTTTGGAGTATAATACAGGATGTAACTCAGGATCAGTAATGTAATGTATGTACACAGTGACTGCACCAGCAGAATAGTGAGTGCAGCTCTGGAGGATAATACAGGATGTAACTCAGGATCAGTAATGTAATGTATGTACACAGTGAGTGCACCAGCAGAATAGTGAGTGCAGCTCTGAAGTATAATACAGGAGGTGACTCAGGATCAGTAATGTAATGTATGTACACAGTGAGTGCACCAGCAGAATAGTGAGTGCAGCTCTGAAGTATAATACAGGAGGTGACTCAGGATCAGTAATGTAATGTATGTACACAGTGACTGCACCAGAATAGTGAGTGCAGCTCTGGAGTATAATACAGGATGTAACTCAGGATCAGTAATGTAATGTATGTACACAGTGACTGCACCAGCAGAATAGTGAGTGCAGCTCTGGAGTATAATACAGGATATAACTCAGGATCAGTAATGTAATGTATGTACACAGTGACTGCACCAGAAGAATAGTGAGTGCAGCTCTGGAGTATAATACAGGATATAACTCAGGATCAGTAATGTAATGTATGTACACAGTGACTGCACCAGCAGAACAGTGAGTGCAGCTCTGGGGTATAATACAGGATGTAACTCAGGATCAGTAATGTAATGTATGTACGCAGTGACTGCACCAGCAGAATAGTGAGTGCAGCTCTGGAGTATAATACAGGATGTAACTCAGGATCAGTAATGTATGTACACAGTGACTGCACCAGCAGAATAGTGAGTACAGCTCTGGGGTATAATACAGGAGGTAAATCAGGATCAGTAATGTAATGTATGTACACAGTGACTGCACCAGCTGAATAGTGAGTACAGCTCTGGGGTATAATACAGGAGGTAAATCAGGATCAGTAATGTAATGTATGTACACAGTGACTGCACCAGCAGAATAGTGAGTACAGCTCTGGGGTATAATACAGGAGGTAAATCAGGATCAGTAATGTAATGTATGTACACAGTGACTGCACCAGCTGAATAGTGAGTGCAGCTCTGGGGTATAATACAGGAGGTAACTCAGGATCAGTAATGTAATGTATGTACACAGTGACTGCACCAGCTGAATAGTGAGTGCAGCTCTGGAGTATAATACAGGAGGTAATTCAGGATCAGTAATGTAATGTATGTACACAGTGACTGCACCAGCTGAATAGTGAGTGCAGCTCTGGGGTATAATACAGGATGTAACTCAGGATCAGTAATGTAATGTATGTACACAGTGACTGCACCAGCAGAAAAGTGAGTGCAGCTCTGGAGGATAATACAGGATGTAACGCAGGATCAGTAATGTAATGTATGTACACAGTGACTGCACCAGCAGAAAAGTGAGTGCAGCTCTGGAGGATAATACAGGATGTAGCTCAGGATCAGTAATGTAATGTATGTACACAGTGACTGCACCAGCAGAATAATGAGTGCCGCTCTGGAGTATAATACAGGATGTAACTCAGGATCAGTAATGTAATGTATGTACACAGTGACTGCACCAGCAAAATAGTGAGTGCAGCTCTGGAGTATAATACAGGATGTAACTCAGGATCAGTAATGTAATGTATGTACACAATGACTGCACCAGCAGAATAGTGAGTGCAGCTCTGGGGTATAATACAGGATGTAACTCAGGATCAGTAATGTAATGTATGTACACAGTGACTGCACCAGCAGAATAGTGAGTGCAGCTCTGGGGTATAATACAGGATGTAACTCAGGATCAGTAATGTAATGTATGTACACAGTGACTGCACCAGCAGAATAGTGAGTGCAGCTCTGGGGTATAATACAGGATGTAACTCAGGATCAGTAATGTAATGTATGTACACAGTGACTGCACCAGCAGAATAGTGAGTGCAGCTCTGGAGTATAATACAGGATGTAACTATGTATCAGTAATGTAATGTATGTACACAGTGACTGCACCAGCAGAATAGTGAGTGCAGCTCTGGAGTATAATAACTCAGGATCAGTAATGTAATGTATGTACACAGCGACTGCACCAGCAGAATAGTGAGTGCAGCTCTGGAGTATAATACAGGATGTAACTCAGGATCAGTAATGTAATGTATGTACACAGCGACTGCACCAGCAGAATAGTGAGTGCAGCTCTGGAGTATAATACAGGATGTAACTCAGGATCAGTAATGTAATGTATGTACACAGTGACTGCACCAGCAGAATAGCGAGTGCAGCTCTGGGGTATAATACAGGATGTAACTCAGGATCAGTAATGTAATGTATGTACACAGTGACTCCACCAGCAGCATACTGGGTGCAGCTCTGATCAGCTGCTAGTCAGTGTGGTGATTGCGGGTGTGGTGGCTGCAGATCCTGCTGTGAGCTCCTGATCTCTGAGAACCAACACCTCTCCACCTGGGGACCTGCTCTCTCTCTTTCCCGGAGGGAGAGCTGGTTTCTGGGATGAGTGAAGGAGCCAAGTCCCAGGCTTCTGCTTCCCGAACCAGGTCGGCGGGGGGCAGAAGAAACCAGCAACCGGCCTGCACATCAGAGGACTCGGGGGTGAGACGCTGCACCAGGAGTCGCAGCAATGTGGCTCCTACTCCTCCCGGGATTGTGGAGACCCCTAGAAGCCGCAAGGCTTCCAGCATGGAGGTAAAGCCTGACAGAGGCGTGCAAGATGGTGCTCCTTCCGGAGGAAAGCGGAGTGCTCACGGAGGTGAGGCCGACCTCCCTGAGGGGGGTTGGGCGCTGCAGGGACCCCGGGAGTCTGTGTCCACCTATGCCTCCCGGGTCATGATCCGCCTCCGTGAGTATGAAGATGCCAGTAAGCTCATCAGGAGGCTCCGGGAGGAGCTGCGCTGCACAAGCGCCAAAGCTGCGGGGGCCTCCAAACAGAGCAAGGCTAAACTCCAGGCCGAGGTAAAGCGACTGACCAGCGAGATTCACCTGCTGGAACTGAGGAAAGCTGACATCAGGGAGCAGAGTGGTCATTTCAAAGAAAAACTAATAAATGAAGACCGCTTTAGAGAAATGGCTGATACCAGAGAGCAAAGGCAGATGGGGCTGCAGCCTGAGAGCCAGGTGGATGATGAGAGTCATGATGACCAGCAGGAAGCCCCACCTGGCAGCCTGCAAAGTCACCCGCAGGCCACGTGCAGCGAGCTCCCTGCAGGACAGGCGACAGTGACATCCGGTCGCAGTTCTGCCGGCTCTGGGGAGGACAGTGACAGCAGCGGCCTGGGAGGGGCGCTAATGGTGGAGATTAAGCTCCTGGAGTCCCCAGTGTGCCTCCAAAACTTCCATCTTGGTGACGATCTACCAGAAGAGGCACCTGGGGGCCACAAAAAGGCAAAGAAGACCAAGCCAAAGCTGCAGGAGGCGGTAAGATACGTATATGCCCCCCTCCCTGTACCCCCTGAGTCGGCGGCAGGCTCAGCTCGCTGTATAAGCCCCGTTGCCCAGCCCAGCCCGGGTTCTGCTGTGGATCCGGTGCAAAGGCGCGGGGAGATTACAGAGCGCGGTAGTGAGGCGCAGAGCTCCGTCTCTGCTTGTAGTAGCGGGGACGCAGCAGGAGGTGCATCAGCCGAGAGGCTGGACAGTGAGGGCGGCCCGGCGGCGGGCGTTCCATCAGGCCACGATGCTGTGGTGCGCTCCTCAGTGGGAGGGGGGAGCAGCCCGGTGTCGGGGGCAGCTCCGGTAGCCTCGGCGCCTCTGAATGCTGTTGCCGTTGATCACTTAGTTGAGAAGCGACGGCAGTGTGAGGGGGCTGTCGGGGCTGAGCGTTCCGGTCCTCCCACGAAAGTGCTATTTTGTGTTGGCGTCGCTGATCCGGAAGATCCTGATGCTAAAGATCAGCGGCGCCTAACAGCATCTAAAGATCAGCGGCACATTATTCCGAATGCCAAACAGCAGAAATTACCGACCAATGATGTGGAAGGCACACATAAGACCGGGGGTGAGGTCGCCTCCAGTTCTATGGAGGTGACTGAGCCCCTTGTGCCTGATGCAGAGGTCAAAATGTCATCCGCCATTGTTACTGGTCCAGCAGGAATGAATGTGGTGGTGGGGGTGAATGAGGCTAATTCATTGTCTAGTGGTGTGGTTGCTGGTTTGGTGGAGGGTGAGATGGAGGTGGGTAATGGTGTTGCTGTTCGGGCTGATGTGGTCACTGGTCCGGTTGCCCCCCCGGGGGTGGCAACACCTGTCCAGAGTTATGCCAGTGTCACCTCCGGGGCAAATAGGGCATCCTCCTTGTCTTCGGGCTTTGGGGACGGCATGTTGCAACGGCGCCTTCTGGAGGCTCTAAAGAAGGGGGAGAGATCACTAATGGTAGAGGGTCGAGAGGTTGATCTATCCTTCTGGATAGAGAGGCATGGCCTCGGGGCCTTCCGAGAGCAAAAAGGGGGGGATACAGTGTGGTCCCTCCCAACAGCCGGGCCAGGCAGTGTGCGTAGGAATGTGGTCCGTCTTCGGTGGAGGGGCAGTGATGCATGTCCTCCAAGGTCTAAAGTTGTGGAGCTCCTGCTGAGGATGGGCTTCAAGGCGATTGACATCTACGCCTTGATACATCCCTATTCCACGCCTGAGTTTGATATCAGCTTTGTTCGGCCGGAGGGGCTTGAGCTCTTCTGGGCGAATTATGAGCTGGCAAAAAATGAGCCCGGCTGGCGAGACTTTGCCGTTCAGGCAGTGTCTCGCCAAAACCAGATCAAGAAAGTGACCGTGATGACTCGTAACGAGTCGCTTTCTTGCTATGACATCATGACGTGGCTTGGCCGGTATGGAGAGGTGGTGGAGATGCCAAAGAAAAACCACGACGCGTTTGGTATCTGGTCAGGGGCCTGGACGTTTATGGTAAAACTTAAGCGTTCAGGTGGTACGGTTGCCCACATTCCATCGTCTGCCTTCCTGGGTAGGGATCGTATCCTGGTCTTCTACCAGGGGCAACCGAAGCTCTGTCACAGGTGCGGCGACCCCACACACTTCAGTGCAAACTGCACCGTGCAGAAATGTGCGTTGTGTGGGGGTGTCGGCCATCTTGCCGCCTCTTGTGTGGAGATTAGGTGCCACCTGTGTGGTGAGTTAGGTCACCCATTCAGCCGTTGTCCTCGCTCCTTCGCTAATGCAGTCGAGACCCCGGTGGGAATAAGCCGTGAGGCCGATTCTGCTGGGGAGGGGACTAGCAGGGGTGGGGGAGCTGAGGGGCCAGGGAAGAAAAGCAATAAAACAACGCCTGCTCAGCTGAGGCGTCTAGACAAGCGCAGACAGGAGAGGGAGCGGGGTGAGCCCCGGGCTACCGGGGCAGCCCCTGTCCTGGATGCCAGTCTTGCTGCTGAGGCCCCGAGGGATGATGAGTTGGATGAGGAGGTCAGGAGGATCCACAGGGAGGAAACTGCCTCTGCCTCAGAATCCTCCCATTATGAAAGTATGGATGAGGATAATAAGCGGTGGCTAGAGAACAAGCGTAAGCTCGGCACCAAAAAGAAGAAAAAGAAGGGAGATAAAACATCTTCTCCCGCTCTGACCAAGGTACCTAAGGAAGGTAAAACTGACTCCCCTCTGGTTGGTCTTTCTAACCGGTTCCAAGCCCTTGATAACATCTCTTCCTCTGAGGAGGAGGCCGAGGGTGAGGTTCCGGCTTCAGCGGAGCTTACAGGGGGCGCCGAGTCTCCTTCTCCTGGGGATGCAGGGTCCTTGGGGGGAGGGACTGGCCCAGAGTCCGGAGACGAGGACGAGAAAAGAAGGAAAAATGTGGGAATGGACACCTCTGTGTCATTAAAGAGGGGGAAGGATTCCTCCTCTGAGGCAGAGGGTAAGGGGAGTGGGAAGAAGAAAGCCATCTAACTCAATCTCCAATGATGGCGGTACCCACTCCGTTGACGCTGGCTTCCATTAATGTCGCCAGCATTAAGTCAAATATGGCTAGATTTGCGGCCTTTGATTTTCTCAGCCGGGTTGAAGCTGACATTTTCCTTTTGCAAGAGACCAGGCTGCCAAATATGGCAGAGGTGTTTATAGCTAAGAGGGAGTGGAGACTCGGGCCCTCCTATTGGTCTCTTGCGGCCGAGCCATATAGCGGAGTGGCGGTCCTTTTTACCGCACCAGTAGAATGCCGACGGGTTATTGAGTTAGAAATGGGGAGGTGCCTGATATTAGATGTCCTCATAAAGGGACAGGAGCTTCGGCTCATTAACATTTATGGTCCCCAATCTAAGTGGGACCGGAAGTGTCTCTTTACGAGGATCAAGCCCTACCTTTTTACGAGTCGGGAGGTCGTCTTTGGAGGGGACTTCAACACTGTCACGAGGCCCCGGGATAGAGGAGGTTCCAGAGATAAGCTGACTTATGATAGCGTCGCCCTTAATAGTATAGCTAGTGAGGCTCGCCTGGTGGATGTCCACATCCTGCACACCGCAGGCCACGAGGGGTTCACCTATCATAGAGGTAACTGTAGGTCCAGGATAGACAGGTTTTATTTAAAGGAGGAAGCCGTCTCTTCAGCAGTATCAGTTGTTGAGGTGGAGTTCTCCGATCACTGTATGATTTTGTTTTCCCTGAATGTTACAGAGACCCCCCGGATGGGAAGAGGCTTTTGGAGGCTCAATTCATCTCTCTTGGAAGAAGCGGAGATAAGACAATCCTTTGAGGATTTTCTTCACAGTCAGGTACCCTTACTGGATCTTTGTAGTAGTAAGTCAGAGTGGTGGGAGATGTTCAAGAAAAGGGTGGCGAGATTCTTCCGCCAGCTCTCGAGCCTCAGGAGCCTGGACAGGTATCGCCTGTATCAGGGCCTGAGGAGGAAACTCGAGCATCTTGTCTCAACTGGAGGTAGCCGCGAGGAGATCTCCAGAGTGAAATCTTTGCTAATGAGGTGTCAGTATGATAGACACGCATCTTTGGTTTTTGAGAGGGATTACGGGAAGTACCGCTCGCCCGACCCTTACAGAAACTGCAAGATGTCAGTGAATAGTAAAGTTGTTACAGGACTGGTTGACACTGCGGGGTCCCTGAAAAGATCCAGATCGGGGATCCTGGAGGTCGTCAGATCCTTCTACTCGCACCTCTTGGGGAAGAGGGATCTGGATTGGGATGAGATGTCGGCTTTTCTGGCAGAAGCCGTCCCCGAACCAGGGGTAGACCCCTCTCTTGGCGTTTTGACAGAGATGATCAGGGAAGAGGAAGTTAAGTTGGCGATTGAAGGGCTTGCCCTGAAGAAATCTCCCGGTCCGGATGGCTTAACATCTGAATTCTATAAGACCTTTAAGGACGCCTTGGTTCCCCTCTTGACTGAGGTATTCAATGAGTGTCTTTCCTCGGGCACTCTGCCAAAGTCAATGAGGAGGTCTGCCCTGATCATCTTGTCAAAGGGTAAGGACCCATCTTGCATTGAGAATTGGCGTCCCATAGCGCTTCTCAATGCAGACAGGAAGGTTTTGGCAAAGGTGCTGTTTAATCGGCTGGTGAAATTTGCACCCCAGCTCCTTTCGGGGGCCCAGCATTGCTCTGTTCCGGGCCGCAGTACAATTAGTGCTGTACTCTGTGTCCGAGAGGCGGTGGAGCAGGGTAGGGCTGGCCACTGGAAGGGGTACATGCTGTCATTGGACCAGGTAAAAGCGTTTGATCGGGTTAATCATGAGTACCTCTGGTCTGTCCTTCTGAGGTATGGCCTGCCGGGGGGGTTCGTTGATTGGCTTAAGACCTTGTACGCTGGGGCAGAGAGTTTCCCGCTTGTGAACGGTTGGATTGGCAGCTCTTTTGAGGTTGGGTGTGGTGTTCGCCAGGGTTGTCCCTTGAGCCCGCTACTGTACGCGTTTTCGATTGACCCACTTCTTAGGAGGGTGGAGCGTGGACCGTTAGCTGGGATCGGGATGGACCGGGCAGCACCGGAAGCCACTCTGAGAGTGGTGGCGTATGCCGATGACGTCACCGTTTTTGTTTCCTCTGATGGGGAGGCAGAATGGCTGATGTCAGAGGTAAATCGCTACTCGGAGGCATCCGGGTCTAAGATCAACCGGGATAAGTGTGAGAGTCTCTGGCTGGGAGGAGGAGATCCTGGTTTTGATCTCCCGGACACCCTTCCAGAACCCAAAGTCTCTGCAAAACTTCTTGGCATCGAATTTGGCCAGGGGGATTACCCCAAACAAAATTGGGACAGCAGGCTAGAGATCGCCACTCAGAAGGTGAACCAATGGAAGGGTTGGTCTTTGACCCTAAGGGAAAGGGTAAACCTGATCAAAACTTACCTGCTCCCTTTGCTGATCTATCTGGGCAGTGTGTGCATCTTGCCAGAGCCTCTCTGGACTCGGGTCTACAGTTTGTTCTTTCAACTGTTATGGGGGAATAGACTGAACCTGGTCAAGAGGGAGGTTACTTACCGTACGAGGAGACTAGGAGGGTTGGGTATGGTCAACCCTGTGGTATTCCTTGTGAATACCTTCATTAAGATCAATATTGCAAACCTCTGGAAAGAGAGGGCTCCTCCGTGGGTATTCTCCTGTAAGGGATGGTTTCAGCCTTTCTTCCAGGAATGGGAGACAGGAGGGCAAGTGAAGGAACTCTGCACACTGCATGGACATCTCCCGGCTTACGCTACCGTGGTTCTGAAGGTAATTCGCCGGTGGGGTCTGGGAATGTGGGAGGTCAGGACTCTGCCAAGGAAGCTCCTTGACAAAAGGGTTCTGTTGACCCATTTTCAGAGGCCTCTGGCGCTCAGGGATTGCCCAAGTCGGGATCTTGGGGTGGGTCTGCATCTTTTGAATTCTATCAGGATCCCCTCGAAGGTTTGGGACTTGGCTTGGCGCTGCTTCCATGGGAAACTGTGTGTGAGGGACAATCTGAAGTGTAGGAGCTCTGAGGACAGGAACTGTCCTCGGGAGCATTGTGATACCATGCTTGAAAGCATGGACCACTTCCTGCTTCGTTGTCCCTTTAACACAGAGGTGTACAACAGGGTGGGCGCCTCCATTGGCTGGCCCCGGCTGGCCGGTCTCTCTTATGCGGAATGGGCCTATGGAGCATTCGGGGACCTGGGTGGTCGGGACCGCTGCACCTTATTTCTAGTTAGCGCAGTGGTTAGGTATCACACGTGGAACGCACGGTGCTTAGTATCGACGCAGCGGAAAATCCTCCTAGTGGACGATGTGTTTAGGACCATACTCGGTGACCTGGTGAAGGTGCGTTCTCTGGAGTATGAGAGACTGGGTACACGGAGGGCCACTCTCCTCTGGAGGGGCTTTTCTTTTAGTGTGCCCTAGTCTGGTCATCTCCTCTCCTGGTGGTGGGCTGCTGCTGACACCATAGATTTTTGTTTTATTGATCAGTAGACAGTGATGTAGGGCTGCAGGCACCGAACTTGGGCTTTGTCAGTTGTGGTTATTGTATTGTTTGTTTCTGTATATATTGTATATATGGGTTTGGGTGGAGGTGTTAGGTTGGGTGGAGGGAAAAGGGGGGAGGTGGGTTCATCTTGTGGGACACTGGTTATTTGGGTGAAAAACTGGCACTGCCTGATCTGGCCTATGGACGTTGGACATGGACTGAGGCATGAGGCGCAGGACCAGCTCTCAGGTCAGTGCCGGGGAGGGACTGGTGGGCTCGAGTGTGGGGGGTTTTGTTTTGTCTTGTATATATTTGTATAGTTAGCATTTATTTTATTTATTTAAAAAAAAAAAAAAAAAAAAAAGAATGTATATATTAGTTTGTATATAATTTGTCGGTTATTGTTTATTATATTGTTATTTTTTGTTTGGTAACCGGACCAGATGTCATGGTGTAGGTAGTTATTATTGTGTATATATGTATAATATGTGTGTGAGGAGAGAGAGAGCGGCTGGACCAGTTCATTACATTGTTTATTATCTGGTTATTTATTTTGTTATGTTTTTCATTTTTATAATAAAAGATCTACAGGATGTAACTCAGGATCAGTAATGTAATGTATGTACACAGTGACTGCACCAGCAGAATAGTGAGTGCAGCTCTGGAGTATAATACAGGATGTAACTCAGGATCAGTAATGTAATGTATGTACACAGTGACTGCACCAGCAGAATAGTGAGTGCAGCTCTGGAGTATAATACAGGATGTAACTCAGGATCAGTAATGTAATGTATGTACACAGTGACTGCACCAGCAGAATAGTGAGTGCAGCTCTGGAGTATAATACAGGAGGTAACTCAGGATCAGTAATGTAATGTATGTACACAGTTACTGCACCAGTAGAATAGTGAGTGCAGCTCTGGGGTATAATACAGCAGGTAACTCAGGATCAGTAATGTAATGTATGTACACAGTGACTGCACCAGCAGAATAGTGAGTGCAGCTCTGGAGTATAATACAGGATGTAACTCAGGATCAGTAATGTATGTACACAGTGACTACACCAGCAGAACAGTGAGTGCAGCTCTGGAGTATAATACAGGATGTAACTCAGGATCAGTAATGTATGTACACAGTGACTGCACCAGCAGAACAGTGAGTGCAGCTCTGGAGTATAATACAGGATGTAACTCAGGATCAGTAATGTATGTACACAGTGACTGCACCAGCAGAACAGTGAGTGCAGCTCTGGAGTATAATACAGGATGTAACTCTGGATCAGTAATGTAATGTATGTACACAGTGACTGCACCAGCAGAATAGTGAGTGCAGCTCTGGAGCATAATACAGGATGTAACTCAGGATCAGTAATGTAATGTATGTACACAGTGACTGCACCAGCAGAATAGTGAGTGCAGCTCTGGAGTATAATACAGGATGTAACTCAGGATCAGTAATGTAATATATGTACACAGTGACTGCACCAGCAGAATAGTGAGCGCAGCTCTGGAGTATAATACAGGATGTAACTCAGGATCAGTAATGTAATGTATGTACACAGTGACTGCACCAGCAGAATAGTGAGTGCAGCTCTGGAGTATAATACAGGATGTAACTCAGGTCCAGTAATGTAATGTATGTACACAGTGACTGCACCAGCAGAATAGTGAGTGAAGCTCTGCAGTATAATACAGGAGGTATCTCAGGATCAGTAATGTAATGTATGTACACAGTGACTGCACCAGCAGAATAGTGAGTGCAGCTCTGGAGTATAATACAGGATGTAACTATGTATCAGTAATGTAATGTATGTACACAGTGACTGCACCAGCAGAATAGTGAGTGCAGCTCTGGAGTATAATACAGGATGTAACTCAGGATCAGTAATGTATGTACACAGTGACTGCACCAGCAGAATAGTGAGTGCAGCTCTGGAGTATAATACAGGAGGTATCTCAGGATCAGTAATGTAATGTATGTACACAGTGACTGCACCAGCAGAATAGTGAGTGCAGCTCTGGAGTATAATACAGGATGTAACTATGTATCAGTAATGTAATGTATGTACACAGTGACTGCACCAGCAGAATAGTGAGTGCAGCTCTGGAGTATAATACAGGATGTAACTATGTATCAGTAATGTAATGTATGTACACAGTGACTGCACCAGCAGAATAGTGAGTGCAGCTCTGGAGTATAATACAGGATGTAACTATGTATCAGTAATGTAATGTATGTACACAGTGACTGCACCAGCAGAATAGTGAGTGCAGCTCTGGAGTATAATACAGGATGTAACTATGTATCAGTAATGTAATGTATGTACACAGTGACTGCACCAGCAGAATAGTGAGTGCAGCTCTGGAGTATAATACAGGATGTAACTCAGGATCAGTAATGTAATGTATGTACACAGTGGCTGCACCAGCAGAATAGTGAGTGCAGCTCTGGAGTATAATACAGGATGTAACTCAGGATCAGTAATGTAATGTATGTACACACTGACTGCACCAGCAGAATAGTGAGTGCAGCTCTGGTGTATAATACAGGATATAACTCAGGATCAGTAATGTAATGTATGTACACAGTGACTGCACCAGCAGAATAGTGAGTGCAGCTCTGGGGTATAATACAGGATGTAACTCAGGATCAGTAATGTAATGTATGTACACAGTGACAGCACCAGCAGAATAGTGAGTGCAGCTCTGGGGTATAATACAGGATGTAACTCAGGATCAGTAATGTAATGTATGTACACAGTGACTGCACCAGCAGAATAGTGAGTGCAGCTCTGGAGTATAATACAGGATGTAACTATGTATCAGTAATGTAATATATGTACACAGTGACTGCACCAGCAGAATAGTGAGTGCAGCTCTGGAGTATAATAACTCAGGATCAGTAATGTAATGTATGTACACAGCGACTGCACCAGCAGAATAGTGAGTGCAGCTCTGGAGTATAATAACTCAGGATCAGTAATGTAATGTATGTACACAGTGACTGCACCCGCAGAATAGTGAGTGCAGCTCTGGGGGATAATACAGGATGTAACTCAGGATCAGTAATGTAATGTATGTACACAGTGACTGCACCAGCAGAATAGTGAGTGCAGCTCTGGAGTATAATACAGGAGGTAACTCAGGATCAGTAATGTAATGTATGAACACAGTGACTGCACCAGCAGAATAGTGAGTGCAGCTCTGGAGTATAATACAGGATGTAACTCAGGATCAGTAATGTAATGTATGTACACAGTGACTGCACCAGCAGAAGAGTGAGTGCAGCTCTGGGGTATAATACAGGATGTAACTCAGTATCAGTAATGTAATGTATGTACACAGTGACTGCTCCAGCAGAAAAGTGAGTGCAGCTCTGGAGTATAATACAGGATGTAACTCAGGTCCAGTAATGTAATGTATGTACACAGTGACTGCACCAGCAGAATAGTGAGTGCAGCTCTGGAGTATAATACAGGATGTAACTATGTATCAGTAATGTAATATATGTACACAGTGACTGCACCAGCAGAATAGTGAGTGCAGCTCTGGAGTATAATACAGGATGTAACTCAGGATCAGTAATGTAATGTATGTACACAGCGACTGCACCAGCAGAATAGTGAATGCAGCTCTGGAGTATAATATAGGATGTAACTCAGGATCAGTAATGTAATGTATGTACACAGTGACTGCACCAGCAGAATAGTGAGTGCAGCTCAGGAGTATAATACAGGATGTAACTCAGGATCAGTAATGTAATGTATGTACACAGTGACAGCACCAGCAGAATAGTGAGTGCAGCTCTGCAGTATAATACAGGATGTAACTCAGGATCAGTAATGTAATGTATGTACACAGTGACTGCACCAGCAGAATAGTGAGTGCAGCTCTGGAGTATAATACAGGATTTAACTCAGGATCCGTAATGTAATGTATGTACACAGTGACTGCACCAGCAGAATAGTGAGTGCAGCTCTGGAGTATAATACAGGATGTAACTCAGGATCAGTAATGTAATGTATGTACACAGTGACAGCACCAGCAGAATAGTGAGTGCAGCTCTGCAGTATAATACAGGATGTAACTCAGGATCAGTAATGTAATGTATGTACACAGTGACTGCACCAGCAGAATAGTGAGTGCAGCTCTGGAGTATAATACAGGATGTAACTCAGGATCATTAATGTAATGTATGTACACAGTGACTGCACCAGCAGAATAGTGAGTGCAGCTCTGGAGTATAATACAGGATGTAACTCAGGATCAGTAATGTAATGTATGTACACAGTGACTGCACCAGCAGAATAGTGAGTGCAGCTCTGCGGTATAATACAGGATGTAACTCAGGATCAGTAATGTAATGTATGTACACAGTGACTGCACCAGCAGAATAGTGAGTGCAGCTCTGGAGTATAATACAGGATGTAACTATGTATCAGTAATGTAATGTATGTACACAGTGACTGCACCAGCAGAATAGTGAGTGCAGCTCTGGAGTATAATACAGGATGTAACTCAGGATCAGTAATGTAATGTATGTACACAGTGGCTGCACCAGCAGAATAGTGAGTGCAGCTCTGGAGTATAATACAGGATGTAACTCAGGATCAGTAATGTAATGTATATACACAGTGACTGCACCAGCAGAATAGTGAGTGCAGCTCTGGGGTATAATACAGGATATAACTCAGGATCAGTAATGTAATGTATGTACACAGTGACTGCACCAGCAGAATAGTGAGTGCAGCTCTGGGGTATAATACAGGATGTAACTCAGGATCAGTAATGTAATGTATGTACACAGTGACTGCACCAGCAGAATAGTGAGTGCAGCTCTGGGGTATAATACAGGATGTAACTCAGGATCAGTAATGTAATGTATGTACACAGTGACTGCACCAGCAGAATAGTGAGTACAGCTCTGGAGTATAATACAGGATGTAACTATGTATCAGTAATGTAATGTATGTACACAGTGACTGCACCAGCAGAATAGTGAGTGCAGCTCTGGAGTATAATAACTCAGGATCAGTAATGTAATGTATGTACACAGCGACTGCACCAGCAGAATAGTGAGTGCAGCTCTGGAGTATAATACAGGATGTAACTCAGGATCAGTAATGTAATGTATGTACACAGTGACTGCACCAGCAGAAGAGTGAGTGCAGCTCTGGGGTATAATACAGGATGTAACTCAGGATCAGTAATGTAATGTATGTACACAGTGACTGCACCAGCAGAAGAGTGAGTGCAGCTCTGGGGTATAATACAGGATGTAACTCAGTATCAGTAATGTAATGTATGTACACAGTGACTGCTCCAGCAGAAAAGTGAGTGCAGCTCTGGAGTATAATACAGGATGTAACTCAGGTCCAGTAATGTAATGTATGTACACAGTGACTGCACCAGCAGAATAGTGAGTGCAGCTCTGGAGTATAATACAGGATGTAACTATGTATCAGTAATGTAATGTATGTATACAGTGACTGCACCAGCAGAATAGTGAGTGCAGCTCTGGAGTATAATACAGGATGTAGCTCAGGATCAGTAATGTAATGTATGTACACAGCGACTGCACCAGCAGAATAGTGAATGCAGCTCTGGAGTATAATATAGGATGTAACTCAGGATCAGTAATGTAATGTATGTACACAGTGACTGCACCAGCAGAATAGTGAGTGCAGCTCAGGAGTATAATACAGGATGTAACTCAGGATCAGTAATGTAATGTATGTACACAGTGACTGCACCAGCAGAATAGTGAGTGCAGCTCTGGAGTATAATACAGGATGTAACTCAGGATGTGTAATGTAATGTATATACACAGTGACTGCAGCAGCAGAATAGTGAGTGCAGCTCTGGAGTATAATACAGGATGTAACTTTAGGATCTGTTCTCATCTGCACTTTTGACGATAATTGTAGCAAACAAAAAATAGGAACAGAAAGGTGACTGTAATGGAGCCCGTCTGGTTTTGGTTAATAGATGGAGGGTCCTCTGTAGGTCCCGGAGTTCTAACTATCAGGAATATGACTGGATGGAAGAAGCCAATGATCCGGCACATCTGTAAATTGATTATACATGTAGTATCCGCCATGACGCGCGCTCCTGCCACTCTGCAGCAGTGAAGGTGAATATGAGAAGCCTCCGTCCACATCACTCCCACCTTGGTTACAGTAATCTGCAGGGAGAGCAGATGGTTTCTATCAGGGGATATTGTGAAGGTTCCAGCCGCCATCGCCTCTCAGTAATCTCCTGTCTGCATCTGTGCCAGAAATATCTGAAATATCCATCTCCCAATGATTATGGAATATGAGGATGAAATCCACTCTGCTCTGCCACAGCGGGGGGCGCTCAGCCGTCTCCACCGCGCTAAACAGGAGCCGGCACTGTGACACTGTGATAGTGTTTATACAGGGGGAATATAAAGACTAGGACGGTCCCAGAAACTGATAGCGCCATACTTCAGGGTCCGACCTTAGTTTTCACTTTCCTGCAGACACAGACCCTATAAAGCAGTTTTCTTCACAGCCGTTAGATGCGGGGAGCTGCTCTGCGGAGATTACTGTACATGTAATTACTGTGGGAGCAGTCTGGTGAGAAAATGCCAATTAGTTCTGGATAATGAGGGTGGCGATGGCAGGGGATCACTGCGGGTGACAATGGACCAGGAATTCTCCCCGGTGCGGACATTACAGATGGGGACGGGGCTGCGACTGGGAATTTTCCTCTTTTATTTTGCTGTCCAATATTGGAGACGGCAATGACCCCTGAACCATGAGGACAAAGCTTCAGATACAGTGGGGTAGATTTTGGAAGACTGACTGTTTATATACCAATCTAAAAAAAAAATAATGGAATAAATTGTGCAAGTTTTTGACATAAATTAAGCTGCAAAAAAATTTAGCAAAAGCTTGTAAAAAAGTAACAAATTGTGAAAAATTTCTGATTTTTGCACTACACTTGCCAGGAATTGAACATTGGCAATGCAATCTAGATAGGGTGAGCTCCCATCAACTTTTAGGGTGCAGTCAGATTTGTGCCAAAATGTGCCACTTTTTGCCATAAAGGTTCATGAATAAGTCTAAAGGTTGCTGGATATGCCGCCTCCTGGCACACCACCACACCGTCCTATTAATTTGCAGAGCATTTTGCAAAAAATGTGCAACTTTTTGCTACTTTTGAACAATTTACGATTATTTAGTGATGCGTTCAAAAGCAAAAACTGACGCAATCTGCTTAGTTAATGTGGCCTATGGTGGCAGCCGCTCTGTAACGTATTGTTCACACAATGGAATTACAATCAGACGCAAAATTCAAAGACGGAATTAATGCCATGAATTTTCAGTTTGCACTGCATCGCATCCGCACAAGACTCAGCTACATTGTATTTCAGCGCATTAAACCTAAAAAGATTGTTACCTCCCAGTTGTGGGGAAAGACATCAGTGCAAAAAAAACTGCATCTGCATTTGAGTCAGATTGGGGAAACGCTATTCACATGCATGGGTGGAAACTGCACTATGATCTGGTGTGAACACAGCCTAAAAGGCCTGTTTGAAAAACTAGAATGGATCCTCTGTTTTACCCCTTCCCTTTAATTAGCCAAAAAAAAAGAAAAAGTAGTATAATTTATTGGGAGGCTGAGCGTAGAACAAGTGTATATAAACAATTATTCATGGTATCGGCCATTTTAAGCGAAGGCGAGGTGGTCTGTATGACAAGAATCTATTGCTCTCTGTTATCAGTCATATCAGGTACAATAGAACCAGAATATATACAGTATACTGCAGAACTATTGTTCCTAGGAAGAATCATTTCACGATTATCATGGAATCTAAAAAGGCTTCCTACCGCTTGGCCAACAAGCAAAACGCTCGATCATAGGCTGCTACATAGAAGATCATTGTTCTCGGCAGCACATGGGTGGCACGGAAAACCTCGTAGAGCAGGTAGGGAAAGAGAAGATACATTGTAAATTAGGGAATATGTTGTTTATGTAACATTTTGTATAAAGTGATATTGCACAATTCCGCTGCCCCCATTACTCCCTGAATTCCCTCCGGCTACAGAAATACCTGTAGTAGGTGTTAACAGGGCGACCTCTGACGTGACCCTGATCTCCTCTATCCCCCCATAGAATAATAGTACAAAGTGATCTCCTGCATCCCCCCACCGCCATTATCAGCAGCACAAATCTTCATGATGATTCCTGACCTCTCCCATTAAATGTGACTGTACCTGAAGGGGAAATATTTGTGTGTGTCAAAGCCGGTAATACAATATGTGCTGTGGGATGGGGGGCTATTATTTACACAAAGGACCCTTTCTGGCTGATTCCTGCTTGTAGAGGAGCACACGGCATAAACCTAAACAGATCTGTCACACAGAACGACAAATCAGCGCTGCGTTATTACAGGTTACCGCAAGGAAAGGAAAGAAACGGTGAAATTACAAAGTCATCTCCAGCCTCCTACACCACTGCAGTGCTTAGTCAGGGCCGAAAGTCTTGGCACCCTTGAAGTTGTTTCAGAAAATTATTGCAATTACACTGGTTTTGTTATGCACATGTTTATTTCCTTTGTGTGTCTTGGAACAACACAAAAAAAAAAAGGCAAATTGGATACAATTTCAAACAAAACCACAAAAATGGGTTGGCACCTTTCCAAAATTGTGGGTAAACAACTTTGTTTCAAGCATGTGATGCTCGTTCACACTCACCTGTGGCAAATAACAGGTGTGGACAATATGAAAATCACACCGGAAACCAGATAAAAAGGGGAGAAGGTGACTCAATCTCTGCATTGTGTGTCTGTATGTGTCACACTAAGCGTGGAGAACAGAAAGAGGAGAAGAGAACTGTTTGAGGACTTGAGAACCAAAACTGTTGAAACATATCAACAATCTCAAGGCTACAAGTCCATCTCCAGAGATCTTGATGTTCCTTTGTCCACAATGCACAACATAATCAAGAAGTTTACAACCCATGGCCCTGTAGCTAATCTCCCTGGATGTGGACGGCACAGAAAAATTGATGAAAGGTTGAAACACGGGATAGTCCAGATGGTGGATGAGCCCCAATCAAGATCCAAAGAAATTCAAGCTGTCCTGCAGAGTCAGGGTGCATCACTGTCAGCATGAACTATCCGTCCACATGTGAATGAAATTAAACGCTAAGGTTGCAGACCCAGGAGGACCCCACTGCTGACACAGAGACATAAAAAAGCCAAACTGCAGTTTGGCAAAATGTACGTGAGTAAGCCTAAATCCTTCTGGGAAAGGGTCTTGTTGACAGATGAGACCAAGATAGAGCTTTTTGGTAAAGCACATATTTCTGTTTACCGAAAATAGAATGAGGTCTACAAAGAAAAGAACACAATGCCTACTGTCAGATATGGTGGAAGGTCAAAGATGTTTTGTGGTTGTTTTGCTGCCTCTGGCACTAGGTGCACTGACTGTGTGCAAGGCATCATGAAATCTAAAGATTACCGAAGGATTTTGGGTGGCAATATAGTGTCCAGTGTCAGAAAGCTGGGTTTGCATACTAGGTCATGGGTCTTCCAGCAAGACAATGACCCCAAACATACTTCAAGAAGCCCCTAGAAATGGATGGAAACAAAGTGCTGGCGAGTTCTGAAGTGGCAGCAATGGGTCCAGATCTAAATCCCATTGATCTCCTGTGGAGAGATCTTACTATTGCTGTTGGGAGAAGACGTCTTCACATATGAGACCTGGAGACGATTGTAAGAAGAGTCCAAGATTCCAGCTGAGAGGTGTAAGAAGCTGATGGTTATAGGAAGCGATTGATTGTAGTTATTTATTCCAAAGGGTACAAACAAATACTAAGTTGTGGGTGCCAACAATTTTGTCTGGGCAATTTTGGGAGTTTTGTGTGAAATTATGTCCAATTTGCTTTTTTTTTCAGTTTTTTTTTTGTGTTATTCCAATACACACAAAGGGAATAAACATGTGTTGTAACGGGTCTGGGAGGCGGAACCTCTGAGCTACTATACAAGGGGGCGGCCCTTGTAAGGGAGCGGGTGGCAGTCTCTGGATGAACGGACAGGGAGATACGGCAAATGATCAGGGCAGTCTCTGGGTAAAGGGTAGGTACGACCTGTGATGGCAGAGCCTCCGGGTAGGCTAGCAGGCAGATGGAGGATGTGTGCTCCCAGGTGAGCAAGCGAGAGTCTCTGGAATAACAGGTGGTCACGGCACGTGACGGCGGAACCTCCGGGCTGGCAAGCAGGTAGGTAACGGAGAAGCGCTCCCAGGTGAGCGGGCAAGAGTCTCTGAAGTAGCTGATGGTCACAGCACGTGACAACGGAGCCTCCGGGCTGGCAAGCAGGCAGGTAACGGAGAAGCGCTCCCAGGTGAGCGGACAAGAGTCTGAAGTAGCTGATGGTCACAGCACGTGACAACGGAGCCTCCGGGCTGGCAAGCAGGCAGGTAACGGAGAAGCGCTCCCAGGTGAGCGGGCAAGCTGGTCCATAGACAGACTGACCGGAGTTGTAAGGTAGACCGTCGGACCTCAGGAAAGTAGGCAGGTAGCTGATGTGCGCTCCCAGGTGAGCGGGCAGGCTGGTCCTTTAGACAGACTGACAGGAGTAGTAAGGCAGACCGTCGGACCTCAGACTGGCAGACAGGTAACAAGTATTCAGGCAGGAATCAGGCAGGTAACTGGCAGGAAACTGGCAGGTAACTGGCAGGTAACTGGCAACGGGACCTGAGGGCTGAAGCACAGGTGAGACACAGGTGCAAACAACATTGCTCGGGCACCTCCATTTTGGAGGAGGTGCCTTATATATGATGAAGTCCTCCGGCCATTGGCCGGGGACTCCTTAGGACGGCGCGCGCGGCCCCTTTAAGAGGAGGGGAGCGCGCGCGCGCGCGCCCTAAGCACAGGGGCCGGGAAGGAGCGCGTGCTGAGAGCAGAGCGGGAGGAAGACGCCGGGAAGGAGCGCGCGCTGACAGCAGAGCGGGGAGAGGACGCCGGGCAAGGAGCAGAGCGGTGAGGGGAGCAGCGTCCCTGCCTAGCAGAGGGCAGGGACGCCAGCGCTACAGTACCCCCCCCTTTAGGCCCCCCCTTTTTTAGGCCAGACAGAAATTTAGCTAGGATGAGAGGGGCATGGATGTTCTCCCGGGGCTCCCACGTTCTCTCCTCAGGACCAAACCCCTTCCAATCTACCAGAAAAAAGGTCTTTCCTCTTACCCTTTTGGTGGCAAGAATGTTCTCTACCTCAAACTCGTCCTCAGCAGAAACCGGAGCAGGAGGCGTACCTGTAGACTTGGAAAAAGAGTTAAGTACCACAGGTTTGAGGAGAGATACATGGAAGGAGTTAGGGATCCGTAAGTTGGCCGGGAGTTTCAATTTATAGGCCACCGGGTTGATCTGACTGATGACCTCCAGTGGGCCGATGAACCGAGGCCCTAACTTATAGGAAGGGATCTTGAGTCGGACATATTTGGACGAGAGCCAGACTTTATCCCCAGGACGGAATTGAGGAGGGTCCAGACGTTTTTTGTCAGCGTGTCTTTTCATACGCTCGGAAGACTGAAGGAGTGCGGATCGGGTACTCTCCCAAATGGAGGAAAATTTGCTAACGAGAGATTCCGCAGCCGGGTTGTCCACCGAGGTGGAGACAGGAAAAGGAATCCGAGGATGCTGACCAAAGACTACAAAAAACGGGGATTTGGAGGAGGATTCGCTCTCGTGATTATTGTAAGAGAACTCGGCCCATGGTAGGAGATCCACCCAGTCAGAATGGTGAGCATTAACGAAGTGCCGGAGGTAACTGGTCAGGTTCTGATTGATCCGCTCCACTTGACCATTGGACTGTGGGTGGTAAGCGGAAGAGAAGTCCAGGGTGACGTCTAGTAGTTTACAAGTGGCTCTCCAGAAGCGTGAGGTGAACTGTACCCCACGATCCGACACGATGTGGAGGGGCAGGCCATGAAGACGGAAGATGTGACGAATAAAGTCTCTAGCTAGCTCGGGTGCAGACGGGAGGCCTGGCAGGGGAACGAAATGAGCCATCTTGGAGAAGCGGTCAGCGACCACCCAAATGACCGTACAACCGGCAGAGAGTGGGAGGTCAGTTATGAAGTCCATTGCAATATGCTGCCAGGGGGCAGCAGGTACTGGGAGCGGAAGGAGGCGACCGGCTGGCAGATGTCTCGGAACCTTGTTGCGGGCGCAGGACACACAGGCAGAAACAAAGTCTATTACATCCTTGTGCAGGGTAGGCCACCAGTAGTGCCGGGAAATAAGCTGGAGGGTCTTCTTCTGACCAGCGTGACCAGCCAGTTTAGACGAGTGACCCCAGTGAAGGATCTTCTCCCGATCAGGTACTGATACGAACGTCTTTCCGGGAGGGAGACGATTTAGACTCACGGGAGCCACCTGTATTACTCTGGCGGGATCGATGATGTGTTTCGGATCTTCCTCGAGATCAGATACCAGAAAGGATCGAGACAAGGCGTCCGCCTTGACGTTTTTGTCAGCCGGGCGAAAATGAAGGACAAAATCAAAACGAGCAAAAAACAAGGACCACCGGGCTTGGCGCGGGTTAAGTCTCTGGGCATGCTGGAGGTAAGCCAAGTTCTTGTGGTCAGTGTAAATTATTACCGGGTGAAGAGCCCCCTCAAGCAGGTAACGCCACTCCTCCAATGCCAGTTTGATGGCCAATAACTCTCGATCTCCTATGGAATAATTGCGCTCTGAGGAGGAGAAGAGTTTAGAGAAGAAGCCGCAAGTTACCATCCTCCCGGAAGATGATTTTTGAGTAAGTACCGCTCCAGCTCCAGAGGAGGAGGCGTCCACTTCCAGGAAGAACTGCTTGTTGCCGTCCGGGCGATGCAGCACCCGGGCGGAAGAGAAGGCCTGTTTTAAGGAAAGAAAGGCTTCTTCTGCTTCGGGCGGCCACTCTTTGGGATTAGTGCCCTTACGGGTGAGCGCGGAAATTGGGGCAGTCCGGGAAGAGAAGTGTGGTATGAAGAGGCGGTAGTAGTTGGCGAAGCCCAGGAACCGCTGAATGGCCTTCAGCCCCTCCGGTCGAGGCCATTTCTCGATGGCAGACAGTTTCTCTGGATCCATTCGTAGGCCGGTCTGAGAAATAATGTAGCCCAAAAACGGAAGCGAGGTCTGCTCAAAGAGGCACTTCTCGTATTTAGCGAAGAGGTGATTCTGCCTGAGCCTGAGCAGAACCTGACGAACGTCCCTCCGGTGAGTCTGGAGATCCGGAGAGAAGACCAAGATGTCGTCCAGGTACACCACTACGCAGGAGTAGAGAAGGTCCCGGAAGATGTCATTGACCAACTCTTGAAAAACGGCAGGAGCGTTACAGAGACCAAAGGGCATTACCAGGTATTCATAGTGGCCGTCCCGGGTGTTGAATGCCGTCTTCCATTCATCCCCTTGACGGATACGAACCAGGTTGTACGCCCCACGGAGGTCTAGTTTGGTGAAGATTCTAGCCCCCCTCAGACGATCAAATAATTCTGGAATGAGCGGAAGGGGGTACTTATTCTTCACCGTGATCTGGTTTAGGCCTCTATAGTCTATACAGGGACGGAGAGAGCCGACCTTCTTTTTGACGAAAAAGAAGCCCGCTCCCGCCGGGGAAGTAGATTTCCGGATGAATCCCCTGGCCAGATTCTCCTCAATATATTCGGACATCGACCGGGTCTCAGCAGCGGATAAAGGATAAATACGCCCACGGGGAGGAGTAGTACCGGGTAACAGGTCGATGGGACAGTCGTATGGTCTATGAGGGGGTAATGTCTCTGCCTCCTTTTTATTAAAGACATCAGCATAAGACCAATAAGGAATTGGAAGTCCAGGTAGATTAGCTGGGGTAGGAGAGGGACGGACGGGATGGACGGGAACCAGGCAGGTCTTATGACAGTCTTGTCCCCAGCGAAGGACTTCTCCGGTTTGCCAGTCAAGCACGGGTGCATGTTTCTGGAGCCAAGGCAGACCTAGCAAGAGGGCGTGAGAGAGTCCAGGCAGAACATGAAAGGAGATACTCTCAGAATGTAGCATTCCCACCTGCAGAGTAATGGATTCGGTGATGAGTTGGATGGGGCGTGGTAAGAGCCCCCCATCCACGGCAGCCACAGACAAAGGTACAGCCAGAGGTTTGGTGGGGATGCGGTATTTCTCTACCAGGGACTGTGAAATAAGATTCCCGGCTGCTCCAGAGTCCAGTTGGGCTAGTTCGAAATAACTGTTCTCCCCATAGACGATTGAAACTGACAACAGCAGGGATGGAGAGGATTTATTCTTGTCTAGGTGGACCTCTCTGAGCGAACCTAGACACAGGCGTTTCCCGACCTCTCCGGGCAGGCACGGATCCGGTGCTCCTTACTGCCACAGTAGAAGCAGGTCCCCTCGGCACGGCGTAAGTCCTGACGGGTCTTGACCATCTTGGTCTGGTCGACCTGCATAGGCTCAGGAGGGTGTACCTGGTTAGAGACAGAAGGAGTGACGGGTTTCAGAAAAGTAGGAGCTAGACGTGGTAACCTCCTCTCACGGGTGACCTCTCTGGCACGCTCCTGGAACCGTAGGTCAATCCGGGTGGCAAGAGTTATTAAGTCATCGAGAGTGGTAGGAATGTCCCGACCGGCAAGCTCATCTTTAATACGGCCGGACAGACCCTCTCAGAAGACGGAAACCAGAGCGTCGTTATCCCAGGCCAGCTCCGAGGCAAGGGTACGGAACCGTATGGCATATTGGCCCACGGTGAGACTCCCCTGACGGAGGCGTAGCAACGATGATGCAGATGAGGTCTTCCGTCCGGGTTCGTCGAAGACTTTCCGGAAAGCCGTGAGAAAAGCAGGCAAGTTGGACACCAGGGGGTCTCCTCTCTCCCATAGAGGATTCAGCCAGGCCAGGGCCTCCCCGGTGAGATGGGACATGATGAAGGCAATCTTGGCCCGGTCGGAGTTAAACTGGTAGGACAAAAGTTCAAAATGCAGGGTGCACTGATTTAAGAAGCCCCGAGCCTGGACGGGGTCGCCTCCGAAGCGAGGAGGTGCAGAAAGCCGGGGTCCGGGGTAGGATACCATAGTATTAGTGGGCAGCGGAGCTGCCGGATTGCAAGATATGGCACTGGCGGAGGTTGTTGGTGGATCAGACAGAGTGTTCAGGCGAATATTAACATTCCGCAGGTGACCCAGGATGGCCTCTTGTTGGGACCTCTGACGGGACAGTTCAAGACAGAGGTCCGAGAGCGAGGGAGCTTGGGTGCCACCGGGTTCCATGGCCCGAGCAAACTGTAACGGGTCTGGGAGGCGGAACCTCTGAGCTACTATACAAGGGGGCGGCCCTTGTAAGGGAGCGGGTGGCAGTCTCTGGATGAACGGACAGGGAGATACGGCAAATGATCAGGGCAGTCTCTGGGTAAAGGGTAGGTACGACCTGTGATGGCAGAGCCTCCGGGTAGGCTAGCAGGCAGATGGTAGATGTGTGCTCCCAGGTGAGCAAGCGAGAGTCTCTGGAATAACAGGTGGTCACGGCACGTGACGGCGGAACCTCCGGGCTGGCAAGCAGGCAGGTAACGGAGAAGCGTTCCCAGGTGAGCGGGCAAGAGTCTCTGAAGTAGCTGATGGTCACAGCACGTGACAACGGAGCCTCCGGGCTGGCAAGCAGGCAGGTAACGGAGAAGCGCTCCCAGGTGAGCGGACAAGAGTCTGAAGTAGCTGATGGTCACAGCACGTGACAACGGAGCCTGCGGGCTGGCAAGCAGGCAGGTAACGGAGAAGCGCTCCCAGGTGAGCGGGCAAGCTGGTCCATAGACAGACTGACCGGAGTTGTAAGGTAGACCGTCGGACCTCAGGAAAGCAGGCAGGTAACGGAGAAGCGCTCCCAGGTGAGCGGGCAAGAGTCTCTGAAGTAGCTGATGGTCACAGCACGTGACAACGGAGCCTCCGGGCTGGCAAGCAGGCAGGTAACGGAGAAGCGCTCCCAGGTGAGCGGACAAGAGTCTGAAGTAGCTGATGGTCACAGCACGTGACAACGGAGCCTGCGGGCTGGCAAGCAGGCAGGTAACGGAGAAGCGCTCCCAGGTGAGCGGGCAAGCTGGTCCATAGACAGACTGACAGGAGTAGTAAGGCAGACCGTCGGACCTCAGACTGGCAGACAGGTAACAAGTATTCAGGCAGGAATCAGGCAGGTAACTGGCAGGAAACTGGCAGGTAACTGGCAGGTAACTGGCAACGGGACCTGAGGGCTGAAGCACAGGTGAGACACAGGTGCAAACAACATTGCTCGGGCACCTCCATTTTGGAGGAGGTGCCTTATATATGATGAAGTCCTCCGGCCATTGGCCGGGGACTCCTTAGGACGGCGCGCGCGGCCCCTTTAAGAGGAGGGGAGCGCGCGCGCGCGCGCCCTAAGCACAGGGGCCGGGAAGGAGCGCGCGCTGAGAGCAGAGCGGGAGGAAGACGCCGGGAAGGAGCGCGCGCTGACAGCAGAGCGGGGAGAGGACGCCGGGCAAGGAGCAGAGCGGTGAGGGGAGCAGCGTCCCTGCCTAGCAGAGGGCAGGGACGCCAGCGCTACATGTGTATAACAAAACAGGTGTAATTGTGATAATGTTCTGGGAGAAATACTTATTTTTCTGGAACAATTTCAAGAGTGCCAACACTTTCAGCCATGTCTGTATTATTGTAGTTATATACTTGGACATAGGGGGCAGTCTTATAGTAGGAGGAGAAAGGAATCCAGCCCATCCACATGCAATGGTCCTCATGACTTGGAGCAATGACATTGTCTATGCTTTGACGCAGAAAAGAATCTTGGGCTACAAAGGCCAAATAAGGACAGTTCCTTTTATGCAAGAAAATGAGAATGCAAACATAATGTACTGGCAAATACCACAAGAGAGAGGGAGTGCTGGCATCTCAGGCCGAGGTCGGAGACTGCAGAAGCGGAGGGAGACTCTTCCTCATGAGCCAAATGGGTTATATTGAGAAACAACAGCGCAGTATCTATCAGGACTGGTAACAAAGCTCCCCGGGAATGTGTTACAAATAATGTGTTTTTTCTTGCATTAATCTAATTTTTCATGTTTAGAAACATGGACCTGGGTCTGGTTATTATCATTACACAAGAAACGTGTGCAGGTAATAGATTACCAGGGCAAATAGCCAAATGTACTAGCCCTTCCTAAAAGCGGCATTTAGGGGTTCAAAGAAGTTGAGTCTTACTCCTCTAAAGTATTTTACGAGGGTAAAATCCTGTTTATCAGTAGTCCACATTGCTGGAACGTGAGTCACGTAACCTTGGCCCGTTCTAAGTCAGCGCGGAGAGGCGCTAAAGGGTTAAGATTTGGTGATTGTGCTGTCATATTCCTGGAAGAAATCCATGAATCCCTTGTACCATGGAGCATTGTGCTTCAGCCACAGGGGAAACAGCTGCCATGCGGGGATGAACTTGGTTGGCCACAATGTTAAGGATAGCTGTTCTAATGTCCATCCACAGGTATCAGAGGACACCTGGTGTGCAAAGAAATCCTTCTCTATGCCAGTTCTACACCATCAACCCAACCAGAACGGGCCTTCCATCCTCAGGTACCATAGCACCAAGATGTGCCAAGAAAACTCCCGCCACAATTACTCTACCTCCACTAGTCTGGCGGGAAGGATCTTCCATCCTCAGGTACCATAGAACCAAGGGGTGCCAAGAAAACGCCTGCCATCATTACTCCATCTCCACTAGTCAGACAGGAAGGGTCTTCCATCCTCAAGTACCAGACCTCCAAGATGTGCCAAGAAATCTTCTCTCACCATTTCTCCACCTCCACCAGTCTGACAGGAAGGGTCTTGCATTCTCACGTATGAGACCTCCAAGATGTGCCAAGAAATCTTCTCCCACCATTACTATATCTCCACCAGTCTGACAGGAAGGGTCTTCCAATCTCAGGTACCAGAGGTCCAAGATATGCCAAGAAATCTTCTCCCACCATTTCTCCACCTCCACCAGTCTGACCGGAAGGGTCTTGCATTCTCAGGTATGAGACCTCCAAGATGTGCCAAGAAATCTCCTCCCACCATTACTGCATCTCCACCAGTCTGACGGGAAGGGTCTTCCATTCTCAGGTACAAGACCTCTAAGATGTGCCAAGAAAGCTTCTCCCACCATTACTGCATCTCCACCAGTCTGACGGGAAGGGTCTTCCATTCTCAGGTACAAGACCTCTAAGATGTGCCAAGAAATCTTCTCCCACCATTACTGCATCTCCACCAGTCTGACGGGAAGGGTCTTCCATTCTCAGGTACAAGACCTCTAAGATGTGCCAAGAAATCTTCTCCCACCATTACTGCATCTCCACCAGTCTGACGGGAAGGGTCTTCCATTCTCAGGTACAAGACCTCTAAGATGTGCCAAGAAATCTTCTCCCACCATTACTGCATCTCCACCAGTCTGACGGGAAGGATCTTCCATTCTCAGGTATCAGACCTCTAAGATGTGCCAAGAAATCTTCTCCCACCATTACTACTTCTCCACTAGTCTGACGGGAAGGGTCTTCCATTCTCAGGTACAAGACCTCCAAGATGTGCCAAGAAAGCTTCTCCCACCATTATTGCAGCAGTCTGATAAGAAGAGTTTATTGACTCATGCCTATCTGCGCAGCTATTCCTCCTGTCCTCTGAGAAGATACAATGTATCCAGTGTAGACAATGCTCTGTCTGATAAGATACAATGTATCCAGTGTAGACAATGCTCTGATACATTGTAGCATAGTAGCAGATATTTGTGCAGCTGCTGATGGCTTTAGCTCACAGAGTATTGTCTAGATTGGACACAATTGTATCCAGTTCTCATTCACTGATAGCAAACAAATATCTTGAAAGTTGTAAGGAATCGGAAAGCGGTCAACGTTCACATGAAGGGTCTCCGTATGTTCTGGGCTCTCCAGGCTCAGGCTTCTGAAACTCATTAGTGACCCCTGGAAGTCACCTTTGGAGACCCCTGGTTTACCGGCTGTCAACAACAGGAAGCGCAGTCCCATAGCAGGGTCCCCCAGCTCTCCTCCCCATCTTTCATGCCCCTCATTACAGTCATTCGCTCTCTGTGGCCCCGGCCGCACGTTTTAAATAAACACAGGCTCAAAGTATTATCACTGAAATAACAGGGGCAGCAATTCCCAACTCCCCCTGAAAGAGGCTTCCAATACAAGCAGCCGGGGGTCCGAGGGTGAAATGCAATTAATGCAGAAATCTCTGCTGTCTCGTCAGACGTCTAATACACAGCGGTCCATCTGGACGGAACCGGCGGGATAGACCGCATCAAGCAATGCGGGGCCCTGGGGCCAAATCTGGGCTTCTGTTATTTACAAGGCCCAGAAGGCCTGGACGGGCCAGAGAGCACTTCACGAGGCATCAACTCTCCCCAGTTCCCATTGGGTCGGGCTTAGGGTTCAAACTCCACGGAAAAGTCCATTTGTTAGTGATCAGGGTGAGCGCTACGGACAAAGCGTAAAAGTGTCACTGCGCGGAAAACCGTAAAACATCTGTATATAGGATATGCAATAACGGGAAAACCACTGTAAGCCGCCCAGACCCCCGAGACACCATCGATAGCGGACTCACTAGAGTGCTACAGATACATAGATATCATATAGATATTAAAGAGACGTGTAATAGAGACCGGTATACAATAGATAGAAGGATACATAGATACATAGATGATAGATAGATGATAGATAATAAATAGATAATAGATAATGATAGATGGATAATAGATAATAGATAGATGATAGATAATAGATAGATAATAGATAGATAATAGATAGATGATAGATAGATAATAGATATATAGATAATAGATAGATAATAGATATATAGATAATAGATATATAGATAATAGATAGATAATAGATAGATAGATAATAGATAGATAATAGATAGATATATAGATAATAGATAGATAATAGATATATAGATAATAGATAGATGATAGATAATAGATAGATGATAGATAGATAATAGATAATAGATAGATAATAGATAGATAAATACTGTAGATAGATGATACAGTTGAAACCAGAAGTTTCCATCCACTATATATAAAGACACATCTCCATGTTTTTCTCAATATCTGACATGAAATCAGAATAAATCTTTCCCGTTTTAGGTCAATTAGGATTACCATCATTTTTAATATTTGCCAAATGCCAGAATAATGAGAGGAGAGAAGGTTTTAAGGCATTTTTATTACTTACTGCAAAGTCAGAAGTTTCCATCCATTTCATTAGTATTTGGTCCCATTGCCCTTAAACTGAATGACTTGGGTCACACGTTTGGGATCTCCTTCCACAAGCTTCTCACAATAGTTGGTGGAATTTGGGCCGATTCCTCCTGACAAAACTGGTGTAACTGATCCAGGATTGTAGGTCGTCTTGCTCGCAGCCTTTTCAGCTTTGCCCATAAATTTTCAATAGGATTGAGATCAGGGCTTTGTGATGGCCGCTCCAAAACATTGACTTTGTTATCCTTAATCCACTTTGTTACCATTTTGGCAGTATGCTTCGGGTCATTGTCCATTTGGAAGACCCATTTCCGCCCAAGCTTTAACTTCCTGGCTGATGTCTTGAGATGTTGCTTCAGTATTGCCACATAATCTTCTTTTCTCATGATGCCATCTATTTTGTGAAGTGCACCAGTCCCTCCTGCAGCAAAACAACCCCACAACATGATGCTGCCACCCCCGTGTTTCACAGTTGGGATGGTGTTCTTAGGCTTCCAAGCTTCTCCCTTTTTCCTCCAAACCTAACGATGGTCCTTATGCCTAAAAAGTTCAATTTTAGTTTCATCAGACCACAGGACATGTCTCCAACAATTAAGGTCTTTACTCCTGTGTGCATTTGCAAACATTATTCTTTTTTATGTTTCTTTTGGAGTAATGGCTTCTTCCTGGCAGAGTGGCCTTTCAGCCCACGTTGATACAGTACTTGTTTCACTGTGCTTATTGACACAATCTTACCAGCTTCCGCCATCATCTTCACAAGGTCTTTTGCTTTTGTCCTTGGGGTTGATATGTACATATCGGACCAAAGCACGTTCATCTCTGGGACACAGAACCCGTCTCCTTCCTGAGCGGTATGATGGCTGGACATTCCCATCTTGCTTGTACTTGTGCATAATTGTTTGTACAGATGAATGAGGCACCTACAAGTATCTTGAAATTGTACCCAAGGATGAGCCAGACTTGTGCAAGTCCACAGTTCTCTTCCTGATATCTTGACTGATTTCTTTAGACTTTCCCATGATGCTACACAAAGAAGCAGTGTGTTTCAGGTGTGCATTAAAATACATCCACAGGTGTGTCTCTAATTAACTCAGATGTTGCCAAAAAAATATCAGAAGCTTCCAGACACATGACATCATCATATGGGCAGTCCAGGATTGTTTAAAGGCATAGTAATCCTAGTGTATGGAAACTTTTGACTTTTCAGTAAGTAATAAAAATGCCTTAAACCTTCTCTCTCTCTCATTATTCTGGCATTTGGCAAATATTAAAAATGATGGTAATCCTAACTGACCTAAAACGGGAAAGGTTTATTCTGATTTCATGTCAGATATTGAGAAAAACATGGAGATGTGTCTTTTTATATAGTGGATGGAAACTTCTGGCTTCAACTATATGTAGATAAATACTGTAGACAGACTATATGGGTAATTGTACATTCTGGACATAACATAGGACATTTATTTGCCTTTTATTATTTTTTTTTTAAATCTCATAAGTGCTGGAAATCTCTTCCATCGGGGCTGTAACGTTCCTTTACTTACATCTGAGCCGCCTGTATAATTATTTCCCCCATTGTTCTATATGTGAATGATAGAATGACAGACGTCTGATGGCTGCAGGGTGGAGGGGGTCGGGCCGGGGGGCCGGGGGTCTGATAACGACTCACTTCATTGCCTGGTTACAATGTGCCATGTTTAACACTTGTAGCATAAACACTACAGTGCGGTGTACCTGCTCCCCTGACTGCTGACTGTTTCCAGATGTCCGCCGCCCTCCGCCCATACACTGCACCGCACGCTGTGATTGTTGGCTGCTTGTGTTGTGGGATCCGCAGGTTATAACATTGTCGCCTTCTGTCCACACGGACACGACGCGGATACAGTCACGGAAATCGGTCCGATTCCTTCCCCAAAGACGGCGGTAATGACCACTGCAGAAAATGCGTGAGCAACCCAAGGCGGCGCCTACAGAGATCATCCCAGTAGTCTTACTGCTTAGTGACCTTAGACTTCAAGTCTTAAAGGGGCTTTCTACTGAAGACAACCCTGTCCGTATCCCTTATTAGGGTACATGACCATCATAGAGAACGAACCCCTGCTCTGGATGATCGAGGGTCCCCCAATGGCCCCCAGGGGGCACTCTCCAGGACTTCCTGGGAGATAATACAGAACAGCGGCACTTCTCGCCTCTAGGTGCCGGGAAGCGTCTTACAGACCCCTCGCCACGCCGTCCTCCAGCCCACCACCTCTCTAGCAAGATGGACAAACTGCTCCGGCCTCTAGGCCACCCATAGTCCCTGATATACAAGACTCTCCGGCCTCTAGATCACCCATAGTCCCTGATATACAAGACTCTCCGGCCTCTAGGTCACCCATAGTCCCTGATATACAAGACTCTCCGGCCTCTAGGTCACCCATAGTCCCTGATATACAAGACTCTCCGGCCTCTAGGTCACCCATAGTCCCTGATATACAAGACTCTCCTGCCTCTAGGCCACCCATAGTCCCTGATATACAAGACTCTCCGGCCTCTAGATCACCCATAGTCCCTGATATACAAGACTCTCCGGCCTCTAGATCACCCATAGTTCCTGATATACAAGACTCTCCGGCCTCTAGGTCACCCATAGTCCCTGATATACAAGACTCTCCGGCCTCTAGGTCACCCATAGTCCCTGATATACAAGACTCTCCGGCCTCTAGGTCACCCATAGTCCCTGATATACAAGACTCTCCTGCCTCTAGGCCACCCATAGTCCCTGATATACAAGACTCTCCGGCCTCTAGATCACCCATAGTCCCTGATATACAAGACTCTCCGGCCTCTAGATCACCCATAGTTCCTGATATACAAGACTCTCCGGCCTCTAGGTCACCCATAGTCCCTGATATACAAGACTCTCCGGCCTCTAGGTCACCCATAGTCCCTGATATACAAGACTCTCCGGCCTCTAGGTCACCCATAGTCCCTGATATACAAGACTCTCCTGCCTCTAGGCCACCCATAGTCCCTGATATACAAGACTCTCCGGCCTCTAGATCACCCATAGTCCCTGATATACAAGACTCTCCGGCCTCTAGATCACCCATAGTTCCTGATATACAAGACTCTCCGGCCTCTAGGTCACCCATAGTCCCTGATATACAAGACTCACTGGCCTCTAGGTCACCCATAGTCCCTGATATACAAGACTCTCCTGCCTCTAGGTCACCCATAGTCCCTGATATACAAGACTCTCTGGCCTCTAGGTCACCCATAGTCCCTGATATACAAGACTCTCCGGCCTCTAGATCACCCATAGTCCCTGATATACAAGCCTCTCCGGCCTCTAGATCACCCATAGTCCCTGGTATACAAGACTCTCCGGCCTCTAGATCACCCATGGTCCCTGATATACAAGACTCTCCGGCCTCTAGGTCAACCATAGTCCCTGATATACAAGACTCTCCTGCCTCTAGGCCACCCATAGTCCCTGATATACAAGACTCTCCGGCCTCTAGATCACCCATAGTCCCTGATATACAAGACTCTCCGGCCTCTAGATCACCCATAGTTCCTGATATACAAGACTCTCCGGCCTCTAGGTCACCCATGGTCCCTGATATACAAGACTCACTGGCCTCTAGGTCACCCATAGTCCCTGATATACAAGACTCTCCTGCCTCTAGGTCACCCATAGTCCCTGATATACAAGACTCTCCGGCCTCTAGATCATCCATAGTCCCTGATATACAAGACTCTCCGGCCTCTAGGTCACCCATAGTCCCTGATATACAAGACTCTCCAGCCTCTAGATCACCCATGGTCCCTGATATACAAGACTCTCCGGCCTCTAGGTCAACCATAGTCCCTGATATACAAGACTCTCCTGCCTCTAGGCCACCCATAGTCCCTGATATACAAGACTCTCCGGCCTCTAGATCACCCATAGTCCCTGATATACAAGACTCTCCGGCCTCTAGATCACACATAGTCCCTGATATACAAGACTCTCCGGCCTCTAGGTCACCCATAGTCCCTGATATACAAGACTCTCCGGCCTCTAGATCACCCATGGTCCCTGATATACAAGACTCTCCGGCCTCTAGGTCAACCATAGTCCCTGATATACAAGACTCTCCTGCCTCTAGGCCACCCATAGTCCCTGATATACAAGACTCTCCGGCCTCTAAATCACCCATAGTCCCTGATATACAAGACTCTCCGGCCTCTAGATCACACATAGTCCCTGATATACAAGACTCTCCGGCCTCTAGATCACCCATAGTCCTTGATATACAAGACTCTCTGGCCTCTAGATCATCCATAGTCCCTGATATACCTGATATACAAGACTCTCCGGCCTCTAGGTCACCCATAGTCCCTGATATACAAGACTCTTCTGCCTCTAGGCCACCCATAGTCCCTGATATACAAGACTCTCCGGCCTCTAGATCACCCATAGTCCCTGATATACAAGACTCTCCGGCCTCTAGATCACCCATAGTTCCTGATATACAAGACTCTCCGGCCTCTAGGTCACCCATAGTCCCTGATATACAAGACTCTCCGGCCTCTAGATCACCCATGGTCCCTGATATACAAGACTCTCCGGCCTCTAGGTCAACCATAGTCCCTGATATACAAGACTCTCCTGCCTCTAGGCCACCCATAGTCCCTGATATACAAGACTCTCCGGCCTCTAGATCACCCATAGTCCCTGATATACAAGACTCTCCGGCCTCTAGATCACACATAGTCCCTGATATACAAGACTCTCCGGCCTCTAGGTCACCCATAGTCCCTGATATACAAGACTCTCCGGCCTCTAGATCACCCATGGTCCCTGATATACAAGACTCTCCGGCCTCTAGGTCAACCATAGTCCCTGATATACAAGACTCTCCTGCCTCTAGGCCACCCATAGTCCCTGATATACAAGACTCTCCGGCCTCTAGATCACCCATAGTCCCTGATATACAAGACTCTCCGGCCTCTAGATCACACATAGTCCCTGATATACAAGACTCTCCGGCCTCTAGATCACCCATAGTCCTTGATATACAAGACTCTCTGGCCTCTAGATCATCCATAGTCCCTGATATACCTGATATACAAGACTCTCCGGCCTCTAGGTCACCCATAGTCCCTGATATACAAGACTCTCCTGCCTCTAGGCCACCCATAGTCCCTGATATACAAGACTCTCCGGCCTCTAGATCACCCATAGTCCCTGATATACAAGACTCTCCGGCCTCTAGATCACCCATAGTTCCTGATATACAAGACTCTCCGGCCTCTAGATCACCCATGGTCCCTGATATACAAGACTCTCCGGCCTCTAGGTCAACCATAGTCCCTGATATACAAGACTCTCCTGCCTCTAGGCCACCCATAGTCCCTGATATACAAGACTCTCCGGCCTCTAGATCACCCATAGTCCCTGATATACAAGACTCTCCGGCCTCTAGATCACACATAGTCCCTGATATACAAGACTCTCCGGCCTCTAGATCACCCATAGTCCTTGATATACAAGACTCTCTGGCCTCTAGATCATCCATAGTCCCTGATATACCTGATATACAAGACTCTCCGGCCTCTAGGTCACCCATAGTCCCTGATATACAAGACTCTTCTGCCTCTAGGCCACCCATAGTCCCTGATATACATGACTCTCCGGCCTCTAGATCACCCATAGTCCCTGATATACAAGACTCTCCGGCCTCTAGATCACCCATAGTTCCTGATATACAAGACTCTCCTGCCTCTAGGTCACCCATAGTCCCTGATATACAAGACTCTCCGGCCTCTAGATCACCCATGGTCCCTGATATACAAGACTCTCCGGCCTCTAGGTCAACCATAGTCCCTGATATACAAGACTCTCCTGCCTCTAGGCCACCCATAGTCCCTGATATACAAGACTCTCCGGCCTCTAGATCACCCATAGTCCCTGATATACAAGACTCTCCGGCCTCTAGATCACACATAGTCCCTGATATACAAGACTCTCCGGCCTCTAGGTCACCCATAGTCCCTGATATACAAGACTCTCCGGCCTCTAGATCACCCATGGTCCCTGATATACAAGTCTCTCCGGCCTCTAGGTCAACCATAGTCCCTGATATACAAGACTCTCCTGCCTCTAGGCCCCCATAGTCCCTGATATACAAGACTCTCCGGCCTCTAGATCACCCATAGTCGCTGATATACAAGACTCTCCGGCCTCTAGATCACACATAGTCCCTGATATACAAGACTCTCCGGCCTCTAGATCACCCATAGTCCTTGATATACAAGACTCTCTGGCCTCTAGATCATCCGTAGTCCCTGATATACCTGATATACAAGACTCTCCGGCCTCTAGGTCACCCATAGTCCCTGATATACAAGACTCTCCTGCCTCTAGGCCACCCATAGTCCCTGATATACAAGACTCTCCGGCCTCTAGATCACCCATAGTCCCTGATATACAAGACTCTCCGGCCTCTAGATCACCCATAGTTCCTGATATACAAGACTCTCCGGCCTCTAGGTCACCCATAGTCCCTGATATACAAGACTCACTGACCTCTAGGTCACCCATAGTCCCTGATATACAAGACTCTCCTGCCTCTAGGTCACCCATAGTCCCTGATATAAAAGACTCTCTGGCCTCTAGGTCACCCATAGTCCCTGATATACAAGACTCTCCGGCCTCTAGATCATCCATAGTCCCTGATATACAAGACTCTCCGGCCTCTAGATCACCCATAGTCCCTGATATACAAGACTCTCCGGCCTCTAGATCATCCATAGTCCCTGATATACAAGACTCTCTGGCCTCTAGGTCACCCATAGTCCCTGATATACAAGACTCTCCGGCCTCTAGATCATCCATAGTCCCTGATATACAAGACTCTCCGGCCTCTAGATCACCCATAGTCCCTGATATACAAGACTCTCCGGCCTCTAGATCATCCATAGTCCCTGATATACAAGACTCTCCGGCCTCTAGGTCACCCATAGTCCCTGATATACAAGCCTCTCCGGCCTCTAGATCACCCATAGTCCCTGGTATACAAGACTCTCCGGCCTCTAGATCACCCATGGTCCCTGATATACAAGACTCTCCGGCCTCTAGGTCAACCATAGTCCCTGATATACAAGACTCTCCGGCCTCTAGGTCACCCATAGTCCCTGATATACAAGACTCTCCTGCCTCTAGGCCACCCATAGTCCCTGATATACAAGACTCTCCTGCCTCTAGGCCACCCATAGTCCCTGATATAAAAGACTCTCCGGCCTCTAGATCACCCATAGTCCCTGATATACAAGACTCTCCGGCCTCTAGATCACACATAGTCCCTGATATACAAGACTCTCCGGCCTCTAGATCACCCATAGTCCTTGATATACAAGACTCTCTGGCCTCTAGATCATCCATAGTCCCTGATATACCTTATATACAAGACTCTCCGGCCTCTAGGTCACCCATAGTCCCTGAAATACAAGACTCTCCTGCCTCTAGGCCACCCATAGTCCCTGATATACAAGACTCTCCGGCCTCTAGATCACCCATAGTCCCTGATATACAAGACTCTCCGGCCTCTAGATCACCCATAGTTCCTGATATACAAGACTCTCCGGCCTCTAGATCACCCATGGTCCCTGATATACAAGACTCTCCGGCCTCTAGGTCAACCATAGTCCCTGATATACAAGACTCTCCTGCCTCTAGGCCACCCATAGTCCCTGATATACAAGACTCTCCGGCCTCTAGATCACCCATAGTCCCTGATATACAAGACTCTCCGGCCTCTAGATCACACATAGTCCCTGATATACAAGACTCTCCGGCCTCTAGATCACCCATAGTCCTTGATATACAAGACTCTCTGGCCTCTAGATCATCCATAGTCCCTGATATACCTGATATACAAGACTCTCCGGCCTCTAGGTCACCCATAGTCCCTGATATACAAGACTCTTCTGCCTCTAGGCCACCCATAGTCCCTGATATACAAGACTCTCCGGCCTCTAGATCACCCATAGTCCCTGATATACAAGACTCTCCGGCCTCTAGATCACCCATAGTTCCTGATATACAAGACTCTCCTGCCTCTAGGTCACCCATAGTCCCTGATATACAAGACTCTCCGGCCTCTAGATCACCCATGGTCCCTGATATACAAGACTCTCCGGCCTCTAGGTCAACCATAGTCCCTGATATACAAGACTCTCCTGCCTCTAGGCCACCCATAGTCCCTGATATACAAGACTCTCCGGCCTCTAGATCACCCATAGTCCCTGATATACAAGACTCTCCGGCCTCTAGATCACACATAGTCCCTGATATACAAGACTCTCCGGCCTCTAGGTCACCCATAGTCCCTGATATACAAGACTCTCCGGCCTCTAGATCACCCATGGTCCCTGATATACAAGTCTCTCCGGCCTCTAGGTCAACCATAGTCCCTGATATACAAGACTCTCCTGCCTCTAGGCCCCCATAGTCCCTGATATACAAGACTCTACGGCCTCTAGATCACCCATAGTCCCTGATATACAAGACTCTCCGGCCTCTAGATCACACATAGTCCCTGATATACAAGACTCTCCGGCCTCTAGATCACCCATAGTCCTTGATATACAAGACTCTCTGGCCTCTAGATCATCCGTAGTCCCTGATATACCTGATATACAAGACTCTCCGGCCTCTAGGTCACCCATAGTCCCTGATATACAAGACTCTCCTGCCTCTAGGCCACCCATAGTCCCTGATATACAAGACTCTCCGGCCTCTAGATCACCCATAGTCCCTGATATACAAGACTCTCCGGCCTCTAGATCACCCATAGTTCCTGATATACAAGACTCTCCGGCCTCTAGGTCACCCATAGTCCCTGATATACAAGACTCACTGGCCTCTAGGTCACCCATAGTCCCTGATATACAAGACTTTCCTGCCTCTAGGTCACCCATAGTCCCTGATATAAAAGACTCTCTGGCCTCTAGGTCACCCATAGTCCCTGATATACAAGACTCTCCGGCCTCTAGATCATCCATAGTCCCTGATATACAAGACTCTCCGGCCTCTAGATCACCCATAGTCCCTGATATACAAGACTCTCCGGCCTCTAGATCATCCATAGTCCCTGATATACAAGACTCTCTGGCCTCTAGGTCACCCATAGTCCCTGATATACAAGACTCTCCGGCCTCTAGATCATCCATAGTCCCTGATATACAAGACTCTCCGGCCTCTAGATCACCCATAGTCCCTGATATACAAGACTCTCCGGCCTCTAGATCATCCATAGTCCCTGATATACAAGACTCTCCGGCCTCTAGGTCACCCATAGTCCCTGGTATACAAGACTCTCCGGCCTCTAGATCACCCATGGTCCCTGATATACAAGACTCTCCGGCCTCTAGGTCAACCATAGTCCCTGATATACAAGACTCTCCGGCCTCTAGGTCACCCATAGTCCCTGATATACAAGACTCTCCTGCCTCTAGGCCACCCATAGTCCCTGATATACAAGACTCTCCTGCCTCTAGGCCACCCATAGTCCCTGATATACAAGACTCTCCGGCCTCTAGATCACCCATAGTCCCTGATATACAAGACTCTCCGGCCTCTAGATCACACATAGTCCCTGATATACAAGACTCTCCGGCCTCTAGGTCACCCATAGTCCCTGATATACAAGACTCTCCGGTCTCTAGATCACCCATAGTCCCTGATATACAAGACTCACTGGCCTCTAGATCACCCATAGTCCCTGATATACAAGACTTTCAGGCCTCTAGGTCACCCATAGTCCCTGATATACAAGACTCTCCGGCCTCTAGGTCACCCATAGTCCTTGATATACAAGACTCTCTGGCCTCTAGATCATCCATAGTCCCTGATATACCTGATATACAAGACTCTCCGGCCTCTAGGTCACCCATAGTCCCTGATATATAAGACTCTCCGGTCTCTAGATCACCCATAGTCCCTGATATACAAGACTCTCCGGCCTCTAGATCATCCATAGTCCCTGATATACAAGACTCTCCGGCCTCTAGGTCACCCATAGTCTCTGATATACAAGACTCACTGGCCTCTAGATCACCCATAGTCCCTGATATACAAGACTCTCCGGCCTCTAGGTCACCCATAGTCCTTGATATACAAGACTCTCTGGCCTCTAGATCATCCATAGTCCCTGATATACCTGATATACAAGACTCTCCGGCCTCTAGGTCACCCATAGTCCCTGATATACAAGACTGTCCGGCCTCTAGGTCACCCATAGTCCCTTATATATAAGACTCTCCGGTCTCTAGATCACCCATAGTCCCTGATATACAAGACTCTCCAGCCTCTAGATCATCCATAGTCCCTGATATACAAGACTCTCCGGCCTCTAGGTCACCCATAGTCCCTGATATATAAGACTCTCCGGCCTCTAGTTCACCCATAGTCCCTGATATATAAGACTCTCCGGCCTCTAGATCACCCATAGTCCCTGATATACAAGACTCTCCGGCCTCTAGGTCACCAACGAGCCTCCAATGGAAAAGGCCAGACCCAACTTCTCAATAGGCCAATCGCAGGTTTTTCCACGCACTAGTCATGGACCATCCACACAATTCGAACCTGCGGTAACTAGTCTATCACTGCAACTACAAACTAAAAAGAGATGTCTCTGAGGAGAGAAACCCTTTAAGAGAAACCGGCTGAGGTTCAGTTTTTTTAGAACTCCAAATCTCCTACATATCTGCAGAGGTAAATTGTAAAATTCTTACTTCGGGGAGCCACCACCAGAGGGAGCTCACCGCATACAGCTTTATTATTGATTTCAATGGCTAAGCCGTACACAGTGAGCTCTCCCTAGTGGTGGCTTCCAGAAACCAGAATTTTACCATAAAACGGCATGACTATGCGGGAGATCTGCAGCACTGTGTAAAAATGGATTTCTGACCGCTACAAAGATATGAAAAATCGGTTATTGCCGAATTTTTGCTATACTTAAATTTTCAGGCTTGGACATAAAATAGGTAAAAAGCAAATGTACAGATGTATATATAATGAATGACATAAAAGCAAAATAACTCCATAAAGGAAGGGTTAATAAATCGTGGAGAGTCTCGCTGAGCCTGAAGCCAAAAAGATTTATTTTGGCAAAAGATAAAGCCAAAACAATAGTAATTTTACGAAGTGACTTTTAATCCCACCGTGTCCTATCAAGCTGCGCGGCAATCTCAGCTCTCAGGACGGAGCGAAACAGCTGCGGCACAGATGGCGGCGGACAGCAGCGGTCTTGGGCAGCGCCCGCACTCTCGTTCCCAGCCAGATGACACTGTCTCTTTAAGGGCTTCATCCTCTTCACTCCGGCAAGTGCAAGAATAACGGGGAAAGGGGCTTGTGGTCCGCGGCTCGTGTCTCACAGAGGGCGGTGATGGCCGATTAGTTCTCCGTCATTGTGGTGGTGATTACAGTTATTATATTTGTTGGATTTTATAACATTATTGTATTGGAATAAGAGATTTTATATTTACTAGACAGAGATCAGCGGCTGGTAGACTCCATAGATATAAAAAAGAGAGAACGGAGAGTAGCGATAGAGAGATAGAGATACGAGGGTGTAAATATACCTAATTATGACGTCTTTAATCTATAGATAGATATGAGATCGTAGATAAATGATAGAAAGATAAATATGTCATAGATAGATGATAGTGATAGATAGATAGATGACAGATGATAGATAGATAGATGACAGATAGATAATAGATAGATAATAGATAGATGATAGATAGATGATAGACAGATGATAGATAATGATAGATAATAGATGATAGATAGATGATAGATAGATGATAGATAGATGACAGATAGATGATAGATAGATAATAGATAGATAATAGATAGATGATAGACAGATGATAGATAATGATAGATAATAGATGATAGATACGTAATAGATAGATAATAGATAGATGGATGATAGGTAGATAGATGATAGATAATAGATAGATAATAAATAATAGATAGATGATACATAGATAATATATAGATGACAGATAATAGATAGATGATAGATAGATCATAGATAATAGATAGATGATAGATAATGATAGATAATAGATAGATGATAGATACATAATAGATAGATAATAGATAGATGATAGATAGATAATAGATAGATGATACATAGATGATAGATAGATATTAGATAGATGATAGATAAATAATAGATAAGTGATAGATAATAGATAGATGATAGATAGATGGATAGATAGATGATAGATAGATAATAGATAGATAATAGATAGATGATAGATAGATAGATGATAGATAATAGATAGATGATAGATACGTAATAGATAGATAATAGATAGATAATAGATAATAGATAGATGGATGATAGATAGATAATAGATAATAGATAGATATTAGATAGATGATAGATAGATATTAGATAGATGATAGATAAATAATAGATAGATAATAGATAGATGATAGATAATAGATAGATAATAGATAGATGATAGATAATAGATAGATGATAGATAGATGGATGATAGATAGATAATAGATAATAGATAGATATTAGATAGATGATAGATAGATATTAGATAGATGATAGATAAATAATAGATAGATAATAGATAGATGATAGATAATAGATAGATAATAGATAGATGATAGATAATAGATAGATGATAGATGGATGATAGATAGATGATAGATAGATGATAGATAATAGATAGATAATAGATAGATGATACATAGATAGATAGATAATAGATAGATGATAGATAGATGATAGATAGATAGATAGATGGATGATAGATAGATAATAGATAGATGATAGATAGATAATAGATAGATGGATGATAGATAGATGATAGATAATAGATAGATATTAGATAGATGATAGATAGATATTAGATAGATAAATAATAGATAGATAATAGATAGATGATAGATAATAGATAGATGATAGATGATAGATAGATGATAGATAATAGATAGATAATAGATAGATAATAGATAATAGATAGATAATAGATAGATAGATAATAGATAGATGATAGATAGATGATAGATAGATGATAGATAGATGATAGATAATAGATAGATAATAGATAATAGTTAGATGATAGATAGATGACAGATAGATGATAGATAGGTGACAGATAGATGATAGATAGATGATAGATAGATGATAGATAGTAGGTAGATGATAGATAGATGATAGATAGATGATAGATAATAGATAGATGATAGATAGATAGATGATAGATAGATGACAGATAGATGATAGATAGATGACAGATAGATGATAGATAGAAGCAGCACATTACATGCAATTAGGGCTCGCTCACACTGGCGTATGACTCGGGCGAGAGCTGATGTTTTATCTGACAGTACTCGGCCCAATGTTATACTATAGGTCAGTGCAGATCAGCGACTATTTTCTCGTGCCGATTTGGCATAAGAAAACAATCCCATCGTGATGCGAGTGCATCTGAGAATACAAGTCTACGGGTGCGTGTAAAACATCAGAATGCACTCAGATGTCATCCGAGCGCAGTCCGATGTACGCTCACAGAGACAATGGAGAAGATGGGGAAATGAAGTTCTCCATCTTCTCCACACTTGTGGTACGATTCTCTCTTGTGAGAGAATCAGATCGCAGTAAGCGGACACTCAGATCAGAGTTTGAGCAAAGTGTCATTACCATATTTGATCTGATTATCTCGGAGGAAAGAATCATCACTTGTATAACTTGTAGCCTTAGGGTGCAAAGCCCCCAAAGTTATCACCAAAGCCTCGTGTATATGAATCCATATAATGGGTGCAGTACTCCAAAGTCAGATCCACGGGGCATGGGCTCACTAAAATCTGATTTCTCATCTGATTTTGGAGCACTGCCTCTATTTTTTGGGATTTGTAGATTTAGAGGTAGAAAGTATTTGCCATAAATAGATTGATGAGAAATATTAGACAGATATGACCCATAGATGCTAGATAAATCTACAGGTAGATGTGACAAATATACATGAGATAGAAAGAGGAGGGATACAGTGGAAAGATGTGAATGAGAAAAGTTACACTGATGTGACAGACATGAGCTAGAGAGATGATAGATAGATCATAGAGATATTGTAGAGATGACCTTGTAGATATACTGTAGGTGTGATCGGCAGCTTTCTACATCCGCTGATTTTGAGCTTTGTTCACACTTGCAGTTTGATTTTAATCCTCAGTGATTTCACCGTTCTTTTATCCGTCCAGTAACGAGATCTCCTGGAGACGACATCGAGAATTCTTCAAGCATTCCTGTGTCAAGAAAACGTGAAAACTACTGGAAATGAAGAAGTGGAATCTGACGGGCCGTGGTGGAGCTGAGGGTCAGGGTCAGGGTTGGGGTCAGGGTCGGGGTCAGGGTTGTGGTCAGGGTTGGGGTCAGGGTCGGGGTCAGGGTCAGGGTTAGGGTCAGGGTCGGGGTCAGGGTCAGCCATTATCCTCGCCTCTCACTCCATCACCGGTCCTCAGAAAGTGCTGGGGCTCTTTATAATGTAATGTAAAGTTTTATAAGTATCTGTTTTCTGAGATTTTATAGAAAAACCTTCAATGGTAACGAGTCTACAATGCAGGAAGAGCGAATGCATAAAGTGAGATAATAGACAGATGAAAACGCATCCGCCTGCCGCCGTCACCCGATACGATTATTAGGACTTTTCTTTCTTTCTCCCGCTGGGTCGGTGATGTCCGACCTCTGTCCTTGCTCCTCTGTGGCGCCTGAGCTGTCGCTGTTCCTCCTTCCGTCCTCCGTGCTTTTATTAGGGTCATGCTGACCTTGTTCTCTACGTGATTCCTCAGCTTCCTCTCCACCCTCCGACTTCTCTTTGTTTTACACATTTGTAAATGTTTTATTGCAAAAGAAAAAAAAAATGACGTTTATAAAGAGTTTTGGTTGGAATCTCCCATCATTTTCTGTTTGCAGATCTAAACGTCTCCATGGTAACAGACTACAATTAAACCCTGGGTAGTCTGAACCTGGAGTGGTCTGTAGATAGTGGAGCTAGGGGACATTTCACAAATCTTTCCATGTAACCAGGAACCCGGCTGCCAATCGTCCAATAAACGAGCAAAACGGCCGATGCACGTAAAGAGATAAAACGAAAGACCACCCGAAGCAAACGCAGTCTGCTCTGTCTATGTACTCATCTGCACCACGTGGAGAAAAGTGCCCCCCGGTGTATAACATCCGGCCCCTCGCCCCCCCCCCCCCCCGTGTATAACATCCGGCCCCTCGCCCCCCGTGTATATCATCCGGCCCCTCGCCCCCCGTGTATAACATCTGGCCCCTCGCTCCCCCCATGTATAACATCCGGCCCCTCGCCCCCCGTGTATAACATCCGGCCCCTCGCCCCCCGTGTATTACATCCGGCCCCTCGCTCCCCCGTGTATAACATCCGGCCCATCGCTCCCTGTGTATAACATCCGGTCCCTCGCTCCCCCGTGTATAACATCCGGCCCCTCGCTCCCCCGTGTATAACATCCGGCCCCTCGCTCCCCCGTGTATAACATCCGGCCCTTCGCTCCCCCGTGTATAACATCCGGCCCCTCGCTCCCCGTGTATAACATCCGGCCCCTCGCTCCCCCGTGTATAACATCCGGCCCCTCGCCCCCCCTGTATAACATCTGGCCCCTCGCTCCCCCGTGTATAACATCCGGCCCCTCGCCCCCCATGTGTATCATCTGGCCCCTCGCCCCCCGTGTATAACATCCGGCCCCTCGCCCCCCGTGTATTACATCCGGCCCCTCGCTCCCCCGTGTATAACATCCGGCCCATCGCTCCCTGTGTATAACATCCGGTCCCTCGCTCCCCCGTGTATAACATCCGGCCCCTCGCTCCCCCGTGTATAACATCCGGCCCCTCGCTCCCCCGTGTATAACATCCGGCCCTTCGCTCCCCCGTGTATAACATCCGGCCCCTCGCTCCCCGTGTATAACATCCGGCCCCTCGCTCCCCCGTGTATAACATCCGGCCCCTCGCCCCCCCTGTATAACATCTGGCCCCTCGCTCCCCCGTGTATAACATCCGGCCCCTCGCCCCCCATGTGTATCATCTGGCCCCTCGCCCCCCGTGTATAACATCCGGCCCCTCGCCCCCCGTGTATAACATCTGACCCCTCGCCCCCCGGTTTATAACATCCGGCCCCTTGCTCCCCCGTGTATATCATCTGGCCCCTCGCCCCCCGTGTATAACATCCGGCCCCTCGCCCCCCGTGTATAACATCCGGCCCCTCGCCCCCCGTGTATAACATCCGGCCTCTCGCCCCCCGGTATATAACATCCGGCCCCTCGCTCTCCCATGTATAACTTCTGGCCCCTCGCCCCCCCGTGTATAACATCCGGCCCCTCGTCCCCCCGGTATATAACATCCGGCCCCTCGCTCCCCCCGTGTATATCATCTGGCCTCTCGCCCCCCTCGTGTATAACATCCGGCCCCTCGCCCCCCCGGTATATAACATCCGGCCCCTCGCTCCCCCGTGTATGTCATCTGGCCCCTCGCCCCCCGTGTATAACATCCGGCCCCTCGCCCCCCGTGTATAACATCCGGCCCCTCGCCCCCTGTGTATAACATCCGGCCCCTCGCCCCCCGGTATATAACATCCGGCCCCTCGCTCTCCCATGTATAACTTCTGGCCCCTCGCCCCCCCGTTTATAGCATCCGGCCCCTCGCCCCCCCGGTATATAACATCCGGCCCCTCGCTCCCCCCGTGTATATCATCTGGCCTCTCGCCCGCCCCCGTGTATGTCATCTGGCCCCTCGCCCCCCCGTGTATAACATCCGGCCTCTCGCCCCCCCGTGTATAACATCCGGCCTCTCGCCCCCCCGTGAATAACATCCAGCCCCTCTGCTCCAGTGTATAACATCCGGCCCCTCGCCCCCCCGTGTATATCATCTGGCCCCTCGCCCCCCCGTGTATAACATCCGGCCGCTCGCCCCCCCGTGTATATCATCTGGCCCCTCGCCCCCCGGTATATAACATCCGGCCCCTCGCCTCCCGGTGTATAACATCTGGTCACTCGCTCCCGGTATATAACATCCGACCCCTCACCCCCCCGGTATATAACATCTGGTCACTTGCCCCCCAGTATATAACATCCGGCGCCAGGTATATAACATCTGGTCCCTCGCCATACTGTCTGCCTTCACTAACACTGATTCAGCATAACTGCAGAGTCCAGACCTCCTTTAGTATCAGCACAAACACTGCGCCCCCGCTGGGAGCTTCATTGCCAAGCAGCGGCGTGCAGCCGTACATCACCAAGCACAATGCCGAGCGTCGGATGGAGTGGTGTAAAGCCGCCACCACTGGACTCTGGAGGAGACGTGCTCTGTGCAGTGACGGATCGCACTTCTCTATCTGCCTCTGATGGAGGAGTCTGGGTTTGGTGATTCCAGGAGGACGTTACCCCCTGACTGCATTGTGCCCCCTGTACAGATGATGGAGGAGGATAATGCTGCGGGCTGTTATCAGGGGGCGGCCTCTTAATACGATATCGAGGGGACATTTGTCTAATGCGTATGGCGGCTTAATGTGAATGTGTGTTGCAGATGGAGGCGGCGCGGACGCCACGTACGGAGAGGCGCAGATATCCGCCATGTTATAAGTGAGTCCTCGTGCTTCATCCTCGCTCTGCTGGGACCTGGTACAGATGGGGAAGAAGTAATCTCCTGCATTCCTTCCGATGGAATCCAGCGCTGGAGCCAAGGAGCCGGGCAGCGGAGAGGAGCAGCACCTTATCATCACTCAGGAGAGGAGCTGCCAGACTGCGCCCAGTACCTGCACAATCCCACAGCTCGGGGCGGAGGAGACATCAGCTCTCCCAGCAGACCGGACCTCAATATGAGGGCTGCCTACAACCCTGGGGACTACTCCCCCCATCATCAATAGTCTGACCCCAAAATGTCTAACCCCAAATGTAGAACAGTCCAGATCTGACAATGGACGGACACCAGGTCTCCTGTGACGGCTTCTTACCTATTATCCAAGTCCTTTCTGTATCCAGAAGAAGAGGAGTCCTACAGAATGTCATGAAGGCGGCGCGGCGCCCACCTGCAGCCAAACAAGACGCTCAGCAAACATTAAAGATAGGATCCTGACACCACATTTCACAATACACCTCCTACACCTGATGAGGCTGGTGTACTTACCATGACAAAGCCACATCAGAACAGCTACAGCCGGACTCCTAAAATGCTCATTTTAATAGCAGGCGAGGAAACCTTTCAAAAAAGGACTAAATGGCCTTTTCTGACATGTAAGCACACCAGTATCATCAGGTCTAAGATGTATTTATCAATCAGTATTGTACTATCTGGTGTCAGATCCGCTTTAAATTACATCCCAGCTACTGACATTGATGTGAGATTCTTGGGGTCACGTCCTGATCGCAGTTTGCACTAGGAACAGCACATTGTGCCCATCCAGCACCTGGCGCAGGTGTAGCGGCCGCCTCTTCCGCCTTATTGCTCATTACTTCTATGCATTTACTTTCTCCTACGTTTTGTGCTTTAAGGCCTCTATGATGCCGATCTAAGCGCCAATGAGACCATTTCATAGCTGCGGCCCCTTTAAGCGCCCACCTCTGGGTGCCCGGCGCCGTGCGGGTACATTAGTCGGTGCACATCAGCGACTATTGTGTTGTAACTTGTGGCGGCTTCTCCCGTCTTATCCATCTGCGTTAGTGACAGATTTATCAGGAAATCTTGGTTGGGAGCCTTAGGCTCCTATTATGTGCCGAGACGTCAGGGTGATGAGCCGGAGACGTCCCCGCAGGTGGATGATGATCACAGGTGTTTGGCAGCTTATCAGCCGCGTGTCAAAGTCGTCTCCTGCAAATTCCTAAGAAAACGGCAAGACAGTCACTCAGCGGAGCGGCGGCCTGAGTGCTGGAATATTCCATGCAAGTAATTATAATCCGGGGGCGTCCAGGAGCGCGCGTCATAGGTCTGCACCCTCTGGTATCACTGCAGAAGTGGCAGCTGCAATGGAAAGCTATTAGGGCGCCAAGGGCACGTTAGGCAAAATGCCCCCCATCGCAGTCCGTTTGTATCCCCTCTTCAGGGGCGGACATATCATTGGTGCAACCGGTGCAGTCGCGCCGGGGCCCGAGAGGTCAGAGGGCCACATCCACCTCCAAAGCAGGTGGAATTGTTCTTGCACAGGGGCCCTTTTCTGCTTGTGTCCACCAGTGCCCCTTTTACTGTGATGCCACAAAGCCATGCCACAGTCCCCCGATAACTGTTCAATGCCGCAGTGCCCACCATAGCTGTAAAGGAGCCATGGTAGAGAGACGGCATAATATAGGCATAATGGCCAACTCCCCTGAAAACATCTGGAAGGTTCCAGTAAAAAGGGGAAACCAGAAGAGATGTCAAATCAAATCTCGTATTGCAGAAGCCCCCCAGAAAGCAGCGCTCCCTAAATGTTTTCTGTGCGTGACGCCAAGATGCCTCACCGCCGGCCTTTGGTGAAGCATCGCCCTTCCTAGTGTCACAGAGGGGAAATTTCTGAAATATGTCAGGTGCAAATTTGGTGTGTCCTCGTTGCAGTTTTCTATGGTGAATGTATTTCTCCTCCAGCACCATGTAAGGGACGATCTGCAGGGGACGACCTGCAGGGGGGACAATCTGCAGGGGACGATCTGCGTGGGGATGATCTGCAGGGGGACGATCTGCAGGGGGACGATTTGTAGGGGACGATCTGCAGGGGACGATCTGCAGGGGGACGATCTGTAGGGGACGATCTGTAGGGGACAATCTGCAGGGGACGATCTGCAGGGGACGATCTGCGTGGGGACGATCTGTAGGGGACGATCTGTAGGGGACAATCTGCAGGGGACGATCTGCAGGGGACGATCTGTAGGGGACGATCTGCAGGAGGATGATCTGTAGGGGACGATCTGCGATCTGTGTGGGGACGATCTGTAGGGGGCGATCTGTAGGGGACGATCTGCGTGGAGACGATCTGCAGGAGGATGATCTGTAGGGGACGATCTGCAGGGGACAATCTGCAGGGGACGATCTCCGTGGGGACGATCTGTAGGGGACAATCTGCATGGTGACGATCTGTAGGGATCGATCTGCAGGGGAGGATCTGTATGGGCGATCTGCAGGGGACGATCTGTAGGGGACGATCTGTATGGACGATCTGCAGGTGACGATCTGCAGGGGATGATCTGTAGGGGATGATCTGTAAGGGACGATCTGCAAGGGGACGATCGGCAGGGGATGATCTGCAGGGGACAATCTGAGTGGGGATGATCTGCAGGGGACGATCTGTAAGGGAAGATCTGCAGGGGGACGATCTGCAGGGGAACGATCGGCAGGGGGACAATCTGCAGGGGGACGATCTGCAGGGGGACGATCTGCAGGGGGACGATCGGCAGGGGGACGATCTGCAGGGGACGATCTGCAGGGGACGATCTGTATGGGGACAACCTGAAGGGGAGGATCTGCAGGAGACAATCTGCAGAGGATGATCTGCAGGAGACGATCTGCAGGGGATGCAAAGGTGAAAATCACCACTGGGCCCTGGTGTCTGAATGAGCCCAAAGACTGCAGTGTTACAAAAAGCACATTGAGGGACTAAACAGATTTTGCACCAGGGCCACAATAAATGTAAAAATGGAAGCAGTATGGATCTGAGGGTCCCACATATTGTCCCTCACGTGGTCAGGTTTTGGAGGTGATATCTGAGGTGCAATGGTACAAGGTTGCACCATGTAGACCCCTTCATGTAGTCCTCTATGTTGGCTAATGTGGTTGCACTTTATCTCTGTTAGGGGGTCTCCTCCTCCAAATCAGCCCCTGACCTCCAAAAGTGAGAGGTTTTCAGTAAAATTTTATGCGATGCTCCGGGTGATGGGCCGGGCGGGAATTTGTTTTGCTGCTACCAATACGAGTCCTCCCGACAGCGTTGGCACCGGGCTCGGCTGCCTGCCCCAACACATCGAACAAGATCTCCAAATGTTCGTGTTGTAAGACAAATTAAATGGTTCCCGGCAATAACATCACATATTATAGAGGAAAGTCATCCAGAGAATGAATATGCAATGAGGAACAATGTCAGGCGACGGACGCATCAACAATTCTAAAAAGCCAGAAGAGATCCACAACCAGACAACAGTGGTGGAAAACAGAGAGAATACAACTAGGGGGGAGAGGACATAACCAGCAGCACTAAACAAGCTGAAGTTTCCGTGCGATTATCTAGATATTTCTCTATATGAGTCAGTGCGGAGTGATATTATCAGCAGAGGACATTGTGTCACCAGAGACATAAAAACTGCTTGTAAAGAGAAGACAGAGGAGAGACGTTCACTGCGAGGGGTTTACGATGTACAGAAAATAAACTTGGCATTTTCTATGGCATTTATGAGAAAACCCGAAACGCTGACTGATTGAAATTGTGTCTGTTATAGACGGACGGGAGGACGATTAGCAACAGGGACATAAACACCACGTAAAAGTAATATATACAGTCATGGCCGAAAGTGTTGACACCCCTGAAATTGCTCCAGAAAATGAAGTATTTCTCCCAGAAAATTATTGCAATTCCCCACGTTTTGTTCTACACGTGTTTATTTCCTTTGTGTGTATTGTAACCAACACAAAGAAAAAAAGGCAAATTGGACATAATTTCACACAAAACCCCAAAAATGGACCGGAAAAAATTGTTGCCACCTATCCAAAATTGTGGGTAGACAACTTTGTTTCAAGCATGTGATGCTCGTTCACACTCACCTGTGGCAAGTAACAGGTGTGGGCAATATGAAAATCACACCGGAAACCAGATAAAAAGGGGAGAATTTGACTCAATCTTTGCATTGTGTGTCTGTGTGTGTCACACTAAGCACGGAGAACAGAAAGAGGAGAAGAGAACTGTCTGAGGACTTGAGAACCAAAATTGTTGAAAAATATGAACAATCTCAAGGTTACAAGTCCATCTCCAGAGATCTTGATGTTCCTTTGTCCACGGTGCGCAACATAATCAAGAAGTTTACAACCCATGTCACTGAAGCTAATCTCCCTGCACATGGACGGCAGAGAAAAATTGCTGAAAGGTTGCAACGTGGGATAGTCCGGATGGTGGATAAACAGCTCCAATCAAGTCCTAAAGAAATTCCAGCTGTGGTGCAGAGTCAGAGAGCTTCAGTGTCAGTGCAAACTATCCATCCACATGTGAATGAAATGAAACGCTATGGTAGGAGACCCAGGAGGATCCCACTGCTGACACAGACATAAAAAGCTAGACTGCAGTTTGCCAAAATGTACGTGAGTAAGCCAAAATCCTTCTGGGAAAGCGTCTTGCTGATGGATGAGACCAAGATAGGGCTTTTTGGTAAAGCACATCATTCTACTGTTTACCGAAAACAGGATGAGGCCTACAAGGAAAAGAACACAGTACCTACAGTCAAATATGGTGGAGGGTCACAGATGTTTTGGGGTTGTTTTGCTGCCTCTGTCACTGGGTGCATTGACTGTGTGCAAGGCATCATGAAATCTGAAGATTACCAAAGGATTTTGGGTGGCAATGTAGTGCTCAGCGTCAGGTGGGTTTGCGTCCTAGGTCATGGGTCTTCCAGCTGGACAATGACCCCAAACATACTTCAAGAAGCCCCCAGAAATGGATGGAAACACAGCGCTCTAGCATTCTGAAGTGTCAGCAATGAGTCTGGATCTAAATCCCATTGATCACCTGGGGAGAGATCTTAATATTGCTGTTGGGAGAAGACGCCTTCACATATGAGACCTGGAGCAGTTTGTAAGAAGAGTCCAAGATTCCAGCTGAGAGGTGTAAGAAGCTGATGGTTATAGGAAGCGATTGATTGCAGTTATTTATTCCAAAGGCTGCAACCAAATATTAAGGAGGGTGCCAACAATTTTGTCTGGGCCATTTTTGGGGTTTTGTGTGAAATTATGTCCAATTTGACTTTTTTGTCTCTTTTTTTGTCTTGTTCCCATACACACAAAGGAAATAAACCTGTGTATAACAAAATGTGTGTAATTGTGATAATGTTCTGGGAGAAATACTTCATTTTCTGGAACAATTTCAAGGGTGCCAATACTTTCTTCCATAACTTTAAACCCAGATGTAACTTGTATACTGTCCTCTAATTACTACAAATAATATTACCAGATGAAATGCTAAATCTGAGATAAATTCTGTATTATACCCCAGAGCTTCACTCACTATTCTGCTGGTGCAGTCACTGTACATACATTACATTACTGATCCTGAGTTACATCCTGTATTATACTCCAGAGCTACACTCACTATTCTGCTGGTGCAGTCACTATGTACATACATTACATTACTGATCCTGAGTTACATCCTGTATTATACTCCAGAGCTGCTCTCACTATTCTGCTGGTGCAGTCACTATGTACATATATTACATTACTGATCCTGAGTTACATCCTGTATTATACTCCAGAGCTGCACTCACTATTCTGCTGGTGCAGTCACTATGTACATACATTACATTACTGATCCTGAGTTACATCCTGTATTATACTCCAGAGCTGCACTCACTATTCTGCTGGTGCAGTCACTGTGTACATATATTACATTACTGATCCTGAGTTACATCCTGTATTATACTCCAGAGCTGCACTCACTATTCTGCTGGTGCAGTCACTATGTACATACATTACATTACTGATCCTGAGTTACATCCTGTATTATACTCCAGAGCTGCACTCACTATTCTGCTGGTGCAGTCACTGTGTACATACATTACATTACTGATCCTGAGTTACATCCTGTATTATACTCCAGAGCTGCACTCACTATTCTGCTGGTGCAGTCACTATGTACATACATTACATTACTGATCCTGAGTTACATCCTGTATTATACTCCAGAGCTGCTCTCACTATTCTGCTGGTGCAGTCACTGTGTACATACATTACATTACTGATCCTGAGTTACATCCTGTATTATACTCCAGAGCTGCACTCACTATTCTGCTGGTGCAGTCACTGTGTACATACATTACATTACTGATCCTGAGTTACATCCTGTATTATACTCCAGAGCTGCACTCACTATTCTGCTGGTGCAGTCACTGTGTACATACATTACATTACTGATCCTGAGTTACCTCCTGTATTATACTCCAGAGCTGCACTCACTATTCTGCTGGTGCAGTCACTGTGTACATACATTACATTACTGATCCTGAGTTACATCCTGTATTATACCCCAGAGCTGCACTCACTATTCTGCTGGTGCAGTCTCTGTGTACATACATTACATTACTGATCCTGAGTTACCTCCTGTATTATACTCCAGAGCTGCACTCACTATTCTGCTGGTGCAGTCACCGTGTACATACATTACATTACTGATCCTGAGTTACATCCTGTATTATACTCCAGAGCTGCACTCACTATTCTGCTGGTGCAGTCACTGTGTACATACATTACATTACTGATCCTGAGTTACATCTTATATTATACTCCAGAGCTGCACTCACTATTCTGCTGGTGCAGTCACCGTGTACATACATTACATTACTGATCCTGAGTTACATCCTGTATTATACTCCAGAGCTGCACTCACTATTCTGCTGGTGCAGTCACTGTGTGCATACATTACATTACTGATCCTGAGTTACATCTTATATTATACTCCAGAGCTGCACTCACTATTCTGCTGGTGCAGTCACTGTGTACATACATTACATTACTGATCCTGAGTTACATCCTGTATTATACTCCAGAGCTGCACTCACTATTCTGCTGGTGCAGTCACTGTGTACATACATTACATTACTGATCCTGAGTTACCTCCTGTATTATACTCCAGAGCTGCACTCACTATTCTGCTGGTGCAGTCACTGTGTACATACATTACATTACTGATCCTGAGTTACATCTTATATTATACTCCAGAGCTGCACTCACTATTCTGCTGGTGCAGTCACTGTGTACATACATTACATTACTGATCCTGAGTTACATCCTGTATTATACTCCAGAGCTGCACTCACTATTCTGCTGGTGCAGTCATCATGTACATAAATTACATTACTGATCCTGGACATGGGGAGGCTATGAGGGTCTCATGCTGGACATGGGGAGGCTATGAGGGTCTCATGCTGGACATGGGGAGGCTATGAGGGTCTCATGCTGGACATGGGGAGGCTATGAGGGTCTCATGCTGGACATGGGGAGGCTATGAGGGTCTCATGCTGGACATGGGAGGCTATGAGGGGCTCATGCTGGACATGGGGAGGCTATGGGGCTCTCATGCTGGACATGGGGAGGCTGTAGGGCTCTCATGCTGGATATGGGGAGGCTGTGGGGCTCAAGTTTGACATGGGGAGGCTGTGTGGGGCTCATGATGTATATAGGGAGGCTGTGTGGGGCTCATGCAGTGTACAGGGAGGCTGTGTGGGGCTCATGCAGTGTACAGGAAGGCTGTGTGGGGCTCATGATGTATAAAGGGAGGCTGTGTGGGGCTCATGCAGTGTACAGGGAGGCTGTGTGGGGCTCATGTAGTGTACAGGGAGGCTGTGTGGGGCTCATGTAGTGTACAGGGAGGCTGTGTGGGGCTCATGTAGTGTACAGGGAGGCTGTGTGGGGCTCATGCAGTGTACAGGGAGGCTGTGTGGGGCTCATGATGTATATAGGGAGGCTGTGTGGGGCTCATGCAGTGTACAGGGAGGCTGTGTGGGGCTCATGTAGTGTACAGGGAGGCTGTGTGGGGCTCATGCAGTGTACAGGGAGGCTGTGTGGGGCTCATGCAGTGTACAGGGAGGCTGTGTGGGGCTCATGAAGTGTACAGGGAGGCTGTGTGGGGCTCATGATGTATATAGGGAGGCTGTGTGGGGCTCATGCAGTGTGCAGGGAGGTTGTGTGGGGCTCATGATGTATATAGGGAGGCTGTGTGGGGCTCATGCAGTGTACAGGGAGGCTGTGTGGGGCTCATGCAGTGTACAGGGAGGCTTTGTGGGGCTCATGCAGTGTACAGGGAGGCTGTGTGGGGCTCATGCAGTGTACAGGGAGGCTGTGTGGGGCTCATGTAGTGTACAGGGAGGCTGTGTGGGGCTCATGTAGTGTACAGGGAGGCTGTGTGGGGCTCATGTAGTGTACAAGGAGGCTGTGTGGGGCTCATGCAGTGTACAGGGAGGCTGTGTGGGGCTCATGTAGTGTACAGGGAGGCTGTGTGGGGCTCATGCTGTATATAGGGAGGCTGTGTGGGGCTCATGCAGTGTACAGGGAGGCTGTGTGGGGCTCATGCAGTGTACAGGGAGGCTGTGTGGGGCACATGTAGTGTACAGGGAGGCTGTGTGGGGCTCATGCAGTGTACAGGGAGGCTGTGTGGGGCTCATGCAGTGTACAGGGGGGCTGTGTGGGGCTCATGATGTATATAGGGAGGCTGTGTGGGGCTCATGCAGTGTGCAGGGAGGCTGTGTGGGGCTCATGATGTATATAGGGAGGCTGTGTGGGGCTCATGCAGTGTACAGGGAGGCTGTGTGGGGCTCATGCAGTGTACAGGGAGGCTGTGTGGGGCTCATGCAGTGTACAGGGAGGCTGTGTGGGGCTCATGCAGTGTACAGGGAGGCTGTGTGGGGCTCATGTAGTGTACAGGGAGGCTGTGTGGGGCTCATGCAGTGTACAGGGGGGCTGTGTGGGGCTCATGCAGTGTACAGGGGGGCTGTGTGGGGCTCATGCAGTGTACAGGGAGGCTGTGTGGGGCTCATGCAGTGTACAGGGGGGCTGTGTGGGGCTCATGTAGTGTACAGGGAGGCTGTGTGGGGCTCATGCAGTGTACAGGGGGGCTGTGTGGGGCTCATGCAGTGTACAGGGGGGCTGTGTGGGGCTCATGCAGTGTACAGGGAGGCTGTGTGGGGCTCATGCAGTGTACAGGGGGGCTGTGTGGGGCTCATGCAGTGTACAGGGAGGCTGTGTGGGGCTCATGCAGTGTACAGGGGGGCTGTGTGGGGCTCATGCAGTGTACAGGGAGGCTGTGTGGGGCTCATGCAGTGTACAGGGAGGCTGTGTGGGGCTCATGCAGTGTACAGGGGGGCTGTGTGGGGCTCATGCAGTGTACAGGGAAGCTGTGTGGGGCTCATGCAGTGTACAGGGAGGCTGTGTGGGGCTCATGCAGTGTACAGGGGGGCTGTGTGGGGCTCATGCAGTGTACAGGGAGGCTGTGTGGGGCTCATGCAGTGTACAGGGGGGCTGTGTGGGGCTCATGCAGTGTACAGGGGGGCTGTGTGGGGCTCATGCAGTGTACAGGGGGGCTGTGTGGGGCTCATGCAGTGTACAGGGAGGCTGTGTGGGGCTCATGCAGTGTACAGGGGGGCTGTGTGGGGCTCATGCAGTGTACAGGGAGGCTGTGTGGGGCTCATGCAGTGTACAGGGGGGCTGTGTGGGGCTCATGCAGTGTACAGGGAGGCTGTGTGGGGCTCATGCAGTGTACAGGGAGGCTGTGTGGGGCTCATGCAGTGTACAGGGGGCTGTGTGGGAGCTCCTATGGTAAATAAGGTGCTGTGGGGGGGGGGGCTCCTATGATATATAGAAGGGGCTATATTTGGGTTCAAACGGTATATAGGGGGATGTCAGCATACTTAATTCTGCTCAATATTAACTCTTTTATGATGTGTGCCATAATAGTACGATACACGTCGGATCCCCCTGTTTGATGCGGGCTCTGGCGCTGAGCCTGCACCTTTCCAGGCACATGACAGCTGATCTATACAGCTGACATGTGCCCGCAACAGCCGCGGGTAGAATCGCGATCCACTGGCGGCTGTTAACTAGTTAAATGCTGCTGTCAATCTTTGACAGCGGCATTTAACTCGCACTTCCAGGAAGCACGTCATTAGCTCCGCCCATTGGCGACCTCGTCACATGACTGCGGGTCGCCCATGAGTTGGCATGACAAACTGAGGTCTGCAGGAGACCCCTGTGGTTGTCATTGCCGGGATGCTATGAGTGGTGCTCAGCGGTTGGCGCAATAAAAAAAAAAAAAAACACATACACATATTTGGTATCGCCGCGTTCAGAATCGCCCGATCTATGAATATAAAAGAAGAATTAATCCGATTGTTAAACGGCGTAACGAGAAAAAAATTCAAAAACACCAGAATTACGTTTTTTTGGTCACCGCAACATTGCAATAAAATGCAATAACGGGCGATCAAAACATTGGATCCAACCCAAAATGGTATCAATAAAAACTTCAGCTAGGCGCGCAAAAAATAAGCCATCACCCAGCCCCCGATCCCAAAAAATGGGTCTCCGAAAATGACGCCATTTTTTTTTTTTTTTTTTACGCAAACTTAAAAAAGAACCTATACATGTTTAGTATCTATGAACTCGTAATGACCTGGAGAATCCTAATGACCTGGAGAATCCTGGCTCTGGGAAGAAGGGGAGCAAAAAAAAAAGAAAACGCAAAAACGGAAAATACTCCGGTCGTTAAGGGGCTGAGTGATACAATTAATATTCATATAAGTTTTAAGAATATAATTATTATAATTCATATATTGATATTAAAATTGAGCAGAAATAATTTCAGCCTATTGGTTCGGCCTCCACAACATTCACTTGTGGCCCCTCTGGAAAATGAATTGCCCACCCTGCTGTACGCTGATACATTGTAGCAGGAGAGCTTTATGCTGCACAGATCATTGTGTAGACTGGATATTGTTACAGTCACTTCTGATAGCAGAATAAGTTCTGCACCGATTACGGAGTATAACAGTGACATTTCTTCTTGCTTTGCTCCCTCCCTTTAGGAGGATACAGCAGTATAGGAGGGTAGTAATGATCTTCATTGCATCTGTATGGAGGAGCGGGGGAATGTGGCGCACTGACTTTTACTGCCTCGTGCTGGAAGCACTTTGGATAGATCTTAACACCTCGTACGTGGTACTTGACGACTGTGAATGCACAATGCAGCCGGGGGCCAAAGCAAACAATGTTCAAGTTTCCAAAGTTTCGGAGCTGCCTGTGGCCACAAGAGCTTACTGCCGAACCACTAATTTTACTGACATTATTTGCAATGGAACCTGATGAAAATCCTATAAAATGTCGCTGACAGATGTTTCTGAAAATCGTCCAGGACGGAGATCAAGAAAAATGGACTCGTGACTTATTCACTTTCCATGGGCAAATCAGATCATCAGACCGGGGGTTAACCCCGTGTTCACCAACGAGGCAGAATAAGAAAAACGACAAATTGCTTCTCCCCGGAAGACTCCTTTACATGAAGGGATCACACGGAAATGATAATAATAATGTTTTTATTTATATAGCGCCAACATATTCCGCAGCGCTTTACAATTCAGACAATTTACAGACATTATGGGCACTGTCCCCATTGGGGCTCACAATCTACATTCCCTATCAGTCTTTGGAGTGTGGGAGGAAACCCATGTAAACACGGGGAGAACATGCAAACTCCTTGCAGATGTTGTCCTTGGTGGGATTTGAACCCAGGACCCCAGCGCTGCAAGGCTGCAGTGCTAACCACTGAGCCACCATGGAATGCTAACCACTGAGCCACCATGCAATGCTAACCACTGAGCCACCATGGAATGCTAACCACTGAGCCACCATGCAATGCTAACCACTGAGCCACCGTGCAATGCTAACCACTGAGCCACCGTGGAATGCTAACCACTGAGTCACCGTGCTGCCCGAAATGACTGATAAGAGATGATGTTGTTCAATTGCTAAAAAGTTGTGAAAAATTCTATTACATATGTTTGGTTTAATTTCTAAACCGGTAAAGATTTCTGCTTACTTTTAATTAATATTTTGAATAAACCCATTCTCACAGCTGAGGTTTCGTTACAATTACACTTGGTCTAGGCAATACTTTCTGAGCTAATCAGGAAGAGCACAAATCTCTCTTCTGTCCTGAGAGTTTGATAGAAAGTTTCAGAGCAGGAGAAATCAATCGGATTAGACTGTCAGACTGCCAATGTTAGGGTATGTGCAGGATCATCCTTAGAGGGACTGTCCTTTCAGGAGCTCAGAAATCATATGTAAGGCAGAACCTACAGATGATCGATCGCCTGCTATGGATTTTTCTCAGATCAGGCGGCTTCCTAGCTCAGCTGAGGGCAGGGGTGTAATCCATGACTATAGCTTAGTTATAGTGACAACAGGGAGTCTAAGGTAGTCTGAGACACGCCTCCTGTCTCCTCATTGGTTCAGGCTGCTCATGCTGCCCCACCTCCTGCACCTCTGCCTCATCGGATTGGCTAGACTCTGTGCACATCTTCATCACAGGATCAGAACCACAAGAAAGAAAGCAGTGCCGAGTGCAGCTCTTAGGCTATGTTCACACTATCGAATTTTCGGTCCTAATAATGCCAGTGTAAAAAAAATTTCTTTATACCCTCAGCCCATCAATCGGGGGGGACGCGCGTCACTGGGTCACGCCTGGCTGCAGCCGGAACTTGATGTGAAATCAGCGGACGTCAGCCGGGTCACATGATGCCTAGCCAGCGGTAAGCAATAGTGCCTCTCACAGGCAACAAAAATAATGGAAGGTAATTACAAAAAATCTTCTTTCCACTGTTTAAATAGATGGAGGCATTATGTAGTGTAGTGGACGACCTCTCTAAGTAGGAATATACTGGGGAAAATAAGAATTTGATACACGGCCGATTTTGCAAGTTTTCCCACCTACAAAGAATGGAGAGATCTGTAATTTTTATCGTAGATACACTTCAACTGTGAGACAAAATGTAAAAATAAAAAGCAAAAAATCCCATTGTATGATTTTTACATAATTAAATTGCATTTTATTGCATGAAATAAGTATCTGATCACCTACCAACCTGCAAGAATTCTGGCTCTCACAGACCTGTTAGTTTTTCTTTAAGAAGCCCTCCTACTCTGCACTCATTACCTGTATTAATTGCACCTGTTTGAACTCGTTACCTGTATAAAAGACACCTGTTCACTCACTCAATCACACTCCAACCTCTCCACCATGGCCAGGACCAAAAAGCTGTCTAAGGACACCAGGGACAAAATTGTAGACCTGCACAAGGCTGGGATGAGCTACAGGACAACAGGCAAGCAGCTTGGTGAGAAGGCAACAACAGTTGGCACAATTATAAAAAAAAATGGAAGAAACACAAGATGACTGTCAATCTTCCTCGGTCTGGGGCTCCTTGCAAGATCTCGCCTCGTGCGGTAAGGAACGGATGATTCTGAGAAAGGTCAGGAATCAGCCCAGAACTACATGGAAGGACCTGATCACTGACCTGAAGAGAGCTGGGACCACAGTCTCAAACATTACCATTAGTAACACACTACGCCGTCATGGATTAAAATCCTGCAGGGCACGCAAGGTCCCCCTGCTCACGCCAGCACATGTCCAGGCCCGTTTGAAGTTCACCAATGACCATCTGGATGATCCCGAGGAGACATGGGAGAAGGTCATGTGGTTAGATGGCACCAAAATAGAACTTTTTGTTATTAACTCCACTCGCTGTGTTGGGAGGAAGATGAAGTATGAGTACAACCCCAAGAACACCGTTCCAACCGTAAAGCATGGTGGGGGAAATATCATACTTTGGGGGGACTTTTCTGCAAAGGGGACAGAATGACTGCACCGTATTGAAGGGACTATGGATGGGGTCATGTATCGCAAGATAATGGGCAACAATTTCCTTCCCTCAGTAGGAGCATTGAAGATGGGTCGTGGATCGTTCTTCCAGCATGACAATGACCCGAAACACACAGCCAGGGCAACTAAGGAGTGGCTCCGTAAGAAGCATATCGAGGTCCTGGAGTGGCCTAGCCAGTCTCCAGACCTGAACCCAATAGAAAATCTTTGGAAGGAGCTGAAACTTAATGTTGCCCAGCGACAGCCCCGAAACCTGAAAGATCTGGAGAAGATCTGTATGGAGGAGGGGGCCAAAATCCCTGCTGCAGTGTGTGCAAACCTGGTCAAGAACTACAGGAAACGTCTGACCTCTGTAATTATAACAAAGGTTTCTGCACCAAATATTAAGTTCTGTTTTTCTATTGTATCAAATACTTATTTCATGGAATAAAATGCAAATTATGTAAAAATCCTACAATGTGTATCTCTGGATTTTATTCTTAGATTCTGTCTCTCACAGATGAAGCGACCTACGATAAAAATTACAGACCTCTCCATTCTTTGTAGACGGGAAAACTTGCAAAATCGGCCGTGTATCAAATACTTATTTTCCCCACTGTATGTATGACTGCAGTAAACCCCGATATTCCTCCTCTCGGCCACGTCACACCCACATGGGTCCGGGAAGCTGATATATGAAGCCATTTTATCCCTGAGCCCTCATAGCCTCTCGCTGCCCTTGTTCTGCCCGTGCCATGGAGAGATCGGTGGGCACCGGGGGGATTTAGCTTCGTGCTGTCCGCTGCCTCTATAGAAGCTTTGCCAAAGCTTAGTGGTAAGATTCTGCAAACACCTCTAAATGCCTAAATCAGCGTAAATCACTTTGTGGTTTATAAGCCAAGAAATGACTATTAATCACATAAATGATGGCCCAAAATATTTCCCCCAAAAATGTAAGGCATAGAGAAAAGTTTTTTTTTTACCCCACTGTACACGACCGTCGTATCGTCTCCTCCGCACGGCTGTGGTTTCTGTCTTCTCCATGAAAGGTGCTGTACAAATGTTTTTATTTATCTGTCAGGCCTGGTTTTACTTACGAGTCTGAAAATTAATATTTTCCTGGTATTCGGGCAGGGGAGAGGGATGTTTGCCTTGTTAGTCATGCTATAAGAAGAAAAATCGCCTGTTTAGACACTTTTTACTTGTATGTCATCTTCTCTGCAGCCAAAGTATGCAGAGGAGATACCATCCAAGTCCAAAGACATCTTAATGAGTCGGTCTACAAAAGCCAGGAGCGCGGGCCCCAAGAACAGATCAGAAATTACTCGCAGAAATTCACATAAAGTACATGTGGTCCAAGCGTTGGATGAAACAAATGAAAGCTTCATCGTTCTTCTGTGCCGTTACAAATCAAGGTTTTCTCCAAGCCATCATGTCCACAGCCAGATCTACAACCAGGATAAGTAAGGCCGGTGGCTGATATTAAGGAATGGCCCTTATTAGTAGAGAAAGTAACGCCGATAGTGACCCCTGCACAGGAACATTTAATAGAAAAGACCAACTATCTGCGGGACCAGAAACCCTTCATTGGCCTGTTACAAAGCTGATCACAAGAGTAAGCCATCATGTCCACAGCCAGATCTACAACCAGGATAAGTAAGGCCGGTGGCTGATATTAAGGAATGGCCCTTATTAGTAGAGAAAGTAACGCCGATAGTGACCCCTGCACAGGAACATTTAATAGAAAAGACCAACTATCTGCGGGACCAGAAACCCTTCATTGGCCGGTTACAAAGCTGATCACAAGAGTATCAATATTGCACCAAACCAACACTATCTGGTGTAAAAGTGGTGAACCTGAGATTTCAAAATGAGACATCATATAAAAACATGAAGAATAACACAGGCTGACATACCACTGGTGCAACCGCACAGGGGCCCGAGAGGTAAGGGACCCTCTTCTACCTCCAAAGCAGGTGAGCGATTGGACTGCAAAGGGCCCGTATATTGTTCTTGCACATGGGGCCTCTTCTGTCTGTGTCCGCTCCTGAAATAACACTATTTCTGGCTATTATATGACTTGTATCCTGCATTTTCACCAGTTTTCCCCTCCGCAGGTGCTCTCTCTAATTCTCAGTTTTCTCTGAGCTAGTGGGTAGAGAACGGCTACTACCCCAGTTCATATGAGGTCTGGGCAAATGGAGAGTCGAGTCATTAAAGTTGGGGACCGTCCAGTGCACAGGTCACCTTGACGTGGTGGATGGCTTTTACGCATTTTCATAAAAAATGTTAAGTAAGTGCCTTCTATTTTTTAGGTGTATAACATTAGTGGAATTCATGTGTTCGTTAATCACAGTGTGTTAATGTATATTGTATGCATATGTTTGCTGTTATGATGTCCCCCATTCACTGAAAACACAGACATGAGGGATTCCTGCTCTTCTCTTTCTATGTAGCTCGTGTTTAGAAGAAGCAGCATCCTGTAGGACTTTATATAGCGATACTGAGCTGTGTAGCTGTTATTCTAGCACTGGAGTGAGAAAAAACAGTTACTAAGAAACAGAAACATGGAGGATATTACACAGCAGAACAGAGCAGTGTGGCTGTGATTCTAGCTCTGGGGTCTGATAAAACATTTACTAGAAAGCAGAAACATGGAGGACATTGTACTGCAGAGTAGTGTAGCTGTGAATCCAGAACTGGAGTTAGATAAAACAGTTAATAGAAAGAAGAAACATGGAGGACATTGTACAGAAGAGTAGTGTAGCTGTGAATCCAGAACTGGGGTGAGAAAAAAAAGTTAGTAGAAAGCAGAAACATGGAGAACATTGTACAGCAGAACAGAGCAGTGTAGCTGTGAATCCAGCACTGGGGTGAGAGAAAACAGTTAATAGACAGCATAAACATGTAGAAAATTGTACAGCAGAAAAGAGCAGAGTAGCTGTGAATCCAGAACTGGGGTGAGATAAAACAGTTAGTAGAAGGAAGAAACATGGAGGATATTGTACAGCAGAATAGTGTAGCTGTGAATCCAGCACTGGGGTGAGGAAAAAAACAGTTAAGAGAAAGAAGAAACATGGAGGACATTGTACAGCAGAACAGAGCAGTGCAGCTGTGAATCCAGAGCTAAGGTGAGATAAAACAGAAGAAGAAACATGGAGGACATTTTACAGCAGAACAGAGCAGTGTAGCTGTAAGTCCAGGAGAGGGGTGAGATAAAACAGTAAAATAAAGAAACATGGAGGTTGTTGTACAGCAGAGTAGTGTAGCTGTGAATCCAGCACTGGGATGAGAAAAAAACAGTTAGTAAAAAGCATAAACATGGAGAAAATTGAACAGCAGAAAAGAGCAGTGTACCTGTGAATCCAGAACTGGGGTGATAAAAACAGTTAGTAAAAAGCATAAACATGAAGGACATTGTACAGCAGAACAGAGCAGTGCAGCTGTGAATCCAGAGCTGAGGTGAGATAAAACAGTTAGTAGAAAGAATAAACATGGAGGACATTGTACAGAAGAGTAGTGTAGCTGTGAATCCAGCACTGGGGTGATAAAAACAGTTAGCAGAGAGCAGAAACATGGAGGACATTGTACAGCAGAACAGAGCAGTGTAGCTGTGAGTCCAGGAGAGGGGTGAGATAAAACAGTTAGTAAAATAAAGAAACATGGAGGACATTGTACAGCAAAACAGAGCAGTGTAGCTGTGAATCCAAAACTGGGGTGAGATAGAACAGTTAGTAGAATAAAAAAACATGGAGGATATTGTACAGCAGATTAGTGCACCTGTGAATACAGCATTGGGGTGAGAAAAGACAGTTAGTAGAAAGCATAAACATCGAGAAAATTGTACAGCAAAAAAGAGCAGTGTAGCTGTGAATCCAGCACTAGGATGGGATACAAAACTTAGTAGAGTGTCAGCATAGGTCTGTGCTACTCTCTCACTCTGCTACACCTTCCTGCTACCCCTCCCTGTAGACTTTGATGGGCAGCAGTGAACCATAAGTTCAAGAATAAGGGCTGGGGAGGATATTTTATTGGTATACTATGAAGTTTCTTATATTTACTTGTAGTGTTGATTTTGCAAGGTATTTGTCAATTCGTCTTGTTGGAATTACAAGCAGGGAAGAGATGGGTTGGGTTGAGCTTCTCGCGCAGTATTGTGCTCCAGCCTGATACAAATTAAATATGTCTCCAGAACCCCTAAGTCCAGCTCACACAAGTCATTGTTCATGATTCCATAAGGACACAAGCCTTTTATTAACACATTGTATCTTCACACTAGAGGTCCAAAAGGAGAGAGAGGATGACTGCTTGGTCTGTGTATGACTAGTGACTCGAAATGCGCCAGGGACGACGTGCAGCGAGCCCTGATGTCTCCACCATGGAGCATTTCTAAAGGAGTTCAAGTCCAAGAAAAGTTTAGTTTATTCAAGCTCATCACCTTCAGAGTCAGAAAATGCTCAGTTTATGGGGTGGGAGTAAATCTGCGGCTAACAGCCATAAATCGCAGAGATAAAAGACTCCTAGAAAATCTACAGAAAAATTAAGATAGTTTTTGAGGAAAAACAGGCGCATTCTACATTCCTGAAGCTTCTAATTTATGGAGTTTTTGGTTGGAGGAAATGGTCTTTCCAGGCACTGAAAGTTTGCAGAGATCTCACCACAAAGACAGAGCTTCAGATGGTTTGTTTAAAGCCTCCGGGAGAAGGATCATGAACAGTTTTATCTTTATAATACTCTAATAATTGACTTCTGAACGTAGACACTAAAGTTTCTCCATCACCTCTCACTCCATGCTCCAGTTATCACTGACTGATTCCTCACATTCCAGAGAAACCATAGAACTTTCTATATTCTCCAGATGAAACAAGATCCTCATCACTACGTCCAGGACTCAGTGTATGTAAAGATATTACAAGATATACAGGGGTATACAGGAATACAGGAGGGAGTCATTGAGTAATCCACATTATATGATCTAATAAGACGAATATTGTCACTGAACTGACAACTGATCTTAACACAATTCTGGTCACGGAAATGGTTGTTGTCACTTTTGAGACTGCAAACTCATATACGAAATTATGATTACTATGATACCGCCCTCTATGTACAAGAATATAACTACTATAATACTGCCCCCTATGTTCAAGAATATAACTACTATAATACTGCCCCCTATGTACAAGAATATAACTACTATAATACTGCCCCCTATGTACAAGAATATAACTACTATAATACTGCCCCCTATGTACAAGAATATAACTACTATAATACTGCCCCTATGTACAAGAATATAACTACTATAATACTGCTCCTATGTACAAGAATATAACTACTATAATACTGCCCCCTATGTACAAGAATATAACTACTATAATACTGCCCCCTATGTACAAGAATATAACTACTATAATACTGCCCCCATGTACAAGAATATAACTACTATAATACTGCCCCTATGTACAAGAATATAACTACTATAATACTGCTCCTATGTACAAGAATATAACTACTATAATACTGCCCCCTATGTACAAGAATATAACTACTATAATACTGCCCCCATGTACAAGAATATAACTACTATAATACTGCCCCTATGTACAAGAATATAACTACTATAATACTGCTCCTATGTACAAGAATATAACTACTATAATACTGCCCCCTATGTACAAGAATATAACTACTATAATACTGCCCCCTATGTACAAGAATATAACTACTATAATACTGCCCCTATGTACAAGAATATAACTACTATAATACTGTCTCTATGTACAAGAATATAACTACTATAATACTGCCCCTATGTACAAGAATATAACTACTATAATACTGCCCCTATGTACAAGAATATAACTACTATAATACTGTCTCTATGTACAAGAATATAACTACTATAATACTGCTCCTATGTACAAGAATATAACTACTATAATACTGCTCCTATGTACAAGAATATATCTACTATAATACTGCTCCTATGTACAAGAATATAACTACAATAATACTGCCCCTATGTACAAGAATATAAGTACTATAATACTGCCCCCTATGTACAAGAATATAATTACAATAATACTGTCCCCTATGTACAAGAATATAAGTACTATAATACTGCCCCTATGTACAAGAATATAACTACTATAATACTGCCCCTATGTACAAGAATATAACTACTATAATACTGCCCCTATGTACAAGAATATAACTACTATAATACTGCTCCCTATGTACAAGAATATAACTACAATAATACTGTCCCCTATGTACAAGAATATAAGTACTATAATACTGCCCCCTATGTACAAGAATATAACTACAATAATACTGCCCCTATGTACAAGAATATAACTACTATAATACTGCTCCCTATGTACAAGAATATAACTACAATAATACTGTCCCCTATGTACAAGAATATAAGTACTATAATACTGCCCCCTATGTACAAGAATATAACTACTATAATACTGCTCCTATGTACAAGAATATAACTACTATAATACTGCCCCCTATGTACAAGAATATAACTACTATAACACTGCACCCTATGTACATGAATATAACTACTATAATACTGCTCCCTATATACAAGAATATAACCACTATAATACTGCCCCCTATGTACAAGCATATAACTACTATAATACTGCCCCCTATGTACAAGAATATAACTACTATAATACTGCTCCTATATACAAGAATATAACTACTATAATACTGCCCCCTATGTACAAGAATATAACTACTATAATACAGCCCCCTATGTACAAGCATATAACTACTATAATACTGCCCCCTATGTACAAGAATATAACTACTATAATACTGCTCCTATATACAAGAATATAACTACTATAATACTGCCCCCTATGTACAAGAATATAACTACTATAATACTGCCCCCTATGTACAAGCATATAACTGCTATAATACTGCTCCTATGTACAAGAATATAACTGCTATAATACTGCCCCCTATGTACAAGAATATAACTACTATAATACTGCTCCTATGTACAAGAATATAACTACTATGATACTGCTCCTATGTACAAGAATATAACTACTATAATACTGCTCCTATGTACAAGAATATAAGTACTATAATACTGTCCCCTATGTACAAGAATATAACTACTATAATACTGCTGCTATGTACAAGAATATAACTGCTATAATACTGCCCCTATGTACAAGAATATAACTACTATAATACTGCCCTCTATGTACAAGAATATAACTACTATAATACTGCCCCCTATGTACAAGAATATAACTACTATAATACTGCCCCCTATGTACAAGAATATAACTACTATAATACTGCTCCTATATACAAGAATATAACTACTATAATACTGCCCCCTATGTACAAGAATATAACTACTATAATACTGCCCCCTATGTACAAGCATATAACTGTTATAATACTGCTCCTATGTACAAGAATATAACTGCTATAATACTGCCCCCTATGTACAAGAATATAACTACTATAATACTGCACCCTATGTACAAGAATATAACTACTATAATACTGCCCCCTATGTACAAGAATATAACTCGTACTATAATACTGCCCCTATATACAAGAATATAACTACTATAATACTGCTCCTATGTACAAGAATATAACTACTATAATACTGCTCCTATGTACAAGAATATAACTACTATAATACTGCTCCTATGTACAAGAATATAACTACTATGATACTGCTCCTATGTACAAGAATATAACTACTATAATACTGCCCCTATGTACAAGAATATAACTACTATAATACTGCCCACTATGTACAAGAATATAACTACTATAATACTGCTCCTATGTAAGAGAAAATAACTACTATAATACTGCTCCTATGTACAAGAATATAACTACTATAATACTGCCCCTATGTAAGAGAATATAACTACTATAATACTGCCCCCTATGTACAAGAATATAACTACTATAATACTGCCCCTATGTACAAGAATATAACTACTATAATACTGCCCCCTATGTACAAGAATATAACTACTATAACACTGCCCCTATGTACAAGAATATAACTACTATAATACTGCTCCTATGTACAAGAATATAACTACTATAATACTGCTCCTATGTACAAGAATATAACTACTATAATACTGCTGTCTATATACAAGAATATAACTACTATAATACTGCTCCTATGTACAAGAATATAACTACTATAATACTGCCCCTATGTACAAGAATATAACTACTATAATACTGCTCTTATGTACAAGAATATAACTACTATAACACTGCCCCTATGTACAAGAATATAACTACTATAATACTGCTCCTATGTACAAGAATATAACTACTATAATACTGCCCCTATGTACTAGAATATAACTACCATAATACTGCTCCTATGTACAAGAATATAACTACTATAATACTGCTGTCTATATACAAGAATATAACTACTATAATACTGCCCCTATGTACAAGAATATAACTACTATAATACTGCTCCTATATACAAGAATATAACTACTATATACTGCCTCTATGTACAGGAATATAACTACTATAATACTGCCCCTATGTACAAGAATATAACTACTATAATACTGCTGTCTATATACAAGAATATAACTACTATAATACTGCTCCTATGTACAAGAATATAACTACTATAATACTGCCCCTATGTACAAGAATATAACTACTATAATACTGTTCTTATGTACAAGAATATAACTACTATAACACTGCCCCTATGTACAAGAATATAACTACTATAATACTGCTCCTATGTACAAGAATATAACTACTATAATACTGCCCCCTATGTACAAGAATATAACTACCATAATACTGCTCCTATGTACAAGAATATAACTACTATAATACTGCTGTCTATATACAAGAATATAACTACTATAATACTGCCCCTATGTACAAGAATATAACTACTATAATACTGCTCCTATATACAAGAATATAACTACTATAATACTGCCTCTATGTACAGGAATATAACTACTATAATACTGCCCCTATGTACAAGAATATAACTACTATAATACTGCCCCTATATACAAGAATATAACTACTATAATACTGCTCCTATGTACAAGAATATAACTACAATAATACTGCTCCTATGTGCAAGAATATAACTACTATAATAGTGCCCCCTATGTATAAGAATATAACTACTATAATACTGCCCCAATATACAAGAATATAACTACAATAATACTGCTCCTATGTACAAGACTATAACTACTATAATACTGCCCCCTATGTACAAGACTATAACTACTATAATACTGCCCCTATATACAAGAATATAACTACAATACTGCTCCTATGTACAAGACTATAACTACTATAATACTGCTCCTATGTACAAGAATATAAATACAATAATACTGCTCCTATGTACAAGACTATAACTACTATAATACTGCCCCTATGTACAAGACTATAACTACTATAATACTGCCCCCTATGTACAAGACTATAACTACTATAATACTGCCCCTATATACAAGAATATAACTACTATAATACTGCTCCTATGTACAAGAATATAACTACAATAATACTGCTCCTATGTACAAGAATATAACTACTATAATACTGCCCCCTATGTACAAGAATATAACTACTATAATACTGCCCCTATATACAAGAATATAACTACTATAATACTGCTCCTATGTACAAGAATATAACTACTATAATACTGCCCCTATATACAAGAATATAACTACTATAATACTGCTCCTATGTACAAGAATATAACTACAATAATACTGCACCTATGTACAAGAATATAACTACTATAATACTGCCCCCTATGTACAAGAATATAACTACTATAATACTGCTCCCTATGTACAAGAATATAACTGCTATAATACTGCCCCCTATGTACAAGAATATAACTACTATAGTACTGCCCCTATGTACAAGAATATAACTACTATAATACTGCCCCCCTATGTACAAGAATATAACTACTATAATACTGCCCCTATATACAAGAATATAACTACTATAATACTGACCCCTATGTACAAGGATATAACTACTATAATACTGCCCCCTATGTATAAGAATAGAACTACTATAATACTGCCCCTATATACAAGAATATAACTACTATAATACTGCCCCTATGTACAAGAATATAACTACTATAATACTGCTCCTATGTACAAGAATATAACTACTATAATACTGCTCCTATGTACAAGAATATATCTACTATAATACTGCTCCTATGTACAAGAATATAACTACAATAATACTGCCCCTATGTACAAGAATATAAGTACTATAATACTGCCCCCTATGTACAAGAATATAATTACAATAATACTGTCCCCTATGTACAAGAATATAAGTACTATAATACTGCCCCTATGTACAAGAATATAACTACTATAATACTGCCCCTATGTACAAGAATATAACTACTATAATACTGCCCCTATGTACAAGAATATAACTACTATAATACTGCTCCCTATGTACAAGAATATAACTACAATAATACTGTCCCCTATGTACAAGAATATGAGTACTATAATACTGCCCCCTATGTACAAGAATATAACTACAATAATACTGCCCCTATGTACAAGAATATAACTACTATAATACTGCTCCCTATGTACAAGAATATAACTACAATAATACTGTCCCCTATGTACAAGAATATAAGTACTATAATACTGCCCCCTATGTACAAGAATATAACTACTATAATACTGCTCCTATGTACAAGAATATAACTACTATAATACTGCCCCCTATGTACAAGAATATAACTACTATAACACTGCACCCTATGTACATGAATATAACTACTATAATACTGCTCCCTATATACAAGAATATAACCACTATAATACTGCCCCCTATGTACAAGCATATAACTACTATAATACTGCCCCCTATGTACAAGAATATAACTACTATAATACTGCTCCTATATACAAGAATATAACTACTATAATACTGCCCCCTATGTACAAGAATATAACTACTATAATACAGCCCCCTATGTACAAGCATATAACTACTATAATACTGCCCCCTATGTACAAGAATATAACTACTATAATACTGCTCCTATATACAAGAATATAACTACTATAATACTGCCCCCTATGTACAAGAATATAACTACTATAATACTGCCCCCTATGTACAAGCATATAACTGCTATAATACTGCTCCTATGTACAAGAATATAACTGCTATAATACTGCCCCCTATGTACAAGAATATAACTACTATAATACTGCTCCTATGTACAAGAATATAACTACTATGATACTGCTCCTATGTACAAGAATATAACTACTATAATACTGCTCCTATGTACAAGAATATAAGTACTATAATACTGTCCCCTATGTACAAGAATATAACTACTATAATACTGCTGCTATGTACAAGAATATAACTGCTATAATACTGCCCCTATGTACAAGAATATAACTACTATAATACTGCCCTCTATGTACAAGAATATAACTACTATAATACTGCCCCCTATGTACAAGAATATAACTACTATAATACTGCCCCCTATGTACAAGAATATAACTACTATAATACTGCTCCTATATACAAGAAAATAACTACTATAATACTGCCCCCTATGTACAAGAATATAACTACTATAATACTGCCCCCTATGTACAAGCATATAACTGTTATAATACTGCTCCTATGTACAAGAATATAACTGCTATAATACTGCCCCCTATGTACAAGAATATAACTACTATAATACTGCTCCTATGTACAAGAATATAACTACTATGATACTGCTCCCATGTACAAGAATATAACTACTATAATACTGCTCCTATGTACAAGAATATAACTACTATAATACTGTCCCCTATGTACAAGAATATAACTACTATAATACTGCTGCTATGTTCAAGAATATAACTGCTATAATACTGCCCCTATGTACAAGAATATAACTACTATAATACTGCCCTCTATGTACAAGAATATAACTACTATAATACTGCCCCCTATGTACAAGAATATAACTACTATAATACTGCCCCCTATGTACAAGAATATAACTACTATAATACTGCACCCTATGTACAAGAATATAACTACTATAATACTGCCCCCTATGTACAAGAATATAACTCGTACTATAATACTGCCCCTATATACAAGAATATAACTACTATAATACTGCTCCTATGTACAAGAATATAACTACTATAATACTGCTCCTATGTACAAGAATATAACTACTATAATACTGCTCCTATGTACAAGAATATAACTACTATGATACTGCTCCTATGTACAAGAATATAACTACTATAATACTGCCCCTATGTACAAGAATATAACTACTATAATACTGCCCACTATGTACAAGAATATAACTACTATAATACTGCTCCTATGTAAGAGAAAATAACTACTATAATACTGCTCCTATGTACAAGAATATAACTACTATAATACTGCCCCTATGTAAGAGAATATAACTACTATAATACTGCCCCCTATGTACAAGAATATAACTACTATAATACTGCCCCTATGTACAAGAATATAACTACTATAATACTGCCCCCTATGTACAAGAATATAACTACTATAACACTGCCCCTATGTACAAGAATATAACTACTATAATACTGCTCCTATGTACAAGAATATAACTACTATAATACTGCTCCTATGTACAAGAATATAACTACTATAATACTGCTGTCTATATACAAGAATATAACTACTATAATACTGCTCCTATGTACAAGAATATAACTACTATAATACTGCCCCTATGTACAAGAATATAACTACTATAATACTGCTCTTATGTACAAGAATATAACTACTATAACACTGCCCCTATGTACAAGAATATAACTACTATAATACTGCTCCTATGTACAAGAATATAACTACTATAATACTGCCCCCTATGTACTAGAATATAACTACCATAATACTGCTCCTATGTACAAGAATATAACTACTATAATACTGCTGTCTATATACAAGAATATAACTACTATAATACTGCCCCTATGTACAAGAATATAACTACTATAATACTGCTCCTATATACAAGAATATAACTACTATATACTGCCTCTATGTACAGGAATATAACTACTATAATACTGCCCCTATGTACAAGAATATAACTACTATAATACTGCTGTCTATATACAAGAATATAACTACTATAATACTGCTCCTATGTACAAGAATATAACTACTATAATACTGCCCCTATGTACAAGAATATAACTACTATAATACTGTTCTTATGTACAAGAATATAACTACTATAACACTGCCCCTATGTACAAGAATATAACTACTATAATACTGCTCCTATGTACAAGAATATAACTACTATAATACTGCCCCCTATGTACAAGAATATAACTACCATAATACTGCTCCTATGTACAAGAATATAACTACTATAATACTGCTGTCTATATACAAGAATATAACTACTATAATACTGCCCCTATGTACAAGAATATAACTACTATAATACTGCTCCTATATACAAGAATATAACTACTATAATACTGCCTCTATGTACAGGAATATAACTACTATAATACTGCCCCTATGTACAAGAATATAACTACTATAATACTGCCCCTATATACAAGAATATAACTACTATAATACTGCTCCTATGTACAAGAATATAACTACAATAATACTGCTCCTATGTGCAAGAATATAACTACTATAATAGTGCCCCCTATGTATAAGAATATAACTACTATAATACTGCCCCAATATACAAGAATATAACTACAATAATACTGCTCCTATGTACAAGACTATAACTACTATAATACTGCCCCCTATGTACAAGACTATAACTACTATAATACTGCCCCTATATACAAGAATATAACTACAATACTGCTCCTATGTACAAGACTATAACTACTATAATACTGCTCCTATGTACAAGAATATAAATACAATAATACTGCTCCTATGTACAAGACTATAACTACTATAATACTGCCCCTATGTACAAGACTATAACTACTATAATACTGCCCCCTATGTACAAGACTATAACTACTATAATACTGCCCCTATATACAAGAATATAACTACTATAATACTGCTCCTATGTACAAGAATATAACTACAATAATACTGCTCCTATGTACAAGAATATAACTACTATAATACTGCCCCCTATGTACAAGAATATAACTACTATAATACTGCCCCTATATACAAGAATATAACTACTATAATACTGCTCCTATGTACAAGAATATAACTACTATAATACTGCCCCTATATACAAGAATATAACTACTATAATACTGCTCCTATGTACAAGAATATAACTACAATAATACTGCACCTATGTACAAGAATATAACTACTATAATACTGCCCCCTATGTACAAGAATATAACTACTATAATACTGCTCCCTATGTACAAGAATATAACTGCTATAATACTGCCCCCTATGTACAAGAATATAACTACTATAATACTGCCCCTATGTACAAGAATATAACTACTATAATACTGCCCCCCTATGTACAAGAATATAACTACTATAATACTGCCCCTATATACAAGAATATAACTACTATAATACTGACCCCTATGTACAAGGATATAACTACTATAATACTGCCCCCTATGTATAAGAATAGAACTACTATAATACTGCCCCTATATACAAGAATATAACTACTATAATACTGCCCCTATGTACAAGAATATAACTACTATAATACTGCCCCCTATGTACAAGAATATAACTACTATAATATTGCCCCCTATGTACAAGAATATAACTACGATAATACTGCCCCTATGTACAAGAATATAACTACTATAATACTGCCCCTGGGTCTCAGCTAAAACATGACCTACCCAAACCAAAGTTAAAAATGGCAAAGTGCAGTACAGGTAGGGTAAATGCCAAGGAATCACCATGAATGCCTGAAGTCAAGGTAATCAATACATCATAAGGTAAGTGGCTTCAAAAGTGAGGCTTAAAGAGGAGTAAACCTACCAGGGGAGGTGCAGGCACATGTCAGCTGAGAGTGGCAGACAGAAACAACCTCGACGCGCGTTTTGCAACGTTTATTACTGCTTTTTCAAAAGGTGATGTTAGTAAGGTACCAGGAAGGCATTCACTGTGGTATAATTAGGTGCCTCGGCCTCTATTCGGGTCGGCTTATACTCGAGTATATACGGTAATAAAAATGCCTTAAAACATTCTCTCTCTCATTATTCTGGCATTTGGCAAATATTAAAAATTCTGGTAATCTTAATTAACCTAAAACGGGAAAAGTTTATTCTGATTTCATGTCAGATACTGAGAAAAACCTGCAGATGTGTCTTTATATATAGTGGATGGAAACTTCTGGTTTCAACTGTAACTACTATAATAGTGAAAATATATCGATTTCCATCTCCAAGTGGAGTTGCTCTTACTAAACAGAGCCATAATGTGACTTCTTCGCCTTTGCTCCACTACTTGTCACAACATGGCACATCCAAGTCCTATAAAAACAAAGAATGATAACAAACATCAGATGCCCCCCTTATCTCCGGCCCGGTCTCTGCCCCTAATGTAATGAGATGACACTTAATATCTATATTCTTCAGCAGATCCTGTTCTCCGCCCTGCGGACATTAATGACACTTTCTCCATTCGGTCCATGTTCACACTTAGCCTTGGACTTCTGATAGCATCTAATGATGGTGAAAATCGACGCTTGAACATTGGATCATGTTACACAAAGGCATCAACTTAAGCCATTGCAAAGGTTAAAGTGTAAATCCGTCCATCTGCCCCGGCCGGGTGGAAACCTGTTCCTGCGACAGCTGCCGTTTCCTGCAGAAGGCAAATGCCCTATAAGCTTTCCAAAGTGTCCTGTAATAGAGAGGGGGGATTTTCCCTAAATCCGTGCACTTAGATCTCGTCACATCTGTGTTGTTTTTTTTAATGTTACACTTTAATTTTCTAAACCAACACGATGAAAAGGAAAACGTTTGAGAAGGAATCGGGAAGGTGGAAGCGGAGGCCGCGCTGCTTCAGACGCTCGTCCTGCCAGTTGTTGTTCGCCGCCTGAGGCCATGTTGCGAGTGCAAAGGAATCCGGCCATGGAAAATTCCCTGGCATCGCACAAAGAACAACATTTAAACATTGAAAATAGATACATTCCGTCTTAAAAACTCTTGAAAGAGGAAGGAAATGCAACATGCTAAGAAGGAGTCAATCCATTGGTTCCACCCCGATCTATCAGATGTGAAAACAAATCCCCATTCTAAATGGTGCCGAGTCCCACAGCGCAGAATGTTTGCTGGAAATACGACGACGGCCGTGACGCCTGCAATCTGATTACCGAGGGGCAGGAGCGGATCCTAGAGGCTTTCACTGGTCACATTTCACACACGCTTTTCTTTAGATGCCATAGATGGCTGAGCAGGAATGTCACATCTGGCGCTCGCCTGGCTCCATCTGTGCAAGACTCACTGACATTCACAAAGTCGCTGCTTTACAAAAGCAGAACAATGAAGAATTTCCTAAAATAATATTATTTGCAATGATAAAATATATTGAATTGGGAGAGTTGATGCACAGGATCCTGGTCCAGTGGCAGCCGGGCGGGAATCCGGGGCGAGCCTCCTCCTACCTGCTAAACTCCGGGTCGAGCCTCCTCCTACCTGCTAAGCTCCGGGGCGAGCCTCCTCCTACCTGCCGAAATCCGGGGCGAGCCTCCTCCTTCCTGCCGAAATCCAGGGCGAGCCTCCTCCTACCTGCTAAACTCCGGGGCGAGCCTCCTCCTACCTGCTAAGCTCCGGGGCGAGCCTCCTCCTACCTACCGAAATCCGGGGCAAGCATCCTCCTTCCTGCTGAAATCCAGGGCGAGCCTCCTCCTACCTGCCGAAATCCAGGGCGAGCCTCCTCTTACCTGCTGAAATCCAGGAGCCTTCTCCTACCTGCTGAAATCCGGGGCGAGCCTCCTCTTACCTGTCAAAATCCAGGGTGAGCCTCCTCCGACCTGACGAAAATCCAGGGCGAGCCTCCTCCTACCTGAAGAAATCCAGGGCGAGCCTCCTCTTACCTGCCGAAATCCAGGGCGAGCCTCCTCCTACCTGACGAAATCCATGGCGAGCCTCCTCTTACCTGCCGAAATCCGGGGCGAGCCTCCTCCTACCTGCCAAAATCCAGGGCGAGCCTCCTCCTACCTGCCGAAATCCGTTGCGAGCCTGCTCTTACTTGCCGAAATCCCGAAATCCAGGAGCCTTCTCCTACCTGCCGAAATCCTGGGCGAGCCTGCTCCTACCTGCCTAAATCCGGGGTGAGCCTCCTCCTACCTGCCAAAATCATGCACGAGCCTCCTCCTACCTGCCGAAATCCAGGAGCCTCTTCCTACCTGCCGAAATCCAGGGCGAGCCTCCTCCTACCTGAAGAAATCTAGGGCGAGCCTCCTCTTACCTACTGAAATCCCGGAGCCTTCTCCTACCTTCGAAATCCGGGGCGAGCCTCCTCTTACCTGTCGAAATCCAGGGCGAGCCTCCTCCTACCTGCCGAAATCCAGGGCGAGCCTCCTCCTACCTGAAGAAATCCAGGGCGCGCCTCCTCTTACCTGCTGAAATCCAGGAGCCTTCTCCTACCTGCCAAAATCCGGGGCGAGCCTCCTCTTGCCTGCCGAAATCCAGGGCGAGCCTCCTCCTGTTAAGGGAGGGCAATAACCCTTCATGGTTGACCAAGTGAGTGTCAAATTATTATGTTGATTGCGCAATCCACAGAAAACCAAACGGAGGCAATGCGTGCTCTGTATTGGGAGGATTCAAAGAATCTCTGATCCCGTTTATTTTGCTTAGCATTTTATATTGTTTTGAGTATATCAAATAGCCAATCAACTCTACAGCCATACTACAATACTATAGGCTAACTGATGTTAGTACAGTTATTACGGAAAACACATATATGGTCATATTATCATTGTTAGTTTGAAGCACTATGGAAATTTTACAAGGTCAAACCTGGCCTAAACAAGTTAGATAACAGAGTGTCTGACAAAATGTTCTCTTGAGAAAAGGTTAGTGTGAGATAAGTTCCATGGGAAGAGAAAGAAAGAATGTATGTTATGCAAGGAGTGATAATAACATGATTTTAAAGCAAGCAGACAAAATGGAGTTGCTCTAGCATGAGTATCAATATGTCCTTTACACTTGGATAGCATGAATATTAATATGTCCTTTACACTCCTACCTGCCGAAATCCGGGGCGAGCCTCCTCCTACCTGCCAAAATCCAGGGCGAGCCTCCTCCTACCTGCCGAAATCCGTGGCGAGCCTGCTCTTACCTGCCAAAATCCCGAAATCCTGGAGCCTTCTCCTACCTGCCGAAATCCGGGGCGAGCCTGCTCCTACCTGCCTAAATCCGGGGTGAGCCTCCTCCTACCTGCCGAAATCATGCACGAGCCTTCTCCTACCTGCCGAAATCCAGGAGCCTCCTCCTACCTGCCGAAATCCAGGGCGAGCCTCCTCCTACCTGCCGAAATTCAGGGCGAGCCTCCTCCTACCTGCTGAAATCCAGGAGCCTCCTCCTATCTGCCGAAATCCAGGGCAAGCCTCCTCCTATCTGCCAAAATCCATGGAGAGCCTCCTCCTACCTGCCGAAATCCAGGAGCCTCCTCCTACCAGCCGAAATCCAGGGCGAGCCTCCTCCTACCTGCCGACATCCGGGGCGAGCCTCCTCCTACCTGCCGATATCCAGGGCGAGCCTCCTCCTACCTGCCGACATCCAGGGCGAGCCGCCTCCTACCTGCCGACATCCGGAGCGAGCCTCCTCCTACCTGCCGACATCCAGGGCGAGCCGCCTCCTACCTGCCGACATCCGGAGCGAGCCTCCTCCTACCTGCCGACATCCGGGGCGAGCCTCCTCCTACCTGCCGACATCCGGGGCACCTCTTCTAATAGTAGGCGAGGGCGGCCAACATGCCGCATCAGCGACGTAGCGGCGCTGGAGATTCTGGCAGTTGGGAGGCGATTGCAGGACTGCCATCTCACAGTCATGGACCAGAGTTCTGCAAAAAGTGGGAAAAATGGCAAAAATGGATCCGTTGCGTTACTGATACAAATGAAAGCAGAGGGGCTCCAATGTTTATTATGGGGTTCGGCAAGATTTTGTCATGTGTCATTTTTCAGAACTGAAGAATAAGTTCTGCATGCTGCTCCTTTTCCTCCACCAGAAAAACAGTCACAACACAACCCAGACGGACCCCATAATTAGGGTATGTGCCCACGGTCAGGAGACGCCTGCGGCCCTGACGCTATAGAACAGCGGCGCATGCAAATGAGCAGCGAGATTTTTTTTTCATCTGCGGACTTTCCTCATAGATGTTAATCCATGGGGAAAGTCCACATGCGGACCCCCAAGAGGAATTGACATGCTGCGGGTCTGAAAGACGCCCCATGTCAGTTTCCGAGGGGTGGTCCGCAGGTGCACAGAGAGGCATAGTGAATATGGGATTTCTAGAAATAACATCCACTGCTGTAACATCTGGACGCTCCGGGTTTGACGCTGCATAAATACACAGCGTCAAACCCGCAGCGGCTCCAGATCGTGGGCACAGACCCTTATAATCACTGAGGTCCCTCTGCTTCAGTTTGCATCAGTAATGAATCATGGAAGAGATCTATTTATGACATTATTCCCTTCACTGAAACCAAGTGGCCGTGGCCGCCCCTGATAACAGCCCACAGCATTATCCTCCTCCACCATCTGTGCAGTCAGGGGGTAACGTCCTCCTGGAATCACTAAACCCAGACTCCTCCATCAGAGCAGATAGAGAAGTGCGATCCGTCACTGCACAAGGCACGTCTCCTCCCAGTGGTGGTGGCTTTACACCACTCCATCCGACACTCGGCATTGTGCTTGGTGATGTACGGCTGCGTGCAGCTGCTCGGCCATGAAGCTCCCGGCATGAGCGCAGTGTTTGTGCTGATACTAAAGGAGGTCTGGACTCTGCAGTTATGGGGTCAGCAGAGCGGTGATGACTTTTCAGCCCTCTGCTCCTCAGCACTCGCCCCCCCGCTCTGTAACATTACGGGGTCTCCACTTTGTGACTTAGTTGCTGCGGTTCCTTCCACTTCTCAGCAATATCATTCACAGGTGATGGGGGAAGATCCAGGAGGAAGAAATGTCATGGACGGACTTGTTACCCCGGTGGCTCCTATTACAGGACCGCACTGGTATCAGGGAGCTCCGCACCACCCGCCACTCTGTCACATGTTAATAAAGGCAGACGGTATGGCTGGGACCGGAGGTTGTTCACTAATAATGGGGACAGACGTTATACCCCGGGGGCAAAAGGTCTGAAACAAAAGGCAAAGCTCAATGATTAAGATATGCAGCCAATACTTTTTTCCTTGTAGTGTAGATAAGGAGATACAGTCCATCCTGCATTAGGGGTTAGGGAATGTATTAGTTACTGTATATATGCTCGTATTTGTTATATAGGGTAGTATCATATAGTCAGTTTCTAAAGCATTTATATTCTGTCCCCCCTTTCCATTGGATGTGGTTATTTTTGGGCGCTATTATTGGGTCTCCCTTTGCCTCTTATCCCTTCATTGTCCTCTAATCTGGTGGGAACACAGTGGGGTGACCCTTCTATTATCTGGTGGGTACACAGTGGGGTGACCCTTCTATCATCTGATGGGTACACAGTGGGGGTGACCCTTCTGTCATCTGGTGGGTAAACAGTGGGGGTGACCCTTCTGTCATCTGGTGGGTAAACAGTGAGGGTGACCCTTCTGTCATCTGGTGGGTACACAGTGGGGTGACCCTTCTATATATAATCTGTTAGGTATACAGTGGGGTGACCCTTCTATATATAATCTGTTAGGTATACAGTGGGGTGACCCTTCTATATATAATCTGTTGGTATACAGTGGGGTGACCCTTCTGTCATCTGATGGGTACACAGTGAGGTGCCCCTTCTGTATATAATCTGATACGTATACAGTGGGGTGACCCTTCTGTCATCTGGTGGGTACACAGGGGGGTGACCCTTCTGTCATCCTGTGGGTACACAGTGGGGTGACCCTTCTGTCATCTGATGGGTACACAGTGGGGTGACCCTTCTGTCATCTGATGGGTACACAGTGGGGTGACCTTTTTGTAGCCTGATGGGTACACAGTGGGGTGACCTTTCTATAATCTGATGGGTACACAGTGGGGTGATCCTTCTGTCACCTGATGGGCACACAGTGGGGTGACCCTTCTGTCATCTGATGGGTACCCAGTGGGGTGACCCTTCTGTAATCTGATGGGTACACAGTGGGGTGACTCTTCTGTAATCTGATGGGTACACAGTGGGGTGACCCTTCTGCCATCTGGTGGGTACACAGCGGGGTGCTCTTCTGTCATCTGGTGGGCACAGTGGGGTGACACTTCTGTCATCTGGTGGGTACACAGTGGGGTGACACTTCTGTCATCTGGTGGGTACACAGTGGGGTGACCCTTCTGTCATCTGATGGGTACACAGTGGGGTGACCCTTCTGTCATCTGATGGGTACACAATGGAGTGACCCTTCCGTCATCTAATGTGTACACAGTGGGGTGACCCTTCTGTCATCTGATGGGTACACAGTGGGGTGACCCTTCTGTCATCTGATGGGTACACAGTGGGGTGCCCCTTCTGTATATAATCTGATACATATACAGTGGGGTGACCCTTCTGTCTTCTGGTGGGTATGCAGTGGAGTGCCCCTTCAGTATATAATCTGATAGGTATACAGTGGGGTGACCCTTCTGTCATCTAGTGGGTACACAGTGGGGGACCCTTCTGTCATCTGATGGGTACACAGTGGGGTGCCCCTTCTGTATATTATTTGATACATATACAGTGGGGTGACCCTTCTGTCATCCTGTGGGTACACAGTGGGGTGACCCTTCTGTCATCTGATGGGTACACAGTGGGGTTACCCTTCTGTCATCTGATGGGTACACAGGGGGGGTGACCCTTCTGTCATCCTGTGGGTACACAGTGGGGTGACCTTTCTGTCATCTGATAGGTACACAGTGGGGTTACCCTTCTGTCATCTGATGGGTACACAGTGGGGTTACCCTTCTGTCATCTGATGGGTACACAGGGGGGTGACCCTTCTCTCATCTGATAGGTACACAGTGAGGTGCCCCTTCTGTATATAATCTGATAGGTATACCGTGGTGTGACCCTTCTGTCATATGGTGGGTATACCGTGGTGTGACCCTTCTGTCATCTGATGGGTACACAGTGGGGTGACCCTTCTGTCATCTGGTGGGTACACAGTGAGGTGCCCCTTCTATATATAATCTGTTAGGTATACAGTGGGATGACCCTTCTGTCATCTGATGGGTACACAGTGGGGTGACCCTTCTGTCATCTGGTGGGTACACAGTGAGGTGCCCCTTCTGTATATAATCTGATAGGTATACCGTGGTGTGACCCTTCTGTCATCTGGTGGGTATACCGTGGTGTGACCCTTCTGTCATCTGATGGGTACACAGTGGGGTGACCCTTCTGTCATCTGGTGGGTACACAGTGAGGTGCCCCTTCTATATATAATCTGTTAGGTATACAGTGGGATGACCCTTCTGTCATCTGATGGGTACACAGTGGGGTGACCCTTCTGTATATAATCTGATAGGTATACAGTGGGGAGCCCCTTCTGTATATAATCTGATAGGTATACAGTGGGGTGCCCCTTCTGTCATCTGGTGGGTACACAGTGGGGTAACCCTTCTGTCATCTGGTGGGTACACAGTGGGGTGACCCTTCCGTCATCTGGTGGGTACACAGTGGGGTGACCCTTCTGTCAGCTGGTGGGTACACAGTGGGTGACCCTTCTATATATAATCTGTTAGGTATACAGTGGGATGACCCTTCTGTCATCTGGTGGGTACACAGTGGGGTGACCCTTCTGTCATCTGGGGGGTACACAGTGGGTGACCCTTCTATATATAATCTGTTAGGTATACAGTGGAGTGACCCTTCTGTCATCTGGTGGGTATACAGTGAGGTGCCCCTTCTATATATAATCTGTTAGGTATACAGTGGAGTGACCCTTCTGTCATCTGGTGGGTACACAGTGGGGTGACCCTTCTGTCATCTGGTGGGTATACAGTGAGGTGCCCCTTCTATATATAATCTGATAGGTATACAGTGGGGTGACCCTTCTGTCATCTGGTGGGTACACAGTGGGGTGACCCTTCTGTCATCTGGTGGGTACACAGTGAGGTGCCCCTTCTATATATAATCTGATAGGTATACAGTGGGGTGACCCTTCTGTCATCTGGTGGGTACACAGTGGGGTGACCCTTCTGTCATCTGGTGGGTACACAGTGAGGTGCCCCTTCTATATATAATCTGTTAGGTATACAGTGGGGTGACCCTTCTGTCATCTGGTGGGTACACAGTGAGGTGCCCCTTCTATATATAATCTGTTAGGTATACAGTGGGGTGACCCTTCTGTCATCTGGTGGGTACACAGTGGGGTGACCCTTCTGTCATCTGGTGGGTACACAGTGAGGTGCCCCTTCTATATATAATCTGTTTGGTATACAGTGGGGTGACCCTTCTGTCATCTGGTGGGTACACAGTGGGGTGACCCTTATATCATCTGGTGGGTACACAGTGAGGTGCCCCTTCTGTATATAATCTGTTAGGTATACAGTGGGGTGACCCTTCTGTCATCTGGTGGGTACACAGTGGGGTGACCCTTCTGTCATCTGGTGGGTACACAGTGGGGTGCCCCTTCTGTATATAATCTGATAGGTATACAGTGGGGTGACCCTTCTGTCATCTGGTGGGTACACAGTGAGGTGCCCCTTCTGTATATAATCTGATAGGTATACAGTGGGGTGACCCTTCTGTCATCTGGTGGGTACACAGTGAGGAGCCCCTTCTATATATAATCTGTTAGGTACACAGTGGGGTGACCCTTCTGTCATCTGGTGGGTACACAGTGGGGTGCCCCTTCTGTATATAATCTGATAGGTATACAGTGGGGTGACCCTTCTATATATAATCTGTTAGGTATACAGTGGGGTGACCCTTCTGTCATCTGGTGGGTACACAGTGAGGTGCCCCTTCTATATATAATCTGTTAGGTATACAGTGGGGTGACCCTTCTGTCATCTGGTGGGTACACAGTGGGGTGACCCTTATATCATCTGGTGGGTACACAGTGAGGTGCCCCTTCTGTATATAATCTGTTAGGTATACAGTGGGGTGACCCTTCTGTCATCTGGTGGGTACACAGTGGGGTGACCCTTCTGTCATCTGGTGGGTACACAGTGGGGTGCCCCTTCTGTATATAATCTGATAGGTATACAGTGGGGTGACCCTTCTGTCATCTGGTGGGTACACAGTGAGGAGCCCCTTCTATATATAATCTGTTAGGTACACAGTGGGGTGACCCTTCTGTCATCTGGTGGGTACACAGTGGGGTGCCCCTTCTGTATATAATCTGATAGGTATACAGTGGGGTGACCCTTCTATATATAATCTGTTAGGTATACAGTGGGGTGACCCTTCTGTCATCTGATGGGTACACAGTGGGGTGCCCCTTCTGTATATAATCTGATAGGTATACAGTGGGGTGACCCTTCTGTCATCTGGTGGGTACACAATGGGGTGACCCTTCTGTCATCTGGTGGGTACACAGTGAGGTGCCCCTTCTGTATATAATCTGATAGGTACACAGTGGGGTGACCCTTCTGTCATCTGGTGGGTACACAGTGGGGTGACCCTTCTGTCATCTGATGGGTATACAGTGGGGTGACCCTTCTATATATAATCTGTTAGGTATACAGTGGGGTGACCCTTCTGTCATCTGATGGGTACACAGTGGGGTGCCCCTTCTGTATATAATCTGATAGGTATACAGTGGGGTGACCCTTCTGTCATCTGGTGGGTACACAGTGGGGTGCCCCTTCTGTATATAATCTGATAGGTATACAGTGGGGTAACCCTTCTGTCATCTGGTGGGTACACAGTGGGGTGACCCTTCTGTCATCTGATGGGTACACAGTGGGGTGCCCCTTCTGTATATAATCTGATAGGTATACAGTGGGGTAACCCTTCTGTCATCTGGTGGGTACACAGTCGGGTGACCCTTCTGTCATCTGATGGGTACACAGTGGGGTGCCCCTTCTGTATATAATCTGATAGGTATACAGTGGGGTGACCCTTCTGTCATCTGGTGGGTACACAGTGGGGTGACCCTTCTGTCTCTGGTCTATCCATTGCTAGGTCTTATATAAACATTCGGGGTTCATATGATTGTTTTCTTGTTTTTTTGAGACGACTTCTGAGCAGCGCATTAAAGGGGCCGCACTCATGACTTATTCATCACCCTGTGAGAGAATGGACGGTCTGTGCCACCGCCGCTCTCCCAATACACAATGCGCCCTAGGAACACAACAACATTATGTGGACTAATCGCATTTCACATTTTTCTGGCCCGGTCACAATCCTGTATCTTCTCTGTGATGGCTGAAGTTCGGGCTTCCAGCTTGTCCAGGCCACGCCATGTATTATTCACCACGTATCACATTGCACAGCACAATGCTGACTCAGCCGAATTTAGGACATGATTGTGTATTTATTGTGTTGGCCGCACAATTCCCAGGAAGAAGACGCAGCTGGAGGCAGAAGACGCTCCGCGCAGCAGTAACTGGAAAAACACAACCACGAGGTCAGGGGAACTGCAGAGAGATCCAGCTCTGGTCAAAATGCAACTCCAGGTCATCACCCATGCAGAGCGAATGACGGCGTGAGCGCGCTCCCCGTGTACGCTCTTCCCATGTGCGCCTTCTACATGCTCCACTACTGGTGCTGCACCAACCGTGAAACGAGATGGGCGGTGCATGTAAGGCAAATCTCTGCCCGGACAAAAGGGGGCATCACTTTGTCAGGAACATCCCTGCATTTAACCCTACACTGCCCCTGACTCCAGCTACATAGACAACTATTTCCTGTGCTGAGAAACGGGGGCAGTAAAGGGAAGTTTGAGGAAACGGCTCCTGATTGGCTGCTGAAGTCTAACTTCCTGAAAATTCCACCATGTCAGACTGGTGGTAGGTGGAAATATTTAGTATTTATTATACTTACTTATATAGCACCAATAATTTCCAGACATCATTATCGCTGTCACCAATAGGGCTCACAATCAGTATGTCTTTGGAGTGTGGGAGGAACCGGAGACCCCGGATGAAACTTACGCAAACACAGGGAGAACATACAAACTTCTTGCAGATGTCGGCCCTGGTGCGATGTGGACCCAGGACCCCAGGGGACAACATTACTATGAGGGTAGCGGTATAGTACATTGCATTCTCAGGTAGTATTTGAAACAGTCTAATATTTCTCTAAATACGGCGCTACTATAGGTTGTGTCCAGTATTGCAGATCATCTCAAGTTACCATCCGCAGCATACATTTTCATTGTGCCCAAATATAATGGATGGCTCCATTGCCAGAACATTTATCCTCGAAGCAAATTCATTGTGACAAGTCAGAGAAAATTGTTCTGGCTGCATAAATACTGGGAGCGGTGTGAAGTGCGGGACGGCGAAATGAGGGCAGTAATGTAAATACGGAGGTTTGGAGGTGGACGGGGGACACAGCTTTCCTGTGGATTAATCACAACGTTCGCCGGAGTTCTTACTACCCCAAGACATAACTCCACAGAAAATGAGCTTCGGCACCAACACTTGCTTACTATAATGTTACGATGTTCCCCTGGACGGGCGCCAACACAAGCGCCAAACTCTCCAGCTTGCTTTCTTAGTCATAAATCATTAGAACAGAATGAAAACATGTCATTTTCCTGCCACTATTATGCCGAATGTGCGCTCAGCACCAGATAATGCCTCACTGTCTCCAATAAAACGCAGCTATTCAGGTGTCTAAAGACACAGACGGCTTCTAGAAATATCTACGGTAGAAGCAATAAGGAAGGAGAAGACCTCTACACGACTCAAGACCAGGTAATTACACCTGCAATCCAAGCCGCGGGGAACGCAACCTGGTGCCGATACAGTAACGAGGAGCGACGCCGGCGCTACAACACCAAAGAGATAACAGGGGAAACATGGAGGTAAAGAGCAGAGAAAATGGTGAAAATCCTATACATAAGACTTGTATCAAAATACAATCCCTTATTAATACTCATGAGGCAGTATCATAGCAGTTATATTCTTGTACATAGGGGCAGTATTATAGTAGTTATATTCTTGTACATAGGAGCAGTATTATAGTAGTTATATTCTTGTACATAGGAGCAGTATTATAGTAGTTATATTCTTGTACATAGGGGCAGTATTATAGTAGTTATATTCTTGTACATAGGGAGCAGTAGTATAGTAGTTATATTCTTGTATATAGGGGCAGTATTATAGCAGTTATATTCTTGTACATAGGGAGCAGTAGTATAGTAGTTATATTCTTGTACATAGGAGCAGTATTATAGTAGTTATATTCTTGTACATAGGAGCAGTATTATAGTAGTTATATTCTTGTACATAGGGGCAGTATTATAGTAGTTATATTCTTGTACATAGGAGCAGTATTATAGTAGTTATATTCCTGTACATAGAAGCAGTATTAAAGTAGTTATATTCTTGTACATAGGAGCAGTATTATAGTAGTTATATTCTTGTACATAGGGGCAGTATTATAGTAGTCATATTCTTGTACATAGGGGCAGTATTATAGTACTTATATTCTTGTACATAGGAGCAGTATTATAGTAGTTATATTCTTGTACATAGCGGCAGTATTATAGTTGTAATATTCTTGTACATAGAGGCAGTATTATAGTAGTTATATTCTTGGACATAGGAGCAGTATTATTGTAGTTATATTCTTGTACATAGGAGCAGTATTATAGTAGTTATATTCTTGTACATAGGGGCAGAATTATAGTAGTTATATTCTTGTACATAGGAGCAGTATTATAGTAGTTATATTCTTGTACATAGGGTCAGTATTATAGTAGTTATATTCTTGTACATAGGAGCAGCATTATAGCAGTTATATTCTTGTACATAGGAGCAGTATTATAGTAGTTATATTCTTGTACATAGGAGCAGTATTATAGTAGTTATATTCTTGTACATAGGAGCAGTATTATAGTAGTTATATTCTTGTACATAGGAGCAGTATTATAGTAGTTATATTCTTGTACATAGGAGCAGTATTATAGTAGTTATATTCTTGTACATAGGAGCAGTATTATAGTAGTTATATTCTTGTACATAGGGGGCAGTATTATAGTAGTTATATTCTTGTACATATGAGCAGTATTATAGCAGTTATATTCTTGTACATAGGAGCAGTATTATAGTAGTTATATTCTTGTACATAGGGGCAGTATTATAGTATAGTCTTGCACATAGGAGCAGTTTTATAGTAGTTATATTCTTGTACATAGGAGCAGTATTATAGTAGTTATATTCTTGTACATAGGGGGCAGTATTATAGTATAGTCTTGCACATAAGAGCAGTTTTATAGCAGTTATATTCTTGTACATAGGGGCAGTATTATAGTATAGTCTTGCACATAAGAGCAGTTTTATAGCAGTTATATTCTTGTACATAGGAGCAGTATCATAGTAGTTCTATTCTTCTACATAGGAGCAGTATTATAGTAGTTATATTCTTCTACATAGGGGCAATACTATAGTAGTTATATTCTTGTACATAGGGGCAGTATTATAGTAGTTATATTCTTGTACATAGGAGCAGTATTATAGTAGTTATATTCTTGTACATAGGGGCAGTATTATAGTAGTTATATTCTTGTACATAGGAGCAGTATTATAGTAGTTATATTCTTGTACATAGGAGCAGTATTATAGCAGTTACATTCTTGTACATAGGAGCAGTATTATAGCAGTTATATTCTTGTACATAGGAGCAGTATTATAGCAGTTATATTCTTGTACATAGGAGCAGTATTATAGTAGTTATATTCTTGTACATAGGGAGCAGTATTATAGTAGTTATATTCTAGTACATAGGGGCAGTATTATAGCAGTTATATTCTTGTACATAGGAGCAGTATTAAAGCAGTTATATTCTTGTACATAGGGGGCAGTATTATAGTAGTTATATTCCTGTACATAGGAGCAGTATTATAGCCGTTATATTCTTGTACATAGGGGCAGTATTATAGTAGTTATATTCTTGTACATAGGAGCAGTATTATAGCAGCTATATTCTTGTACATAGGGGGCAGTATTATAGTAGTTATATTCTTGTACATAGGAGCAGTATTAAAGCAGTTATATTCTTGTACATAGGAGCAGTATTATAGTAGTTTGATTCTTGTACATAGGAGCAGTATTATAGCCGTTATATTCTTCTACATAGGGGTAGTATTATAGTAGTTATATTCTTGTACATAGGAGCAGTATTATAGCAGTTATATTCTTGTACATAGGAGCAGTATTAAAGCAGTTATATTCTTGTACATAGGGGGTAGTATTATAGTAGTTATATTTCTGTACATAGGAGCAGTATTATAGTAGTTATATTCTTGTACATAGGGGCAGTATTATAGTAGTTATATTCTTGTACATAGGAGCAGTATTATAGCAGTTATATTCTTGTACATAGGGGCAGTATTATAGCCGTTATATTCTTGTACATAGGGGCAGTATTATAGTAGTTATATTGTTGTACATAGGAGCAGTATTATAGTAGTTATATTCTTGTACATAGGAGCAGAATTATAGTAGTTATATTCTTGTACATAGGGGGCAGTATTATAGTAGTTATATTCTTGTACATAGGGGCAGTATTATAGTAGTTATATTCTTCTACATAGGAGCAGAATTATAGTAGTTATATTCTTGTACATAGGAGCAAAATTATAGTAGTTATATTCTTGTACATAGGGGCAGTATTATAGTAGTTATATTCTTGTACATAGGGGCAGTATTATAGTAGTTATATTCTTGTACATAGGGGGCAGTATTATAGTAGTTATATTCTTGTACATAGGAGCAGAATTATAGTAGTTATATTCTTGTACATAGGAGCAGTATTATAGCAGTTATATTCTTGTACATAGGAGCAGTATTATAGCCGTTATATTCTTGTACATAGGGGCAGTATTATAGTAGTTATATTGTTGTACATAGGAGCAGTATTATAGTAGTTATATTCTTGTACATAGGAGCAGAATTATAGTAGTTATATTCTTGTACATAGGGGGCAGTATTATAGTAGTTATATTCTTGTACATAGGGGCAGTATTATAGTAGTTATATTCTTCTACATAGGAGCAGAATTATAGTAGTTATATTCTTGTACATAGGAGCAGTATTATAGCAGTTATATTCTTGTACATAGGAGCAGTATTATAGCCGTTATATTCTTGTACATAGGGGCAGTATTATAGTAGTTATATTGTTGTACATAGGAGCAGTATTATAGTAGTTATATTCTTGTACATAGGGGCAGTATTATAGTAGTTATATTCTTCTACATAGGAGCAGTTTTATAGTAGTTATATTCTTGTACATAGGGGGCAGTATTATAGTAGTTATATTCTTGTACATAGGGGACAGTATTATAGTAGTTATATTCTTGTACATAGGGGGCAGTATTATAGTAGTTATATTCTTGTATATAGGGGCAGTATTATAGTAATTATATTATTGTACATAGGAGGCAGTATTATAGTAGTTATATTCTTGTACATAGGGGTCAGTATTATAGCAGTTATATTCTTGTACATAGGGGCAGTATTATAGTAGTTATATTCTTCTACATAGGAGCAGTTTTATAGTAGTTATATTCTTGTACATAGGGGGCAGTATTATAGTAGGTATATTCTTGTACATAGGGGACAGTATTATAGTAGTTATATTCTTGTACATAGGGGGCAGTATTATAGTAGTTATATTCTTGTATATAGGGGCAGTATTATAGTAGTTATATTATTGTACATAGGAGGCAGTATTATAGTAGTTATATTCTTGTACATAGGGGCAGTATTATAGCAGTTATATTCTTGTACATGGGAGCAGTATTATAGTAGTTATATTCTTGTACATAGGGGCAGCATTATAGTAGTTATATTCTTGTACATAGGAGCAGTATTATAGTAGTTATATTCTTGTACATAGGGGTAGTATTATAGTAGTTATATTCTTGTACATAGGGGTCAGTATTATAGCAGTTATATTCTTGTACATTGGGGCAGTATTATAGTAGTTATATTCTTCTACATAGGAGCAGTTTTATAGTAGTTATATTCTTGTACATAGGGGGCAGTATTATAGTAGGTATATTCTTGTACATAGGGGGCAGTATTATAGTAGTTATATTCTTGTACATAGGGGCAGTATTATAGTAGTTATATTCTTGTACATAGGGGCAGTATTATAGTAGTTATATTCTTGTACATAGGGGGCAGTATTATAGTAGTTATATTCTTGTATATAGGGGCAGTATTATAGTAGTTATATTATTGTACATAGAAGGCAGTATTATAGTAGTTATATTCTTGTACATAGGGGGCAGTATTATAGCAGTTATATTCTTGAACATAGGAGCAGTATTATAGTAGTTATATTCTTGTACATAGGGGCAGTATTATAGTAGTTATATTCTTGTACATAGCAGCAGAATTATAGTAGTTATATTCTTGTACATAGGGGGCAGTATTATAGTAGTTAAATTCTTGTACATAGGGGCAGTGTTATAGTAGTTATATTCTTCTACATAGGAGCAGTATTATAGCAGTTATATTCTTGTACATAGGGGCAGTATTATAGCTGTTATATTCTTGTACATAGGGGCAGTATTATAGTAGTTATATTGTTGTACATAGGAGCAGTATTATAGTAGTTATATTCTTGTACATAGGAGCAGAATTATAGTAGTTATATTCTTGTACATAGGGGGCAGTATTATAGTAGTTATATTCTTGTACATAGGGGCAGTATTATAGTAGTTATATTCTTCTACATAGGAGCAGAATTATAGTAGTTATATTCTTGTACATAGGAGCAGAATTATAGTAGTTATATTCTTGTACATAGGGGCAGTATTATAGTAGTTATATTCTTGTACATAGGGGCAGTATTATAGTAGTTATATTGTTGTACATAGGAGCAGTATTATAGTAGTTATATTCTTGTACATAGGAGCAGAATTATAGTAGTTATATTCTTGTACATAGGGGGCAGTATTATAGTAGTTATATTCTTGTACATAGGGGCAGTATTATAGTAGTTATATTCTTCTACATAGGAGCAGAATTATAGTAGTTATATTCTTGTACATAGGAGCAGAATTATAGTAGTTATATTCTTGTACATAGGGGCAGTATTATAGTAGTTATATTCTTGTACATAGGGGCAGTATTATAGTAGTTATATTCTTGTACATAGGGGGCAGTATTATAGTAGTTATATTCTTGTACATAGGAGCAGAATTATAGTAGTTATATTCTTGTACATAGGAGCAGTATTATAGCAGTTATATTCTTGTACATAGGAGCAGTATTATAGCCGTTATATTTTTGTACATAGGGGCAGTATTATAGTAGTTATATTGTTGTACATAGGAGCAGTATTATAGTAGTTATATTCTTGTACATAGGAGCAGAATTATAGTAGTTATATTCTTGTACATAGGGGGCAGTATTATAGTAGTTATATTCTTGTACATAGGGGCAGTATTATAGTAGTTATATTCTTCTACATAGGAGCAGAATTATAGTAGTTATATTCTTGTACATAGGAGCAGTATTATAGCAGTTATATTCTTGTACATAGGAGCAGTATTATTGCCGTTATATTCTTGTACATAGGGGCAGTATTATAGTAGTTATATTGTTGTACATAGGAGCAGTATTATAGTAGTTATATTCTTGTACATAGGAGCAGAATTATAGTAGTTATATTCTTGTACATAGGGGGCAGTATTATAGTAGTTATATTCTTGTACATAGGGGCAGTATTATAGTAGTTATATTCTTCTACATAGGAGCAGTTTTATAGTAGTTATATTCTTGTACATAGGGGGCAGTATTATAGTAGTTATATTCTTGTACATAGGGGACAGTATTATAGTAGTTATATTCTTGTACATAGGGGGCAGTATTATAGTAGTTATATTCTTGTATATAGGGGCAGTATTATAGTAATTATATTATTGTACATAGGAGGCAGTATTATAGTAGTTATATTCTTGTACATAGGGGTCAGTATTATAGCAGTTATATTCTTGTACATAGGGGCAGTATTATAGTAGTTATATTCTTCTACATAGGAGCAGTTTTATAGTAGTTATATTCTTGTACATAGGGGGCAGTATTATAGTAGGTATATTCTTGTACATAGGGGACAGTATTATAGTAGTTATATTCTTGTACATAGGGGGCAGTATTATAGTAGTTATATTCTTGTATATAGGGGCAGTATTATAGTAGTTATATTATTGTACATAGGAGGCAGTATTATAGTAGTTATATTCTTGTACATAGGGGGCAGTATTATAGCAGTTATATTCTTGTACATGGGAGCAGTATTATGGTAGTTATATTCTTGTACATAGGGGGAGTATTATAGTAGTTATATTCTTGTACATAGGGGTCAATATTATAGCAGTTTTATTCTTGTACATAGGGGCAGTATTATAGTAGTTATATTCTTCTACATAGGAGCAGTTTTATAGTAGTTATATTCTTGTACATAGGGGGCAGTATTATAGTAGGTATATTCTTGTACATAGGGGGCAGTATTATAGTAGTTATATTCTTGTACATAGGGGCAGTATTATAGTAGTTATATTCTTGTACATAGGGGCAGTATTATAGTAGTTATATTCTTGTACATAGGGGGCTGTATTATAGTAGTTATATTCTTGTATATAGGGGCAGTATTATAGTAGTTATATTATTGTACATAGAAGGCAGTATTATAGTAGTTATATTCTTGTACATAGGGGGCAGTATTATAGCAGTTATATTCTTGAACATAGGAGCAGTATTATAGTAGTTATATTCTTGTACATAGGGGCAGTATTATAGTAGTTATATTCTTGTACATAGCAGCAGAATTATAGTAGTTATATTCTTGTACATAGGGGGCAGTATTATAGTAGTTATATTCTTGTACATAGGGGCAGTATTATAGTAGTTATATTCTTCTACATAGGAGCAGTATTATAGCAGTTATATTCTTGTACATAGGGGCAGTATTATAGCTGTTATATTCTTGTACATAGGGGCAGTATTATAGTAGTTATATTGTTGTACATAGGAGCAGTATTATAGTAGTTATATTCTTGTACATAGGAGCAGAATTATAGTAGTTATATTCTTGTACATAGGGGGCAGTATTATAGTAGTTATATTCTTGTACATAGGGGCAGTATTATAGTAGTTATATTCTTCTACATAGGAGCAGAATTATAGTAGTTATATTCTTGTACATAGGAGCAGAATTATAGTAGTTATATTCTTGTACATAGGGGCAGTATTATAGTAGTTATATTCTTGTACATAGGGGCAGTATTATAGTAGTTAAATTCTTGTACATAGGGGGCAGTATTATAGTAGTTATATTCTTGTACATAGGAGCAGAATTATAGTAGTTATATTCTTGTACATAGGAGCAGTATTATAGCAGTTATATTCTTGTACATAGGAGCAGTATTATATTCTTGTACATAGGGGCAGTATTATAGTAGTTATATTGTTGTACATAGCAGCAGTATTATATTAGTTATATTCTTGTACATAGGAGCAGAATTATAGTAGTTATATTCTTGTACATAGGGGGCAGTATTATAGTAGTTATATTCTTGTACATAGGGGCAGTATTATAGTAGTTATATTCTTCTACATAGGAGCAGAATTATAGTAGTTATATTCTTGTACATAGGAGCAGTATTATAGCAGTTATATTCTTGTACATAGGAGCAGTATTATAGCCGTTATATTCTTGTACATAGGGGCAGTATTATAGTAGTTATATTGTTGTACATAGGAGCAGTATTATAGTAGTTATATTCTTGCACATAGGAGCAGAATTATAGTAGTTATATTCTTGTACATAGGGGGCAGTATTATAGTAGTTATATTCTTGTACATAGGGGCAGTATTATAGTAGTTATATTCTTGTATATAGGGGCAGTATTATAGTAGTTATATTATTGTACATAGGAGGCAGTATTATAGTAGTTATATTCTTGTACATAGGGGGCAGTATTATAGCAGTTATATTCTTGTACATAGGGGCAGTATTATAGTAGTTATATTCTTCTACATAGGAGAAGTTTTATAGTAGTTATATTCTTGTACATAGGGGGCAGTATTATAGTAGGTATATTCTAGTACATAGGGGACAGTATTATAGTAGTTATATTCTTGTACATAGGGGGCAGTATTATAGTAGTTATATTCTTGTATATAGGGGCAGTATTATAGTAGTTATATTATTGTACATAGGAGGCAGTATTATAGTAGTTATATTCTTGTACATAGGGGGCAGTATTATAGCAGTTATATTCTTGTACATGGGAGCAGTATTATAGTAGTTATATTCTTGTACATAGGGGGAGTATTATAGTAGTTATATTCTTGTACATAGGGGCAGTATTATAGTAGTTATATTCTTCTACATAGGAGCAGTTTTATAGTAGTTATATTCTTGTACATAGGGGGCAGTATTATAGTAGGTATATTCTTGTACATAGGGGGCAGTATTATAGTAGTTATATTCTTGTACATAGGGGCAGTATTATAGTAGTTATATTCTTGTACATAGGGGCAGTATTATAGTAGTTAGATTTTTGTACATAGGGGGCAGTATTATAGTAGTTATATTCTTGTATATAGGGGCAGTATTATAGTAGTTATATTATTGTAGATAGGAGCAGTATTATAGTAGTTATATTCTTGTACATAGGAGCAGTATTATAGTAGTTATATTCTTGTACATAGGGGCAGTATTATAGTAGTTATATTCTTGTACATAGGGGGCAGTATTATAGTAGTTATATTCTTGTATATAGGGGCAGTATTATAGTAGTTATATTATTGTACATAGAAGGCAGTATTATAGTAGTTATATTCTTGTACATAGGGGGCAGTATTATAGCAGTTATATTCTTGAGCATAGGAGCAGTATTATAGTAGTTATATTCTTGTACATAGGGGCAGTATTATAGTAGTTATATTATTGTACATAGGAGCAGAATTATAGTAGTTATATTCTTGTACATAGGGGCAGTATTATAGTAGTTATATTCTTGTACATAGGGGCAGTAGTATAGTAGTTATATTCTTCTACATAGGAGCAGTTTTATAGTAGTTATATTCTTGTACATAGGGGGCAGTATTATAGTAGTTATATTCTTGTACATAGGGGACAGTATTATAGTAGTTATATTCTTGTACATAGGGGGCAGTATTATAGTAGTTATATTCTTGTATATAGGGGCAGTATTATAGTAGTTATATTATTGTACATAGGAGGCAGTATTATAGTAGTTATATTCTTGTACATAGGGGGCAGTATTATAGCAGTTATATTCTTGTACATAGGGGCAGTATTATAGTAGTTATATTCTTCTACATAGGAGCAGTTTTATAGTAGTTATATTCTTGTACATAGGGGGAGTATTATAGTAGTTATATTCTTGTACATAGGGGCAGTATTATAGTAGTTATATTCTACATAGGAGCAGTTTTATAGTAGTTATATTCTTGTACATAGGGGGCAGTATTATAGTAGGTATATTCTTGTACATAGGGGGCAGTATTATAGTAGTTATATTATTGTACATAGAAGGCAGTATTATAGTAGTTATATTCTTGTACATAGGGGGCAGTATTATAGCAGTTATATTCTTGTACATAGGAGCAGTATTATAGTAGTTATATTCTTGTACATAGGGGCAGTATTATAGTAGGTATATTCTTGTACATAGGGGCAGTATTATAGTAGTTATATTCTACATAGGAGCAGTTTTATAGTAGTTATATTCTTGTACATAGGGGGCAGTATTAAAGTAGGTATATTCTTGTACATAGGGGGCAGTATTATAGTAGTTATATTATTGTACATAGAAGGCAGTATTATAGTAGTTATATTCTTGTACATAGGGGGCAGTATTATAGCAGTTATATTCTTGTACATAGGAGCAGTATTATAGTAGTTATATTCTTGTACATAGGGGCAGTATTATAGTAGGTATATTCTTGTACATAGGAGCAGTATTATAGTAGTTATATTCTACATAGGAGCAGTTTTATAGTATTTATATTCTTTTACATAGGGGGCAGTATTATAGTAGGTATATTCTTGTACATAGTGGGCAGTATTATAGTAGTTATATTCTTGTATATAGGAGCAGTATTATAGTAGTTATATTCTTGTACATAGGAGCAGTATTAAAGCCGTTATATTCTTGTACATAGGGCCAGTATTATAGTAGTTATATTCTTGTACAGAGGGGGCTGTATTATAGTAGTTATATTCTTGTACATAGGGGCAGTATTATAGTAGTTATATTCTTGTACAGAGGGGGCAGTATTATAGTAGTTATATTCTTGTACATAGGGGCAGTATTATAGTAGTTATATTCTTGTACATAGGAGGAATTATTATAGTAGTTATATTCTTGTACATAGGAGCAGAATTATAGTAGTTATATTCTTGTACATAGGAGCAGTATTATAGCAGTTATATTCTTGTACATAGGAGCAGTATTATATTCTTGTACATAGGGGCAGTATTATAGTAGTTATATTGTTGTACATAGCAGCAGTATTATAGTAGTTATATTCTTGTACATAGGAGCAGAATTATAGTAGTTATATTCTTGTACATAGGGGGCAGTATTATAGTAGTTATATTCTTGTACATAGGGGCAGTATTATAGTAGTTATATTCTTCTACATAGGAGCAGAATTATAGTAGTTATATTCTTGTACATAGGAGCAGTATTATAGCAGTTATATTCTTGTACATAGGAGCAGTATTATAGCCGTTATATTCTTGTACATAGGGGCAGTATTATAGTAGTTATATTGTTGTACATAGGAGCAGTATTATAGTAGTTATATTCTTGCACATAGGAGCAGAATTATAGTAGTTATATTCTTGTACATAGGGGGCAGTATTATAGTAAACCAGGGGAGGAGTCCTGAGGAGATAATTTGCATATTCCCACTGCATTTTGGGGTAAGTGAAGAGTCTCCGCGAGCTCAAAGAACACTGGATTTTGGCTGTTGGAGCTGAAAAGAGGACATCGGTATACCAGGGGAGGAGTCCTGAGGAGATAATTTGCATATTCCCACTGCATTTTGGGGTAAGTGAAGAGTCTCCGCGAGCTCAAAGAACACTGGATTTTGGCTGTTGGAGCTGAAAAGAGGACATCGGTAAACCAGGGGAGGAGTCCTGAGGAGATAATTTGCATATTCCCACTGCATTTTGGAGTAAGTGAAGAGTCTCCGCGAGCTCAAAGAACACTGGATTTTGGCTGTTGGAGCTGAAAAGAGGACATCGGTAAACCAGGGGAGGAGTCCTGAGGAGATAATTTGCATATTCCCACTGCATTTTGGGGTAAGTGAAGAGTCTCCGCGAGCTCAAAGAACACTGGATTTTGGCTGTTGGAGCTGAAAAGAGGACATCGGTAAAAGCATTTTGCAGCTTTTTTTTTAAGCTTTTTTCACTGTTTTCAGAACATTAACAGTAAGAACATGGAAGAGTCCAGGAGCCATTTGGTGAGCTGCATATCCTGCTACATGTTCACAGACTTGCCAGTGGAAAAGCCAAACTTCACATGCCAGAAATGCAAGCTTGTGTCCCTGTTGGAGGAAAAGTTGCGAAATCTAGAAGAGAGGTTAACTACCTTGAAAATCATTAAGGAAGGTGAAGAGTTCTTAGACAGAGCAGAATTATCTCTTCATGATTCAGAAAGAGAAGAAATTCGAACTGCACCTGACGAAACAGAGGAATGGAAGCATGTGACCCACAGAAGCAGGAGGATCGAGAGGCAGTCAGCACCCATACTGCTCAGGAACCAGTACCAGGCTCTCACGCAGGAGAACCATGAAGAAATACAGCAAAATAAGACTTTGCCAGCAATGAATAACCTTGTAAGCCCTCAGAATCCTCCTGGATGGAGAAAGAAGAATGTTGTGAAGAAAAAACGGAGAGTGGTGGTCATGGGGGATTCCCTGTTAAGAGGAACAGAGGCCGCTATCTGCAGACCAGACATAACCTCAAGAGAAATGTGCTGTCTTCCAGGAGCAAAAATTAAAGATGTGTCTGACAGGATATCAAGACTCTTCAGACCTACAGATCACTACCCATTCCTGCTAATACATGTGGGGACAAATGACACCGCAAGAAAGGACCTGGAAACCATCTGCAGTGACTTTGAAGACTTAGGCAAGAAAGTGAAAGAATTGGGAGCGCAGGTGGTCTTCTCATCCATCCTCCCAGTGGATGGCCATGGAACAATGAGGTGGAATAAGATTCTACAGGTGAACAACTGGCTACGTCGATGGTGCCGTCAACAAGGATTTGGATTTCTGGATCACGGAATGAATTACCTATACGATGGACTACTTGCTAGAGATGGGGTGCACCTTACGAAGACTGGAAAACATGTATTTGGAAGTCGCCTTGCTACACTCATCAGAAGAGCTTTAAACTAGAACAATGTGGGAAGGGAAGCAAAAGGCCAGAAAAAGCCATACAGCTGACAAATACTACTGAGATCTCTGCTACTGGAAGTGGAAAAGAAGAACAAAGACAAAACAATTTAAATAATAAAAATATGGGAGGAAGAGAAACCAATCACAAACTAAAATGTTTTTATACAAATGCACAAAGCATGGGCAACAAACAAGGAGAATTGGAACTACTAATGCAGGAAAAGGAATATGATGTCATTGGAATCACTGAAACTTGGTGGGACGATACACATGATTGGAATAAAAGGCTAAAAGGATACAACTTATTTGCAAGAAACAGACTTGATAAACGAGGAGGAGGTGTTGCATTGTATGTTAGAAAAGCGTATATCTGCACAGAGATTGAAGCTTCAGAGACTGGGAGTTCTGTGGAAACTGTTTGGGTAAGAATACAAGGAGAGAACAACGGAAAGGACACCATTGTAGGCATTTACTACAGGCCACCTGGGCAAGCTGAAGATATGGATGAACTCTTTATGTATCAAATGACCAAGTTCTCCAAAAAATATGACGTAGTGGTCATGGGAGATTTCAACTATCCAGACATTTGTTGGGAATCTCTCTCAAGTAAAACTAACAGGTCAAGCAAATTCTTATCCTCTCTTGCTGACAACTTTATCTTCCAAAAGGTAGGGGAGAAAACAAGGGGATCTGCTACTTTGGATCTAATCCTTATAAACAGGGAGGAAATGGTTGAGGAGGTAAAGGTGGCTGGGACCCTAGGAGGCAGCGATCATGCTATTATAGAATTTTGGATAACTAGAGGAGGAAGACATGTGAAGACTCAAACTTCAAGGTTAGATTTTAGAAAGGCAGATTTTAAGAGACTCAGAAAGAGAATAGGAGGGATCCAATGGCTGGATGTCCTTAAGGACAAAAATGTCCAGGAAGGATGGGAAATTTTTAAAAATGAGATTCTCAAAGCACAATCGTTAACAATCCCGAAAAGTAGGAAGAATGGGAAGCATTTAAGGAAACCAGGATGGATGAACACAGAACTTAAACACATGCTAAAAAGAAAGAAAGAAATGTTTATTAAATGGAAAGAGGGAGGCATATCTAAAGAAGATTATAATGCAGTCTGCAGATCCTGTAGGGCACGTATCAGGTTAGCTAAAGCTGACAATGAATTAAGGCTTGCAAGAGATGTCAAAAGCAATAAAAAAGGATTTTGGGGGTATGTCAAAAGTAAAAGAAAAGTCAAAGATGCTATAGGATTTTTACAGGATGAAAATGGAGAAATGGTAAGAGAGGATGTTGAGAAGGCCGAACTTTTTAATTCCTATTTTGCATCTGTTTTCTCTCAGAAAGAAAATGTAACATCAACTGATCTTCACTGTCCTTTTAAAGGAATAGAGGAATCCAAGTTATCTGTAAACCGAAAGATTGTGAGGGAATATTTAGCTAACATAAATGAGTTCAAGTCTCCAGGTCCAGATGAATTACACCCCAGAGTACTGAAGGAGATCGTAGAAGAAATTTTAGAACCACTCTCCATAATCTTTGAAAATTCTTGGAGAACAGGAGAAGTCCCAGAAGACTGGAGAAGAGCAAATGTTGTTCCTATCTTCAAAAAGGGGAAGAAGGTGGACCCAGGGAACTATAGGCCGGTGAGTCTGACTTCTATACCAGGAAAGATCTTTGAACAAATTATTAAACAACATGTATGTAAGTACATGGATAAGAATGAAGTGATTAACCAGAGTCAGCATGGGTTTGTAACTAACAAGTCATGTCAGACTAACTTAATTTCCTTCTATGACAGAATCACTGACTGGGTGGATCAGGGAAATGCTGTAGATATAGTATATCTTGACTTCAGCAAAGCATTTGACAAAGTATCTCACACCATCCTTATTGAAAAAATGACCAAGTATGCAATGGACCAGGCAACTGTTAGGTGGATTCATAACTGGCTTAGTGATCGGACTCAAAGGGTGGTTGTAAATGGCTTCACATCCAGCTGGATGAATGTCTCAAGTGGGGTACCACAGGGCTCCGTCCTGGGACCTGTATTGTTCAACATCTTTATCAATGATTTAGATGAAGGAATTGAGGGTAAGCTGATTAAATTTGCTGATGACACAAAGCTAGGAGGGATAGCTAATACTAGAGAAGAGAGAGAGAGGATTCAAAAAGACCTAAATAAACTGGAGCATTGGGCAGCAACCAACAGAATGGTTTTTAACAGGGAAAAATGCAAAGTACTACATCTGGGCAATAAAAATGAAAAAAGCATATACAGAATGGGAGGAATAGAGCTAAGCAACAGTACATGTGAAAAAGACTTAGGTATACTAATAGATCATAGACTGAACATGAGTCAACAGTGTGATGCAGCAGCAAAAAAGGCAAATACAATTCTGGGATGTATTAACAGAAGCATACAGTCTAGATCACGTGAAGTCATTATCGGTCTTTACTCCTCGTTGGTCAGACCTCATCTGGAATACTGTGTACAGTTTTGGGCACCACATTTTAAAAAAGACATAGACAAACTGGAGCAAGTTCAGAGAAGAGCGACCAGAATGGTGACTGGTCTGCAAACCATGTCCTATGAGGAACGGTTGCAGGATTTGGGAATGTTTAGCTTGCAAAAAAGAAGACTGAGAGGAGACTTAATAGCTGTCTACAAATATGTCAAGGGCTGTCACATTGTAGAAGGATCATCTTTATTCTCATTTGCACAAGGAAAGACTAGAAGCAATGGGATGAAACTAAATGGGAGGAGACACAGATTAGATATTAGAAAAAACTTTTTGACAGTTAGGGTGATTAATGAGTGGAACAGGCTGCCACGAGAGGTGGTGAGTTCCCCTTCAATGGACGTCTTCAAACAGAGGCTGGACAGACATCTGTCTGAGATGATCTAGTGAATCCTGCTTTGAGCAGGGGGTTGGACCAGATGACCCAGGAGGTCCCTTCCAACTCTACCATTCTATGATTCTATGATTCTATGATAGTAGTTATATTCTTGTACATAGGGGCAGGATTATTGTAGTTATATTCTTGTATATAGGGGCAGTATTATAGTAGTTATATTATTGTACATAGGAGGCAGTATTATAGTAGTTATATTCTTGTACATAGGGGGCAGTATTATAGCAGTTATATTCTTGTACATAGGGGCAGTATTATAGTAGTTATATTCTTCTACATAGGAGAAGTTTTATAGTAGTTATATTCTTGTACATAGGGGGCAGTATTATAGTAGGTATATTCTTGTACATAGGGGACAGTATTATAGTAGTTATATTCTTGTACATAGGGGGCAGTATTATAGTAGTTATATTCTTGTACATAGGGGCAGTATTATAGTAGTTATATTCTTCTACATAGGAGCAGTTTTATAGTAGTTATATTCTTGTACATAGGGGGCAGTATTATAGTAGTTATATTCTTGTACATAGGGGACAGTATTATAGTAGTTATATTCTTGTACATAGGGGGCAGTATTATAGTAGTTATATTCTTGTATATAGGGGCAGTATTATAGTAATTATATTATTGTACATAGGAGGCAGTATTATAGTAGTTATATTCTTGTACATAGGGGTCAGTATTATAGCAGTTATATTCTTGTACATAGGGGCAGTATTATAGTAGTTATATACTTCTACATAGGAGCAGTTTTATAGTAGTTATATTCTTGTACATAGGGGGCAGTATTATAGTAGGTATATTCTTGTACATAGGGGACAGTATTATAGTAGTTATATTCTTGTACATAGGGGGCAGTATTATAGTAGTTATATTCTTGTATATAGGGGCAGTTTTATAGTAGTTATATTATTGTACATAGGAGGCAGTATTATAGTAGTTATATTCTTGTACATAGGGGGCAGTATTATAGCAGTTATATTCTTGTACATGGGAGCAGTATTATAGTAGTTATATTCTTGTACATAGGGGGAGTATTATAGTAGTTATATTCTTGTACATAGGGGTCAGTATTATAGCAGTTATATTCTTGTACATAGGGGCAGTATTATAGTAGTTATATTCTTCTACATAGGAGCAGTTTTATAGTAGTTATATTCTTGTACATAGGGGGCAGTATTATAGTAGGTATATTCTTGTACATAGGGGGCAGTATTATAGTAGTTATATTCTTGTACATAGGGGCAGTATTATAGTAGTTATATTCTTGTACATAGGGGCAGTATTATAGTAGTTATATTCTTGTACATAGGGGGCTGTATTATAGTAGTTATATTCTTGTATATAGGGGCAGTATTATAGTAGTTATATTATTGTACATAGAAGGCAGTATTATAGTAGTTATATTCTTGTACATAGGGGGCAGTATTATAGCAGTTATATTCTTGAACATAGGAGCAGTATTATAGTAGTTATATTCTTGTACATAGGGGCAGTATTATAGTAGTTATATTCTTGTACATAGCAGCAGAATTATAGTAGTTATATTCTTGTACATAGGGGGCAGTATTATAGTAGTTATATTCTTGTACATAGGGGCAGTATTATAGTAGTTATATTCTTCTACATAGGAGCAGTATTATAGCAGTTATATTCTTGTACATAGGGGCAGTATTATAGCTGTTATATTCTTGTACATAGGGGCAGTATTATAGTAGTTATATTGTTGTACATAGGAGCAGTATTATAGTAGTTATATTCTTCTACATAGGAGCAGAATTATAGTAGTTATATTCTTGTACATAGGGGGCAGTATTATAGTAGTTATATTCTTGTACATAGGGGCAGTATTATAGTAGTTAAATTCTTGTACATAGGGGGCAGTATTATAGTAGTTATATTCTTGTACATAGGAGCAGAATTATAGTAGTTATATTCTTGTACATAGGAGCAGTATTATAGCAGTTATATTCTTGTACATAGGAGCAGTATTATATTCTTGTACATAGGGGCAGTATTATAGTAGTTATATTGTTGTACATAGCAGCAGTATTATATTAGTTATATTCTTGTACATAGGAGCAGAATTATAGTAGTTATATTCTTGTACATAGGGGGCAGTATTATAGTAGTTATATTCTTGTACATAGGGGCAGTATTATAGTAGTTATATTCTTCTACATAGGAGCAGAATTATAGTAGTTATATTCTTGTACATAGGAGCAGTATTATAGCAGTTATATTCTTGTACATAGGAGCAGTATTATAGCCGTTATATTCTTGTACATAGGGGCAGTATTATAGCAGTTATATTGTTGTACATAGGAGCAGTATTATAGTAGTTATATTCTTGCACATAGGAGCAGAATTATAGTAGTTATATTCTTGTACATAGGGGGCAGTATTATAGTAGTTATATTCTTGTACATAGGGGCAGTATTATAGTAGTTATATTCTTGTATATAGGGGCAGTATTATAGTAGTTATATTATTGTACATAGGAGGCAGTATTATAGTAGTTATATTCTTGTACATAGGGGGCAGTATTATAGCAGTTATATTCTTGTACATAGGGGCAGTATTATAGTAGTTATATTCTTCTACATAGGAGAAGTTTTATAGTAGTTATATTCTTGTACATAGGGGGCAGTATTATAGTAGGTATATTCTAGTACATAGGGGACAGTATTATAGTAGTTATATTCTTGTACATAGGGGGCAGTATTATAGTAGTTATATTCTTGTATATAGGGGCAGTATTATATTAGTTATATTATTGTACATAGGAGGCAGTATTATAGTAGTTATATTCTTGTACATAGGGGGCAGTATTATAGCAGTTATATTCTTGTACATAGGGGCAGTATTATAGTAGTTATATTCTTCTACATAGGAGCAATTTTATAGTAGTTATATTCTTGTACATAGGGGGAGTATTATAGTAGTTATATTCTTGTACATAGGGGCAGTATTATAGTAGTTATATTCTACATAGGAGCAGTTTTATAGTAGTTATATTCTTGTACATAGGGGGCAGTATTATAGTAGGTATATTCTTGTACATAGGGGGCAGTATTATAGTAGTTATATTATTGTACATAGAAGGCAGTATTATAGTAGTTATATTCTTGTACATAGGTGGCAGTATTATAGCAGTTATATTCTTGTACATAGGAGCAGTATTATAGTAGTTATATTCTTGTACATAGGGGCAGTATTATAGTAGGTATATTCTTGTACATAGGAGCAGTATTATAGTAGTTATATTCTACATAGGAGCAGTTTTATAGTATTTATATTCTTTTACATAGGGGGCAGTATTATAGTAGGTATATTCTTGTACATAGTGGGCAGTATTATAGTAGTTATATTCTTGTATATAGGAGCAGTATTATAGTAGTTATATTCTTGTACATAGGAGCAGTATTAAAGCCGTTATATTCTTGTACATAGGGCCAGTATTATAGTAGTTATATTCTTGTACAGAGGGGGCAGTATTATAGTAGTTATATTCTTGTACATAGGGGCAGTATTATAGTAGTTATATTCTTGTACAGAGGGGGCAGTATTATAGTAGTTATATTCTTGTACATAGGGGCAGTATTATAGTAGTTATATTCTTGTACATAGGAGGAATTATTATAGTAGTTATATTCTTGTACATAGGAGCAGAATTATAGTAGTTATATTCTTGTACATAGGAGCAGTATTATAGCAGTTATATTCTTGTACATAGGAGCAGTATTATATTCTTGTACATAGGGGCAGTATTATAGTAGTTATATTGTTGTACATAGCAGCAGTATTATAGTAGTTATATTCTTGTACATAGGAGCAGAATTATAGTAGTTATATTCTTGTACATAGGGGGCAGTATTATAGTAGTTATATTCTTGTACATAGGGGCCGTATTATAGTAGTTATATTCTTCTACATAGGAGCAGAATTATAGTAGTTATATTCTTGTACATAGGAGCAGTATTATAGCAGTTATATTCTTGTACATAGGAGCAGTATTATAGCCGTTATATTCTTGTACATAGGGGCAGTATTATAGTAGTTATATTGTTGTACATAGGAGCAGTATTATAGTAGTTATATTCTTGCACATAGGAGCAGAATTATAGTAGTTATATTCTTGTACATAGGGGGCAGTATTATAGTAGTTATATTCTTGTACATAGGGGCAGTATTATTGTAGTTATATTCTTGTATATAGGGGCAGTATTATAGTAGTTATATTATTGTACATAGGAGGCAGTATTATAGTAGTTATATTCTTGTACATAGGGGGCAGTATTATAGCAGTTATATTCTTGTACATAGGGGCAGTATTATAGTAGCTATATTCTTCTACATAGGAGAAGTTTTATAGTAGTTATATTCTTGTACATAGGGGGCAGTATTATAGTAGTTATATTCTTGTACATAGGGGCCGTATTATAGTAGTTATATTCTTCTACATAGGAGCAGAATTATAGTAGTTATATTCTTGTACATAGGAGCAGTATTATAGCAGTTATATTCTTGTACATAGGAGCAGTATTATAGCCGTTATATTCTTGTACATAGGGGCAGTATTATAGTAGTTATATTGTTGTACATAGGAGCAGTATTATAGTAGTTATATTCTTGCACATAGGAGCAGAATTATAGTAGTTATATTCTTGTACATAGGGGGCAGTATTATAGTAGTTATATTCTTGTACATAGGGGCAGTATTATTGTAGTTATATTCTTGTATATAGGGGCAGTATTATAGTAGTTATATTATTGTACATAGGAGGCAGTATTATAGTAGTTATATTCTTGTACATAGGGGGCAGTATTATAGCAGTTATATTCTTGTACATAGGGGCAGTATTATAGTAGCTATATTCTTCTACATAGGAGAAGTTTTATAGTAGTTATATTCTTGTACATAGGGGGCAGTATTATAGTAGGTATATTCTTGTACATAGGGGACAGTATTATAGTAGTTATATTCTTGTACATAGGGGGCAGTATTATAGTAGTTATATTCTTGTATATAGGGGCAGTATTATAGTAGTTATATTATTGTACATAGGAGGCAGTATTATAGTAGTTATATTCTTGTACATAGGGGGCAGTATTATAGCAGTTATATTCTTGTACATGGGAGCAGTATTATAGTAGTTATATTCTTGTACATAGGGGGAGAATTATAGTAGTTATATTCTTGTACATAGGGGCAGTATTATAGTAGTTATATTCTTCTACATAGGAGCAGTTTTATAGTAGTTATATTCTTGTACATAGGGGGCAGTATTATAGTAGGTATATTCTTGTACATAGGGGGCAGTATTATAGTAGTTATATTCTTGTACATAGGGGCAGTATTATAGTAGTTATATTCTTGTACATAGGGGCAGTATTATAGTAGTTAGATTTTTGTACATAGGGGGCAGTATTATAGTAGTTATATTCTTGTATATAGGGGCAGTATTATAGTAGTTATATTATTGTAGATAGGAGCAGTATTATAGTAGTTATATTCTTGTACATAGGAGCAGTATTATAGTAGTTATATTCTTGTACATAGGGGCAGTATTATAGTAGTTATATTCTTGTACATAGGGGGCAGTATTATAGTAGTTATATTCTTGTATATAGGGGCAGTATTATAGTAGTTATATTATTGTACATAGAAGGCAGTATTATAGTAGTTATATTCTTGTACATAGGGGGCAGTATTATAGCAGTTATATTCTTGAGCATAGGAGCAGTATTATAGTAGTTATATTCTTGTACATAGGGGCAGTATTATAGTAGTTATATTATTGTACATAGGAGCAGAATTATAGTAGTTATATTCTTGTACATAGGGGCAGTATTATAGTAGTTATATTCTTGTACATAGGGGCAGTAGTATAGTAGTTATATTCTTCTACATAGGAGCAGTTTTATAGTAGTTATATTCTTGTACATAGGGGGCAGTATTATAGTAGTTATATTCTTGTACATAGGGGACAGTATTATAGTAGTTATATTCTTATACATAGGGGGCAGTATTATAGTAGTTATATTCTTGTATATAGGGGCAGTATTATAGTAGTTATATTATTGTACATAGGAGGCAGTATTATAGTAGTTATATTCTTGTACATAGGGGGCAGTATTATAGCAGTTATATTCTTGTACATAGGGGCAGTATTATAGTAGTTATATTCTTCTACATAGGAGCAGTTTTATAGTAGTTATATTCTTGTACATAGGGGGAGTATTATAGTAGTTATATTCTTGTACATAGGGGCAGTATTATAGTAGTTATATTCTTGTACATAGGAGCAGTATTAAAGCCGTTATATTCTTGTACATAGGGCCAGTATTATAGTAGTTATATTCTTGTACAGAGGGGGCTGTATTATAGTAGTTATATTCTTGTACATAGGGGCAGTATTATAGTAGTTATATTCTTGTACAGAGGGGGCAGTATTATAGTAGTTATATTCTTGTACATAGGGGCAGTATTATAGTAGTTATATTCTTGTACATAGGAGGAATTATTATAGTAGTTATATTCTTGTACATAGGAGCAGAATTATAGTAGTTATATTCTTGTACATAGGAGCAGTATTATAGCAGTTATATTCTTGTACATAGGAGCAGTATTATATTCTTGTACATAGGGGCAGTATTATAGTAGTTATATTGTTGTACATAGCAGCAGTATTATAGTAGTTATATTCTTGTACATAGGAGCAGAATTATAGTAGTTATATTCTTGTACATAGGGGGCAGTATTATAGTAGTTATATTCTTGTACATAGGGGCAGTATTATAGTAGTTATATTCTTCTACATAGGAGCAGAATTATAGTAGTTATATTCTTGTACATAGGAGCAGTATTATAGCAGTTATATTCTTGTACATAGGAGCAGTATTATAGCCGTTATATTCTTGTACATAGGGGCAGTATTATAGTAGTTATATTGTTGTACATAGGAGCAGTATTATAGTAGTTATATTCTTGCACATAGGAGCAGAATTATAGTAGTTATATTCTTGTACATAGGGGGCAGTATTATAGTAAACCAGGGGAGGAGTCCTGAGGAGATAATTTGCATATTCCCACTGCATTTTGGGGTAAGTGAAGAGTCTCCGCGAGCTCAAAGAACACTGGATTTTGGCTGTTGGAGCTGAAAAGAGGACATCGGTATACCAGGGGAGGAGTCCTGAGGAGATAATTTGCATATTCCCACTGCATTTTGGGGTAAGTGAAGAGTCTCCGCGAGCTCAAAGAACACTGGATTTTGGCTGTTGGAGCTGAAAAGAGGACATCGGTAAACCAGGGGAGGAGTCCTGAGGAGATAATTTGCATATTCCCACTGCATTTTGGAGTAAGTGAAGAGTCTCCGCGAGCTCAAAGAACACTGGATTTTGGCTGTTGGAGCTGAAAAGAGGACATCGGTAAACCAGGGGAGGAGTCCTGAGGAGATAATTTGCATATTCCCACTGCATTTTGGGGTAAGTGAAGAGTCTCCGCGAGCTCAAAGAACACTGGATTTTGGCTGTTGGAGCTGAAAAGAGGACATCGGTAAAAGCATTTTGCAGCTTTTTTTTTAAGCTTTTTTCACTGTTTTCAGAACATTAACAGTAAGAACATGGAAGAGTCCAGGAGCCATTTGGTGAGCTGCATATCCTGCTACATGTTCACAGACTTGCCAGTGGAAAAGCCAAACTTCACATGCCAGAAATGCAAGCTTGTGTCCCTGTTGGAGGAAAAGTTGCGAAATCTAGAAGAGAGGTTAACTACCTTGAAAATCATTAAGGAAGGTGAAGAGTTCTTAGACAGAGCAGAATTATCTCTTCATGATTCAGAAAGAGAAGAAATTCGAACTGCACCTGACGAAACAGAGGAATGGAAGCATGTGACCCACAGAAGCTGGAGGATCGAGAGGCAGTCAGCACCCATACTGCTCAGGAACCAGTACCAGGCTCTCACGCAGGAGAACCATGAAGAAATACAGCAAAATAAGACTTTGCCAGCAATGAATAACCTTGTAAGCCCTCAGAATCCTCCTGGATGGAGAAAGAAGAATGTTGTGAAGAAAAAACGGAGAGTGGTGGTCATGGGGGATTCCCTGTTAAGAGGAACAGAGGCCGCTATCTGCAGACCAGACATAACCTCAAGAGAAATGTGCTGTCTTCCAGGAGCAAAAATTAAAGATGTGTCTGACAGGATATCAAGACTCTTCAGACCTACAGATCACTACCCATTCCTGCTAATACATGTGGGGACAAATGACACCGCAAGAAAGGACCTGGAAACCATCTGCAGTGACTTTGAAGACTTAGGCAAGAAAGTGAAAGAATTGGGAGCGCAGGTGGTCTTCTCATCCATCCTCCCAGTGGATGGCCATGGAACAATGAGGTGGAATAAGATTCTACAGGTGAACAACTGGCTACGTCGATGGTGCCGTCAACAAGGATTTGGATTTCTGGATCACGGAATGAATTACCTATACGATGGACTACTTGCTAGAGATGGGGTGCACCTTACGAAGACTGGAAAACATGTATTTGGAAGTCGCCTTGCTACACTCATCAGAAGAGCTTTAAACTAGAACAATGTGGGAAGGGAAGCAAAAGGCCAGAAAAAGCCATACAGCTGACAAATACTATTGAGATCTCTGCTACTGGAAGTGGAAAAGAAGAACAAAGACAAAACAATTTAAATAATAAAAATATGGGAGGAAGAGAAACCAATCACAAACTAAAATGTTTTTATACAAATGCACAAAGCATGGGCAACAAACAAGGAGAATTGGAACTACTAATGCAGGAAAAGGAATATGATGTCATTGGAATCACTGAAACTTGGTGGGACGATACACATGATTGGAATAAAAGGCTAAAAGGATACAACTTATTTGCAAGAAACAGACTTGATAAACGAGGAGGAGGTGTTGCATTGTATGTTAGAAAAGCGTATATCTGCACAGAGATTGAAGCTTCAGAGACTGGGAGTTCTGTGGAAACTGTTTGGGTAAGAATACAAGGAGAGAACAACGGAAAGGACACCATTGTAGGCATTTACTACAGGCCACCTGGGCAAGCTGAAGATATGGATGAACTCTTTATGTATCAAATGACCAAGTTCTCCAAAAAATATGACGTAGTGGTCATGGGAGATTTCAACTATCCAGACATTTGTTGGGAATCTCTCTCAAGTAAAACTAACAGGTCAAGCAAATTCTTATCCTCTCTTGCTGACAACTTTATCTTCCAAAAGGTAGGGGAGAAAACAAGGGGATCTGCTACTTTGGATCTAATCCTTATAAACAGGGAGGAAATGGTTGAGGAGGTAAAGGTGGCTGGGACCCTAGGAGGCAGCGATCATGCTATTATAGAATTTTGGATAACTAGAGGAGGAAGACATGTGAAGACTCAAACTTCAAGGTTAGATTTTAGAAAGGCAGATTTTAAGAGACTCAGAAAGAGAATAGGAGGGATCCAATGGCTGGATGTCCTTAAGGACAAAAATGTCCAGGAAGGATGGGAAATTTTTAAAAATGAGATTCTCAAAGCACAATCGTTAACAATCCCGAAAAGTAGGAAGAATGGGAAGCATTTAAGGAAACCAGGATGGATGAACACAGAACTTAAACACATGCTAAAAAGAAAGAAAGAAATGTTTATTAAATGGAAAGAGGGAGGCATATCTAAAGAAGATTATAATGCAGTCTGCAGATCCTGTAGGGCACGTATCAGGTTAGCTAAAGCTGACAATGAATTAAGGCTTGCAAGAGATGTCAAAAGCAATAAAAAAGGATTTTGGGGGTATGTCAAAAGTAAAAGAAAAGTCAAAGATGCTATAGGATTTTTACAGGATGAAAATGGAGAAATGGTAAGAGAGGATGTTGAGAAGGCCGAACTTTTTAATTCCTATTTTGCATCTGTTTTCTCTCAGAAAGAAAATGTAACATCAACTGATCTTCACTGTCCTTTTAAAGGAATAGAGGAATCCAAGTTATCTGTAAACCGAAAGATTGTGAGGGAATATTTAGCTAACATAAATGAGTTCAAGTCTCCAGGTCCAGATGAATTACACCCCAGAGTACTGAAGGAGATCGTAGAAGAAATTTTAGAACCACTCTCCATAATCTTTGAAAATTCTTGGAGAACAGGAGAAGTCCCAGAAGACTGGAGAAGAGCAAATGTTGTTCCTATCTTCAAAAAGGGGAAGAAGGTGGACCCAGGGAACTATAGGCCGGTGAGTCTGACTTCTATACCAGGAAAGATCTTTGAACAAATTATTAAACAACATGTATGTAAGTACATGGATAAGAATGAAGTGATTAACCAGAGTCAGCATGGGTTTGTAACTAACAAGTCATGTCAGACTAACTTAATTTCCTTCTATGACAGAATCACTGACTGGGTGGATCAGGGAAATGCTGTAGATATAGTATATCTTGACTTCAGCAAAGCATTTGACAAAGTATCTCACACCATCCTTATTGAAAAAATGACCAAGTATGCAATGGACCAGGCAACTGTTAGGTGGATTCATAACTGGCTTAGTGATCGGACTCAAAGGGTGGTTGTAAATGGCTTCACATCCAGCTGGATGAATGTCTCAAGTGGGGTACCACAGGGCTCCGTCCTGGGACCTGTATTGTTCAACATCTTTATCAATGATTTAGATGAAGGAATTGAGGGTAAGCTGATTAAATTTGCTGATGACACAAAGCTAGGAGGGATAGCTAATACTAGAGAAGAGAGAGAGAGGATTCAAAAAGACCTAAATAAACTGGAGCATTGGGCAGCAACCAACAGAATGGTTTTTAACAGGGAAAAATGCAAAGTACTACATCTGGGCAATAAAAATGAAAAAAGCATATACAGAATGGGAGGAATAGAGCTAAGCAACAGTACATGTGAAAAAGACTTAGGTATACTAATAGATCATAGACTGAACATGAGTCAACAGTGTGATGCAGCAGCAAAAAAGGCAAATACAATTCTGGGATGTATTAACAGAAGCATACAGTCTAGATCACGTGAAGTCATTATCGGTCTTTACTCCTCGTTGGTCAGACCTCATCTGGAATACTGTGTACAGTTTTGGGTACCACATTTTAAAAAAGACATAGACAAACTGGAGCAAGTTCAGAGAAGAGCGACCAGAATGGTGACTGGTCTGCAAACCATGTCCTATGAGGAACGGTTGCAGGATTTGGGAATGTTTAGCTTGCAAAAAAGAAGACTGAGAGGAGACTTAATAGCTGTCTACAAATATGTCAAGGGCTGTCACATTGTAGAAGGATCATCTTTATTCTCATTTGCACAAGGAAAGACTAGAAGCAATGGGATGAAACTAAATGGGAGGAGACACAGATTAGATATTAGAAAAAACTTTTTGACAGTTAGGGTGATTAATGAGTGGAACAGGCTGCCACGAGAGGTGGTGAGTTCCCCTTCAATGGACGTCTTCAAACAGAGGCTGGACAGACATCTGTCTGAGATGATCTAGTGAATCCTGCTTTGAGCAGGGGGTTGGACCAGATGACCCAGGAGGTCCCTTCCAACTCTACCATTCTATGATTCTATGATTCTATGATAGTAGTTATATTCTTGTACATAGGGGCAGGATTATTGTAGTTATATTCTTGTATATAGGGGCAGTATTATAGTAGTTATATTATTGTACATAGGAGGCAGTATTATAGTAGTTATATTCTTGTACATAGGGGGCAGTATTATAGCAGTTATATTCTTGTACATAGGGGCAGTATTATAGTAGTTATATTCTTCTACATAGGAGAAGTTTTATAGTAGTTATATTCTTGTACATAGGGGGCAGTATTATAGTAGGTATATTCTTGTACATAGGGGACAGTATTATAGTAGTTATATTCTTGTACATAGGGGGCAGTATTATAGTAGTTATATTCTTGTACATAGGGGCAGTATTATAGTAGTTATATTCTTCTACATAGGAGCAGTTTTATAGTAGTTATATTCTTGTACATAGGGGGCAGTATTATAGTAGTTATATTCTTGTACATAGGGGACAGTATTATAGTAGTTATATTCTTGTACATAGGGGGCAGTATTATAGTAGTTATATTCTTGTATATAGGGGCAGTATTATAGTAATTATATTATTGTACATAGGAGGCAGTATTATAGTAGTTATATTCTTGTACATAGGGGTCAGTATTATAGCAGTTATATTCTTGTACATAGGGGCAGTATTATAGTAGTTATATACTTCTACATAGGAGCAGTTTTATAGTAGTTATATTCTTGTACATAGGGGGCAGTATTATAGTAGGTATATTCTTGTACATAGGGGACAGTATTATAGTAGTTATATTCTTGTACATAGGGGGCAGTATTATAGTAGTTATATTCTTGTATATAGGGGCAGTTTTATAGTAGTTATATTATTGTACATAGGAGGCAGTATTATAGTAGTTATATTCTTGTACATAGGGGGCAGTATTATAGCAGTTATATTCTTGTACATGGGAGCAGTATTATAGTAGTTATATTCTTGTACATAGGGGGAGTATTATAGTAGTTATATTCTTGTACATAGGGGTCAGTATTATAGCAGTTATATTCTTGTACATAGGGGCAGTATTATAGTAGTTATATTCTTCTACATAGGAGCAGTTTTATAGTAGTTATATTCTTGTACATAGGGGGCAGTATTATAGTAGGTATATTCTTGTACATAGGGGGCAGTATTATAGTAGTTATATTCTTGTACATAGGGGCAGTATTATAGTAGTTATATTCTTGTACATAGGGGCAGTATTATAGTAGTTATATTCTTGTACATAGGGGGCTGTATTATAGTAGTTATATTCTTGTATATAGGGGCAGTATTATAGTAGTTATATTATTGTACATAGAAGGCAGTATTATAGTAGTTATATTCTTGTACATAGGGGGCAGTATTATAGCAGTTATATTCTTGAACATAGGAGCAGTATTATAGTAGTTATATTCTTGTACATAGGGGCAGTATTATAGTAGTTATATTCTTGTACATAGCAGCAGAATTATAGTAGTTATATTCTTGTACATAGGGGGCAGTATTATAGTAGTTATATTCTTGTACATAGGGGCAGTATTATAGTAGTTATATTCTTCTACATAGGAGCAGTATTATAGCAGTTATATTCTTGTACATAGGGGCAGTATTATAGCTGTTATATTCTTGTACATAGGGGCAGTATTATAGTAGTTATATTGTTGTACATAGGAGCAGTATTATAGTAGTTATATTCTTCTACATAGGAGCAGAATTATAGTAGTTATATTCTTGTACATAGGGGGCAGTATTATAGTAGTTATATTCTTGTACATAGGGGCAGTATTATAGTAGTTAAATTCTTGTACATAGGGGGCAGTATTATAGTAGTTATATTCTTGTACATAGGAGCAGAATTATAGTAGTTATATTCTTGTACATAGGAGCAGTATTATAGCAGTTATATTCTTGTACATAGGAGCAGTATTATATTCTTGTACATAGGGGCAGTATTATAGTAGTTATATTGTTGTACATAGCAGCAGTATTATATTAGTTATATTCTTGTACATAGGAGCAGAATTATAGTAGTTATATTCTTGTACATAGGGGGCAGTATTATAGTAGTTATATTCTTGTACATAGGGGCAGTATTATAGTAGTTATATTCTTCTACATAGGAGCAGAATTATAGTAGTTATATTCTTGTACATAGGAGCAGTATTATAGCAGTTATATTCTTGTACATAGGAGCAGTATTATAGCCGTTATATTCTTGTACATAGGGGCAGTATTATAGCAGTTATATTGTTGTACATAGGAGCAGTATTATAGTAGTTATATTCTTGCACATAGGAGCAGAATTATAGTAGTTATATTCTTGTACATAGGGGGCAGTATTATAGTAGTTATATTCTTGTACATAGGGGCAGTATTATAGTAGTTATATTCTTGTATATAGGGGCAGTATTATAGTAGTTATATTATTGTACATAGGAGGCAGTATTATAGTAGTTATATTCTTGTACATAGGGGGCAGTATTATAGCAGTTATATTCTTGTACATAGGGGCAGTATTATAGTAGTTATATTCTTCTACATAGGAGAAGTTTTATAGTAGTTATATTCTTGTACATAGGGGGCAGTATTATAGTAGGTATATTCTAGTACATAGGGGACAGTATTATAGTAGTTATATTCTTGTACATAGGGGGCAGTATTATAGTAGTTATATTCTTGTATATAGGGGCAGTATTATATTAGTTATATTATTGTACATAGGAGGCAGTATTATAGTAGTTATATTCTTGTACATAGGGGGCAGTATTATAGCAGTTATATTCTTGTACATAGGGGCAGTATTATAGTAGTTATATTCTTCTACATAGGAGCAATTTTATAGTAGTTATATTCTTGTACATAGGGGGAGTATTATAGTAGTTATATTCTTGTACATAGGGGCAGTATTATAGTAGTTATATTCTACATAGGAGCAGTTTTATAGTAGTTATATTCTTGTACATAGGGGGCAGTATTATAGTAGGTATATTCTTGTACATAGGGGGCAGTATTATAGTAGTTATATTATTGTACATAGAAGGCAGTATTATAGTAGTTATATTCTTGTACATAGGTGGCAGTATTATAGCAGTTATATTCTTGTACATAGGAGCAGTATTATAGTAGTTATATTCTTGTACATAGGGGCAGTATTATAGTAGGTATATTCTTGTACATAGGAGCAGTATTATAGTAGTTATATTCTACATAGGAGCAGTTTTATAGTATTTATATTCTTTTACATAGGGGGCAGTATTATAGTAGGTATATTCTTGTACATAGTGGGCAGTATTATAGTAGTTATATTCTTGTATATAGGAGCAGTATTATAGTAGTTATATTCTTGTACATAGGAGCAGTATTAAAGCCGTTATATTCTTGTACATAGGGCCAGTATTATAGTAGTTATATTCTTGTACAGAGGGGGCAGTATTATAGTAGTTATATTCTTGTACATAGGGGCAGTATTATAGTAGTTATATTCTTGTACAGAGGGGGCAGTATTATAGTAGTTATATTCTTGTACATAGGGGCAGTATTATAGTAGTTATATTCTTGTACATAGGAGGAATTATTATAGTAGTTATATTCTTGTACATAGGAGCAGAATTATAGTAGTTATATTCTTGTACATAGGAGCAGTATTATAGCAGTTATATTCTTGTACATAGGAGCAGTATTATATTCTTGTACATAGGGGCAGTATTATAGTAGTTATATTGTTGTACATAGCAGCAGTATTATAGTAGTTATATTCTTGTACATAGGAGCAGAATTATAGTAGTTATATTCTTGTACATAGGGGGCAGTATTATAGTAGTTATATTCTTGTACATAGGGGCCGTATTATAGTAGTTATATTCTTCTACATAGGAGCAGAATTATAGTAGTTATATTCTTGTACATAGGAGCAGTATTATAGCAGTTATATTCTTGTACATAGGAGCAGTATTATAGCCGTTATATTCTTGTACATAGGGGCAGTATTATAGTAGTTATATTGTTGTACATAGGAGCAGTATTATAGTAGTTATATTCTTGCACATAGGAGCAGAATTATAGTAGTTATATTCTTGTACATAGGGGGCAGTATTATAGTAGTTATATTCTTGTACATAGGGGCAGTATTATTGTAGTTATATTCTTGTATATAGGGGCAGTATTATAGTAGTTATATTATTGTACATAGGAGGCAGTATTATAGTAGTTATATTCTTGTACATAGGGGGCAGTATTATAGCAGTTATATTCTTGTACATAGGGGCAGTATTATAGTAGCTATATTCTTCTACATAGGAGAAGTTTTATAGTAGTTATATTCTTGTACATAGGGGGCAGTATTATAGTAGTTATATTCTTGTACATAGGGGCCGTATTATAGTAGTTATATTCTTCTACATAGGAGCAGAATTATAGTAGTTATATTCTTGTACATAGGAGCAGTATTATAGCAGTTATATTCTTGTACATAGGAGCAGTATTATAGCCGTTATATTCTTGTACATAGGGGCAGTATTATAGTAGTTATATTGTTGTACATAGGAGCAGTATTATAGTAGTTATATTCTTGCACATAGGAGCAGAATTATAGTAGTTATATTCTTGTACATAGGGGGCAGTATTATAGTAGTTATATTCTTGTACATAGGGGCAGTATTATTGTAGTTATATTCTTGTATATAGGGGCAGTATTATAGTAGTTATATTATTGTACATAGGAGGCAGTATTATAGTAGTTATATTCTTGTACATAGGGGGCAGTATTATAGCAGTTATATTCTTGTACATAGGGGCAGTATTATAGTAGCTATATTCTTCTACATAGGAGAAGTTTTATAGTAGTTATATTCTTGTACATAGGGGGCAGTATTATAGTAGGTATATTCTTGTACATAGGGGACAGTATTATAGTAGTTATATTCTTGTACATAGGGGGCAGTATTATAGTAGTTATATTCTTGTATATAGGGGCAGTATTATAGTAGTTATATTATTGTACATAGGAGGCAGTATTATAGTAGTTATATTCTTGTACATAGGGGGCAGTATTATAGCAGTTATATTCTTGTACATGGGAGCAGTATTATAGTAGTTATATTCTTGTACATAGGGGGAGAATTATAGTAGTTATATTCTTGTACATAGGGGCAGTATTATAGTAGTTATATTCTTCTACATAGGAGCAGTTTTATAGTAGTTATATTCTTGTACATAGGGGGCAGTATTATAGTAGGTATATTCTTGTACATAGGGGGCAGTATTATAGTAGTTATATTCTTGTACATAGGGGCAGTATTATAGTAGTTATATTCTTGTACATAGGGGCAGTATTATAGTAGTTAGATTTTTGTACATAGGGGGCAGTATTATAGTAGTTATATTCTTGTATATAGGGGCAGTATTATAGTAGTTATATTATTGTAGATAGGAGCAGTATTATAGTAGTTATATTCTTGTACATAGGAGCAGTATTATAGTAGTTATATTCTTGTACATAGGGGCAGTATTATAGTAGTTATATTCTTGTACATAGGGGGCAGTATTATAGTAGTTATATTCTTGTATATAGGGGCAGTATTATAGTAGTTATATTATTGTACATAGAAGGCAGTATTATAGTAGTTATATTCTTGTACATAGGGGGCAGTATTATAGCAGTTATATTCTTGAGCATAGGAGCAGTATTATAGTAGTTATATTCTTGTACATAGGGGCAGTATTATAGTAGTTATATTATTGTACATAGGAGCAGAATTATAGTAGTTATATTCTTGTACATAGGGGCAGTATTATAGTAGTTATATTCTTGTACATAGGGGCAGTAGTATAGTAGTTATATTCTTCTACATAGGAGCAGTTTTATAGTAGTTATATTCTTGTACATAGGGGGCAGTATTATAGTAGTTATATTCTTGTACATAGGGGACAGTATTATAGTAGTTATATTCTTATACATAGGGGGCAGTATTATAGTAGTTATATTCTTGTATATAGGGGCAGTATTATAGTAGTTATATTATTGTACATAGGAGGCAGTATTATAGTAGTTATATTCTTGTACATAGGGGGCAGTATTATAGCAGTTATATTCTTGTACATAGGGGCAGTATTATAGTAGTTATATTCTTCTACATAGGAGCAGTTTTATAGTAGTTATATTCTTGTACATAGGGGGAGTATTATAGTAGTTATATTCTTGTACATAGGGGCAGTATTATAGTAGTTATATTCTACATAGGAGCAGTTTTATAGTAGTTATATTCTTGTACATAGGGGGCAGTATTATAGTAGGTATATTCTTGTACATAGGGGGCAGTATTATAGCAGTTATATTCTTGTACATAGGAGCAGTATTATAGTAGTTATATTCTTGTACATAGGGGCAGTATTATAGTAGGTATATTCTTGTACATAGGAGCAGTATTATAGTAGTTATATTCTACATAGGAGCAGTTTTATAGTATTTATATTCTTGTACATAGGGGGCAGTATTATAGTAGGTATATTCTTGTACATAGTGGGCAGTATTATAGTAGTTATATTCTTGTATATAGGAGCAGTATTATAGTAGTTATATTCTTGTACATAGGAGCAGTATTAAAGCCGTTATATTCTTGTACATAGGGCCAGTATTATAGTAGTTATATTCTTGTACAGAGGGGGCAGTATTATAGTAGTTATATTCTTGTACATAGGGGCAGTATTATAGTAGTTATATTCTTGTACAGAGGGGGCAGTATTATAGTAGTTATATTCTTGTACATAGGGGCAGTATTATAGTAGTTATATTCTTGTACATAGGAGGAATTATTATAGTAGTTATATTCTTGTACATAGGAGCAGTATTATAGTAGTTATATTCTTGTACATAGGATCAGTATTATAGTAGTTATATTCTTGTACATAGGAGGAATTATTATAGTAGTTATATTCTTGTACATAGGAGCAGTATTGTAGTAGTTATATTCTTGTACATAGGGAGAAGTATTATAGTAGTTATATTCTTGTACATAGTGGCAGTATTATAGTATAGTCTTGTACATAGGAGCAGTATTATAGTAGTTATACTCTTGTACATAGGAGGCAGTATTATAGTAGTTATATTCTTGTACATAGGGGCAGTATTATAGTAGTTATATTCTTGTACATAGGGGGCATTATTATAGCAATTATATTCTTGTACATAGGGGCAGTATTATAGTATAGTCTTGTACATAGGAGCATTATTATAGTAATTATATTCTTGTACATAGGGGCAGTATTATAGTAGTTATATTCTTGTTCTAAGGAGAAGTATTATAGTAGTTATATTCTTGTACATAGGGGGCATTATTATAGTAATTATATTCTTGTACATAGAGGCAGTATTATAGTAATTATATTCTTGTACATAGGGGCAGTATTATAGTAGTTATATTCTTGTACTAAGGAGCAGTATTATAGTAGTTATATTCTTGTACATAGGGGCAGTATTATAGTAGTTATATTCTTGTACATAGGGGCAGTATTATAGTAGTTATATTCTTGTACATAGTGAGCAGTATTATAGTAGTTCTATTCTTGAACATAAGGGCATTATTATAGCAGTTATAGTCTTGTTCATAGGAGCAGTATTATAGTAGTTATATTCTTGTACATAGGAGCAAAATTATAGTAGTCATATTCTTATACATAGGGGCAGTATTGTAGCTATATTCTTGTACATGTGATGCTAATTAGTGGACACTACTTGTTGTTATATTATTGTACATAGGAGCAGTATTATAGTAGTTATGGTCTTGTACATAGGGGGCAGTATTATAGTAGTTATATTCTTGTAAATAGGGGGCAGTATTATAGTAGTTATATTCTTGTAAATAGGGGCAGTATTATAGTAGCTATATTCTTGTACATAGGGGGCAGTATTATAGTAGTTATATTCTTGTACATAGGAGCAGAATTATAGTAGTTATAGTCTTGTACATAGGAGCAGTATTATAGTAGCTATATTCTTGTAAATAGGGGCAGTATTATAGTAGCTATATTCTTGTACATAGGGGCAGTATTATAGTAGTTATATTCTTGTACATAGGAGCAGTATTATAGTAGTTATATTCTTGTACATAGGGGGCAGTATTATAGTAGTTATATTCTTGTACATAGGGAGCAGTATTATAGTAGTTATATTCTTGTACATAGGGAGCAGTATTATAGTAGTTATATTCTTGTAAATAGGGGGCAGTATTATAGTAGTTATATTCTTGTAAATAGGGGCAGTATTATAGTAGCTATATTCTTGTACATAGGGGGCAGTATTATAGTAGCTATATTCTTGTAAATAGGGGCAGTATTATAGCAGCTATATTCTTGTACATAGGGGCAGTATTATAGTAGCTATATTCTTGTACATAGGTGGCAGTATTATAGTAGTTATATTCTTGTACATAGGGGCAGTATTATAGTAGTTATATTCTTGTACATAGGGGCAGTATTATAGTAGTTATATTCTTGTACATAGGGAGCAGTATTATAGTAGTTATATTCTTGTACATAGGGGCAGTATTATAGTAGTTATATTCTTGTACATAGGGGCAGTATTATAGTAGTTATATTCTTGTACATAGGGGGTAGTATTGTAGTAGTTATATTCTTGTACATAGGGGGCAGTATTATAGTAGTTATATTCTTGTACATAGGGGCAGTATTATAGTAGTTATATTCTTGTACATAGGAGCAGCATTATAGTAGTTATATTCTTGTACATAGGGGCAGTATTATAGTAGTTATATTCTTGTACATAGGGAGCAGTATTATAGTAGTTATATTCTTGTACATAGGGAACAGTATTATAGTAGTTATATTCTTGTACATAGGGGGCAGTATTATAGTAGTTATATTCTTGTACATAGGAGCAGTATTATAGTAGCTATATTCTTGTACATAGGAGCAGTATTATAGTAGTTATATTCTTGTACATAGGGGCAGTTTTATAGTAGTTATATTCTTGTACATAGGGGCAGTATTATAGTAGTTATATTCTTGTACATAGGAGCAGTATTATAGTAGCTATATTCTTGTACATAGGAGCAGTATTATAGTAGTTATATTCTTGTACATAGGGGCAGTTTTATAGTAGTTATATTCTTGTACATAGGGAGCAGTATTATAGTAGTTATATTCTTGTTCATAGGGGGCAGTGTTATAGTAGTTATATTCTTGTACATAGGGGCAGTATTATAGCAGTTATATTCTTGTATATAGGAGCAGTATTATAGTAGTTATATTCTTGTACATAGGGGCAGTATTATAGTAGTTATATTCTTGTACATGGGGCAGTATTATAGTTGTTATAGTCTTGTACATAGGTGGCAGTATTATAGCAGTTATATTCTTGTATATAGGAGCAGTATTATAGGAGTTATATTCTTGTACATAGGGGGCAGTATTATAGTAGTTATATTCTTGTACATAGGGGCAGTAATATAGTAGTTATATTCTTGTACATGGGGCAGTATTATAGTTGTTATAGTCTTGTACATAAGTGGCAGTATTATAGCAGTTATATTCTTGTACATAGGGGGCAGTATTATAGTAGTTATATTCTTGTACATAGGAGCAGTATTATAGTAGTTATATTCTTGTACATAGGAGCAGTATTATAGTAGTTATATTCTTGTACATATGGGCTGTATTATAGTAGTTATATTCTTGTACATAGGAGCAGTATTATAGTAGTTATATTCTTGTACATAGGAGCAGTATTATAGTAGTTATATTCTTGTACATAGGAGCAGTATTATAGTAGTTATATTCTTGTACATAGGAGCAGTATTATAGTAGTTATATTCTTGTACATAGGGGCAGGGCCAGCTCAAGGTTTTTCTGGGCCCCGGGCGAAAGAGTCTCAGTGGGCCCCTTTAATACATACCACGATTCATGATGCACAGATACCGCAGAGAAATATATATATATAGTACAATGCAAAGATTTCGCTTCTTACATTACATGAGTGATATCTATTGTAAATTCCACAATAGCTCAGAAACCGGCGAATCGCTCCACACAGAATACTGGCCCCCATATAAGGCCCCATACGGAATACTGGCCCCCATATAACACTCCATACAGGAGACTGGCCCCCATATAAGGCCCTATTCGGAATACTGGCCCCCATATAAGACGCCATACGGAATACTGGCCCCCATATAAGGCTCCATACGGTATATTGGCCCCCATATAAGGCTCCATACGGAATACTGGCCCCCATATAAGGCACCATAAGGAATACTGGCCCCCATATAAGGCTCCATACGGAATACTGGCCCCCATATAAGGCCCCATAAGGAATACTGACCCCCATATAAGGCCCCATAAGGAATACTGGCCCCCATATAAGGCTCCATATGGAATACTGGCCCCCATATAAGGCCCCATAAGGAATACTGGCCCCCATATAAGGCTCCATACGGAATACTGGCCCCCATATAAGGCCCCATAAGGAATACTGGCCCCCATATAAGGCTCCATACGGAATACTGGCTCCCTTATAAGGCTCCATACGGAATACTGGCCTCCATATAAGGCTCCATACGGAATACTGGCCCCCATATAAGGCTCCATACGGAATACCTGCCCCCATATAAGGCTCCATACGGAATACTGGCCCCCATATAAGGCTCCATACGGAATACTGGCCCCCATATAAGGCTCCATACGGAATACTGGCCCCCATATAAGGCTCCATACGGAATACTGGCCCCCATATAAGGCTCCATACGGAATACTGGCCCCCATATAAGGCTCCATACGGAATACAGGCCTCCATATAAGGCTCCATACGGAATACTGGCCCCCATATAAGGCTCCATACAGAATACTGCCCCCCATATAACGCTCCATACAGGATACTGGTCCCCTTATAAAGCTCCAAACAGGATACTGGCCCCCATATAACGCTCCATACAGGATACTGGTCCCCTTATAAAGCTCCAAACAGGATACTGGCCCCCATATAGCGCTCCATACAGGATACTGGTCCCCTTATAACGCTCCATACAGGATACTGGCCCCCATATAATGCTCCATGCAGGCTGTTACCCCCACATAATGCCCCATTCAGGCTGTCCCCCCCCTTATTATGCTCCATGGAGGCTGTTACCCCCCACATAATGCCCCATAAAGGCTGTCCCCCCCTTATAATGCTCCATACAGGCTGTTCCCCCCACATAAAGCACTATGCAGGCTGCCCCCCCCCCCTTATAATGCCCCATGTTGGCTGTTCCCCCCCTTATAATGCCCCATGCAGGCTGTCACCCCTCCTCTTTATAATGGCCCATGCAGGATGTACCCCCCCTCTTTATAAGGCCCCATGCAGGATGTCATCCCCCCCTCTTTATAATGCCCCATGCAGGATGTCACCCCCCTCTCTTTATAATGCCCCATGCAGGATGTCACCACCCTCTCTTTATAATGCCCCATGCAGGATGTCACCCCCTCTCTTTATAATGCCCCATACAGGATGTCACCCTCTCTCTTTATAATGCCCCATGCAGGATGTCACCCACTCTCTTTATAATGCCCCATGCAGGATGTCACCCCCCCTCTTTATAATGCGCCATGCAGGATGTCACCCCCTCTCTTTCTAATGCCCCATACAGGATGTCACCACCCTTTCTTTATAATGCCCCATGTAGGATGTCACCCCCTCTCTTTATAATGCCCCATGCAGGATGTCACCCCCCCTCTCTTTATAATGCCCCATGCAGGATGTCACCCCCCTCTCTTTATAATGCCCCATGCAGGATGTCACCCCCTCTCTTTATAAGGCCCCATGCAGGATGTCACCCCCCCTCTTTATAATGCCCCATGCAGGATGTCACCCCCCTCTCTTTATAATGCCCCATGCAGGATGTCACCCCCTCTCTTTATAATGCCCCATGCAGGATGTCACCCCCCTCTCTTTATAATGCCCCATGCAGGATGTCACCCCCTGTGATGAACCTGTAGCCGCCATCTTGGTAATGATAAATCATATCCAGGGATGGCCACACTTCAGCAGCCCCCACCCTTGGGACCTTCTGTTAAAACGTCAACTAGATAGTTTCCCCCCATCCAGGCTCCTGTAAGATAAGAAGCCTACTTAACACTTGAATGCTAGGAGCTTCAAAGACTTCGAGAGGAAACACAGCCAGCAGGGGGGGGTGCTTCGTCTATCTGTACCTGACCATTTGTCCCATAGGACTAGTTTCTTTGTCTGTCACAAGCATGGAGGCATAAGATATAGAAACATGAATAGTACACGCATGTTGCGTGGGATGGGCCAATAAAAAAATATCACGGCGTCCCGGAGCCATTGCGCACACAAGCCTCCGCGGTAGACGTTTGTACGTGCTCTGGAAGCCAAGATATAGCGCGGAGCCATTCCTGAGGACCGTATGGTATCATAATTGATATCAAAAGGTCGGTTACGGCGGCCCGAATCCATGGGAACCCCTGGGGGTATCATGAGACCATCCCAGAAGAAGTTATTGGGTTCCATAGAATTTGGGCTTCTGATCGAAGTTAGACCTGAGGGTGGAGACTGAGTCAGCTGACCTCACCAGCAGTGGGCGGGACGGGGCAGGTAAGATAGCAGGACAGACAAGAGACAAGTCAGTCTTGACCCAAGAGTGGGGTGCTGAACATCTGAGCACCAGCTGAGGCCACCAAGGGGAGGAGCAGTTTGACCATGCGGTGGTAGGCCTCAGCCTGTAACAAAGAACCGTGCCTGCGACCGCAGAATCCTCTCCCTGCGTCACAAGAAAATCAAGAAACCGGTAACTGATATGCTGTGGTGATTCTGTGTGTTGTATTCCATTGTTGTATAGTTTAGCCTGACCTTATACCTGTGTATATTTCGTTGTATATCGTGTATCTAGTGTATTATTATAATCAATTACCTCAAGTAATTGTGGGCCTGCCTTTTATTCTGCATAACGAACGCACGTCCGTGTGAGCTCGGCTCAAGCCAAAACGCTACCCAGGGTTGGTTCCTGACCCGATATAGGCCCATTCACGGACTGGGCGTATATCTAAAATAGGGACTGGTGGCAGCATACCAACTGGGGATTGGGGAAGGCTGGTAGTGACGGTCGGAGGTTCAGATATATATATTCCTGGCGCGGCCAAGGAAGATATATATACCGCCCTCACTACAGAGGGCCCCGATACCCAGTAGGTTACAGGACAGTCTCCCTGGCGACCGCTTATCCTAGGTGCAGTTCCTTGACTGACCTGAGGCTAAGAGGGCGCTAGCGAGTTGTGCAGTGTAGTGACGTTACGGTTTAGTGACGTTGAAGGGATAACACACTACCGTGTTCCCTGCGCTGGTTGCAGCTTCCTGGCACTACTTTCTCTAGGTGCAGTACCTTGACTGACCTGAGAGGTAAGGGGGCGCCAGAGAGCTGCACCCACCGGCCGGCTTTCATCACATTGGTGGCAGAGCGGTGGGATTGCAGAATAATAGTGTTGTGGGACCCCTACTCCCAGGCACTAAAGACTGCCAGTGGTAACTTCCACTGCTGGAGTCTTAAGGTCAGCCCAACGTTAGACGGTCAGGCTAAAAGTATAACAAGGTGTGTGCAAACTCAGGGTTGCAGCGGTGTCGGTTACCAAGATGGCAGACGGCACCAGGAGCAAGACCCTGCAGGAGGCTAATGCTACGGTCCGTGTGGCAGGAGGGGAGGACATTGTTACTCATGGCGAGGAGGAGTCCAGCCCGGGCACCTCAGGGAGCCAGTCCCCAGTATACGGTCCCGCAGTGGGCTGCCCACCACCTACCCAGCCCAGCCTGTCCAGATCACAAGCCCTTTTACAAGCGGCTATGGCAAGTCTCCAGTCTCATGGCGATGCCGTCTACAAAACCCTCCTGGCAGCATCAGAGAAGGCAGCGGAGGAGGAGCGCGAAGCTGCGGAGCGGGCTGCGGAGCGGGCTGCGGAGCGTGAAGCTGCAGAGCGCCGGGAGGCTGCGGAGCGTGAAGCTGCAGAGCGCCGGGAGGCTGCGGAGCGTGAAGCTGCAGAGCGCCGGGAGGCTGCGGAGCGTGCAGAGCGAGCTGCGGAGCGCCAGCACCAACTGGACCTGGCCCAGCGGGGGCTTCCGCTAGAGCAACCAACCCATCAGGAGACCAAGTCGTCCAAAGTCCGAGCTGAGGACTTCCCTCTACTGGAGAAGGATGGGGACCTGGACTCCTTTCTGGTGGCATTTGAACGGACCTGTCTTCAGCACCATCTGGCCCGGGATCAGTGGGCCAGATACCTGACCCCCCGTTTGAGGGGTAAGTCCCTGGATGCCTTGGGGGACTTACCTGCCGGGGAGGTACAGAACTACGACTGCATCAAGCGGGCCCTGATCCGGCAGTACAACCTCACTCCCGAGTCGTACCGCCAGAAGTTCCGGAGCCTGCTGCGTGGCCCCAAGGACACCTGGACCGATCATATGCGGGCGCTGTTGAGAGCCGCAGAGCACTGGACCTCGGGTCTAGCGCTTACTACCCGCCAGGAGGTCCAGGAACTGTTCGTCACGGAGCAGTTCTTGTGGAACTGCCCAGAGGACCTCCGACAGTTCCTCCGTGACCGAAAACCAACAGGGGCTTCTGCTACAGCCGCCCTGGCAGACGAGTATGCCAATAACAGGGCGCCTGAGCTGAAGAAGTCTGCCAGCAGCACCTGGAGAGGGGGTAAGCCCAGTCATGCCCCTGTTTCCCCGGCCCCTAGAACACAAGGGGTGTATCCCCCTGTTGCCCTCTCCAGGCAAGGACCAGACGTAAGACGTTGTCATCTATGCAACAAACCAGGACACTTTAGGGCTGAGTGTCCCCAGCGCCAAAAGACCCCATCCCATTCCCAGAGAGCGCCCAATGTTTTGTGTGTGGGAGGGGGTGGTGGTAGGTCCCTGGACAACATCCAACCCGTCACCATAGGCCGTTCTGCGGTCATGGGACTGCGGGACACGGGCGCTGAACGAACACTGGTACGGCCTGAGGTGGTGTCCCCCCAGGACTTGGTACCAGGAAAGACTCTTTCCGTCTCCGGGGTTGGAGGCGTGGAGCCGGCACTTCCCGTTGCCATGGTGTATTTGGACTGGGGTGCCGGAAGGGGGATGCGGGAGGTGGGAGTAACGCCAAATATTCCCGCAAATGTTTTATTAGGGACCGACTTGGGGCGTCTAGTATCGCAGTATGTACCCTCTGAACCCCCAAGTTCGGCCCCCCAAGAGTGTATTGATTTGTCTGCTGCTAATGCCAACCATGTTGTATGTAGTGTGTGTCCTGCTGAGGAGGAGGGAGTGAAACCTGAGGGTAACACCTGCACAGACACAACACAAACAGGGTTAGTGAAAGCAGGTGGGGAGTGTGGGGATGCCCGCAGAGGTGCTCAGCCGGCGTGCCGTGACCTCTTGTCCTCCGGTGAGGGAGGGGGCGGGCAGGATTCTGTAGAGGGAAGCTCAGGGATGGAGAGGGGGGCAGCTACCGGCAGTGTAGGGCTCCCAGGGGTATCCAGGCTGCTGAGTATAGGCCCACTGCAGGGGGAGGAACAGGCCATGGGAGGTGGGGGTGTCCCAAGAGAGGAGCCGCCAGGTAAGACCCCAGGGCAGGAGTTCCCCACATCCGAGATGTCCAAAGGCCTAGGAAGCCTGCCTGATCGGGCGGCTTGGTCAGAAACAGAGGGGAAGCAGGCACTACCCACGGTCACAGCGGTCATAGCCGCTGTCACCAGGAGTGGGAGCGCCGGAGCCCAAGGAGCCTTGCAGAGGTCCGACGGCTTCCCCACTTCTGACCAAGTGTCTGCCGGGTCAGACAGCGGCCAGGTGACATGCCCGGAGGGGCTGACAGAGGATGTGGCAGTTTCGTCGATTCTGGCCACATCAAGTCAGGAATTTCAGGCTGCGTTGGAAGCAGACGACAGCCTGAAAGCTCTCAAGGAACAGGCGGCACAGCCTCCCATGGAGTCAGACTGCGAGCGTGTGGTCTGGGACCAGGGACGGCTGTACCGGGTAACGGTCCAGCAGGGTTCACCGGAGGCGTGGCCCAGGGACCGACAGTTAGTGGTACCCTATCCGTTCAGGGCGGAATTGTTGCGGATCGCACACGAGATTCCGATGGCCGGACACCTAGGGATCGCTAAAACCAAGGCCAGGATAGCTCAGCATTTCTACTGGCCTGGGATGGGAGCCGCGGTGGGTGCCTACTGCCGTTCGTGTGACACCTGTCAGAGGGTGGGGAAGGCGGGGCCGCGCCCCAAAGCCCCACTGGTAACTCTGCCAATCATCGAAGAGCCTTTCTCGAGGGTCGCTGTGGATCTTATTGGACCTCTGTCCACTCCCAGCCACTCCGGGAAATGCTTCATACTCACGGTAGTGGACTATGCCACCCGGTACCCGGAAGCGGTAGCTTTGTCGTCCATTCGGGCCGACAAGGTGGCTACCGCCTTACTGGAGATCTTCTCCAGAGTGGGTTTCCCCCAAGAAATGCTCACCGACCGAGGGACCCAGTTCATGTCGCGGCTGATGGAGTCCCTCTGTAAGCAAATGCAGGTGCAACATCTGGTGGCCAGCCCGTATCACCCACAGACTAATGGCCTGTGTGAGCGGTTCAATGGCACCTTAAAGCAGATGCTTAAGATGTTGGTCGACTCCCACGGGAGAGACTGGGAGCGTTACCTCCCACACCTCCTATTTGCTTACCGGGAGGTTCCGCAGGCCTCAACGGGGTTCTCCCCCTTTGAGCTCCTGTACGGGCGACGGGTACGGGGCCCCCTGGCTCTGGTGAAGGAAGCATGGGAAGGGGATTTGGCCACCCCCGAGGTGTCGGTCATCGAGTATGTCGTGCGCCACCGGGACAGGATGATGGCCTTGGCAAAGCTGGTGCAGGACAATATGGCCCAGGCCCAGGCCGACCAGAAGCGGTGGTACGACCAGAATGCTTGTGAGAGGACCTACCAGGTGGGTCAAAAGGTGTGGGTACTGGTCCCCGTACCACAGAACAAGCTTCAGGCAGCCTGGGAAGGTCCCTACTTCGTGCACCAGAAACTCAATGCCGTCACCTATCTGGTCACCCTGGATCACGCCCGTGGAAGGAGGAAGGCCTTCCACGTGAACATGATGAAGGCTCATCATGAGCGGGAAGCGACTGCCCACCCAGTGTGCAACCTTCCCGAGGAAGGAGAGGTAGAAACCCTCCTGGATCTGCTCACCCAAGCCAAGGCGGGTGGGTCCATCGAGGATGTGGGGGTTGGCCACCAGCTCACGGAGGACCAACGGTCCCAGCTGGGGACCACCCTGCACCCCTTCCGGGGGCTGTTCAGCAGCCTGCCCGGAAGGACTGAGATGGCTGTCCACGACGTGGACACTGGCGATCACCCGCCGATCCGGCGTTCAGCATATCGGGTCTCTTTCGAGGTGCAGGGAAACATGCGCCAAGAGATAGACGAGATGCTGAAGCTGGGGGTGATCCAGGCATCCAGCAGCGCGTGGGCCTCGCCTGTAGTCCTCGTACCAAAGAAGGACCGAACTACACGGTTCTGCGTGGACTACCGGGGGCTCAACGCTGTAACGGCCACCGATGCGTTCCCCATACCACGCATCGATGACCTGCTCGATCGGATGGCCGGGGCTAAGTACCTGACCATCATGGATCTGAGCCGGGGGTACTGGCAGATTCCTCTGACCCCCGCGGCAAGGGAACGCTCTGCCTTTATCACCCCTTTTGGACTGTACGAGTCCACAGTGATGCCATTCGGCATGAAGAATGCCCCTGCCACTTTTCAGCGGATGGTCAATACGCTGCTTGAGGGACTTGAAGGGTACGCGGCTGCGTACTTGGACGATATTGCAGTCTTCAGTCCCACTTGGGAGGATCACCTAGAGCACCTGCGGCAGGTGCTCGGTCGGATCCACCGGGCAGGCTTGACCATCAAGCCGGAAAAGTGCCAGCTGGGCATGAGTGAGGTCCTCTACCTGGGTCACCGGGTAGGCGGGGGGGTTCTGAAGCCAGAACCGGGGAAAGTGGATGCCATCGCATCCTGGCCCACTCCTAGGACCAAAAAGCAGGTGATGTCCTTCTTGGGGACCGCCGGGTACTATAGGAGGTTCGTCCCACACTATAGCACCCTGGCCAAGCCCCTGACGGACCTCACCAAGAAGAAGCTGCCCGTCGCAGTCGACTGGACAGTCGCCTGCGAGACAGCTTTCGGGGCACTCAAGGCCGCCCTAAGTAGCTCCCCTGTACTGCAAGCTGCCGACTTCGACCGGCCGTTTGTGGTACAGACCGACGCCAGTGACTTTGGCCTCGGTGCTGTGCTAAGTCAGGTCAACACGACAGGCCAGGAACATCCTGTCTTGTACCTGAGCAGGAAGCTACTGCCCCGGGAGGTGGCTTACTCCACGGTGGAGAAAGAATGCCTGGCAATTGTATGGGCCCTGCAGCGTCTGCAGCCCTACTTGTACGGGAGCCATTTCACCGTGGAGACGGACCACAACCCCCTCAGCTGGTTACACACGGTCTCTGGGTCGAATGGCAGGTTGCTACGCTGGAGCCTCGCTCTCCAGCAGTACCACTTCTCCATTCGCCACAGAAGAGGCCGTGACCACGGTAACGCTGACGGGTTATCCCGGCAAGGGGAGGGTGCAGAAGGACGCACGGGGGAACACAGGAATGTGCTACCCCCTCGCGCCCTCGTATAGGGGGAGGTGTGATGAACCTGTAGCCGCCATCTTGGTAATGATAAATCATATCCAGGGATGGCCACACTTCAGCAGCCCCCACCCTTGGGACCTTCTGTTAAAACGTCAACTAGATAGTTTCCCCCCATCCAGGCTCCTGTAAGATAAGAAGCCTACTTAACACTTGAATGCTAGGAGCTTCAAAGACTTCGAGAGGAAACACAGCCAGCAGGGGGGGGTGCTTCGTCTATCTGTACCTGACCATTTGTCCCATAGGACTAGTTTCTTTGTCTGTCACAAGCATGGAGGCATAAGATATAGAAACATGAATAGTACACGCATGTTGCGTGGGATGGGCCAATAAAAAAATATCACGGCGTCCCGGAGCCATTGCGCACACAAGCCTCCGCGGTAGACGTTTGTACGTGCTCTGGAAGCCAAGATATAGCGCGGAGCCATTCCTGAGGACCGTATGGTATCATAATTGATATCAAAAGGTCGGTTACGGCGGCCCGAATCCATGGGAACCCCTGGGGGTATCATGAGACCATCCCAGAAGAAGTTATTGGGTTCCATAGAATTTGGGCTTCTGATCGAAGTTAGACCTGAGGGTGGAGACTGAGTCAGCTGACCTCACCAGCAGTGGGCGGGACGGGGCAGGTAAGATAGCAGGACAGACAAGAGACAAGTCAGTCTTGACCCAAGAGTGGGGTGCTGAACATCTGAGCACCAGCTGAGGCCACCAAGGGGAGGAGCAGTTTGACCATGCGGTGGTAGGCCTCAGCCTGTAACAAAGAACCGTGCCTGCGACCGCAGAATCCTCTCCCTGCGTCACAAGAAAATCAAGAAACCGGTAACTGATATGCTGTGGTGATTCTGTGTGTTGTATTCCATTGTTGTATAGTTTAGCCTGACCTTATACCTGTGTATATTTCGTTGTATATCGTGTATCTAGTGTATTATTATAATCAATTACCTCAAGTAATTGTGGGCCTGCCTTTTATTCTGCATAACGAACGCACGTCCGTGTGAGCTCGGCTCAAGCCAAAACGCTACCCAGGGTTGGTTCCTGACCCGATATAGGCCCATTCACGGACTGGGCGTATATCTAAAATAGGGACTGGTGGCAGCATACCAACTGGGGATTGGGGAAGGCTGGTAGTGACGGTCGGAGGTTCAGATATATATATTCCTGGCGCGGCCAAGGAAGATATATATACCGCCCTCACTACAGAGGGCCCCGATACCCAGTAGGTTACAGGACAGTCTCCCTGGCGACCGCTTATCCTAGGTGCAGTTCCTTGACTGACCTGAGGCTAAGAGGGCGCTAGCGAGTTGTGCAGTGTAGTGACGTTACGGTTTAGTGACGTTGAAGGGATAACACACTACCGTGTTCCCTGCGCTGGTTGCAGCTTCCTGGCACTACTTTCTCTAGGTGCAGTACCTTGACTGACCTGAGAGGTAAGGGGGCGCCAGAGAGCTGCACCCACCGGCCGGCTTTCATAACACCCCCCCTCTCTTTATAATGCCCCATGCAAGATGTCACCACCCTCTCTTTATAATGCCCCATGCAGGATGTCACCCCCTCTCTTTATAATGCCCCATGCAGGATCTCACCCCCCCTCTCTTTATAATGCCCCATGCAGGATGTACCCCCCTCTTTATAAAGCCCCATGCAGGCTGTCACCCCCTCTCTCTATAATGCCCCATGCAGGATGTCACCCCCTCTCTCTATAATGCCCCATGCAGGATGTCACCCCCCCTCTCTTTATAATGCCCCATGCAGGATCTCACCCCCCCTCTCTTTATAATGCCCCATGCAGGATGTCACCCCCTCTCTCTATAATGCCCCATGCAGGTTGTCACCCCCTCTCTCTATAATGCCCCATGCAGGATGTCACCCCCCCTCTCTTTATAATGCCCCATGCAGGATGTCACCCCCGCTCTCTTTATAATGCCCCATGCAGGATGTCACCCCCCCTCTCTTTATAATGCCCCATGCAGGATGTCACCCCCCCTCTCTTTATAATGCCCCATGCAGGATGTCACCCCCTCTCTTTATAAGGCCCCATGCAGGATGTCACCCCCCCTTTATAATGCCCCATGCTGGATGTCACCCCCCCTTTATAATGCCCCATGCAGGATGTCACCCCCCCATATTATGCCCCATGCAGGATGTCACCCCCCCCCCATATTATGCCCCATGCCTCCATACATAAAAAAAAAAATCAAATACTCACCTCACTCCTCCTCACCTGCTGCAGCTGCTCGGGTCCGGACTCCAGCGTCGCCGATATCTTCCCGCTCTGCGCTCCCTGTGACGGCTCAGGGGAGGGCGCGGTGTAAAAACGTCACCGCACCCTCTGATCTGAGACGTCACAGGGAGTGCAGAGCAGGAAGACAGCGGATCTGCGGAGGCACGGGGAGAGGTAAGTATCCGGCTGCCGGGGCCCTGAGCAAGAGGGGGAGAAGGGCGGGTGCTGACACCGCTCTCCTCCACCCATAGCCCGGCGGGGTGCGCGACCGCCAGTGGGCCCCTCTGCCTGCTCAGGGCCCCGGCACTTGCCCGGGTGCGCCGGGTGCTGACGCCGGCCCTGCATAGGGGGCAGTATTATAGTAGCTATATTCTTATACATAGGGGGCAGTATTATAGTAGTTATATTCTTGTACATAGGGGCAGTATTATAGTAGTTATATTCTTGTACATAGGGGGCAGTATTATAGTAGTTATATTCTTATACATAGGAGCAGTATTATAGTAGTTATATTCTTGTATATAGGGGGCAGTATTATAGTAGTTATATTCTTGTACATAGGGGGCAGTATTATAGTAGTTATATTCTTGTACATAGGGGGCAGTATTATAGTAGTTATATTCTTGAACATAGGAGCAGTATTATAGTAGTTATATTCTTGTACATAGGAGCAGTATTATAGTAGATATATTCTTGTACATAGGAGCAGTATTATAGGAGTTATATTCTTGTACATAGGAGCAGTGTTATAGTAGTTATATTCTTGTACATAGGGGGCAGTATTATAGTAGTTATATTCTTGTACATAGGGGCAGTATTATAGTAGTTATATTCTTGTTCATAGGGGGCAGTATTATAGTAGTTATATTCTTGTACATAGGAGCAGTATTACAGTAGTAATATTCTTGTACATAGGGGCAGTATTATAGTAGTTATATTCTTATACATAGGGGGCAGTATTATAGTAGTTATATTCTTGTACATAGGAGCAGTATTATAGTAGTTAAATTCTTGTACATAGGGGGCAGTATTATAGTAGTTATATTCTTGTATATAGGGGGCAGTATTATAGTAGTTATATTCTTGTACATAGGAGCAGTATTATAGTAGTTATATTCTTGAACATAGGGGCAGTATTATAGTAGTTATATTCTTGTACATAGGAGCAGTATTATAGTAGTTATATTCTTGTACATAGGAGCAGTATTATAGTAGTTATATTTTTGTACATAGGAGCAGTATTATAGTAGTTATATTCTTGTACATAGGGTGCAGTATTATAGTAGTTATATTCTTGTACATAGGAGCAGTATTATAGTAGTTATATTCTTGTACATAGGAGCAGTATTATAGTAGTCATATTCTTGTACATGGGGGCAGTATTATAGTAGTTATATTCTTGTACATAGGAGCAGTATTATAGTAGTTATATTCTTGTACATAGGGGGCAGTATTATAGTAGTTACTATGCTGAGATACAACACTTTCACTGGATACTGAAGCATTAATACAATAAGTTAAGAAATGGTTAATAAAATCTATTACCTACACGGAAAATACAATAGTGAATAATTTGGTGCTGAGTGCTATTATAAGACGTCATTAGACTGTGAAAGGAGGAGGAAAAACGTCTGTGAATTTCAGTGTTAATTTGGCAAAAATAACAAAATGTCAAGAAAGCTTAAAAATGGTATCGAATCTATTAAGTGATATTACAATGGACATTTGAAAAATGTGTAAATTTCTTTTTCTGATGTCAAATTTTCAGGTCATTTTAATTTTTTTTCTTTTTTTAAAGTTTTTGAAAATTGCCGTGGAAACGCGGTTAATAGGCCGGCGCGATGCTCTGTAATAACGGAGAGAGGAATGTTTAATAAGAGACGCTATTAAACCGTATCCCTAAGTGAAAACACATACTGGAAAAGTGACGACAATTCAGGTGGGAAAGCTGCCAGATTCCTGCAAATGAACGGAGAAGGAGGAAAAGTGCTATGAACCCCCAATGGGGGGGGGGGGACTCGAATTTCTATTCATTAAAGCAGGTGGTGCCATTTCTTGATGTTCCCATCGGGCTTCAGGTACAAAAAAAAAAACAATATTTGTCTTATTATAAAAAATTTGTGATTACAAATTTATTGGTACAAGAAAAAAACTAAATAATTCTCCTTATTATGAAAATGTATGTAGATTAAAAAGACATGTAACCTGCAGATTTCTATATATATAGAAAAACCAAACACAAGCAAAATACCCAAATAACTGCAAGTAAATGGATAAATCGCACAGTGCAAAAATAATGATAAATAATAAAGGGTATTTAGTTAACATAATTTTGATCAAAATAATGTAAAAGCCATCTCACCACGTCACGGTAACCCTTATGGGACAGTCCTAACTCTAATATTAAAACCTTACCATTTGTCAAGTGACATACATATGGATAAGGGCAGAGAGACTGAACCCGTAGTAGAGGCATAGACCTAAGAGGCAGATATTCTTTGCAGATTTCTATATATGTACAATCTCTCTTTATTCCTGCAGAGTGGGCGGGAGCTTCCCCGTGTGATGTCAGAGCTGTGCTGAGTGCCCTGAGCCAATCAGATGTCTCCTCCTGCTTCTGATTAAGAAGCTGCAGCTTCATCTCCCTCCTCTCCCTTCCTTTTTGTTTTCTTCTAACGCCGTCTTAACAGATACATAAACCGCGGATCGTTCTTTTATCGGAAGGGTCTTTCGACATGAGCGGTTTCTTATTGGCCTATGAGGCAGGCAGTTAAGCTGGGGTTTTTTTGTGGATAAAGAATGTGTGAATTGAGCCTTATTATTTTACGCAATATTGGATACCTGAGGAGGTTTATGAAAAAAAAAAAGACAAAGACTAAAAAGTAGAGAAAGTCGAACTAATTTATATTACAAAATTACACTTATGTAATTTTCCAAATTATTCTTACTAATGAAATTCGAAATAAAAAGTTGAAATAAATTATTCGGTGAAAATCACCAATGGCCGTTTTTATAGCTCTGCTTTTAATGGATGACACAAAGCTAAACCTACAATGTATTATTTTAGGAATGAAATTATTAGTTGTCTTTTCTAATTAATTGAATTTATAATCAAGTATCAATAATAATAAAAAAATAAAAAAAATTAAAAAATCATTTTTGTTTGTGTTAATTTGTCAATTTTAAATATATTTGGATATTTGTAGTTTATAATTTGGATGATTTTATATTGTAGGAAAAAAAAAAAAGTCCCTAGGGAGGGCCATTGTTTTACTTCATGGAACCTTCATGGAAGGATGTTGGTAAATGACGGCTCGTGACAATATTCCATAAAATCGGAAGAGCGCCATTTAGATGGTCAAACTCGTAAAGAAGAGAAGATTACACAATCTCGTGGATTACAGGAAATCAAAAATAATTTGCACATAAGATGGAATGGAAGAATGTGAACTTCAGATCTGAAAAAATTTAATAGGCTCCAAGGGTGGAGAAATAGGATTTTCCATGCACTGAATGTTTCGGAGCAGCTGGATAACTTGAAGTATCTTCCTTCACATCTGGAGAGCAGATGTCACTTCACAGGACCACAATGATCTGCCAGCCAGATGGAGGAACATGGTGCCTGGAGGACTTGTTAAAAAGACTCTCAAAGGTCCATGTACATTGTGTGAACTGGTCAGCTAAGGCCACCACATCACCTCGGCTCTCGGCCACATGACCATACTAAACTTCCATCAGTCCCGATTTTACGGCCCATTACCTTGGTTCCCTCATTGGTGGCAATGCCAGCCTTATTTTAACTGAAGGAATATTTTTGGTTTGGCCTTTGTTGGTGCCAACTTTACAACACGGTTTCTTTCAGGTTTTCATTTCCAGGACAAGGCATGCGAATCACAGTAAAAGTGCAGAATTACTGGGACGTCGGCAACAATTGTAAAAGTAAAAAAGTTTCAAGTGACCGTCTTGTGTTTTTTACTGATGGTCATAAGGTGACTGAAAATCACAACATAGATAAAAGCGGGTACAATGATGGCCTCTAATATGTGTATTTGTAGCACCCTGAGGATTCGGCTGCTACAGGGGTATTGCACCTCAACCCAGAGGTGTGATATTCCACTCCCGGGTAAGGATGGAGTGTGGAACTGAGCTCAGAAAGCTGCATGCACTACACACATCCCATTTCCGAGGAGCAGACCAACGGTACTCCCACTTAGAAATGTGCAGGTACGACCGAGTCTGTTCCTGGCTGGAGTGGGAGGGGGGTGGTACATCCCAGTAGTGTAGGGGCAGATAGGGGGAGCAGCCTGGGTAAAGATAGGAGCTCATTGGGTGCTGGTCACCTGAGCTCACACATAGAGGGTGTATATAAGGTGGGCACCAACTAAGAACAGGGTCAGTTGCAGAGAGAAAGTCAGCGAGCGGAGGAGAAGAGAGACCCAGAGTGAGAGAGGAGAGAGAGAGACCCAGAGGGGGAACCAGAAGAAAAGGACTCCAAGAACCCAACTTAAATCCCCGGGTGAAGAGTCGGCACAGGGTACCGGAACCCAAGCTGGTGGGGGCAAAAACACTCCCCAGCCAGAGACCGGAGACCGTGGGCAGCGTTTGTCACGGTCACCCACCACATCCACCACGAAGGCATACCACGAGGAGGGTCAGGGAACCCCAGGCCAAGGGTCTCCCCACAGAAGGCCCGAGGGAGCTGGACCTGGGTGGATCAATAGTGGGGACGGCCAGAGAAAGGACAGAAGGAGAGCTCAGGGTCACGCTCCGGACTTATTTGGGAGTTGGCTGGATCCAGAACCTGGTGGACGCAGCACGGCTCGGGAGGTCACTCGAAGCTGGAGTGACCAGAACATCAGCAGTGAGTAAACATCCTAAACTGCATAACCCGACTCTGTCTCTGATTGCCGTCTACACTGCATCACCACAACTCCCATCCTCTGCACCTGATCCCCCTGAGGCTATACCCCACCCGTTGGGGGTTATCTATCACAAGCTGCACCTATACCATCAGCCTCAGCGGACCCTGCTGCAGCGGCGGCCATAGTGACCGCAATACAACGGGTGGCGTAGTCGACAATAAAGAACTTAATAACATCTGTAGGACTGCCACATACAACTGAGTTTGACACCCTGGGCACGGACCGGGTCACAGCCACTCGGAAGACTACAACTCCCATCTGATCCGGCTCCGGGTATTCCCCTAAAGAATATGGCCCAGGGGGCGCGTCAACTTTGGCGTAGTCGGCAGGATTACGTGCCCGCAACACCCGGGTACTGCGTGCCTGAAGAAAAGAACGAGTTTACCTCAAAAAGAAGTCTCCTGCCGGTTCCGAAGGGTCCCCGCCATCGGACCCCATCACCAGTCGATTCCCGCCGGTTGTCCGCCATTAACAGCTTTTTCCCGCCATCTGCAGAGTTTCCCGCCACTGGGAGACGATTCCCGCCATTTCCAAAGGTTTCCCGCCTTGGAAGAGCGGACGCCATTATGGGCGTGCCAGAGGATGGCAAGAGGCCACCTCCCATCGTGGGCCAGGACCGAAAATGGCGCCAAAAGTGGAAACCGCCCCCACCAACAGAGACTGTGATGCTAGAGGTGTCTGTCAGCGTGAAAGAACAGCCCCTGGAGCTGACAATCACCAAGTGGCCACGGGACCGCCCTCGAGAGGGGAGGAGACGAAAGGAGAGAACAAAGATGGGTGTCGCTTGGAGCAGTCTAGAGCGAGCGCACCCGGAGGCAAGAAGCCTGGAGAGGAGTAGCAGAGAAGCTCACCCGGAGATGGCCAGAGAGCAGAGCAGCACCGGCCCGCTGGCCAGGAGCCTGCTGGAAGAAGAGCAGAGCAGCACCGACCCGTTGGTCAGGAGCCTGCTGGAAACAACGACCCCACTAGGCCTAGTGGAGGTCCTAGCACAGCTCCCCCGAGACCGGGAGTGTGCACAGACCGCTCTGGAGGGCCTCGCACGGAGGATGGCCCGGGTGCAGCGAGAGACGTTGGCGGAGTGGAGCCGTGAGATGGCCCAGCAGACCGAGACCTGTCAGCGGAGCACGCCACCCGAGACGAGGAAACAGACCGCCTCTGAGGATGGCGCGGGAGGACTGAAGGCCGGAGACGGCGCCGAGAAGGGAGCCGAACGAGTGGAGGCAGGTAAAGGGGACGTCTATACCCCAAACCGGGAAACCGCGTACCTGCCCCAGCTCCCCGTCGCAGAGCCCGAAGTCTATCCTGCCGTGCCCGTCGCTGCAACGTCATCGCCGCAGACTAGGCCTCAAACGGGAGCCGCGACCCCTGTGACGTCACACGCCTCGACCCCGAGCGTGACCAAGCAGGAAGTACCACCAGCCTGGTCGCAAGGCCTAGTACCCCCGGGCGCCGCAATACCAACAGCGCCCCCTACCTCCGCGGAGCCCCCGGCCTGGTCGCAGGGCCAAGTAGCCCAGGGCGCCGCCGTCCTTACGGTGCCCTTTACCTTCCAGATACCCCAGGCCTGGCCGCAAGGCCCGGGCATCCCGGGCGCTAACACCACCGCGCCCATAAGACCAAGAGTGCCGCATCTGGGAGAGGACCTGTACGCCCAGCACACGTGCCCGGATGGGCAGCCATTTATATGGCCACCGGAGTTCCACCATCCCCGACTCCGGAGAGAGAGACCCCTGGATGAACCCCTCATCCCGGCTCCAAAGCCCGTAAAGAGGATCTCGCCCCCGCTAGCAGAAGCGCAGTTTGAGTGGGACCCCACCGGAGAAGATCTTATGGGGTTCACTCAAGAGACTCGGGCAGCTGCAGCGGAGCGTGCTGAGTGCTGCCGCCAACAGCTCGAGGACTTCGAGAGGGAGCGGAGAGAGAGGCGGGTCCGGGAACAGCAAGCTCAAATAAGGAGCGCGGAGCAGAAGAGCCGGGCCAGGAGAGACCCCCGTGCAGCGCATAGTCCCCGCACCACCGGGACTGTGATAAAGTTCAACATGCAGCATGGGTGGGGCTTCATCAGAGACTACAACACCCCCGGCGACGTCTTTGTCACGCGCAGAGATGTGGAGTCCCATCTGCCGGAGGGGCACAGAGGTCGTGACCTTTATATCGGGGACGAGGTCACCTTTACCCGGCACAAGTGTGCCAAAGGACCTTACGCCCTCCATGTGCATCGCCTGACAGAGGAGGAGCTGCGATGTGAGGAGGAAGAGCAAGAGGATCCGGACGGGTCTGAAGCTGAGATCCCCAAAGCAGGAGCAGGAGGAAGACGTTGTTGAGTACAGCGGAGTAGGTGCTGTAAATAGTTGCCCGATCGGGGTATAAAGAAACTGTTACTGCAAATATAGTCCCCGTTGGGACCAGCTGAGTGAACTGTTTACCCGTTTACCCTTAATCCCACAGGCTGAGGACTGTGAGCAGCCATTCCCTTTCCCTCCTTACCTGGCCGAGGACTGAGAGCGGCCATATCCTTGTATATAGTTGCGCGTCCTAAAGCGCCCCCTACCGGTTTTATAGTAAAACCATTTTTCTAGAAAGACTGTCGCACTTTGCCCGGTCAACAGTTGCACAGTGACCGGAGGAGAAACAAGAGACGACGAGAATGTTTATATGAAAAGTTTTATATGATGTTTTATATGTTTATGTTTATGAAAAAAAAAAAAATATGTATGTTTGGTGTTGTTTTTGTCTTACAGCCCGAGGACGTGCTGTGATTTACCAGGGGGGAATGTAGCACCCTGAGGATTCGGCTGCTACAGGGGTATTGCACCTCAACCCAGAGGTGTGATATTCCACTCCCGGGTAAGGATGGAGTGTGGAACTGAGCTCGGTAGGCTGCATGCACTACATACATCCCATTTCCGAGGAACAGGCCGACGGTACTCCCACTTAGAAATGTGCAGGTACGACCGAGTCTGTTCCTGGCTGGAGTGGGAGGGGGGTGGTACATCCCAAGTAGTGTAGGGGCAGATAGGGGGAGCAGCCTGGGTAAAGATAGGAGCTCATTGGGTGCTGGTCACCTGAGCTCACACATAGAGGGTGTATATAAGGTGGGCACCAACTAAGAACAGGGTCAGTTGCAGAGAGAAAGTCAGCGAGCGGAGGAGAAGAGAGACCCAGAGTGAGAGAGGAGAGAGAGAGACCCAGAGGGGGAACCAGAAGAAAAGGACTCCAAGAACCCAACTTAAATCCCCGGGTGAAGAGTCGGCACAGGGTACCGGAACCCAAGCTGGTGGGGGCAAAAACACTCCCCAGCCAGAGACCGGAGACCGTGGGCAGCGTTTGTCACGGTCACCCACCACATCCACCACGAAGGCATACCACGAGGAGGGTCAGGGAACCCCAGGCCAAGGGTCTCCCCACAGAAGGCCCGAGGGAGCTGGACCTGGGTGGATCAATAGTGGGGACGGCCAGAGAAAGGACAGAAGGAGAGCTCAGGGTCACGCTCCGGACTTATTTGGGAGTTGGCTGGATCCAGAACCTGGTGGACGCAGCACGGCTCGGGAGGTCACTCGAAGCTGGAGTGACCAGAACATCAGCAGTGAGTAAACATCCTAAACTGCATAACCCGACTCTGTCTCTGATTGCCGTCTACACTGCATCACCACAACTCCCATCCTCTGCACCTGATCCCCCTGAGGCTATACCCCACCCGTTGGGGGTTATCTATCACAAGCTGCACCTATACCATCAGCCTCAGCGGACCCTGCTGCAGCGGCGGCCATAGTGACCGCAATACAACGGGTGGCGTAGTCGACAATAAAGAACTTAATAACATCTGTAGGACTGCCACATACAACTGAGTTTGACACCCTGGGCACGGACCGGGTCACAGCCACTCGGAAGACTACAACTCCCATCTGATCCGGCTCCGGGTATTCCCCTAAAGAATATGGCCCAGGGGGCGCGTCATATTTACCAGCAGTAACAATGGTCGTCGGATATTCAACCCCAGAGGACCCAAACCGGGAAACAATGGGAGACCTGCAATGTAATGATAGAAGAAAAAATGTCAGAACTCCAGGAACATCTCATAGTTGGATTTATCTATCCACATTTTATCTCTCTGTAACACATCTATTATCCTACCTATATCATATCTATCTAACATCTTTCTCTCTGTTTTTTTTTTCTGGCGCTCCTTTTCCTGGTGCTCCTCGTATGCACCATTCCTTTTCCTGGCGCTCCTCGTATGCAGCGTTCCTTTTCCTGGCGCTCCTCGTATGCTGCGTTCCTTTTCCTGGCGCTCCTCGTATGCAGTGTTAGACTATATTCACACACGTGTTTTTTTCTGCAGCTAAATCTGCTGCAAATCTGCTGACAACTTTTCTCTGGAAGGAAAACAGCTTCATCAAAAATGCTGTGTTTTTTGATGCGTTTTTGCAAGAATCCCATTCTATTTTGCTATCAAAAAACCTGGTGCATTTTTTACTGCATTTTTGCAACGTTTTTTTCTCCACCCGTTACTTCCTATGGGTGAAAAAAACACTGAAAAAACACTGAAAGAAGTGACATGCTCTATTTTCCAAAAACGCAATCAAGGCAGAAAATACGCAGCAAACAAAAAGCAACATGTGTGAACAGAGAATTCTGGTTTCTCATACACTTCGCTTGTACAGCAAGATGCAGATGAAAATTTCCATAAAAATCTGATGCAAAATACGCAGCAAAACACAACGTGTGTGAACATTGCCTTGGTTTTCTGGGCGCGTCTTGCAGTTATCTCATGCATTACATGGGACTGTGTAAAAGCCTTCGCGCCGGCCTGCAGCTCTCCTGACAGCTATGTAAACTGCGGCAGGCTGTGTTTATACAGCGCGGGTAAGTACTACTTTACACTGTTTAATATTCTCTTTCCTCTGGATCAGCTGAGAACCAGTGAACCGTAAGGAGACTCCTCCACACTATATATAACATCATTGCTGGCTGTCAGCAGCCTCCTCTGTGCGAGCAGCCTGCTAAATAAGCCATGAATCCCCGGCCTATAGCACTGAGCGACCGCGAGTGCAGCCCCCAAATAATCAGCCTATAGCACAGAGCGACCGCGAGCGCAGCCCCCAAATAATCAGCCTATAGCACAGAGCGACCGCGAGCGCAGCCCCCAAATAATCAGCCTATAGCACAGAGCGACCGCGAGCGCAGCCCCCAAATAATCAGCCTATAGCACAGAGCGACCGCGAGCGCAGCCCCCAAATAATCAGCCTATAGCACAGAGCGACCGCGAGCGCAGCCCCCAAATAATCAGCCTATAGCACAGAGCGACCGCGAGCGCAGCCCCCAAATAATCAGCCTATAGCACAGAGCGACCGCGAGCGCAGCCCCCAAATAATCAGCCTATAGCACAGAGCGACCGTGAGCGCAGCCCCAAAATATTCAGCCTATAGCACAGAGCGACCGCGAGTGCAGCCCCCAAATAGTCAGCCTATAGCACAGAGTGACCGCGAGCGCAGCCCCCAAATAATCAGCCTATAGCACAGAGCGACCGCGAGTGCAGCCCCCAAATAATCAGCCTATAGCACAGAGCGACCGCGAGCGCAGCCCCAAAATAATCAGCCTATAGCACAGAGCGACCGCGAGCGCAGCCTCCAAATAATCAGCCTATAGCACAGAGCGACCGCGAGCGCAGCCCCCAAATAATCAGCCTATAGCACAGAGCGACCGCGAGCGCAGCCCTCAAATAATCAGCCTATAGCACAGAGTGACCGCGAGTGCAGCCCCCAAATAATCAGCCTATAGCACAGAGTGACCGCGAGTGCAGCCCCCAAATAATCAGCCTATAGCACAGAGTGACCGAGAGCGCAGCCCCCAAATAATCAGCCTATAGCACAGAGCGACCGCGAGCGCAGCCCCCAAATAATCAGCCTATAGCACAGAGCGACCGTGAGCGCAGCCCCAAAATATTCAGCCTGTTGCACAGAGCGACCGCGAGTGCAGCCCCCAAATAATCAGCCTATAACACAGAGCGACCACGAGCGCAGCCCCCAAATAATCAGCCTATAGCACAGAGAAACTGCGAGCGCAGCCCCCAAATAATCAGCCTATAGCACAGAGCGACCGCGAGCGCAGCCCCCAAATAATCAGCCTATAGCACAGAGTGACCGCGAGTGCAGCCCCCAAATAATCAGCCTATAGCACAGAGCGACCGCAAGTGCAGCCCCCAAATAATCAGCCTATAGCACAGAGTGACCGCGAGTGCAGCCCCCAAATAATCAGCCTATAGCACAGAGTGACCACGAGCGCAGCCCCCAAATAATCAGCCTATAGCACAGAGTGACCGCGAGCGCAGCCCCCAAATAATCAGCCTATAGCACAGAGCGACCGCGAGTGCAGCCCCCAAATAATCAGCCTATAGCACAGAGCGACCGTGAGCGCAGCCCCAAAATATTCAGCCTATAGCACAGAGCGACCGCGAGTGCAGCCCCCAAATAATCAGTGAACCGTAAGGAGACTCCTCCACACTATATATAACATCATTGCTGGCTGTCAGCAGCCTCCTCTGTGCGAGTAGTCTGCTAAATAAGCCATGAATCCCCGGCCTATAGCACAGAGCGACCGCGAGCGCAGCCCCCAAATAATCAGCCTATAGCACAGAGAAACTGCGAGCGCAGCCCCCAAATAATCAGCCTATAGCACAGAGCGACCGCGAGCGAAGCCCCCAAATAATCAGCCTATAGCACAGAGCGACCGCGAGCGCAGCCCCCAAATAATCAGCCTAAAAGCACAGAGCGACCGCGACCGCAGCCCCCAAATAATCAGCCTATAGCACAGAGCGACCGCGAGCGCAGCCCCCAAATAATCAGCCTAAAGATGATGGGTCAGGGCCGAGCACAGCCCCCCAAATAATCAGCCAATAGATGATGGGTCAGGGCCGAGCGCAGCCCCCCAAATAATCAGCCTATAGCTGATGGGACAGGGACAAGCGCAGCCCCCCAAATAATCAGCCTATATATAATGGGTCAGGGACAAGCGCAGCCCCTAAAATAATCAGCCTATATATAATGGATCAGGGACGACCGCAACCCCCCCAAAAAATCAGCCTATAGATGATGGGTCAGGGACGAATGCAGCCCCCAAAATAATCAGCGTATAGATGATGGGTCAGGGACGAGTGCAGCCCCCCAAATAATCAGCCTATAGATGATGGGTCAGGGACGAGCGCAGCCCCCAAATAATCAGGCTATATATGATGGGTAAGGGATGAGTGCAGCCCCCAAATAATCAGCCTGTATATAATGGATCAGTGCCGAGCGCAGCCCCCCAAATAATCAGCCTATAGATGATGGGACAGGGTCGAGCGCAGCCCCCCAAATAATCAGCCAATAGATGATGGGTCAGGGCCAAGCGCAGCCCCCCAAATAATCAGCCTATAGATGATAGGTCAGGGACGAGCGCAGCCCCCCAAATAATCAGGCTATATATGATGGGTCAGGAACGAGTGCAGCCCCCCAAAATAAACTGCTTATATATGATGGATCAGGGATGAGCACAGCCCCCCCAAATAATCAGCTTTTATATAATGGGTCAGGGACGAGTGCAGCCCCCCAAATTATCAGCCTAGAGATGATGGGTCAGGGCCGACCGCAGCCCCCAAATAATCAGCCTATATATAATAGGTCAGGGATGAGTGCCGCCCCCCAAATAATCAGGCTATACAAGTGCTTCTCACTAAATTAGAATATCATCAAAAAGTAAATTTATTTCAGTTCTTCAATACAAAAAGTGAAACTCATATTATATAGAGTCATTACACACAGAGGGATCTATTATATAGAGTCATTACACACAGAGGGGTCTATTATATAGAGTCATTACACACAGAGGGATCTATTATATAGAGTCATTACATGCAGAGGGATCTATTATATAGAGTCATTACACACAGAGGGATCTATTATATAGAGTCATTACACACAGAGGGATCTATTATATAGAGTCATTACACACAGAGGGATCTATTATATAGAGTCATTACACGCAGAGGGATCTATTATATAGAGTCATTACACACAGAGGGATCTATTATATAGAGTCATTACACACAGAGGGATCTATTATATAGAGTCATTACACACAGAGGGATCTATTATATAGAGTCATTACACGCAGAGGGATCTATTATATAGAGTCATTACACACAGATGGATCTATTATATAGAGTCATTACACACAGTGATCTATTATATAGAGTCATTACACACAGAGGGATCTATTATATAGAGCCATTACACACAGAGGGATCTATTATATAGAGTCATTACACGCAGAGGGATCTATTATATAGAGTCATTACACACAGAGGGATCTATTATATAGAAACATTACACGCAGAGGGATCTATTATATAGAGTCATTACACACAGAGGGATCTATTATATAGAGTCATTACACGCAGAGGGATCTATTATATGGAGTCATTACACACAGAGTGATCTATTATATAGAGTCATTACACACAGAGGGATCTATTATATAGAGTCATTACACGCAGAGGGATCTATTATATAGAGTCATTACACGCAAAGGGATCCATTATGTAGAGTCATTACTCACAGAGGGATCTATTATATAGAGTCATTACACACAGAGGGATCTATTATATAGAGTCATTACACACAGAGGGATCTATTATATAGAGTCATTACACACAGAGGGATCTATTATATAGAGTCATTACACACAGAGGGATCTATTATATAGCGTCATTACACACAGAGGGATCTATTATATAGAGTCATTACACACAGAGGGATCTATTATATAGAGTCATTACACACAGAGGGATCTATTATATAGAGTCATTACACACAGAGGGATCTATTATATAGAGTCATTACACACAGAGGAATCTATTATATAGAGTCATTACAGACAGAGGGATCTATTATATAGTCATTACACACAGAGGGATCTATTATATAGAGTCATTACACACAGAGGGATCTATTATATAGAGTCATTACACACAGAGGGATCTATTATATAGAGACATTACACACAGAGGGATCTATTATATAGAGTCATTACACACAGAGGGATCTATTATATAGAGTCATTACACACAGAGGGATCTATTATATAGCGTCATTACACACAGAGGGATCTATTATATAGAGTCATTACACACAGAGGGATCTATTATATAGAGTCATTACACACAGAGGGATTTATTATATAGAGTCATTACACACAGAGGGATCTATTATATAGAGTCATTACACACAGAGGGATCTATTATATAGAGTCATTACACACAGAGGAATCTATTATATAGAGTCATTACACAGAGTGATCTATTATATAGAGTCATTACACACAGAGTGATCTATTATATAGAGTCATTACACACAGAGTGATCTATTATATAGAGTCATTACACACAGAGGGATCTATTATATAGAGTCATTACACACAGAGTGATCTATTATATAGAGTCATTACACACAGAGGGATCTATTATATAGAGTCATTACACACAGAGGGATCTATTATATAGAGTCATTACACACAGAGTGATCTATTATATAGAGTCATTACACACAGAGGGATCTATTATATAGAGTCATTACACACAGAGGGATCTATTATATAGAGTCATTACACACAGAGTGATCTATTATATAGAGTCATTACACACAGAGGAATCTATTATATAGAGTCATTACACACAGAGGGATCTATTATATAGAGGGATCTATTATATAGAGTCATTACACACAGAGTGATCTATTATATAGAGTCATTACACACAGAGGGATCTATTATATAGAATAATTACACACAGAGGGATCTATTATATAGAGTCGTTACACACAGAGGGATCTATTATATAGAGTCATTACACGCAGAGGGATCTATTATATAGAGTCATTACACACAGAGGGATCTATTATATAGAGTGATTACACGCAGAGGGATCTATTATATAGAGTCATTACACGCAGAGGGATCTATTATATAGAGTCATAACACACAGAGGGATCTATTATATAGAGTCATTACACGCAGAGGGATCTATTATATAGAGTCATTACACACAGAGGGATCTATTATATAGAGTCATTACACACAGAGTGATCTATTATATAGAGTCATTACACACAGAGGGATCTATTATATAGAGTCATTACACACAGAGGGATCTATTATATAGAGGGATCTATTATATAGAGTCATTACACACAGAGGGATCTATTATATAGAGTCATTACACACAGAGGGATCTATTATATAGAATCATTACACACAGAGGGATCTATTATATAGAGTCATTACACACAGAGGGATCTATTATATAGAGTCATTACATGCAGAGGGATCAATTATATACAGTCATTACACACAGAGGGATCTATTATATAGAGTCATTACACACAGAGGGATCTATTATATAGCATCATTACACGCACAGGGATCTATTATATAGAGTCATTACACGCAGAGGGATCTATTATATAGAGTCATTGCACACAGAGGGATCTATTATATAGAGTCATTACACACAGAGGGATCTATTATATAGAGTCATTACACACAGAGGGATCTATTATATAGAGGGATCTATTATATAGAGTCATTACACACAGAGGGATCTATTATATAGAGTCATTACACACAGAGGGATCTATTATATAGAATCATTACACACAGAGGTGTGATGAAAGCCGGCCGGTGGGTGCAGCTCTCTGGCGCCCCCTTACCTCTCAGGTCAGTCAAGGTACTGCACCTAGAGAAAGTAGTGCCAGGAAGCTGCAACCAGCGCAGGGAACACGGTAGTGTGTTATCCCTTCAACGTCACTAAACCGTAACGTCCCTACACAGCACAACTCGCTAGCGCCCTCTTAGCCTCAGGTCAGTCAAGGAACTGCACCTAGGATAAGCGGTCGCCAGGGAGACTGTCCTGTAACCTACTGGGTATCGGGGCCCTCTGTAGTGAGGGCGGTATATATATCTTCCTTGGCCGCGCCAGGAATATATATATCTGAACCTCCGACCGTCACTACCAGCCTTCCCCAATCCCCAGTTGGTATGCTGCCACCAGTCCCTATTTTAGATATACGCCCAGTCCGTGAATGGGCCTATATCGGGTCAGGAACCAACCCTGGGTAGCGTTTTTGGCTTGAGCCGAGCTCACACGGACGTGCGTTCGTTATGCAGAATAAAAGGCAGGCCCACAATTACTTGAGGTAATTGATTATAATAATACACTAGATACACGATATACAACTAAATATACACAGGTATAAGGTCAGGCTAAACTATACAACAATGGAATACAACACACAGAATCACCACAGCATATCAGTTACCGGTTTCTTGATTTTCTTGTGACGCAGGGAGAGGATTCTGCGGTCGCAGGCACGGTTCTTTGTTACAGGCTGAGGCCTACCACCGCATGGTCAAACTGCTCCTCCCCTTGGTGGCCTCAGCTGGTGCTCAGATGTTCAGCACCCCACTCTTGGGTCAAAAACTGACTTGTCTCTTGTCTGTCCTGCTATCTTACCTGCCCCGTCCCGCCCACTGCTGGTGAGGTCAGCTGGCTCAGTCTCCACCCTCAGGTCTAACTTCGATCAGAAGCCCAAATTCTATGGAACCCAATAACTTCTTCTGGGATGGTCTCATGATACCCCCAGGGGTTCCCATGGATTCGGGCCGCCGTAACCGACCTTTTGATATCAATTATGATACCATACGGTCCTCAGGAATGGCTCCGCGCTATATCTTGGCTTCCAGAGCACGTACAAACGTCTACCGCGGAGGCTTGTGTGCGCAATGGCTCCGGGACGCCGTGATATTTTTTTATTGGCCCATCCCACGCAACATGCGTGTACTATTCATGTTTCTATATCTTATGCCTCCATGCTTGTGACAGACAAAGAAACTAGTCCTATGGGACAAATGGTCAGGTACAGATAGACGAAGCACCCCCCCCTGCTGGCTGTGTTTCCTCTCGAAGTCTTTGAAGCTCCTAGCATTCAAGTGTTAAGTAGGCTTCTTATCTTACAGGAGCCTGGATGGGGGGAAACTATCTAGTTGACGTTTTAACAGAAGGTCCCAACGGTGGGGGCTGCTGAAGTGTGGCCATCCCTGGATATGATTTATCATTACCAAGATGGCGGCTACAGGTTCATCACACCTCCCCCTATACGAGGGCGCGAGGGGGTAGCACATTCCTGTGTTCCCCCGTGCGTCCTTCTGCACCCTCCCCTTGCCGGGATAACCCGTCAGCGTTACCGTGGTCACGGCCTCTTCTGTGGCGAATGGAGAAGTGGTACTGCTGGAGAGCGAGGCTCCAGCGTAGCAACCTGCCATTCGACCCAGAGACCGTGTGTAACCAGCTGAGGGGGTTGTGGTCCGTCTCCACGGTGAAATGGCTCCCGTACAAGTAGGGCTGCAGACGCTGCAGGGCCCATACAATTGCCAGGCATTCTTTTTCCACCGTGGAGTAAGCCACCTCCCGGGGCAGTAGCTTCCTGCTCAGGTACAAGACAGGATGTTCCTGGCCTGTCGTGTTGACCTGACTTAGCACAGCACCGAGGCCAAAGTCACTGGCGTCGGTCTGTACCACAAACGGCCGGTCGAAGTCGGCAGCTTGCAGTACAGGGGAGCTACTTAGGGCGGCCTTGAGTGTCCCGAAAGCTGTCTCGCAGGCGACTGTCCAGTCGACTGCGACGGGCAGCTTCTTCTTGGTGAGGTCCGTCAGGGGCTTGGCCAGGGTGCTATAGTGTGGGACGAACCTCCTATAGTACCCGGCGGTCCCCAAGAAGGACATCACCTGCTTTTTGGTCCTAGGAGTGGGCCAGGATGCGATGGCATCCACTTTCCCCGGTTCTGGCTTCAGAACCCCCCCGCCTACCCGGTGACCCAGGTAGAGGACCTCACTCATGCCCAGCTGGCACTTTTCCGGCTTGATGGTCAAGCCTGCCCGGTGGATCCGACCGAGCACCTGCCGCAGGTGCTCTAGGTGATCCTCCCAAGTGGGACTGAAGACTGCAATATCGTCCAAGTACGCAGCCGCGTACCCTTCAAGTCCCTCAAGCAGCGTATTGACCATCCGCTGAAAAGTGGCAGGGGCATTCTTCATGCCGAATGGCATCACGGTGGACTCGTACAGTCCAAAAGGGGTGATAAAGGCAGAGCGTTCCCTTGCCGCGGGGGTCAGAGGAATCTGCCAGTACCCCCGGCTCAGATCCATGATGGTCAGGTACTTAGCCCCGGCCATCCGATCGAGCAGGTCATCGATGCGTGGTATGGGGAACGCATCGGTGGCCGTTACAGCGTTGAGCCCCCGGTAGTCCACGCAGAACCGTGTAGTTCGGTCCTTCTTTGGTACGAGGACTACAGGCGAGGCCCACGCGCTGCTGGATGCCTGGATCACCCCCAGCTTCAGCATCTCGTCTATCTCTTGGCGCATGTTTCCCTGCACCTCGAAAGAGACCCGATATGCTGAACGCCGGATCGGCGGGTGATCGCCAGTGTCCACGTCGTGGACAGCCATCTCAGTCCTTCCGGGCAGGCTGCTGAACAGCCCCCGGAAGGGGTGCAGGGTGGTCCCCAGCTGGGACCGTTGGTCCTCCGTGAGCTGGTGGCCAACCCCCACATCCTCGATGGACCCACCCGCCTTGGCTTGGGTGAGCAGATCCAGGAGGGTTTCTACCTCTCCTTCCTCGGGAAGGTGGCACACTGGGTGGGCAGTCGCTTCCCGCTCATGATGAGCCTTCATCATGTTCACGTGGAAGGCCTTCCTCCTTCCACGGGCGTGATCCAGGGTGACCAGATAGGTGACGGCATTGAGTTTCTGGTGCACGAAGTAGGGACCTTCCCAGGCTGCCTGAAGCTTGTTCTGTGGTACGGGGACCAGTACCCACACCTTTTGACCCACCTGGTAGGTCCTCTCACAAGCATTCTGGTCGTACCACCGCTTCTGGTCGGCCTGGGCCTGGGCCATATTGTCCTGCACCAGCTTTGCCAAGGCCATCATCCTGTCCCGGTGGCGCACGACATACTCGGTGACCGACACCTCGGGGGTGGCCAAATCCCCTTCCCATGCTTCCTTCACCAGAGCCAGGGGGCCCCGTACCCGTCGCCCGTACAGGAGCTCAAAGGGGGAGAACCCCGTTGAGGCCTGCGGAACCTCCCGGTAAGCAAATAGGAGGTGTGGGAGGTAACGCTCCCAGTCTCTCCCGTGGGAGTCGACCAACATCTTAAGCATCTGCTTTAAGGTGCCATTGAACCGCTCACACAGGCCATTAGTCTGTGGGTGATACGGGCTGGCCACCAGATGTTGCACCTGCATTTGCTTACAGAGGGACTCCATCAGCCGCGACATGAACTGGGTCCCTCGGTCGGTGAGCATTTCTTGGGGGAAACCCACTCTGGAGAAGATCTCCAGTAAGGCGGTAGCCACCTTGTCGGCCCGAATGGACGACAAAGCTACCGCTTCCGGGTACCGGGTGGCATAGTCCACTACCGTGAGTATGAAGCATTTCCCGGAGTGGCTGGGAGTGGACAGAGGTCCAATAAGATCCACAGCGACCCTCGAGAAAGGCTCTTCGATGATTGGCAGAGTTACCAGTGGGGCTTTGGGGCGCGGCCCTGCCTTCCCCACCCTCTGACAGGTGTCACACGAACGGCAGTAGGCACCCACCGCGGCTCCCATCCCAGGCCAGTAGAAATGCTGAGCTATCCTGGCCTTGGTTTTAGCGATCCCTAGGTGTCCGGCCATCGGAATCTCGTGTGCGATCCGCAACAATTCCGCCCTGAACGGATAGGGTACCACTAACTGTCGGTCCCTGGGCCACGCCTCCGGTGAACCCTGCTGGACCGTTACCCGGTACAGCCGTCCCTGGTCCCAGACCACCCGCTCGCAGTCTGACTCCATGGGAGGCTGTGCCGCCTGTTCCTTGAGAGCTTTCAGGCTGTCGTCTGCTTCCAACGCAGCCTGAAATTCCTGACTTGATGTGGCCAGAATCGACGAAACTGCCACATCCTCCGTCAGCCCCTCCGGGCATGTCACCTGGCCGCTGTCTGACCCGGCAGACACTTGGTCAGAAGTGGGGAAGCCGTCGGACCTCTGCAAGGCTCCTTGGGCTCCGGCGCTCCCACTCCTGGTGACAGCGGCTATGACCGCTGTGACCGTGGGTAGTGCCTGCTTCCCCTCTGTTTCTGCCCAAGCCGCCCGATCAGGCAGGCTTCCTAGGCCTTTGGACATCTCGGATGTGGGGAACTCCTGCCCTGGGGTCTTACCTGGCGGCTCCTCTCTTGGGACACCCCCACCTCCCATGGCCTGTTCCTCCCCCTGCAGTGGGCCTATACTCAGCAGCCTGGATACCCCTGGGAGCCCTACACTGCCGGTAGCTGCCCCCCTCTCCATCCCTGAGCTTCCCTCTACAGAATCCTGCCCGCCCCCTCCCTCACCGGAGGACAAGAGGTCACGGCACGCCGGCTGAGCACCTCTGCGGGCATCCCCACACTCCCCACCTGCTTTCACTAACCCTGTTTGTGTTGTGTCTGTGCAGGTGTTACCCTCAGGTTTCACTCCCTCCTCCTCAGCAGGACACACACTACATACAACATGGTTGGCATTAGCAGCAGACAAATCAATACACTCTTGGGGGGCCGAACTTGGGGGTTCAGAGGGTACATACTGCGATACTAGACGCCCCAAGTCGGTCCCTAATAAAACATTTGCGGGAATATTTGGCGTTACTCCCACCTCCCGCATCCCCCTTCCGGCACCCCAGTCCAAATACACCATGGCAACGGGAAGTGCCGGCTCCACGCCTCCAACCCCGGAGACGGAAAGAGTCTTTCCTGGTACCAAGTCCTGGGGGGACACCACCTCAGGCCGTACCAGTGTTCGTTCAGCGCCCGTGTCCCGCAGTCCCATGACCGCAGAACGGCCTATGGTGACGGGTTGGATGTTGTCCAGGGACCTACCACCACCCCCTCCCACACACAAAACATTGGGCGCTCTCTGGGACTGGGATGGGGTCTTTTGGCGCTGGGGACACTCAGCCCTAAAGTGTCCTGGTTTGTTGCATAGATGACAACGTCTTACGTCTGGTCCTTGCCTGGAGAGGGCAACAGGGGGATACACCCCTTGTGTTCTAGGGGCCGGGGAAACAGGGGCATGACTGGGCTTACCCCCTCTCCAGGTGCTGCTGGCAGACTTCTTCAGCTCAGGCGCCCTGTTATTGGCATACTCGTCTGCCAGGGCGGCTGTAGCAGAAGCCCCTGTTGGTTTTCGGTCACGGAGGAACTGTCGGAGGTCCTCTGGGCAGTTCCACAAAAACTGCTCCGTGACGAACAGTTCCTGGACCTCCTGGCGGGTAGTAAGCGCTAGACCCGAGGTCCAGTGCTCTGCGGCTCTCAACAGCGCCCGCATATGATCGGTCCAGGTGTCCTTGGGGCCACGCAGCAGGCTCCGGAACTTCTGGCGGTACGACTCGGGAGTGAGGTTGTACTGCCGGATCAGGGCCCGCTTGATGCAGTCGTAGTTCTGTACCTCCCCGGCAGGTAAGTCCCCCAAGGCATCCAGGGACTTACCCCTCAAACGGGGGGTCAGGTATCTGGCCCACTGATCCCGGGCCAGATGGTGCTGAAGACAGGTCCGTTCAAATGCCACCAGAAAGGAGTCCAGGTCCCCATCCTTCTCCAGTAGAGGGAAGTCCTCAGCTCGGACTTTGGACGACTTGGTCTCCTGATGGGTTGGTTGCTCTAGCGGAAGCCCCCGCTGGGCCAGGTCCAGTTGGTGCTGGCGCTCCGCAGCTCGCTCTGCACGCTCCGCAGCCTCCCGGCGCTCTGCAGCTTCACGCTCCGCAGCCTCCCGGCGCTCTGCAGCTTCGCGCTCCTCCTCCGCTGCCTTCTCTGATGCTGCCAGGAGGGTTTTGTAGACGGCATCGCCATGAGACTGGAGACTTGCCATAGCCGCTTGTAAAAGGGCTTGTGATCTGGACAGGCTGGGCTGGGTAGGTGGTGGGCAGCCCACTGCGGGACCGTATACTGGGGACTGGCTCCCTGAGGTGCCCGGGCTGGACTCCTCCTCGCCATGAGTAACAATGTCCTCCCCTCCTGCCACACGGACCGTAGCATTAGCCTCCTGCAGGGTCTTGCTCCTGGTGCCGTCTGCCATCTTGGTAACCGACACCGCTGCAACCCTGAGTTTGCACACACCTTGTTATACTTTTAGCCTGACCGTCTAACGTTGGGCTGACCTTAAGACTCCAGCAGTGGAAGTTACCACTGGCAGTCTTTAGTGCCTGGGAGTAGGGGTCCCACAACACTATTATTCTGCAATCCCACCGCTCTGCCACCAATGTGATGAAAGCCGGCCGGTGGGTGCAGCTCTCTGGCGCCCCCTTACCTCTCAGGTCAGTCAAGGTACTGCACCTAGAGAAAGTAGTGCCAGGAAGCTGCAACCAGCGCAGGGAACACGGTAGTGTGTTATCCCTTCAACGTCACTAAACCGTAACGTCCCTACACAGCACAACTCGCTAGCGCCCTCTTAGCCTCAGGTCAGTCAAGGAACTGCACCTAGGATAAGCGGTCGCCAGGGAGACTGTCCTGTAACCTACTGGGTATCGGGGCCCTCTGTAGTGAGGGCGGTATATATATCTTCCTTGGCCGCGCCAGGAATATATATATCTGAACCTCCGACCGTCACTACCAGCCTTCCCCAATCCCCAGTTGGTATGCTGCCACCAGTCCCTATTTTAGATATACGCCCAGTCCGTGAATGGGCCTATATCGGGTCAGGAACCAACCCTGGGTAGCGTTTTTGGCTTGAGCCGAGCTCACACGGACGTGCGTTCGTTATGCAGAATAAAAGGCAGGCCCACAATTACTTGAGGTAATTGATTATAATAATACACTAGATACACGATATACAACTAAATATACACAGGTATAAGGTCAGGCTAAACTATACAACAATGGAATACAACACACAGAATCACCACAGCATATCAGTTACCGGTTTCTTGATTTTCTTGTGACGCAGGGAGAGGATTCTGCGGTCGCAGGCACGGTTCTTTGTTACAGGCTGAGGCCTACCACCGCATGGTCAAACTGCTCCTCCCCTTGGTGGCCTCAGCTGGTGCTCAGATGTTCAGCACCCCACTCTTGGGTCAAAAACTGACTTGTCTCTTGTCTGTCCTGCTATCTTACCTGCCCCGTCCCGCCCACTGCTGGTGAGGTCAGCTGGCTCAGTCTCCACCCTCAGGTCTAACTTCGATCAGAAGCCCAAATTCTATGGAACCCAATAACTTCTTCTGGGATGGTCTCATGATACCCCCAGGGGTTCCCATGGATTCGGGCCGCCGTAACCGACCTTTTGATATCAATTATGATACCATACGGTCCTCAGGAATGGCTCCGCGCTATATCTTGGCTTCCAGAGCACGTACAAACGTCTACCGCGGAGGCTTGTGTGCGCAATGGCTCCGGGACGCCGTGATATTTTTTTATTGGCCCATCCCACGCAACATGCGTGTACTATTCATGTTTCTATATCTTATGCCTCCATGCTTGTGACAGACAAAGAAACTAGTCCTATGGGACAAATGGTCAGGTACAGATAGACGAAGCACCCCCCCCTGCTGGCTGTGTTTCCTCTCGAAGTCTTTGAAGCTCCTAGCATTCAAGTGTTAAGTAGGCTTCTTATCTTACAGGAGCCTGGATGGGGGGAAACTATCTAGTTGACGTTTTAACAGAAGGTCCCAACGGTGGGGGCTGCTGAAGTGTGGCCATCCCTGGATATGATTTATCATTACCAAGATGGCGGCTACAGGTTCATCACAAGAGGGATCTATTATATAGAGTCATTACACACAGAGGGATCTATTATATAGAGTCATTACATGCAGAGGGATCAATTATATACAGTCATTACACACAGAGGGATCTATTATATAGCATCATTACACGCACAGGGATCTATTATATAGAGTCATTACACGCAGAGGGATCTATTATATAGCATCATTACACATAGAGGGATCTATTATATAGAGTCATTACACACAGAGTGATCTATTATATAGAGTCATTACACACAGAGTGATCTATTATATAGAGTCATTACACACAGAGGGATCTATTATATAGCGTCATTACACGCACAGGGATCTATTACATAGAGTCATTACACACAGAGGGATCTATTATATAGAGGCATTACACACAGAGGGATCTATTATATAGAGTCATTACACACAGAGGGATCTATTATATAGAGTCATTACACACAGAGGGATCTATTATATAGCGTCATTACACACAGAGGGATCTATTATATAGAGTCATTACACACAGAGGGATCTATTATATAGAGTCATTACACACAGAGGGATCTATTATATAGAGTCATTACACACAGAGGGATCTATTATATAGAGTCATTACACACAGAGGGATCTATTATATAGAGTCATTACACACAGAGGTATCTATTATATAGAGTCATTACACACAGAGTGATCTATTATATAGAGTCATTACACACAGAGTGATCTATTATATAGAGTCATTACACACAGAGGGATCTATTATATAGAGTCATTACACACAGAGGGATCTATTATATAGAGTCATTACACACAGAGGGATCTATTATATAGAGTCATTACACACAGAGGGATCTATTATATAGAGTCATTACACACAGAGTGATCTATTATATAGAGTCATTACACACAGAGGGATCTATTATATAGAGTCATTACACACAGAGGGATCTTTTATATAGAGTCATTACACACAGAGTGATCTATTATATAGAGTCATTACACACAGAGCGATCAATTATATAGAGTCATTACACACAGAGGGATCTATTATATAGAGTCATTACACACAGAGGGATCTATTATATAGAGTCATTACACACAGAGAGATCTATTATATAGAGTCATTACACACAGAGGGATCTATTATATAGAGTCATTACACACAGAGGGATCTATTATATAGAGTCATTACACACAGAGGGATCTATTATATAGAGTCATTACACACAGAGGAATCTATTATATAGAGTCATTACACACAGAGGGATCTATTATATAGAGGGATCTATTATATAGAGTCATTACACACAGAGTGATCTATTATATAGAGTCATTACACACAGAGGGATCTATTATATAAAATCATTACACACAGAGTGATCTATTATATAGAGTCATTACACACAGAGGGATCTATTATATAAAATCATTACACACAGAGGGATCTATTATATAGAGTCATTACACGCAGAGGGATCTATTATATAGAGTCATTACACACAGAGGGATCTATTATATAGAGTCATTACACGCAGAGGGATCTATTATATAGAGTCATTACACGCAGAGGGATCTATTATATAGAGTCATTACACACAGAGGGATCTATTATATAGAGTCATTACACGCAGAGGGATCTATTATATAGAGTCATTACACACAGAGGGATCTATTATATAGAGTCATTACACACAGAGTGATCTATTATATAGAGTCATTACACACAGAGGGATCTATTATATAGAGTCATTACACACAGAGGGATCTATTATATAGAGGGATCTATTATATAGAGTCATTACACACAGAGGGATCTATTATATAGAGTCATTACACACAGAGGGATCTATTATATAGAATCATTACACACAGAGGGATCTATTATATAGAGTCATTACACACAGAGGGATCTATTATATAGAGTCATTACATGCAGAGGGATCAATTATATACAGTCATTACACACAGAGGGATCTATTATATAGAGTCATTACACGCAGAGGGATCTATTATATAGCATCATTACACGCACAGGGATCTATTATATAGAGTCATTACACGCAGAGGGATCTATTATATAGCGTCATTACACATAGAGGGATCTATTATATAGAGTCATTACACACAGAGTGATCTATTATATAGAGTCATTACACACAGAGTGATCTATTATATAGAGTCATTACACACAGAGGGATCTATTATATAGCGTCATTACACGCAGAGGGATCTATTATATAGAGTCATTACACACAGAGCGATCTGTTATATAGAGTCATTACACACAGAGGGATCTATTATATAGAGTCATTACACACAGAGGGATCTATTATATAGAGTCATTACACACAGAGTGATCTATTATATAGTCATTACACACAGAGGGATCTATTATATAGAGTCATTACACACAGAGGGATCTATTATAGAGTCATTACACACAGAGGGATCTATTCTATAGAGTCATTACACACAGAGGGATCTATTATATAGAGTCATTACACACAGAGGGATCTATTATATAGCGTCATTACACGCAGAGGGATCTATTATATAGAGTCATTACACACAGAGCGATCTGTTATATAGAGTCATTACACACAGAGGGATCTATTATATAGAGTCATTACACACAGAGGGATCTATTATATAGAGTCATTACACACAGAGTGATCTATTATATAGAGTCATTACACACAGAGGGATCTATTATATAGAGTCATTACACACAGAGGGATCTATTATAGAGTCATTACACACAGAGTGATCTATTTCAAGTGTTTATTTCTGTTAATGTTGATGGTTATGGCTTACAGCCAATGAAAACACAAAAGTCATTATCTCAGTAAATTAGGATAATTAACAAAAAACACCTGCAAAGGCTTCCTAAGCATTTAAAAAGGTCCCTTAGTCTGTTTCAGTAGGCTCCACAATCATGGGGAAGACTGCTGACTTGACAGATGTCCAGAAAGCAGTCATTGACACACTCCACAAAGTCCCAGAGTCTGGAGGAAGAGTGGAGAGGCCACAATCCAAGCTGCTGGAGGTCTAGTGTGAAGTCTCCACAATCAGTGATGGTTTGGGGGCCATGTCATCTGCTGGTGGAGGTCCACTGTGTTTTATCAAGACCAAAGTCAGCGCAGCCGTCTACCAGAACATTTCACAGCCCTTCATGCTTCCCTCTGCCGACAAGCTTAATGGAGATGGGAATGTCATTCTCCAGCAGGACTTGGCCCCTGTCCACACGGCCAAAAGTACCAATACCTGGTTTACACACAACAGTATCACTGTGCTTGATGGGCAGCAAACTCGCCCGACCTTAACCCCATAGAGGATCTATTATAGAGAATCTATGGGGTATCGTCAAGAGGAAGATGAGACCCCAGACCCCACAATGCAGACGAGCTGAAGGCTGCTATCAAAGCCACCTGGGCTTCCCTCACCCCTCAGCAGCCACAGGCTGATCCCTCCATGCCACAGGCTGATCACTCCATGCCACAGGCTGATCGCCTCCATGCCACAGGCTGATCCCTCCATGCAACAGGCTGATCCCTCCATGCCACAGGCTGATCCCTCCATGCCACAGGCTGATCCCTCCATGCCACATTGCCGCATTGATGCAGTAATTGATGCAAAAGGAGCCGACCAAGTATTGAGGCATTTACTGAACAGACATTTCGGATTTTAAAATCATTTTTCAAGCTGTTGTTATAAAGTATTCTAATTTACTGAGATAATGACTTTTGTGTTTTCATTGGCTGTAAGCCATAATCATCAACATTAACAGAAATAAACACGTGAAATAGATCCCTCTGTGTGTAATGACTCTATATAATAGATCCCTCTGTGTGTAATGACACTATATAATAGATCCCTCTGTGTGTAATGACTCTATATAATAGATCCCTCTGCGTGTAATGACTCTATATAATAGATCCCTCTGCGTGTAATGACTCTATATAATAGATCCCTCTGCGTGTAATGACTCTATATAATAGATCCCTCTGTGTGTAATGACTCTATATAATAGATCCCTGTGTGTAATGACTCTATATAATAGATCCCTCTGTGTAATGACTCTATATAATAGATCCCTCTGTGTGTAATGACTCTATATAATAGATCCCTCTGTGTGTAATGACTCTATATAATAGATCCCTCTGTGTAATGACTCTATATAATAGATCCCTCTGTGTGTAATGAATCTATATAATAGATCGCTCTGTGTGGAATGACTCTATATAATAGATCCCTCTGTGTAATGACTCTATATAATAGATCGCTCTGTGTGTAATGACTCTATATAATAGATCACTCTGTGTGGAATGACTCTATATAATAGATCCCTCTGCGTGTAATGACTCTATATAATAGATCCCTCTGCGTGTAATGACTCTATATAATAGATCCCTCTGCGTGTAATGACTCTATATAATAGATCCCTCTGCGTGTAATGACTCTATATAATAGATCCCTCTGCATGTAATGACTCTATATAATAGATCCCTCTGCGTGTAATGACTCTATATAATAGATCCCTCTGCGTGTAATGACTCTATATAATAGATCCCTCTGCGTGTAATGACTCTATATAATAGATCCCTCTGCGTGTAATGACTCTATATAATAGATCCCTCTGCGTGTAATGACTCTATATAATAGATCCCTCTGCGTGTAATGACTCTATATAATAGATCCCTCTGCATGTAATGACTCTATATAATAGATCCCTCTGCATCTAATGACTCTATATAATAGATCCCTCTGCGTGTAATGACTCTATATAATAGATCCCTCTGCGTGTAATGACTCTATATAATAGATCCCTCTGCTTGTAATGACTCTATATAATAGATCCCTCTGCGTGTAATTGACGCGCCCCCTGGGCCAGTGCTGTTTGGGAATTACCCGGAGCCGGATCAGATGGGGGTTGTAGTCTCCGAGTGGCGGCGACCCAGTCCGTGCCCAGGGTGTCAAACTCAGTGTGTGGCAGTCTTTACAGATGTTGGTAAAGGTCCTTAGTGTCGACTACGCCACCCGTTGATTTGCGGTCAAAAGGCCGCCGCTGCAGAAGGGTCCACTGAGGCTGGTGGTGTGTGTGCAGCTGTGATAGTATAACCCCCAACGGGAGGGGTATAGCCTCAGGGGGTCAGATGTAGAGGATGGTGGTTGTGAAGGTGCAGGATGAATCAGCAAGAAGACTCAGAGCCGGGCTGTGCAGTTCAGGGGTTTTTACTTACGGGTGTTCTTATGGTCACTCTGGCCTGAAGCGACCACCCGAGCCGTGCTGCGTCCACCAGGTCCTGGACTCGGCAAACCCCCAAGTAATTCTGGAGCGTGGTCCTGAGCTCCTGTCTGACTTTCCCTCTCTTCTGGCCGTTCTCACTAGGGATCCACTTATGTCCGGCTCCCTCGGGTCTCTTGGTGGGTACACCTCTTCTGGGTTCCCTGACCCTATACTTGGTATGCCTTCCGAGTGGATTTAGTGAGGGTCGTGGCAGATCCTGCCCACAACCTCCGGTCTCTGGCTGAGGATTAGTGGCCTCCACCAGCTTGGGATCCGGTACCCTGGGTGCCAACCCTTCACCCTGCTGCTTGTATTCTGGGGTCTTGTGGTTCCTTCTCCTTCTCTCTGGGTCCTTCTGACTCCTCTCTCTCTCTCAGACTTGGCCTTGGAGCTGGGCCCAGCCGGAACCACAACTCCCTGTCAGCCCTTCTGGCTGAGCTTCTCTGCTCTGCTCCTCTGACTCTGACAGACTGACCCTGATCTAAGATGGTGCCCACCTTATATACTACCTCTATGTGTGAGCTCAGGTGACCAGCAGCCAATGAGCTCCTATCTTTACCCAGACTGCTCCCCCTATCTGCCCCTACACTACTGGGATGTTCCACCCCCCTCCCACTCCAGCCAGGGACAGACACTATCGTACCTGCACATATTTTGGTGGGAGTACCGTCGATCTGTCCCCCGGAAATGGGATGTATGTAGTGCATGCAGCTATCTGGGCTCAGTTCCACACTCCATCCTTACCCGGGAGTGGAATACCACACCTCTGGCTTGAGGTGTAATACCCCTGTAGCAGCCGAGTCCTCAGGGTGCTACATTCCCCCCTGGTAAATCACAGCACGTCCTCGGGCTGTAAGAAAACAAAAACATCCATAAACATACTTTTTTTTTTTTTTTTTAAAACATTAACATATAAAACTTCATATATTATCAGCATAAAACGTTTTCATATAAACATTTTTGTTCCTCCGGCCACGGTGCAACTTGTGACCGGGTAAAGTGCGACAGTCTCTTGTAGTAAAACAACGGTTTCCTATAAAACCGGTAGGGGGCGCCTTAGAAAGCGCAACTATATACAAGGGAAGGTGGCCGCTCTCAGTCCTCGACCAGTGGGGAAAAGGGAAGATGGCTGCTCACAGTCCTCAGCCTGTGGGGAGATGGGACACACTGGAACAGTTCACTGGTCCCAACGGGGACTATATTTTAACTTAGCAGCATGGCATATACCCTGACGGGTAACTATGTACAGTCTCTTTACCGTACTTTAATGACGGCGTACTCCTGCTCCTCCTTCAGACCCGTCCGGGTCCTCTTGCTCCTCTTCACACCGTAGCTCCTCCTCCGTCAGCCGGTGTACATGGAGAGCGTAGGGTCCTTTGGCACACTTGTGCCGGGTGAACGTGACCTCGTCCCCTACATATAGGTCACGACCTCTGTGTCCCTCCGGCAGATGGGACTCCACGTCTCTGCGGGTGACAAAGACGTCGCCGGGGGTGTGATGATCCCTGATGAAACCCCAACCGTGCTGCAGTTGGAATTTAATTACAGTCCCGGTGGCACGGGGACCGTGGGCTGCACGGGGGTTCCTCCTGGTCCGGCTCTTCTGCTCTGCACTCTGTTCCTGCAGCCGCTGCTCTCGGACCCGCCTCTCTCTTCGCTCCCGGTCGAAGACCTCTAACTGCTGCCGGCAGCACTCCGCACGCTCAGCTGCGGCTGCCCGAGTCTCTTGGGTGAATCCCATGAGGTCTCCTCCGGTGGAGTCCCACGCAAACTGCGCTTCCTCCAACGAGAGTGGGGTGATCTTAACGGGCTTCGGAACCGGAATCAGGGGCTCATCTAGGGGTCTTTCTTTCCGGAGTCGGGGATGGTGGAACTCCGGCGGCCACACAAAGGGCTGCCCATCCGGGCACGTGTGCTGGGCAAACAAGTCTTCACCCAGGTGCGGCACGGTGGACGTTGAGGGCGCGGTGGTGGTAGCGGCGCCCGGGTTCACTAGGCCTTGCGACCAGGCTTGGGGCACCCTGAACGTAAAGGGCACCGTGAAGACGGCGGCGCCCGGGGTTACTTGGCCCAGCGACCAGGCCGGTGGCTCAGTGGAGGTAGAGGGCGCTGTGGGTACTGCAGCGCCCGGGGGTACTAGACCTTGCGACCAGGCCGGTGGTGTTTCCTGCTTTGCCGCGCTCAGGGTTGAGGCGCGTGACGTCACAGGGGTCGCGGCCGCGGCTTCTGCTTGAGGCCTTGTCTGGAGCGGTGACGATGCAGCGACGGGCACGGCAGGGGGAATTTCGGGCTCTGCGACGGGGAGCTGGGGCAGGCTCACGGCTTCTCGGCTCGAGGTAGTGACGTCCCCTTTACCTGCCTCCGTCTGTTCAGCTCCCTTCTCGGCGCCGTCTCCGGCCTTCACTCCTCCTGCACCATCCTCAGAGGCGGTCTGTCTCCTCGTCTTGGGTGGCGTGCTTCGCTGGCGGGTTCCAGCCTGCTGAGCCATCTCTCGGCTCCATGTGGCCAGGACGTCCCGCTGCACTCGGGCCATCCTCTGAGCCAAGCCCTCCAGTGCGGTCTGTGCACGCTCCCGGTCTCGGGGGAGCTGTGCCAGGATCTCCACCAGGCCTTCTGGGATTGTCGCTTGCAACAGGCTCCTGACCACTGGGTCGGTGCTGCCTGCCTCTCCTTCCATCTCCGGGTACGACTTCTCCGGAGTCCTCTCCAGACTTCTTGTCTCCGGGTGCGCTCTCTCCAGACTCCTCCAGGCTGCACCCATCTTCGCTCTCTTGTTCTGTCTCCGCCCACATTGAAGGTGGTCCCGGGGCAACTTTGTGATTGTCAGTTCCAGGGGCAGTTCTCTCACGCTGATGGACATCTCCAGCATCACAGTCTCTGTTGGTGGGGGCGGTTTCCGCTTTTGGCGCCATTCCTTGACCTGGCCCACGATGGGAGGTGACCTCTTGCCACCCTCTGGCACGCCCACAATGGCGTCCGCTCTTCCAAGGCGGGAAATCTTCTGGAAATGGCGGGAATCGTTTCCCAGTGGCGGGAAACTCCGTGGATGGCGGGAAAAAGCTGCAGATGGCGGGCAACCGGCGGGAAACGATCCGTGATGGCGTCCCATGGCGGGGACCCTCTGGAACCGGCGGGAGACTTCTTCTTGAGGTAAATTTGAACTTTTCTTCAGGCACGCAGTACCCGGTGGTTGCGGGCACGTTATCCTGCCGACTACGCCAAAGTTGACGCGCCCCCTGGGCCAGTGCTGTTTGGGAATTACCCGGAGCCGGATCAGATGGGGGTTGTAGTCTCCGAGTGGCGGCGACCCGGTCCGTGCCCAGGGTGTCAAACTCAGTGTGTGGCAGTCTTTACAGATGTTGGTAAAGGTCCTTAGTGTCGACTACGCCACCCGTTGATTTGCGGTCAAAAGGCCGCCGCTGCAGAAGGGTCCGCTGAGGCTGGTGGTGTGTGTGCAGCTGTGATAGTATAACCCCCAACGGGAGGGGTATAGCCTCAGGGGGTCAGATGTAGAGGATGGTGGTTGTGAAGGTGCAGGATGAATCAGCAAGAAGACTCAGAGCCGGGCTGTGCAGTTCAGGGGTTTTTACTTACGGGTGTTCTTATGGTCACTCTGGCCTGAAGCGACCACCCGAGCCGTGCTGCGTCCACCAGGTCCTGGACTCGGCAAACCCCCAAGTAATTCTGGAGCGTGGTCCTGAGCTCCTGTCTGACTTTCCCTCTCTTCTGGCCGTTCTCACTAGGGATCCACTTATGTCCGGCTCCCTCGGGTCTCTTGGTGGGTACACCTCTTCTGGGTTCCCTGACCCTATACTTGGTATGCCTTCCGAGTGGATTTAGTGAGGGTCGTGGCAGATCCTGCCCACAACCTCCGGTCTCTGGCTGAGGATTAGTGGCCTCCACCAGCTTGGGATCCGGTACCCTGGGTGCCAACCCTTCACCCTGCTGCTTGTATTCTGGGGTCTTGTGGTTCCTTCTCCTTCTCTCTGGGTCCTTCTGACTCCTCTCTCTCTCTCAGACTTGGCCTTGGAGCTGGGCCCAGCCGGAACCACAACTCCCTGTCAGCCCTTCTGGCTGAGCTTCTCTGCTCTGCTCCTCTGACTCTGACAGACTGACCCTGATCTAAGATGGGGCCCACCTTATATACTACCTCTATGTGTGAGCTCAGGTGACCAGCACCCAATGAGCTCCTATCTTTACCCAGACTGCTCCCCCTATCTGCCCCTACACTACTGGGATGTTTCACCCCCCTCCCACTCCAGCCAGGGACAGACACTATCGTACCTGCACATATTTTGGTGGGAGTACCGTCGATCTGTCCCCCGGAAATGGGATGTATGTAGTGCATGCAGCTATCTGGGCTCAGTTCCACACTCCATCCTTACCCGGGAGTGGAATACCACACCTCTGGCTTGAGGTGTAATACCCCTGTAGCAGCCGAGTCCTCAGGGTGCTACATAATGACACTATATAATAGATTCCTCTGCGTGTAATGGCTGTATATAATAGATTCCTCTGCGTGTAATGACACTATATAATAGATCCCTCTGCATGTAATGACTGTATATAATAGATCCCTCTGCGTGTAATGACTCTATATAATAGATCCCTCTGCGTGTAATGACTGTATATAATAGATCCCTCTGCGTGTAATGACTCTGTATAATAGATCCCTCTGCGTGTAATGACTCTATATAATAGATCCCTCTGCGTGTAATGACTCTATATAATAGATCGCTCTGCGTGTAATGACTCTATATAATAGATCCCTCTGCGTGTAATGACTCTATATAATAGATCCCTCTGCGTGTAATGACTCTATATAATAGATCCCTCTGCGTGTAATGACTCTATATAATAGATCCCTCTGCGTGCAATGACTCTATATAATAGATCCCTCTGTGTGTAATGACTCTATATAATAGATCCCTCTGTGTGTAATGACTCTATATAATAGATCCCTCTGTGTAATGACTCTATATAATAGATCCCTCTGTGTGTAATGACTCTATATAATAGATTCCTCTGTGTGTAATGAGTCTATATAATAGATCCCTCTGCGTGTAATGACTCTATATAATAGATCGCTCTGCGTGTAATGACTCTATATAATAGATCCCTCTGCGTGTAATGACTCTATATAATAGATCCCTCTGTGTGTAATGACTCTATATAATAGATCCCTCTGTGTGTAACGACTATATAATAGATCCCTCTGTGTAATGACTCTATATAATAGATCGCTCTGTGTGTAATGACTCTATATAATAGATCACTCTGTTTGTAATAACTCTATATAATAGATCCCTCTGCGTGTAATGACTCTATATAATAGATCCCTCTGTGTGTAATGACTCTAATAGATCCCTCTGTGTGTAATGACTCTATATAATAGATCCCTCTGTGTGTAATGACTCTAATAGATCCCTCTGTGTGTAATGACTCTAATAGATCCCTCTGTGTGTAATGACTCTATATAATATAGGAGGTTCACTTTTTGTATTGAAGAACTGAAATAAATTAAATTTTTGATGATATTCTAATTTAGTGAGAAGCGCCTGTATGTAATGGATCAGGGAGGAGCGCAGATCCCAGTTAGTGCAGTGATGTCAGTCTGTGAGTGATGATGTAACACAGTTAGTGCAGTGATGTCATGCGGTCTTTGCAGCAGGTCAGTCTGTGAGTGATGATGTCACACAGTGCAGTGATGTCACGCGCTCTTTGCAGCAATGATACAGTTCAGCAGTCGGGTCGATACGTTTCTTCAGCGTTTCGTGGCGTCCTCCTCCTATAACCATTAGGATCCTCCTAAACCGCGCGCAGAACTCCTGGAGATTTTCGTGTAACGTGGAGGTAAATAGTTTTTATGTTTTATTATTTCTATTTTACAAAGTGTGGTGAAGCCTCCATCTCCAGTGAACTCCCCAGACTAAAATATTATGGAGCGGCGCGCAGCGTCTCAGGCTGAAAGACGCCATTGTTACTGATCTCCAGGACCGGGCCGCCCAGAGCAATAGGAGCTTGTTAGAGAAAGCTGCCGAATAAAGAAGCTCTCAGAGGCCAAGTGAACCGTACAAAATGACTTAAACCAACAATAATGACATTGCAGCACCCGCGCTCCGGGGTCGGCCTCTGTCTGTTCATCACAGATTCATGGCCGGGGCCTTCTCCGCCTTTGTCGGCCTCCGCTCTTCAGAAATTCTTTTTCTGTTTTGTTTTGTAGTTTCCGGTTCATTGGATCTGAAAGGTGCGAGAAATGATGGTGAGAGTCCAGATCACGTCGCCTCTTACCCCATGTATAAGAGCCCGGGGCGGCCAACGTAGCCTCACTGTACGGCCACATGCCCACCGCACCCGCCACATTCCCAGCTGCCGTCTCATGAGGACGGCAAAAGACGTCTACAACTAACCCTGTGCCCGGGGGGGCAGCAATGACGGTGGGATTGGGGGAGTAATCCAGGGATTGTCCGCTGACCAAGAAGAAAAATAAAAGGGTAAATGGGTCGTTCAGGATTAGAAAAAACATGGCTTCCTTCTTCCAAAAACAGCAGAATGTGTCTGGTACTGCAGCTCCGCACCGTTCACTCCAATAGGGCTGAGCTGCGATACCATACACAACCTGTCGACAGGAGTGGCGCGCTGTTTTCCAATCCTAAGCAACCCCTTTAAAACATCTTGGATGATGGGAATTGCCACGTGACAGCCCTCCATACTTGGAGATTGCGAGTGCACGTGTAAATCAAGGTGGAAATCCGTGCAGCGTTCAGGAAATGATATGTGAAAGTCGCAGAATCCGCACGTTTCCAGAATTCTGGGGAAGATACGTTGACGACTAATTTTCCGATCCATCAGCCGGTGGCCCATGTGCTGAGCGATGGCGTCCGACCGATAATCCGCCATCACCGCTCTGCTTCATTCCTGCCCAATAGGCAACGCACGGATCTGGGCAGACGCCCCGCACGCAGGAACGCCGCCCTGGGGTTTTACATCACAAAAATCTCCATTATTAGGTCAAGGGAGAAAAAAAAAAAAAAGTCGAGAGGGACTCTGCGGTTAAAAGTGATCCTAACAGAGGAAGACAAGTCATTTTTTCACCTTCAACCAGAGTCCTCCGGGAGCCGAGGTCCTAAGAAGGCAGGAAACGGAGAAGTGTAAGGAGTGGAGAGGGGGCTCAGCGGAGAGGGGGCTCAGCGGAGAGGGGGCTCAGCGCTGCCTCCAGCAACACGTGAACTGATTGTACACAGCAGAAGGGGGACACACCCGAGCAGCCCAAATGTGGCACCGGAAAAAGGGGCATCTCCTTTACGGGCCCCGCCACCCCGTCCCATAGTGCAGGTTCATGCACACTATGGCAGTATTATTCATGCACACTGCGGTATTGCTTGAGAACTGTATGGCGCAAGCTGTTTATTACATGGCAGTATTATATCAGCAATTACTATGGCAGTATTGTTACAGCACTATTACTATGGCAGTATTATTACAGCATTATTACTATGGCAGTATTATTACAGCACTATTACTATGGCAGTATTATTACAGCACTATTACTATGGCAGTATTATTACAGCACTATTACTATAGCAGTATATTAGCACTATTACTATGGCAGCATTATTACAGCACTATTACTATGGCAGTATTATATTAGCACTATTACTATGGCAGTATTATATCAGTACTATTACTATGGTAGTATTATTACAGCACTATTACTATGGCAGTATTATTACTGCACTATTACTATGGCAGTATTATTACAGCACTATTACTATAGCAGTATATTAGCACTATTACTATGGCAGTATTATTACAGCACTATTACTATGGCAGTATTATATCAGTACTATTACTATGGTAGTATTATTACAGCACTATTACTATGGCAGTATTATTACTGCACTATTACTATGGCAGTATATTAGCACTATTACTATGGCAGTATTATATTAGCACTATTACTATGGCAGTATTATATTAGCACTATTACTATGGCAGTATTATAACAGCACTATTACTATGGCAGTGTTATTACAGCACTATTACTATGGCAGTATAATAGCACAATTACTATGGCAGCATTATTACAGCATTATTACTATGACAGTATTATTACAGCACTATTATTATGGCAGTATTATTACAGCACTATTACTATGGCAGTATTATTACAGCACTATTACTATGGCAGTATTATTACAGCACTATTACTATGACAGTATTATATTAGCACTATTACTATGGCAGTATTATAACAGCACTATTACTATGGCAGTATTATTACAGCACTATTATTATGGCAGTATTATTACAGCACTATTACTATGGCAGTATTATTACAGCACTATTACTATGACAGTATTATATTAGCACTATTACTATGGCAGTATTATTACAGCATTATTACTATGGCAGTATTATTACAGCACTATTACTATAACAGTATTATATCAGCACTATTACTATGGCAGTATTATTACAGCACTATTACTATGGCAGTATAATAGCACTATTACTATGACAGTATTATTACAGCACTATTACTATGACAGTATTATATCAGCACTATTACTTTGGCAGTATTTATATATAAGACTAGAATATTCTTAGTTTAGTCCTTTACATCCAATCCATATACATTAAGATACTTCCGGCTGCTTTTAGGGTCTCAGTGGCTCCTGCGAGGCAGCAGATATGACATAGTCTTCCCTGATTTGTCCCCTTACCTACTATATTATGCACTCAGTATAAATGTGCTACATACACAACATTAAGAAGAAATGGTTATCTTAAGGCGAGAGGCATTAGGAATAAGAATAACAGTATTTTTAACTAATGAGTTGCAGCTATTGGTTTAGGTTCATCCGCCCGTCACCTTTGACCTCGCTAATGCCCCCAGGTCGCCAGGGGTTGCTGCTTGGAAAATTCTTTCTAGCTCTCCTTAAAGTGATTATCTGACAGGGCCTGATACATGAGAAAAGCTGCGCTCCAACACCTGCCTGCAATTAAAGGAGTAGTCCGTCCTCACCCCCTGACTCCTGTGCCCCCTTCTGCTTTCATGTGAAAAATTGGAAAAATATGAAACGCCAAAAAAATTCAACATCGCACGTTATAGATCAAGGAATGGGACGGTGCGGCGGTGGGATTGGTTGTGGCATCCGTCCTCGGTCTCCAGACGTCCAAAACTATAACCATCTGCAGGGCTTTTGGCAAAAGTATTAATAATGAGCTTTTATGTAAAACGTATTTGGAAACGGCATTGTGGGGGGATGGACCTGGACGGTCCCATAAACCTTGGCATGGTTGTGATTAGACGTGGACAACACATGATTATCAGAAAAATCCTTCTCAGTTATGGCCTACAGCACAATGCCAGCTGGCTGCAAGAAAGCCGTGGAATTAGGTTTTATGCACTTTTGTAATTTCAGGGTTGGGTTCAAGCACGAATGGATCCAGCGGCACAAACATGAGACGAGGGGTGCAGAACATCAGCAAAAGAAGCCACAGACTGGGGTCAAGTCATGGAAGAAGGCCCTGTCCACAGGAGCTTACAATCTATTGGATTGCAGAGCTATATATGAAGCATGTAAGTATTAGTAATGCCGGTAATTATAAGGCTCAGTAATAAATATCTAATGACTATATATAATCCTATTAGATCTCAGCTGACCCTGTAATGATTCCAGGTCCCAGAGCAAACGCCCGCTGCATAGCGATGCCGCCTCGCACACGCCCGCTGCAAGCGCCGCTCTGCCATTCCCAATTACCTTATTTTTCTATTAAAACTATGATTCATCTCTTCCCGGCAAGAAAGGGCTGGACACTTGGAGACATGTGGACGGAGTGTCAGGGAGTCTTTAGGTTGGACGCATTTTATAGGTGAGGTCACCAGTGAAGAGACAGCCAGTAACACCAAAATGCAAGTCATATCCAAAAAAAGAGACAACCTCCCGTTCATGAAACCCGGCATCAATTCGGGGAAATGTTATTAATATGAAGGATGATGCTGTTATGTGCTGTGCAGAGGGACCCAGCAGGACTAGCACCAAACCAGCAAAGGCGCAGCCACAGACGCACTTGGCACAAACTGCCCAGCTAGGCGAGCCCTTGAGAGCCTGTAATACTCTTCACCAAGCTCCCAGTAAATGGAAGGGGGACTTTGGCAGAACCCTTCCCAGGCCCACTGTCGCTGGGCAGCTGGTGTCTGGTGACGGGGCTGATGCTTAGTCAAGAACCAGGTGAGACCCTCTGCAAGAACCCCAGAAAGTGAAACCAGAGAAAATGAGAAAACCTCTGAAAAGATAGCAACACTAATGATAGCACCACCAAGCACATAGGAGCTGCAATAAACAGCAAAGCACTGAGCAGGGAGCAGGATTAAATAGCCAGCTCAGGTGTTGAAAACCTCCCAATCAGCCCCAGACAGCCACTCCCTGCTAGTTTGAACAGCAGACTGAATAGCATCCCACCACTGGATAGTGCCAGACACAGCAGCGTCCTGCACCGCCCAGCAAACTGAGAAATCAGTGAGAGACACGGCGTCTCGCGTCCTCACACATCCCACAATGCCAGAACACGATGTTCCACAAGATTGGTATAGTTTCCCTGCACGCGTAGTAGCTCCGTCTCCGGGGTCAGTACAATCCTGGTGCCTGCAACCGGAGTAGCATAGCACCGGACCTGCTCCATTCCCAGGAAGGGAGCACAGAGCCACGATTCCTAAAATAAGGGCTCGGCCAGGTCATTTGTTGTGTATATATATAAATATACACATACATATATACACACACAATGCACCCATTTTCCTATAAAAGCCAATTGACAAAAATTTCTGTAGTAAATTCTTTATTGACCAAAATAATCCTCCAGCTTACTGGCACAAAAATAGTAGAGGATGAGGAGGGGGATGCAGCTGCAGAATCTGCTACTCTGAGGCTCGTGCTGTGAAAAGAGAGTGAAAGTCACATGACAATATCCCCCCCTCCGATTTGACTCCATGCTGTGAGAGGGAAGGGGGAAGTCATCGTTAGTAACCAAAGTCATCACTTTCCGGTTCTTGACCCCATTTTTGTCACATGGGTAGAAAGGTGGAAGGAGATGTCGTCTCTTTCTGTGACTTCTAAATCCAATGAAGGTTGGAAATTTGGAAAATGTTAAGTTCCTAAACTTCAGCCACTTCGAAAAATCAGGATAAGTAGATGAGGAGGAGGAGGAGGGGGATGCAGCTGCAGGATCTCTTCCACATGCTGTGACTGCACGCTGCGATAGGGAGGGGAGAGTTTTGCTTTTTGCCCCTTTTTGGGCACATTGTCGGAAAAGCGGGAGGAATCATCCCTATTTATTAATCTCGAGTCCACGTGAGGTTAAAGATTGGTGGAAAGGAAAGTGTTGTTACGATGCCGATGCCATGGTCCAGCAGCTCGGACCTTGAGTTACACGGACCTCTGTGGTCATGGACATGGAGCTCAGATTCTTCTCCAGAGAGTTGAGTGGAGGAAGCGCGGGGCCCGAGACGCGTCAGGCGGCCTCCATGCTCGGTAGCTCCATCTCACTGTTTACATGTGCAATAAACATGAGCCGCTGTTTACATGATCTTGTAAGAACAATTGTTTTCACATGTGGAGGCCAAAAAAAAAAAAAAATCAGATGTGTTTGAGTAACGGACACAGACTTGGAAGAAATCTCCGAAAATAAATCTCCCTCTTCTTCCCAGCCGATCTGGATAAATCATTAGCTTTATTATGTTTACATGTGCTAGAAAGCAAAACTCACCATGGCGGCAGGATAAAGATGGCGACAACGGAGATAAGAATATTATTGGGAGCCGGACAAGGTGCTGGATATTCAGAATAATCATCAGGGGAAAATATGTGATAGAGCGAGTGCAGCTCTGGAGCATAATACAGGATGTAACTCAGGATCAGTAATGTGTGTACACAGTGACTGCACCAGCAGAATAGTGAGTGCAGCTCTGGAGTATAATACAGGCAGTAACTCAGGATAAGCAATGCAATGTATGTACACAGTGGCTGCACCAGCAGAATAGTGAGTGCAGCTCTGGAGCATAATACAGGATGTAACTCAGGATCAGTAATGTGTGTACACAGTGACTGCACCAGCAGAATAGTGAGTGCAGCTCTGGAGTATAATACAGGATGTAACTCAGGATCAGTAATGTAATGTATGTACACAATGACTGCACCAGCAGAATAGTGAGTGCAGCTCTGGGGTATAATACAGGATGTAACTCAGGATCAGTAATGTAATGTATGTACACAGTGACTGCACCAGCAGAATAGTGAGTGCAGCTCTGGAGTATAATACAGGAGGTAACTCAGGATAAGCAATGCAATGTATGTACGCAGTGACTGCACCAGCAGAATAGTGAGTACAGCTCTGGAGCATAATACAGGATGTAACTCAGGATCAGTAATGTAATGTATGTACACAGTGACTGCACCAGCAGAATAGTGAGTGCAGCTCTGGAGCATAATACAGGATGTAACTCAGGATCAGTAATGTGTGTACACAGTGACTGCACCAGCAGAATAGTGAGTGCAGCTCTGGAGTATAATACAGGCAGTAACTCAGGATAAGCAATGCAATGTATGTACACAGTGGCTGCACCAGCAGAATAGTGAGTGCAGCTCTGGAGCATAATACAGGATGTAACTCAGGATCAGTAATGTGTGTACACAGTGACTGCACCAGCAGAATAGTGAGTGCAGCTCTGGAGTATAATACAGGATGTAACTCAGGATCAGTAATGTAATGTATGTACACAATGACTGCACCAGCAGAATAGTGAGTGCAGCTCTGGGGTATAATACAGGATGTAACTCAGGATCAGTAATGTAATGTATGTACACAGTGACTGCACCAGCAGAATAGTGAGTGCAGCTCTGGAGTATAATACAGGAGGTAACTCAGGATAAGCAATGCAATGTATGTACGCAGTGACTGCACCAGCAGAATAGTGAGTACAGCTCTGGAGTATAATACAGGATGTAGCTCAGGATCAGTAATGTAATGTATGTACACAGTGACTGCACCAGCAGAATAGTGAGTGCAGCTCTGGAGTATAATACAGGAGGTAACTCAGGATAAGTAATGCAATGTATGTACACAGTGACTGCACCAGCAGAATAGTGAGTGCAGCTCTGGAGTATAATACACGATATAACTCAGGATCAGTAATGTAATGTATGTACACAGTGACTCCACCAGCAGAATAGTGAGTGCAGCTCTGGAGTATAATACAGGATGTAACTCAGGATCAGTAATGTAATGTATGTACACAGTGACTCCACCAGCAGAATAGTGTGTGCAGCTCTGGAGTATAATACAGGATGTAACTCAGGATCAGTAATGTAATGTATGTACACAGTGACTGCACCAGCAGAATATTGAGTGCAGCTCTGGAGTATAATGCAGGAGGTAACTCAGGATCAGTAATGTAATGTATGTACACAGTGACTCCACCAGCAGAATAGTGAGTGCAGCTCTGGAGTATAATACAGGATATAACTCAGGATCAGTAATGTAATGTATGTACACAGTGACTGCACCAGCAGAATAGTGAGTGCAGCTCTGGAGTATAATACAGGATGTAACTCAGGATCAGTAATGTAATGTATGTACACAGTGACTCCACCAGCAGAATAGTGAGTGCAGCTCTGGAGTATAATACAGGATGTAACTCAGGATCAGTAATGTAATGTATGTACACAGTGACTGCTCCAGTAGAATAGTGAGTGCAGCTCTGGGGTATAATACAGGATGTAACTCAGGATCAGTAATGTAATGTATGTACACAGTGACTGCACCAGCAGAATAGTGAGTGCAGCTCTGAGGTATAATACAGGAGGTAACTCAGGATCAGTAATGTAATGTATGTACACAGTGACTGCACCAGCAGAATAGTGAGTGCAGCTCTGGAGTATAATACAGGATGTAACTGAGGATCTGTAATGTATGTACACAGTGACTGCACCAGCAGAATAGTGAGTGCAGCTCTGAAGTATAATACAGGATGTAACTCAGGATCAGTAATGTAATGTATGTACACAGTGACTGCACCAGCAGAATAGTGAGTGCAGCTCTGGAGTATAATACAGGATGTAACTCAGGATCAGTAATGTAATGTATGTACACAGTGACTGCACCAGCAGAATAGTGAGTGCAGCTCTGGAGTATAATACAGGATGTAACTCAGGATCAGTAATTTATGTACGCAGTGACTGCACCAGCAGAATAGTGAGTGCAGCTCTGGAGCATAATACAGGATGTAACTCAGGATCAGTAATGTAATGTATGTACACAGTGACTGCACCAGCAGAATAGTGAGTGCAGCTCTGGAGTATGATACAGGATGTAACTCAGGATCAGTAATGTGTGTACACAGTGACTGCACCAGCAGAATAGTGAGTGCAGCTCTGGAGTATAATACAGGCAGTAACTCAGGATAAGCAATGCAATGTATGTACACAGTGGCTGCACCAGCAGAATAGTGAGTGCAGCTCTGGAGCATAATACAGGATGTAACTCAGGATCAGTAATGTGTGTACACAGTGACTGCACCAGCAGAATAGTGAGTGCAGCTCTGGAGTATAATACAGGATGTAACTCAGGATCAGTAATGTAATGTATGTACACAATGACTGCACCAGCAGAATAGTGAGTGCAGCTCTGGGGTATAATACAGGATGTAACTCAGGATCAGTAATGTAATGTATGTACACAGTGACTGCACCAGCAGAATAGTGAGTGCAGCTCTGGAGTATAATACAGGAGGTAACTCAGGATAAGCAATGCAATGTATGTACGCAGTGACTGCACCAGCAGAATAGTGAGTACAGCTCTGGAGCATAATACAGGATGTAACTCAGGATCAGTAATGTAATGTATGTACACAGTGACTGCACCAGCAGAATAGTGAGTGCAGCTCTGGAGCATAATACAGGATGTAACTCAGGATCAGTAATGTGTGTACACAGTGACTGCACCATCAGAATAGTGAGTGCAGCTCTGGAGTATAATACAGGATGTAACTCAGGATCAGTAATGTAATGTATGTACACAATGACTGCACCAGCAGAATAGTGAGTGCAGCTCTGGGGTATAATACAGGATGTAACTCAGGATCAGTAATGTAATGTATGTACACAGTGACTGCACCAGCAGAATAGTGAGTGCAGCTCTGGAGTATAATACAGGAGGTAACTCAGGATAAGCAATGCAATGTATGTACGCAGTGACTGCACCAGCAGAATAGTGAGTACAGCTCTGGAGTATAATACAGGATGTAGCTCAGGATCAGTAATGTAATGTATGTACACAGTGACTGCACCAGCAGAATAGTGAGTGCAGCTCTGGAGTATAATACAGGAGGTAACTCAGGATAAGTAATGCAATGTATGTACACAGTGACTGCACCAGCAGAATAGTGAGTGCAGCTCTGGAGTATAATACACGATATAACTCAGGATCAGTAATGTAATGTATGTACACAGTGACTCCACCAGCAGAATAGTGAGTGCAGCTCTGGAGTATAATACAGGATGTAACTCAGGATCAGTAATGTAATGTATGTACACAGTGACTCCACCAGCAGAATAGTGTGTGCAGCTCTGGAGTATAATACAGGATGTAACTCAGGATCAGTAATGTAATGTATGTACACAGTGACTGCACCAGCAGAATATTGAGTGCAGCTCTGGAGTATAATGCAGGAGGTAACTCAGGATCAGTAATGTAATGTATGTACACAGTGACTCCACCAGCAGAATAGTGAGTGCAGCTCTGGAGTATAATACAGGATATAACTCAGGATCAGTAATGTAATGTATGTACACAGTGACTGCACCAGCAGAATAGTGAGTGCAGCTCTGGAGTATAATACAGGATGTAACTCAGGATCAGTAATGTAATGTATGTACACAGTGACTCCACCAGCAGAATAGTGAGTGCAGCTCTGGAGTATAATACAGGATGTAACTCAGGATCAGTAATGTAATGTATGTACACAGTGACTGCTCCAGTAGAATAGTGAGTGCAGCTCTGGGGTATAATACAAGATGTAACTCAGGATCAGTAATGTAATGTATGTACACAGTGACTGCACCAGCAGAATAGTGAGTGCAGCTCTGAGGTATAATACAGGAGGTAACTCAGGATCAGTAATGTAATGTATGTACACAGTGACTGCACCAGCAGAATAGTGAGTGCAGCTCTGGAGTATAATACAGGATGTAACTGAGGATCTGTAATGTATGTACACAGTGACTGCACCAGCAGAATAGTGAGTGCAGCTCTGAAGTATAATACAGGATGTAACTCAGGATCAGTAATGTAATGTATGTACACAGTGACTGCACCAGCAGAATAGTGAGTGCAGCTCTGGAGTATAATACAGGATGTAACTCAGGATCAGTAATGTAATGTATGTACACAGTGACTGCACCAGCAGAATAGTGAGTGCAGCTCTGGAGTATAATACAGGATGTAACTCAGGATCAGTAATTTATGTACGCAGTGACTGCACCAGCAGAATAGTGAGTGCAGCTCTGGAGCATAATACAGGATGTAACTCAGGATCAGTAATGTAATGTATGTACACAGTGACTGCACCAGCAGAATAGTGAGTGCAGCTCTGGAGTATGATACAGGATGTAACTCAGGATCAGTAATGTAATGCATATATACAGTGACTGCACCAGCAGAATAGTGAGTGCAGCTCTGGAGTATAATACAGGATGTAACTCAGGATCAGTAATGTAATGTACAGTGCCGGCCAAAAGTATTGGCACCCCTGCAATTCTGTCAGATAATACTCAGTTTCTTCCTGAAAATGATTGCAATCACAAATTCTTTGGTATTATTCTCTTCATTTAATTTGTCTTCAATGAAAAAAACACAAAAAGAATTGTCCTAAAGCCAAATTGGATACAATTCCACACCAAACCTAAAAAAGGGGGTGGACAAAAGTATTGGCACCCTTTGAAAAATCCTGTGATGCTTCTGTAATTCGTGTAATTAGCAGCACCTGTAACTTACCTGTGGCACCTAACAGGTGTTGGCAAAAACTAAATCACACTTGCAGCCAGTTAACATGGATTAAAGTTGACTCAACCTCTGTCCTGTGTCCTTGTGTGACCACATTGAGCATGGAGAAAAGAAAGAAGACCAAAGAACTGTCTGAGGACTTGAGAAACCAAATTGTGAGGAAGCATGAGCAATCTCAAGGCTACAAGTCCATCTACAAAGACCTGAATGTTCCTGTGTCTTCCGTGCGCTGTGTCATCAAGAAGTGTAAAGCCCATGGCACTGTGGCTAACCTCCCTAGATGTGGACGGAAAAGAAAAATTGACGAGAGATTTCAACGCAAGATTGTGCGGATGGTGGATAAAGAACCTCGACTAACATCCAAACAAGTTCAAGCTGCCCTGCAGTCCGAGGGTACAGCAGTGTCAACCCGTACTATCCGTCGGCGTCTGAATGAAAAGGGACTGTATGGTAGGATACCCAGGAAGACCCCACTTCTTACCCCGAGTCATAAAAAAGCCAGGCTGGAGTTTGCCAAAACTTACCTGAGAAAGCCTAAAACGTTTTGGAAGAATGTTCTCTGGTCAGATGAGACAAAAGTAGAGCTTTTTGGGGAAAAATCATCAACATAGAGTGTACAGGAAAAAAAAAGAGGCATTCAAAGAAAAGAACACAGTCCCTACAGTCAAACATGGCGGAGGTTCCCTGATGTTTTGGGGTTGCTTTGCTGCCTCTGGCACTGGACTGCTTGACCGTGTGCATGGCATTATGAAGTCTGAAGACTACCAACAAATTTTGCAGCATAATGTAGGGCCCAGTGTGAGAAAGCTGGGTCTCCCTCAGAGGTCATGGGTCTTCCAGCAGGACAATGACCCAAAACACACTTCCAAAAGCACTATAAAATGGTATGGGAGAAAGCACTGGAGACTTCTAAGGTGGCCAGCAATGAGTCCAGACCTGAATCCCATAGAACACCTGTGGAGAGATCTCAAAATGGCAGTTTGGAGAAGGCACCCTTCAAATATCAGGGACCTGGAGCAGTTTGCCAAAGAAGAATGGTCTACAATTCCAGCAGAGCATTGTAAGAAACTCATTGATGGTTACCGGAAGCGGTTGTTCGCAGTTATTTTGGATAAAGGTTGTGCAACCAAGTATTAAGCTGAGGGTGCCAATACTTTTGTCCGGCCCTTTTTTGGAGTTTTGTGTGAAATGATCAATGATTTGATTTTTGCTTCATTCTCTTTTGTGTTTTTTCCTTGCAAGCAAATTAAATGAAGAGAATAAGACCAAAGAATTTGTGATTGCAATCATTTTCAGGAAGAAACTGAGTATTATCTGACAGAATTGCAGGGGTGCCAATACTTTTGGCCAGCACTGTATGTACACAGTGACTGCACCAGCAGAATAGTGAGTGCAGCTCTGGAGTATAATACAGGATGTAACTCAGGATCAGTAATGTATGTACACAGTGACTGCACCAGCAGAATAGTGAGTGCAGCTCTGGAGTATAATACAGGATGTAACTCAGGATCAGTAATGTAATGTATGTACACAGTGACTGCACCAGCAGAATAGTGAGCGCAGCTCTGGAGTATAATACAGGAGGTAACTCAGGATCAGTAATGTAATGCATATATACAGTGAGTGCACCAGCAGAATAGTGAGTGCAGCTCTGGAGTATAATGCAGGATGTAACTCAGGATCAGTAATGTAATGTATGTACACAGTGACTGCACTAGCAAAATAGTGAGTGCAGCTCTGGAGTATAATACAGGATGTAACTCAGGATCAGTAATGTAACGTATGTACACAGTGACTGCACCAGCAGAATAGTGAGTGCAGCTCTGGAGTATAATACAGGATGTAACCCAGGATCAGTAATGTAATGTATGTACACAGTGACTGCACCAGCAGAATAGTGAGTGCAGCTCTGGAGTATAATACAGGATGTAACTCAGGATCAGTAATGTAATGTATGTACACAATGACTCCACCAGCAGAATAGTGAGTGCAGCTCTGGAGTATAATACAGGATGTAACTCAGGATCAGTAATGTAATGTATGTACACAGTGACTGCACCAGTAGAATAGTGAGTGCAGCTCTGGAGTATAATACAGGATGTAACTCAGGATCAGTAATGTAATGTATGTACACAGTGACTGCACCAGTAGAATAGTGAGTGCAGCTCTGGAGTATAATACAGGATATAACTCAGGATCAGTAATGTAATGTATGTACACAGTGACTGCACCAGCAGAATAGTGAGTGCAGCTCTGGAGTATAATACAGGAGGTAACTCAGGATCAGTAATGTAATGTATGTACACAGTGACTCCACCAGCAGAATAGTGAGTGCAGCTCTGGAGTATAATACAGGAGGTAACTCAGGATCCGTAATATAATGTATGTACACAGTGACTGCACCAGTAGAATAGTGAGTGCAGCTCTGGAGTATAATACAGGAGGTAACTCAGGATCAGTAATGTAATGTATGTACACAGTGACTCCACCAGCAGAATAGTGAGTGCAGCTCTGGAGTATAATACAGGATGTAACTCAGGATCAGTAATGTAATGTATGTACACAGTGACTGCACCAGTAGAATAGTGAGTGCAGCTCTGGAGTATAATACAGGATATAACTCAGGATCAGTAATGTAATGTATGTACACAGTGACTGCACCAGCAGAATAGTGAGTGCAGCTCTGGAGTATAATACAGGATATAACTCAGGATCAGTAATGTAATGTATGTACACAGTGACTGCACCAGCAGAATAGTGAGTGCAGCTCTGGAGTATAATACAGGAGGTAACTCAGGATCAGTAATGTAATGTATGTACACAGTGACTCCACCAGCAGAATAGTGAGTGCAGCTCTGGAGTATAATACAGGAGGTAACTCAGGATCCGTAATATAATGTATGTACACAGTGACTGCACCAGTAGAATAGTGAGTGCAGCTCTGGAGTATAATACAGGAGGTAACTCAGGATCAGTAATGTAATGTATGTACACAGTGACTCCACCAGCAGAATAGTGAGTGCAGCTCTGGAGTATAATGCAGGATGTAACTCAGGATCAGTAATGTAATGTATGTACACAGTCATAGAATCATAGAATCATAGAATGGTAGAGTTGGAGGGGACCTCCTGGGTCATCTGGTCCAACCCCCTGCTCAAAGCAGGATTCACTAGATCATCTCAGACAGATGTCTGTCCAGCCTCTGTTTGAAGACGTCCATTGAAGGGGAACTCACCACCTCTCGTGGCAGCCTGTTCCACTCATTAATCACCCTAACTGTCAAAAAGTTTTTTCTAATATCTAATCTGTGTCTCCTCCCATTGCTTCTAGTCTTTCCTTGTGCAAATGAGAATAAAGATGATCCTTCTACAATGTGACAGCCCTTGACATATTTGTAGACAGCTATTAAGTCTCCTCTCAGTCTTCTTTTTTGCAAACTAAACATTCCCAAATCCTGCAACTGTTCCTCATAGGACATGGTTTGCAGACCAGTCACCATTCTGGTCGCTCTTCTCTGAACTTGCTCCAGTTTGTCTATGTCTTTTTTAAAATGTGGTGCCCAAAACTGTACACAGTATTCCAGATGAGGTCTGACCAAAGAGGAGTAAAGACCGATAATGACTTCACGTGATCTAGACTGTATGCTTCTGTTAATACATCCCAGAATTGTATTTGCCTTTTTTGCTGCTGCATCACACTGTTGACTCATGTTCAGTCTATGATCTATTAGTATACCTAAGTCTTTTTCACATGTACTGTTGCTTAGCTCTATTCCTCCCATTCTGTAGATGCTTTTTTCATTTTTATTGCCCAGATGTAGTACTTTGCATTTTTCCCTGTTAAAAACCATTCTGTTGGTTGCTGCCCACTGCTCCAGTTTATTTAGGTCTTTTTGAATCCTCTCTCTCTCTTCTCTAGTATTAGCTATCCCTCCTAGCTTTGTGTCATCAGCAAATTTAATCAGTTTACCCTCAATTCCTTCACCTAAATCATTGATAAAGATGTTGAACAATACAGGTCCCAGGACGGAGCCCTGTGGTACCCCACTTGAGACATTCATCCAGCTGGATGTGAAGCCATTTACAACCACCCTTTGAGTCCGATCACTAAGCCAGTTATGAATCCACCTAACAGTTGCCTGGTCCATTGCATACTTGGTCATTTTTTCAATAAGGATGATGTGAGATACTTTGTCAAATGCTTTGCTGAAGTCAAGATATACTATATCTACAGCATTTCCCTGATCCACCCAGTCAGTGATTCTGTCATAGAAGGAAATTAAGTTAGTCTGACATGACTTGTTAGTTACAAACCCATGCTGACTCTGGTTAATCACTTCATTCTTATCCATGTACTTACATACATGTTGTTTAATAATTTGTTCAAAGATCTTTCCTGGTATAGAAGTCAGACTCACCGGCCTATAGTTCCCTGGGTCCACCTTCTTCCCCTTTTTGAAGATAGGAACAACATTTGCTCTTCTCCAGTCTTCTGGGACTTCTCCTGTTCTCCAAGAATTTTCAAAGATTATGGAGAGTGGTTCTAAAATTTCTTCTACGATCTCCTTCAGTACTCTGGGGTGTAATTCAGTGACTGCACCAGCAGAATAGTGAGTGCAGCTCTGGAGTATAATACAGGATGTAACTCAGGATCAGTAATGTAATGTATGTACACAGTGACTGCACCAGTAGAATAGTGAGTGCAGCTCTGGAGTATAATACAGGATGTAACTCAGGATCAGTAATGTAATGTATGTACACAGTGACTGCACCAGCAGAATAGTGAGTGCAGCTCTGGGGGATAATACAGGATGAGTAATGTAATGTATGATTATTATAGTAGTGATAATCAGATACCTTGCTGTTGCATTAACCTGTGCAGTCATCGCTGCTCCACGACCAATGTGATGAGACCCCCCCAGGACGCTCCCCCACATGTCATACATGTTGTTATTTAGCTTCCATCTGATTTACTTTGCTGTGACGGTGACTTGCACCCAGCTGGAACCTGCACTCCGACCTCATTAACAGCTTGTTTATAGTTCAGACAGCCCACCACATATTTCTCCAAAAGTGTCATTAATTGGGGGGAAAACTTCAAGTAAGTGAGTGGCAGCACATAAATCCCAGCCTCATGTACTGCTCTGCCATCAGCCTCTGTGCAGCTCCTGCTGAGCTCAGACCTTCTCTGCTCCATGGAAAAAATCAGAAGTGAGAGCTGGAGACCTGGAGAAACAATGTGTCAAATGGCAGATTATATCCTGAACATGGCGGCAATGGAAACGGTCACGAGACAATCCCTGCGATCACCTGCTATTATTGCAGAAACCTGGCAGTAACTGTTCAATCCACCTGGAGCGCCACCACAGGCATAATGAAGTATTACACTTTGCCTATTTCAATCAATGGGTTGTCTGTGTAATGCAGGACAGGACAGGACCTCCAAAGAAAGAGACGCTCTTAGTAATCGGATCCTGAACACCTGACCCCTATCTATTAAAGGGGTATTCTCTAAAATACCTGTTCCCAGGTGTGTCCCGCTGCCCCTTTAAGGAACACAGGATGTTCTGTTTTGTCTCATGCGCGGGCCATTCTCTGCCCCCAACCCGTACTCTGCCCCCGACCCGTACTCTGCCCCCGGGCCGTGCTCTGCCCCCGACCCGTACTCTGCCCCCGGGCCATACTCTGCCCCCGGGCCGTGCTCTGCCCCCGACCCGTACTCTGCCCCCGGGCCATACTCTGCCCCCGGGCCGTGCTCTGCCCCCGGGCCGTGCTCTGCCCCCGGGCCGTACTCTGCCCCCGACCCGTACTCTGCCCCCGGGCCATACTCTGCCCCCGACCCGTACTCTGCCCCCGACCCGTACTCTGCCCCCGACCCGTACTCTGCCCTCAGGCCATACTCTGCCCCCGACCCGTACTCTGCCCCCGGGCCAAACTCTGCCCTCAGGCCATACTCTGCCCCCGACCCGTACTCTGCCCTCAGGCCATACTCTGCCCCCGACCCGTACTCTGCCCTCAGGCCATACTCTGCCCCCGACCCGTACTCTGCCCCCGACCCGTACTCTGCCCCCGGGCCATGCTCTGCCCCCGGGCCGTGCTCTGCCCCCGACCCGTACTCTGCCCCCGGGCCATACTCTGCCCCCGACCCGTACACTGCCCCCGACCCGTACTCTGCCCTCAGGCCGTACTCTGCCCCCGACCCGTACTCTGCCCTCGGGCCGTACTCTGACCCCGGGCCGTACTCTGCCCCAAACCCGTACTCTGCCCCCGACCCGTACTCTGCCCTCAGGCCATACTCTGCCCCCAACCCGTACTCTGCCCCCAACCCGTACTCTGCCCCCGACCCGTACTCTGCCCCCGACCCGTACTCTGCCCCCGACCCGTACTCTGCCCCCAACCCGTACTCTGCCCCCGACCCGTACTCTGCCCCCGACCCGTACTCTGCCCCCGGGCCGTACTCTGCCCCCGGGCCGTACTCTGACCCCGGGCCGTACTCTGACCCCGAGCCGTACTCTGACCCCGGGCCATGCTCTGCCCCCGACCCATACTCTGCCCTCAGGCCATACTCTGACACTGACCCGTACTCTGCCCTCAGGCCGTACTCTGACCCCGGGCCATGCTCTGCCCCCGATCCGTACTCTGCCCCCGGGCCATACTTTGCCCCCGACCCGTACTCTGCCCCCGATCCGTACTCTGCCCCCGGGCCATACTTTGCCCCCGACCCGTACTCTGCCCCCGACCCGTACTCTGCCCCCGACCCGTACTCTGCCCCCGACCCGTACTCTGCCCTCAGACCGTACTCTGCCGCCGACCCGTACTCTGCCCCCGGGCCGTACTCTGACCCCGACCCGTACTCTGCCCCCGGGCCGTGCTCTGCCCCCGTGCCATACTCTGACCCTGGGCCGTACTCTGACCCCGACCCGTAATCCCCCGGGCCATACTCTGACCCCGACCCGTACTCTGCCCTCAGGCCATACTCTGCCCCCGGGCCGTACTCTGACCCCGACCCGTGCTCTGCCCCCGGGCCATACTCTGACCCTGGGCCGTACTCTGACCCCGACCCGTAATCCCCCGGGCCATACTCTGACCCCGACCCGTACTCTGACCTCAGGCCGTACTCTGACCCCGACCCGTACTCTGCCCTCAGGCCGTACTCTGACCCCGACCCGTACTCTGCCCTCAGGCCATACTCTGCCCCCGGGCCGTACTCTGACCCCGACCCGTACTCTGCCCCCGGGCCGTGCTCTGCCCCCAGACCATATTTTGCCCCCGTGCCGTGCACTAGAGATTACAGTTTTGTCTGGAGAGTTCCTTAAAATCCTTGGCTGCTCATTACGAAAACCGCTCTTTTCTATGCACTTATTCCAGAGAACTGTGCACCTTTTTCAAGATCTCTGCTTGCTGTCAATGAACCTAACTAAGCAGAGTCATTTATTGCATTGGAAGTGATCCTGATTACGTCACACACACACACACACACACACACACACACACACACACACACACACACACGTCTGTAGTTTGTTACAATGTATCAGAGAAGCAGCAAACATGTCTTTTCCCTGCACGATACATTGTAGCAAAGCCTCAGCTGTGACATCTGTAGGGGTTTTCATTACACAACTGACATATGACAGTGTATCCAGCCCTCATACAATGTGCTGACATTAGATTGGACAGCATCATTCATGGTGGGGGAGGAGAACACGAGGCCCCAGAGTTTTCGGCTAAGCCTTAGACCCCATATTCCGGCACCAGGGAGTTTAGTAAATAAAACCTTTCATTAATTCCGTCCCCATAAATTACCCGGCAGAACCTGCATTTACTTACCAGTCTCCGGGGTGCAGTATAAATATTGCCGTCCTTCACCTGTTGTGGTTTTCCCTGACAATAAGAAGCCGCGATCGCCTTCCAGCGCCAATGACGTAACACGCAGCGGCCAGAAAGCATTGATGTCATGATGATTGGCAGTGCCAGGAAAAGCAAATGCCGCCTTAATGAACCGGATTCCCGTAACCAATGGTCCAGGTGTTTGGAAGTGTCGGCGCACACCTGTCCATAGACTGCACGGAGCTCGGAGCCTGGACGCACCCAGGGAGCGAGAACCAGACAGATACGCAATTTCTACTCCGACGCCCCCGCCGGCGATTTATGATGTGTTACATTGTGTCATTGCTTGATACAAGGCAATAGCAAAGCACCATAAATTGTGCACGAGGCTCAACGACTTGGAGCTTTTTATTAAGTGGAGGGGGTTTTTTTTGTGACTTTTACGCAGCCCGAGAGGCGCCCGAGTGCTGAGCGCTCCAATCACTCCAATGACTCACAGTCATCTGCACTCTGACGGGAAGGTGTGAGCGCTCCGCAGTGCTCTGCAAGCCTGTAAATAAAGGTAACTTAATGAAGGCGACCAAACACAGATTGCAGGACTGTCTAACCAGATAATATGTATGGGGGTGTCCTGACTCTAATTTAACAGCAGATGTCGGGAGAAAGAAGAAAGGGTTGGACATGTTGCAATTCAACATGCCCGATCCTTTGTACTTAAATTAGAACATAAACATGCTTAGACGACCCAGATGTGCATGTGAATGATGGAAGGTCTGGAGTATTGGATGGTGGCTGTATTGTGGCTTTGTCAATCTCCACGTCCTGCAGATGAGAGAAGAACTAGATAGGGCAGGTGTCTCTCATCCGAGAGAATCGGGCCGATCGTGCTCATCACATGAGTGTGATCTTAGTCTGAATGATTCTCTCAGATGAGAAGATGGAGAGAAAAAAAATGTCTCCATCTTCTCCATGGTGTCAGTGTGTGGAAAGCAGGCTGCACTCAGATGTCATCCGAGTGCAGTCTGATAGATTCCACGCACTCATTCATTTGTATGACCGAGTGCAATCCGAACATCGGATCAAACTAGGGCATGCAGCGTTTTTTTTTTATTTACTCGGACTAATGAGGTTCGAGGGACAAAAATCTGACGTGTGCACGGCCCCATAGGATAACATTAGTCCTACTGCGATCAGATGTTTTGTCGTATCTTACTCAGACCAAATATATGGCCCTTCTAGTGACAAACACACTGATACTTCCGGGCACAGATTCCTACAATAAATGAGTGGATTTAACCAGCATGAAAGCCCCAGTACATACAGAAGTTTGAGGGATTCCCCTAATAAGTTTCCTTTTATTTTGACTGCAGGATCAGAGGAGTCAGAGATTGTAATTTCTTACACAGCTTTGTTGTTGCCGCTGTGCACAAAATACGGTAGGAGGTTATTTTTTTATTATTATGATCTGCTGTGAAGTTGCTTAATATTATATATTATATGCTTGGGGAGAAGGAAAAAAACATTTTGTTGGTTGTAAATGTGAACATGGTCTGAACCCACCTGACCCATAAATCAGGTAAAACCAACAGAAGAATAAAATCACGTATTAAAGCAGAAAGAATAAATGAGTTGTGGCACAGCGCGGTCTGTCATAGGCAGCGGCGCTGTTTGGGCCCGTATGGCGCGCACGCGGTACATGTAATAAAGAAGAACATTTAAGGACAGATGTCATTTCAATTATTGGACTCCATCCAAACGATGTAAGTAATGAAATCTGAGTCTGCTTAAGTATCAAGGGGTTTTTTCTTTTACACTTTGAGGTAAATTCTTAGTTTTTCATTGTATTTCCTGTGATGTTTGCATATGTTTTAGTTTTAGGACTGATACTTCTTCCCTTCCCCCCCACACACATCCCTCCAGCCCCAAGGGGAATTCTGCAGCAGAGAAATACCACAGACCTGAGGTGTCTAAGGAATCATCCCGAACCTCCAAAGTGCAAGATCTCTCCTGAACAACAGAAAAGAGATGATTGCATCCAATCATTACATCTAATTCTATCATAAAAGATACTAATATCACTGCAGAATCATAAACAGCTCAGAGTCATTGCATGAAATGTACAAGAATATAACTGCTATAATACTGCCCCTATATACAAGAATATAACTACTATAATACTGCCCCTATGTACAAGAATATATCTACTATAATACTGCCCCCTACGTACAAGAATATAACTGCTATAATACTGCCCCTATATACAAGAATATAACTGCTATAATACTGCCCCTATGTACAAGAATATAACTACTATAATACTGCCCCTATGTACAAGAATATAACTACTATAATAATGCTCCCTATGTACAAGAATATAACTACTATAATACTGCCCCCTATGTACAAGGATATAACTACTATAATACTGCCCCTATGTACAAGAATATAACTACTATAATACTACTCCCTATGTACAAGAATATAACTACTATAATACTGCTCCTATGTACAAGAATATAACTACTATAATAATGCTCCCTATGTACAAGAATATAACTACTATAATACTGCTCCTATGTACAAGAATATAACTACTATAATACTGCCCCCTATGTACAAGAATATAACTACGATAATAATGCTCCCTATGTACAAGAATATAACTACTATAATACTGCTCCTATATACAAGAATATAACTACTATAATACTGCTCCTATATACAAGAATATAACTACTATAATACTGCTCCTATGTACAAGAATATAACTACTATAATACTGTGCCCTATGTACAAGAATATAACTACTATAATACTGCCCCTATGTACAAGAATATAACTACTATAATACTGCTCCTATGTACAAGAATATAACTACTATAATACTACTCCTATGTACAAGAATATAACTACTATAATACTGCCCCCTATATACAAGAATATAACTACTATAATACTGCTCCCTATGTACAAGAATATAACTACTATAATACTGCTTCTATGTACAAGAATATAACTACTATAATACTGCCCCCTATGTACAAGAATATAACTACTATAATACTGCTCGTATATACAAGAATATAACTACTATAATACTGTCCCCTATGTACAAGAATATAACTACTATAATACTGCCCCTATGTACAAGAATATAACTACTATAATACTGCTCCTATGTACAAGAATATAACTACTATAATACTGCTCCTATGTACAAGAATATAACTCCTATAATACTGCCCCCTATATACAAGAATATAACTACTATAATACTGCTCCCTATGTACAAGAATATAACTACTATAATACTGCTCCTATGTACAAGAATATAACTACTATAATACTGCCCCCTATGTACAAAAATATAACTACTAAAATAGTGCTCCTATGTACAAGAATATAACTCCTATAATACTGCCCCCTATATACAAGAATATAACTACTATAATACTGCTCCCTATGTACAAGAATATAACTACTCTAATACTGCTCCTATGTACAAGAATATAACTACTATAGTACTGCTCCTATGTACAAGAATATAACTACTATAATACTGCCCCTATGTACAAGAATATAACTACTATAATACTGCCCCCTATATACAAGAATATAACTACTATAATACTGCTCCTATGTACAAGAATATAACTACTATAATACTGTCCCCTATGTACAAGAATATAACTACTATAATACTGCCCCTATGTACAAGAATATAACTACTATAATACTGCTCCTATGTACAAGAATATAACTACTATAATACTGCTCCTATGTACAAGAATATAACTCCTATAATACTGCCCCCTATATACAAGAATATAACTACTATAATACTGCTCCCTATGTACAAGAATATAACTACTATAATACTGCTCCTATGTACAAGAATATAACTACTATAATACTGCCCCCTATGTACAAAAATATAACTACTATAATAGTGCTCCTATGTACAAGAATATAACTCCTATAATACTGCCCCCTATATACAAGAATATAACTACTATAATACTGCTCCCTATGTACAAGAATATAACTACTCTAATACTGCTCCTATGTACAAGAATATAACTGCTATAATACTGCCCCTATATACAAGAATATAACTGCTATAATACTGCCCCTATGTACAAGAATATAACTACTATAATACTGCTTCTATATACAAGACTATAACTACTATAATACTGCCCCCTACGTACAAGAATATTACTGCTATAATACTGCCCCTATATACAAGAATATAACTGCTATAATACTGCCCCTATGTACAAGAATATAACTACTATAATACTGCCCCCTATGTGCAAGAATATAACTACTATAATAATGCTCCCTATGTACAAGAATATAACTACTATAATACTGCCCCTATGTACAAGAATATAACAACTATAATACTACTCCCTATGTGCAAGAATATAACTACTATAATACTGCTCCTATGTACAAGAATATAACTACTATAATACTGCCCCCTATGTACAAAAATATAACTACTATAATAGTGCTCCTATGTACAAGAATATAACTCCTATAATACTGCCCCCTATATACAAGAATATAACTACTATAATACTGCTCCCTATGTACAAGAATATAACTACTCTAATACTGCTCCTATGTACAAGAATATAATTACTATAATACTGCCCCCTATGTACAAAAATATAACTACTATAATAGTGCTCCTATGTACAAGAATATAACTACTATAATACTTCCCGTATATACAAGAATATATCTACTATAATACTGCTCCTATGTACAAGAATATAACTCCTATAATACTGCTCCTATGTACAAGAATATATCTACTATAATACTGCCCTCTATGTACAAGAATATATCTACTATAATACTGCTCCTATGTACAAGAATATAACTCCTATAATACTGCTCCTATGTACAAGAATATATCTACTATAATACTGCTCCTATGTACAAGAATATAACTACTATAATACTGTCCCCTATGTACAAGAATATAACTACTATAATACTGCCCCTTATGTACAAGAATATAACTACTATAATACTGCCCCTATGTACAAGAATATAACTACTATAATACTGCCACTTATGTACAAGAATATAACTACTATAATACTGCCCCCTATGTACAAGAATATAACCACTATAATACTGCCCCCTATGTACAAGAATATAACTACTATAATACTGCCCCTATGTAAAAGAATATAACTACTATAATACTGCCCTTATGTACAAGAATATAACTACTATAATACTGCTCCTATGTATAAGAATATAACTACTATAATACTGCTCCTATGTACAAGAATATAACTACTATAATACTGCCCCCTATGTACAAGAATATAACCACTATAATACTGCCCTCTATGTACAAGAATATAACTACTATAATACTGCCCCTTATGTACAAGAATATAACTACTATAATACTGCCCCCTATGTACAAGAATATAATTACTATAATACCGTCCCCTATGTACGAGAATATAACTACTATAATACCACCCTCTATGTACAAGAATATAACTACTATAATACTGCCCCTATGTACAAGAATATATCTACTATAATACTGCCCCTATGTACAAGAATATAACTACTATAATACTGCCCCTATGTACAAGAATATAACTACTATAATACTGCCCCCTATGTACAAGAATATAACTACTATAATACTGCCCCTATGTACAAGAATATAACTACTATAATACTGCTCCTATGTACAAGAATATAACTACTATAATACTGCTCCTATGTACAAGAATATAACTCCTATAATACTGCCCCCTATATACAAGAATATAACTACTATAATACTGATCCCTATGTACAAGAATATAACTACTATAATACTGCTCCTATGTACAAGAATATAACTGCTATAATACTGCCCCTATGTACAAGAATATAACTACTATAATACTGCCCCTATGTACATGAATATAACTACTATAATACTGCCCCTATGTACAAGAATATAACTACTATAATACTGCCCCTATGTACAAGAATATAACTACTATAATACTGCCCCTATGTACAAGAATATAACTACTATAATACTGCCCCTATGTACAAGAATATAACTACTATAATACTGCCCCTATGTACAAGAATATAACTACTATAATACTGCCCCTATGTACAAGAATATAACTACTATAATACTGCCCCTATGTACAAGAATATAACTACTATAATACTGCCCCTATGTACAAGAATATAACTACTATAATACTGCTCCTATGTACAAGAATATAACTACTATAATACTGCTCCTATGTACAAGAATATAACTCCTATAATACTGCCCCCTATATACAAGAATATAACTACTATAATACTGCTCCCTATGTACTAGAATATAACTACTATAATACTGCTCCTATGTACAAGAATATAACTACTATAATACTGCCCCCTATGTACAAAAATATAACTACTATAATAGTGCTCCTATGTACAAGAATATAACTCCTATAATACTGCCCCCTATATACAAGAATATAACTACTATAATACTGCTCCCTATGTACAAGAATATAACTACTCTAATACTGCTCCTATGTACAAGAATATAACTACTATAATACTGCCCCCTATGTACAAAAATATAACTACTATAATTGTGCTCCTATGTACAAGAATATAACTCCTATAATACTGCCCCCTATATACAAGAATATAACTACTATAATACTGCTCCTATGTACAAGAATATAACTGCTATAATACTGCCCGTATATACAAGAATATATCTACTATAATACTGCTCCTATGTACAAGAATATAACTCCTATAATACTGCTCCTATGTACAAGAATATATCTGCTATAATACTGCCCTCTATGTACAAGAATATATCTACTATAATACTGCGCCTATGTACAAGAATATAACTCCTATAATACTGCTCCTATGTACAAGAATATATCTACTATAATACTGCTCCTATGTACAAGAATATAACTACTATAATACTGCCCCTATGTACAAGAATATAACTACTATAATACTGCCCCTTATGTACAAGAATATAACTACTATAATACTGCCCCCTATGTACAAGAATATAACCACTATAATACTGCCCCCTATGTACAAGAATATAACTACTATAATACTGCCCCTATGTAAAAGAATATAACTACTATAATACTGCCCTTATGTACAAGAATATATCTACTATAATACTGCTCCTATGTACAAGAATATAACTCCTATAATACTGCTCCTATGTACAAGAATATATCTACTATAATACTGCCCTCTATGTACAAGAATATATCTACTATAATACTGCTCCTATGTACAAGAATATAACTACTATAATACTGCCCCTATGTACAAGAATATAACTACTATAATACTGCCCCTTATGTACAAGAATATAACTACTATAATACTGCCCCCTATGTACAAGAATATAACCACTATAATACTGCCCCCTATGTACAAGAATATAACTACTATAATACTGCCCCTATGTAAAAGAATATAACTACTATAATACTGCCCTTATGTACAAGAATATAACTACTATAATACTGCTCCTATGTACAAAAATATAACTACTATAATACTGCCCCCTATGTACAAGAATATAACCACTATAATACTGCCCTCTATGTACAATAATATAACTACTATAATACTGCCCGTTATGTACAAGAATATAACCACTATAATACTGCCCCCTATGTACAAGAATATAATTACTATAATACTGCCCTCTATGTACAAGAATATATCTACTATAATACTGCTCCTATGTACAAGAATTTAACTACTATAATACTACCCCCTATGTACAAGAATATAACTACTATAATACTGCTCCTATGTACAAGAATATAACTACTATAATACTGCCCCCTATGTACAGAATGTAACTACTATAATACTACTCCTATTTGCAAGAATATAACTACTATAATACTGCCCTTATGTACAAGAATATAACTACTATAATACTGCTCCTATGTACAAGAATATAACTACTATAATACTGCTCCTATGTACAAGAATATAACTACTATAATACTGCCCCCTATGTACAAGAATATAACCAATATAATACTGCCCTCTATGTACAAGAATATAACTACTATAATACTGCCCCTTATGTACAAGAATATAACTACTATAATACTGCCCCCTATGTACAAGAATATAATTACTATAATACTGCCCTCTATGTACAAGAATATATCTACTATAATACTGCTCCTATGTACAAGAATATAACTACTATAATACTGCCCCCTATGTACAAGAATATAACTACTATAATACTGCTCCTATGTACAAGAATATAACTACTATAATACTGCCCCCTATGTACAAGAATATAACTACTATAATACTGCTCCTATGTACAAGAATATAACTACTATAATACTGCCCCCTATGTACAAGAATATAATTACTATAATACTGCCCTCTATGTACAAGAATATATCTACTATAATACTGCTCCTATGTACAAGAATATAACTACTATAATACTGCCCCTATGTACAAGAATATAACTACTATAATACTGCCCCCTATGTACAAGAATATAACTACTATAATACTGCCCCTATGTACAAGAATATAACTATTATAATACTACCCCTATGTACAAGAATATAACTACTATAATACTGCTCCTATGTACAAGAATATAACTACTATAATACTGCTCCCTATGTACAAGAATATAACTACTATAATACTGCTCCTATGTACAAGAATATAACTACTATAATACTACTCCTATTTGCAAGAATATAACTGCTATAATACTGCCCCCTATGTACAAGAATATAACTACTATAATACTGCTCCTATGTACAAGAATATAACTACTATAATACTGCCCCCTATGTACAAGAATATAATTACTATAATACTTCCCTCTATGTACAAGAATATATCTACTATAATACTGCTCCTATGTACAAGAATATAACTACTATAATACTGCCCCCTATGTACAAGAATATAACTACTATAATACTGCCCCCTATGTACAAGAATATAACTACTATAATACTGCTCCTATGTACAAGAATATAACTACTATAATACTGCCCCCTATGTACAAGAATATAACTACTATAATACTGCCCCCTATGTACAAGAATATAACTACTATAATACTGCTCCTATGTACAAGAATATAACTACTATAATACTGCTCCTATGTACAAGAATATAACTACTATAATACTGCTCCCTATGTACAAGAATATAACTACTATAATACTGCCCTCTATGTACAAGAATATATCTACTATAATACTGCGACTATGTACAAGAATATAACTCCTATAATACTGCTCCTATGTACAAGAATATATCTACTATAATACTGCTCCTATGTACAAGAATATAACTACTATAATACTGCCCCTATGTACAAGAATATAACTACTATAATACTGCCCCTATGTACAAGAATATAACTACTATAATACTGCCCCTTATGTACAATAATATAACTACTATAATACTGCCCCCTATGTACAAGAATATAACCACTATAATACTGCCCCCTATGTACAAGAATATAACTACTATAATACTGCCCCTATGTAAAAGAATATAACTACTATAATACTGCCCTTATGTACAAGAATATAACTACTATAATACTGCTCCTATGTACAAGAATATAACTACTATAATACTGCCCCCTATGTACAAGAATATAACCACTATAATACTGCCCTCTATGTACAATAATATAACTACTATAATACTGCCCGTTATGTACAAGAATATAACCACTATAATACTGCCCCCTATGTACAAGAATATAATTACTATAATACTGCCCTCTATGTACAAGAATATATCTACTATAATACTGCTCCTATGTACAAGAATATAACTACTATAATACTACCCCCTATGTACAAGAATATAACTACTATAATACTGCTCCTATGTACAAGAATATAACTACTATAATACTGCCCCCTATGTACAGAATATAACTACTATAATACTACTCCTATTTGCAAGAATATAACTACTATAATACTGCCCTTATGTACAAGAATATAACTACTATAATACTGCTCCTATGTACAAGAATGTAACTACTATAATACTGCTCCTATGTGCAAGAATATAACTACTATAATACTGCCCCCTATGTACAAGAATTTAACCAATATAATACTGCCCCCTATGTACAAGAATATAACTACTATAATACTGCTCCTATGTACAAGAATATAACTACTATAATACTGCCCCCTATGTACAAGAATATAACCACTATAATACTGCCCTCTATGTACAATAATATAACTACTATAATACTGCCCGTTATGTACAAGAATATAACCACTATAATACTGCCCCTATGTACAAGAATATAATTACTATAATACTGCCCTCTATGTACAAGAATATATCTACTATAATACTGCTCCTATGTACAAGAATATAACTACTATAATACTACCCCCTATGTACAAGAATATAACTACTATAATACTGCTCCTATGTACAAGAATATAACTACTATAATACTGCCCCCTATGTACAGAATGTAACTACTATAATACTACTCCTATTTGCAAGAATATAACTACTATAATACTGCCCTTATGTACAAGAATATAACTACTATAATACTGCTCCTATGTACAAGAATATAACTACTATAATACTGCTCCTATGTACAAGAATATAACTACTATAATACTGCCCCCTATGTACAAGAATATAACCAATATAATACTGCCCTCTATGTACAAGAATATAACTACTATAATACTGCCCCTTATGTACAAGAATATAACTACTATAATACTGCCCCCTATGTACAAGAATATAATTACTATAATACTGCCCTCTATGTACAAGAATATATCTACTATAATACTGCTCCTATGTACAAGAATATAACTACTATAATACTGCCCCCTATGTACAAGAATATAACTACTATAATACTGCTCCTATGTACAAGAATATAACTACTATAATACTGCCCCCTATGTACAAGAATATAACTACTATAATACTGCTCCTATGTACAAGAATATAACTACGATAATACTGCCCCCTATGTACAAGAATATAATTACTATAATACTGCCCTCTATGTACAAGAATATATCTACTATAATACTGCTCCTATGTACAAGAATATAACTACTATAATACTGCCCCTATGTACAAGAATATAACTACTATAATACTGCCCCCTATGTACAAGAATATAACTACTATAATACTGCCCCTATGTACAAGAATATAACTATTATAATACTACCCCTATGTACAAGAATATAACTACTATAATACTGCTCCTATGTACAAGAATATAACTACTGTAATACTGCTCCCTATGTACAAGAATATAACTACTATAATACTGCTCCTATGTACAAGAATATAACTACTATAATACTACTCCTATTTACAAGAATATAACTGCTATAATACTGCCCCCTATGTACAAGAATATAACTACTATAATACTGCTCCTATGTACAAGAATATAACTACTATAATACTGCCCCCTATGTACAAGAATATAACTACTATAATACTGCCCTCTATGTACAAGAATATATCTACTATAATACTGCTCCTATGTACAAGAATATATCTACTATAATACTGCTCCTATGTACAAGAATATAACTACTATAATACTGCCCCCTATGTACAAGAATATAACTACTATAATACTGCCCCCTATGTACAAGAATATAACTACTATAATACTGCTCCTATGTACAAGAATATAACTACTATAATACTGCCCGCTATGTACAAGAATATAACTACTATAATACTGCCCCCTATGTACAAGAATATAACTACTATAATACTGCTCCTATGTACAAGAATATAACTACTATAATACTGCTCCTATGTACAAGAATATAACTACTATAATACTGCTCCCTATGTACAAGAATATAACTACTATAATACTGCCCTGTATGTACAAGAATATATCTACTATAATACTGCGCCTATGTACAAGAATATAACTCCTATAATACTGCTCCTATGTACAAGAATATATCTACTATAATACTGCTCCTATGTACAAGAATATAACTACTATAATACTGCCCCTATGTACAAGAATATAACTACTATAATACTGCCCCTATGTACAAGAATATAACTACTATAATACTGCCCCTTATGTACAAGAATATAACTACTATAATACTGCCCCCTATGTACAAGAATATAACCACTATAATACTGCCCCCTATGTACAAGAATATAACTACTATAATACTGCCCCTATGTAAAAGAATATAACTACTATAATACTGCCCTTATGTACAAGAATATAACTACTATAATACTGCTCCTATGTACAAGTATATAACTACTATAATACTGCCCCCTATGTACAAGAATATAACCACTATAATACTGCCCTCTATGTACAATAATATAACTACTATAATACTGCCCGTTATGTACAAGAATATAACCACTATAATACTGCCCCCTATGTACAAGAATATAATTACTATAATACTGCCCTCTATGTACAAGAATATATCTACTATAATACTGCTCCTATGTACAAGAATATAACTACTATAATACTACCCCCTATGTACAAGAATATAACTACTATAATACTGCTCCTATGTACAAGAATATAACTACTATAATACTGCCCCCTATGTACAGAATATAACTACTATAATACTACTCCTATTTGCAAGAATATAACTACTATAATACTGCCCTTATGTACAAGAATATAACTACTATAATACTGCTCCTATGTACAAGAATATAACTACTATAATACTGCTCCTATGTGCAAGAATATAACTACTATAATACTGCCCCCTATGTACAAGAATTTAACCAATATAATACTGCCCCCTATGTACAAGAATATAACTACTATAATACTGCTCCTATGTACAAGAATATAACTACTATAATACTGCCCCCTATGTACAAGAATATAACTACTATAATACTGCCCCCTATGTACAAGAATATAACTACTATAATACTGCCCCTATGTACAAGAATATAACTACTATAATACTGCCCCTATGTACAAGAATATAACTACTATAATACTGCTCCTATGTACAAGAATATAACTACTATAATACTGCTCCCTATGTACAAGAATATAACTACTATAATACTGCTCCTATGTACAAGAATATAACTACTATAATACTACTCCTATTTGCAAGAATATAACTGCTATAATACTGCCCCCTATGTACAAGAATATAACTACTATAATACTGCCCCTATGTACAAGAATATAACTACTATAATACTGCCCCCTATTTACAAGAATATAATTACTATAATACTGCTCCTATGTACAAGAATATAACTACTATAATACTGCTCCTATGTACAAGAATATAACTACTATAATACTGCTCCCTATGTACAAGAATATAACTACTATAATACTGCTCCTATGTACAAGAATATAACTACTATAATACTACTCCTATTTGCAAGAATATAACTGCTATAATACTGCCCCCTATGTACAAGAATATAACTACTATAATACTGCCCCTATGTACAAGAATATAACTACTATAATACTGCCCCCTATGTACAAGAATATAACTACTATAATACTGCTCCTATGTACAAGAATATAACTACTATAATACTGCCCCCTATGTACAAGAATATATCTACTATAATACTGCTCCTATGTACAAGAATATAACTACCATAATACTGCCCCCTATGTACAAGAATATAACTACTATAATACTGCCCCCTATGTACAAGAATATAACTACTATAATACTGCTCCTATGTACAAGAATATAACTACTATAATACTGCCCCCTATGTACAAGAATATAACTACTATAATACTGCCCCTATGTACAAGAATATAACTACTATAATACTGCTCCTATGTACAAGAATATAACTACTATAATACTGCTCCCTATGTACAAGAATATAACTACTATAATACTGCTCCTATGTACAAGAATATAACTACTATAATACTGCCCCCTATGTACAAAAATATAACAACTATAATACTGCTCCTATTTGCAAGAATATAGCTTCGATTTAAACCAGGAAAAAAATAGAAGTAATCTACTTGAAACCGCAGTCACTTTACATTGCTTGTCTTGTAATGTTTGATTTCCAGCCTGTATTACATGCCAGAGCGGCATTCACAATTCTGCAGCTTCAGAGCAGTAATCTCCCGGCATTCCCTGCTTGTTCAGTGTCTTTGGAGAGCTTACTATGATGATTTGAACTCTAGGAAGTGTTTACACCAGGCATTGTACTCATCTCATGTAGTATCTGCCTGTCCCGCTACAGTCAGGAGCTCAGTTATGGGTGGGGAGCGGGTGAACAAGCTTGCTGACTGTTTTCAATATAAACTAGCAGAATTGTGACATCATAAAGATCGGGCAATTCATGTATTATTTCTATATATCGTTCACTATGCTGGATGTTATTCTAGATTGCAACATTTGGGTGCTGTAGACATATTCAGCTCCATGGTGTACGACACGCCATGATTTCGTGTCCATGCCCCCGGATGACCACATGATGACTAGTGGGAATCTCGCAGACAGAAGGGCTACAGACTATTCCTGGGGATTAGAGTGATAGATATTAGCCTGCTCAGTTGACTGACCGTCTATCATAAGGTTTTATCCATGAGAAAACAAGAAGATCTGAGGGAATCTTTTCTGGGGGGATTTGAAGCCGACTGGAACTCACCCAGATGTTAACTAAATCCTATTAAACCATCACATCCTTGTCTGGCTCAAACTATTGGTTCAGGCTGGACTCATTCCAAGATGACTGTCACTCTTTCGTTGCCAAAAACACCAGGTGAAGAGGTGGATAATTTCTGGGAAATGGCGGCCATAAAGCCGTGCGTGCCCCGTGATGAAGGGCAGCAGGTATAACTGACAGCTGCTCATTAATGGACAATGAAAGGTCATTTGTCATTTTTGTAGGATTGGCCACAAGCTCATAACTATGGGAACAGGGAAGCCAGACCCATAAACTGGCAAAATGCGTCCTGTCCAGGTGATGGTGCCGGGCAGGCAGAGCATTACATGACAGACCGGAGCGGAGCAATGAACCAGCCTATAGACCATTACTGAGGGGTCACTGCCTGGGGGGATTTGTTATCTGAAATGATAAGAATGTTCTCTATATTCCTCCTTCTCTTCACATTGTCTGCTGTTCTCTTCACACCGTCCATTTACCATCTCCCTTTTCCTCCTTTCCTTCCTCCCCACTTCCCATCTTTCCTCTCTCCTTCCATTCTTTATTCTCTATCCTCCCTTCTCCCCCACCTTCTTTACCCCTATTATCTTTTCCTTTCCTTCCTCTCTTTTCCTCAGCTTTCTCGTCCCTTCTGCCTTTTGTCCTTCTGTTTCCCTTTTTCCTTTTCCGCTCTTGCCGCCTTCTTCGCTCCTCCCTTCTCTACACTTTTATTCTGCTGCTTTTTCCTTCCCCTTTTCCTTCCCTTGTTCCTCCCTTCTCACCTTCCTTCTATTCTGCCTTATTCCTCCCTCGTTTCCCTTCTACCTCTCTCTCTATTCCCTCTTTCCTTCCCTTCTGCTGCTTTTTCTTCCTTTCCTGATTTGTCTCTTATCTTCCCTTTTTCTTTCCCTTCTGCCTCTTTTCCTTCTGCCTCACTTCTTTTCCATTCTTCCTTCCATTACTTTCTGCTTCTCCTCCTCACTCCTTCCTTTCTTCCTCCTTTACATTCTCCTTTATTTTCTACCCTTCTTTGTTTACATTCTTTCTTCCTTTTATCGTCTTCCCATTGGCTTTCACTTCTTTTTATCCTATCCTTTCCCGTTTTTACCTTCCTTCCTAAACAACATATGAATTCGTTTTCCGGGTTCAGAAGGCTGGATTTCCCAGTCGATAAATGAACTTAATGCCCGAACTGATCGTGGGTCTCCTGACCGTAAGTTACAGCCTCCTCTATGGTGATGGTTATGAGGCTGTAAGTCCAGGTCAAGAACTTACAGTCCTTGATATACAGCTGTCTAAAAAATCTAAGGCCTTGTGGTTTTACACCTAGAGGAACTCAGGTAAGGAGATAAGTCCAGGTGTCACATGACGTCTAACGCTACAATGTTGCTCTCCTTATAGAAATCACTGGTAAAGTCCTCTCCTGATGTTACTTGGTCTGGGGTCATTCTCATCCTAAAAGAATATTTTAGCAGGTTTACAATAGTTTATTGTTTGCAGGTCATGGTCGTGTCCACTGAAATTTTAGTACTGTGCACATCAAGTTCTAAATCAGTAATATCAGATTTTAGGATGGATAAATGTCAGATTACAAGGTTATCACTTATAGTTGATCCAGGGAGGAATCACAGCGCCTGGAGTGTAGAAGTATTATGTCTCTATCAGAATTGTAAAATCTTCCATTTTTCACCATATTCAAAATCTCAGCTTGTTGTCAGCGAACGGGAAAACAATTGACCTTCAGAGAAGGGAAATCCGTTCTAAGGTTATAATGCTCCGAGAGTTGTTACAATGTATCAGGGCAGATCACCCCCCTTGCGATAACTGATGGTGATTACCTGCACTAATACATTGTAGCAAAGTCTTAAGACAGGGGTGGGCAAATCATTGGTACAACCTGTGCAGCCGAACAGGGGCCCTAGAGGTCAGGGGGCCACATCCACCTCCAAAGCAGGTAGAATTGTGCATTATGATGGGCTATTGGCCTTGATACTGTTCGTGCACAGGGGCCTCTTCTTGGGAAGGGCTGACAGCAAGCAGAGATGTTTTTGGAGTTTACACTTATTTTTTAAGACCACCACAGACTTCCCGCCTCAAGGACTGCATTTCTGGAGGACCTTAGAGGGGTGTTCTGGGACTTTAACACTTTTGGATTATTTTTATTTCAAACTTGATTACAGACCAGATATAATCTACAAAGCGTAAACCAGAAATTCCACAAGTCTTTGTATAAAAGGAGAAGAATGTGTATCTCCTACTGGTGGGATAATGTGGACGAGTCGCTGTATCCCCCGGCCCGGAGCAGCCGTCCATCGCGGCTCTAATTAAGATCAGCGGAGGGTGGTGACTCTGCCAGCAATGGCGCGAGCAGCAGGTGCCCCTAATCCTGTTTGTGCCACTGGCAGGTATTTCTCACTGTGCAAAAATAAGTAACAAAAAAAAACAGCCCCCCGATATAAGACTTATTATATGGAAAATGGAGGGTAACGCCGTGTTCACATGTGCAAAACTCTGCTTTTTACTCTACTTGTGCTTTTCACCGCACCAAAAATTATGCGGTAGTAATACGCTGGGGTTATCAAGTTTTTGCTGCTTGCCAAAGTCACACTATGTGGTTTTATTTGCCTTCATTTTCCCCCAAAAAAGTGGTAATACTGCATTTTCACTTTTTTTTAAAGACGTTTTTGGTGCAAATTTGAAGCCGGGGTTTTTAATGCTTTTTTTTTTAGTGCAGAAATGCTGGAATTTTGTATTTGAAAACGGAACTGCATTTTTATATATTTATTTATTTTACATTTTTCCTTTATTTTTTAGTCCCCCTAGGGGACTTGAACTTGCAATCATCTGATTGCTTATACTACAGTATATAGTGAAAATCTCAAACTCCTGTGAAGCACAGCCTGTGGCCGAGCTTGATAGGAGCCCCATTATAGCAGCAGCAGGGGCCTTAGCAGACCCCGTCTGCCATGGAAATCCATCAGTTCCTCGCAGTTGCGTCACAGGGAGCCGGTGCATGTTCCATTTAAATGCAGATGTCAGAGATTGACTGTGGAATTTAAATGGTTAACAACCACAAGCGAAGCTCAACTCCAGCCATGGCTGCAAGACGTAGATGCCGGATATTTAATTGAGCCTAAATCAGCCTCATGTGGAGCACAACCCGCTCCATGCCACACACCTGACTTGCTCCATGAAGAGCATCTCTGTCATAGGGAATTTAGGGATAAACACAGTGTGCACGAGTTTTCATGAAGTCACATCCTCTTTCTAGACTTGTGGCTTCCTCAGGTATAGCATTTACCCCTGATGAAGCCAAAAGTCCAGTGGCGAAACGCGTGGGAATTTCTCCCTCCCTCCTCTGCCTCAACTTACAGGTCCTTTCTATACCATTATCTTACTCTGCTGTTTTTTTCATTACAGATCTTTAGTGTTTATTTCCCCATTATACACTTTATTGTCATAATTGTGTTCCATGAACGTGTTATCTATCATAATCTGTTTTTATACCGAGTATATTATTTGTTATATTGAGGTTTTCTTACAGATCGCCATTTTTGTTTATTGCTTGATAGTTCATACATTTTTTGGAACTGCCATCAGCTGTACATATAGAATTATATACAGGAGATGCCCAGGTTATACCAGCTGTACATATATAATTATATACAGGAGATGTCCAGGTTATACCAGCTGTACATATAGAATTATATACAGGAGATGCCCAGGTTATACCAGCTGTACATATATAATTATATACAGGAGATGCCCAGATTATACCAGCTGTACATATATAATTATATACAGGAGATGTCCAGGTTATACCAGCTGTACATATATAATTATATACAGGAAATGCCCAGGTTATACCAGCTGTACATGTATAATTATATACAGGAGATGCGAGATGCCCGGGTTATACCAGCTGTACATATATAATTATATACAGGAGATGCCCAGGTTATACCAGCTGTACATATATAATTATATACATGAAATGCCTAGGTTATACCAGCTGTACATATATAATTATATACAGGAGATACCCAGGTTATACCAGCTGTACATATATAAGTATATAGAGGTGATACCCAGGTTATACCAGCTGTACGTATATAATAATATATAGGAGATACCCAGGTTATATTAGGTGTACATATATAATTATATACAGGAGATACCCAGGTTATACCAGCAGTACATATATAATTATACACAGGAGAAACCCAGGTTATATCAGCTGTACACATATAATTATATACAGGAGATGTCCAGGTTATACCAGCTGTACATATATAATTACATAGAGGAGATGCCCAGGTTATACCAGCTGTACATATATAATTATATACAGGAGGTGCCCAGGTTATACCAGCTGTACATATATAATTACATAGAGGAGATGCCCAGGTTATACCAGCTGTACATATACTGTATAATTACATAGAGGAGATGCCCAAGTTATATCAGCTGTACATATACAATTACATAGAGGAGATGCCCAGGTTATACCAGCTGTACATATATAATTATATACAGGATATACCCAGGTTATACCAGCTGTACATATATAATTATATACAGGAGATGCCCAGGTTATACCAGCTGTACATATATAATTATATACAGGAGATACCCAGGTTATACCAGCTGTACATATATAATTATATACAGGAGATGCCCAGGTTATACCAGCTGTACATATATAATTATATACAGGAGATACCCAGGTTATACCAGCTGTACATATATAATTATATACAGGAGATGCCCAGGTTATACCAGCTGTACATATATAATTATATACAGGAGATGTCCAGGTTACACCAGCTCTACATATATAATTATATACAGGAGATACCCAGGTTATACCAGCTGTACATATATGAGTACATAGAGGAGATACCCAGGTTATACCAGCTGTACATATATAATTACATAGAGGAAATGCCCAAGTTATATCAGCTGTACATATACAATTACATAGAGGAGATGTCCAGGTTATACCAGCTGTACATATATAATTATATACAGGATATACCCAGGTTATACCAGCTGTACATATATAATTATATACAGGAGATGCCCAGGTTATACCAGCTGTACATATATAATTATATACAGGAGATGCCCAGGTTATACCAGCTGTACATATATAATTATATACAGGAGATACCCAGGTTATACCAGCTGTACATATATAATTATATACAGGAGATGCCCAGGTTATACCAGCTGTACATATATAATTATATACAGGAGATGTCCAGGTTACACCAGCTCTACATATATAATTATATACAGGAGATACCCAGGTTATACCAGCTGTACATATATAAGTACATAGAGGAGATACCCAGGTTATACCAGCTGTACATATATAATTATACACAGGAGATGCCCAGGTTATACCAGCTGTACATATATAATTACCGTATATACAGGAGATGCCCAGGTTATACCAGCTGTACATGTATAATTATATACAGGAGATGCCCAGGTTATACCAGCTGTACATATATAATTATATACAGGAGATGCCCAGGTTATACCAGCTGTACATATATAATTATATACAGGAGATGCCCAGGTTATACCAGCTGTACATATATAATTACATAGAGGATATGCCCAGGTTATACCAGCTGTACATGTATAATTATATACAGGAGATGCCCAGGTTATACCAGCTGTACATATACAATTACATAGAGGAGATGCCCAGGTTATACCAGCTGTACATATATAATTGTATACAGGAGATACCCAGGTTATACCAGCAGTACATATATAATTATATACAGGAGATGCCCAGGTTATACCAGCTGTACATATATAATTATATACAGGAGATGCCCAGGTTATACCAGCTGTACATATACAATTACATAGAGGATATGCCCTGGTTATACCAGCTGTACATGTATAATTATATAGAGGAGATGCCCAGGTTATACCAGCAGTACATATATAATTACATAGAGTAGATACCCAGGTTATACCAGCTGTACATATATAATTACATAGAGGATATGCCCAGGTTATACCAGCATGGTCTACATTTGATCATTTCTATGTACTGTATCTCTGAGCAGAATCGTCATTATCTAATTACAGAATAATGTTATACTTTACTGTCTTGCGTAAAACTCTAAATACAGCGCTACAAGCGTCATCAGGGGCTCTGCTCCAGACATAGGGCCGCCAGTGTCAGGATGGAAGTATCTATATGTCTAATCATTGCTACATTGTGTCACTGAGGAGCAGAGAGCATGGGCAGAGCGGGCGCTCATCAGACACTCACTAAACATCTCTGGTGCCAGCAGAGCCGATGACCGAAAGAGACACCAATAACATGGCTTACTTCACACTGTAAATATTTCTGCAGCCAAGGTAAGACCCCTATCAGGAGACCACCCAGGACATTTCATACCGCACAGGTCAACATACTGCAAAAATAATCATATCAGAGCTTTACAATTGGAGAGGTATTTGGTGAACACAGGAAAAGATTTCATATTTTATATACTAAGTGAAAAGGTTCAGACAAATAGGATGAAGGCTGATAAGGGGGCAATGAGGGTCCACGGAGTAACGATCATAGGGGGTGATAAGACGCTCCCAATACATAGGGGCAGAGCCACTCCATTGAAGATGAGGAATGTTATTATACTGGGAATGTTTATGTGAAAACTGAGAGCGGTAAAGAGGTTATAGCAAATATAATATCACAGCAACACTCCGCAGTACGTCCTGCACGCCGCCCAGTCTATAGGAACGCGGGTATAGAAAGAAGACTATACAATATCCAATGTGTATTACACCAGTTATATTCTTGTACATAGGGGCAGTATTATAGTAGTTATATTCTTGTACATAGGGGGCAGTATTATAGTAGTTATATTCTTGTACATAGGAGCAGTATTATAGTAGTTATATTCTTGTACATAGGGGGCAGTATTATAGTTGTTATATTCTTGTACATAGGAGCAGTATTATAGTAGTTATATTCTTGTACATAGGGGGCAGTATTATAGTAGTTATATTCTTGTACATAGGGGGCAGTATTATAGCAGTTATATTCTTGTACATAGGAGCAGTATTATAGTAGTTATATTCTTGTACATAGGGGGCAGTATTATAGTAGTTATATTCTTGTACATAGGGGGCAGTATTATAGTAGTTATATTCTTGTACATAGGAGCAGTATTATAGTAGTTATATTCTTGTACATAGGAGCAGTATTGTAGTAGTTATATTCTTGTACATAGGGGGCAGTATTATAGTAGTTATATTCTTGTACATAGGGGGCAGTATTATAGTAGTTATATTCTTGTACATAGGAGCAGTATTATAGTAGTTATATTCTTGTACATAGGGGCAGTATTATAGTAGTTATATTCTTGTACATAGGGGCAGTATTATAGTAGTTATATTCTTGTATATAGGGGCAGTATTATAGTAGTTATATTCTTGTACATAGGGGGCAGTATTATAGTAGTTATATTCTTGTATATAAGAGCAGTATTATAGTAGTTATATTCTTGTACATAGGGGGCAGTATTATAGTAGTTATATTCTTGTACATAGGAGTAGTATTATAGTAGTTATATTCTTGTACATAGGGGGCAGTATTATAGTAGTTATATTCTTGTATATAAGAGCAGTATTATAGTAGTTATATTCTTGTACATAGAGGCAGTATTATAGTAGTTATATTCTTGTACATAGGGGCAGTATTATAGTAGTTATATTATTGTACATAGGGGCAGTATTATAGTAGTTATATTCTTGTACATAGCAGCAGTATTATAGTAGTTATATTCTTGTACATAGGGGCAGTATTATAGTGGTTATATTCTTGCACATAGGGGGCAGTATTATAGTAGTTATATTCTTGTACATAGGGGCAGTATTATAGTAGTTATATTCTTGTACATAGGGGCAGTATTATAGTAGTTATATTCTTGTACATAGGAGCAGTATTATAGTAGTTATATTGTTGTACATAGGAGCAGTATTATAGTAGTTATATTCTTGTACATAGGAGCAGTATTATAGTAGTTATATTCTTGTACATAGGGGCAGCATTATAGTAGTTTTATTCTTGTACATAGGGGACAGTATTATAGTAGTTCTATTCTTGTACATAGGAACAGTATTATAGTAGTTATATTCTTGTATATAGGGGCAGCATTATAGTAGTTATATTCTTGTATATAGGGGTAGTAGTATTATAGTAGTTATATTCTTGTACATAGGGGCAGTATTATAGTACTTATATTTTTGTACATAGGGGGCAGTATTATAGTAGTTATATTCTTGTACATAGGGGGCAGTATTATACTAGTTATATTCTTGTACATAGGAGCAGTATTATAGTAGTTTTATTCTTGTACATAGGGGACAGTATTATAGTAGTTTTATTCTTGTACATAGGAGCAGTATTATAGTAGTTATATTCTTGTACATAGGGGGCAGTATTATAGTAGTTATATTTTTGTACATAGGGGGCAGTATTATAGTAGTTATATTCTTGTACATAGGGGGCAGTATTATACTAGTTATATTCTTGTACATAGGAGCAGTATTATAGTAGTTTTATTCTTGTACATAGGGGACAGTATTATAGTAGTTTTATTCTTGTACATAGGGGCAGTATTATAGTAGTTATATTCTTGTACATAGGAGCAGTATTATAGTAGTTATATTCTTGTACATAGGGGGCAGTATTATAGTAGTTATACACTTGTACATAGGGGCAGCATTATAGTAGTTATATTCTTGTATATAGGGGTAGTATTATAATAGTTATATTCTTGTACATAGGGGGCAGTATTATAGTAGTTATATTCTTGTACATAGGGGGCAGTATTATAGTAGTTATACTCTTGTACATAGGGGCAGCATTATAGTAGTTATATTCTTGTATATAGGGGTAGTATTATAATAGTTATATTCTTGTACATAGGAGCAGTATTATAGTAGTTATATTCTTGTACATAGGGGCAGTATTATAGTACTTATATTTTTGTACATAGGGGGCAGTATTATAGTAGTTATATTCTTGTACATAGGGGGCAGTATTATACTAGTTATATTCTTGTACATAGGAGCAGTATTATAGTAGTTTTATTCTTGTACATAGGGGACAGTATTATAGTAGTTTTATTCTTGTACATAGGGGCAGTATTATAGTAGTTATATTCTTGTACATAGGAGCAGTATTATAGTAGTTATATTCTTGTACATAGGGGCAGTATTATAGTAGTTATATTCTTGTACATAGGAGCAGTATTATGGTAGTTATATTCTTGTACATAGGGGGCAGTATTATAGTAATTATATTCTTGTACATAGGGGGCAGTATTATAGTAGTTATATTCTTGTACATAGGGAGCAGTATTATAGTAGTTATATTCTTGTACATAGGAACAGTATTATAGTAGTTATATTCTTGTATATAGGGGCAGCATTATAGTAGTTATATTCTTGTATATAGGGGTAGTAGTATTATAGTTGTTATATTCTTGTACATAGGGGGCAGTATTATAGTAGTTATATTTTTGTACATAGGGGGCAGTATTATAGTAGTTATATTCTTGTACATAGGGGGCAGTATTATACTAGTTATATTCTTGTACATAGGAGCAGTATTATAGTAGTTTTATTCTTGTACATAGGGGACAGTATTATAGTAGTTTTATTCTTGTACATAGGGGCAGTATTATAGTAGTTATATTCTTGTACATAAGAGCAGTATTATAGTAGTTATATTCTTGTACATAGGGGCAGTATTATAGTAGTTATACTCTTGTACATAGGGGCAGCATTATAGTAGTTATATTCTTGTATATAGGGGTAGTATTATAATAGTTATATTCTTGTACATAGGGGGCAGTATTATAGTAGTTATATTCTTGTACATAGGGGGCAGTATTATAGTAGTTATATTCTTGTACATAGGGGGCAGTATTATAGTAGTTATATTCTTGTACATAGGGGGCAGTATTATAGCAGTTATATTCTTGTACATAGGAGCAGTATTATAGTAGTTATATTCTTGTACATAGGAGCAGTATTGTAGTAGTTATATTCTTGTACATAGGGGGCAGTATTATAGTAGTTATATTCTTGTACATAGGGGGCAGTATTATAGTAGTTATATTCTTGTACATAGGAGCAGTATTATAGTAGTTATATTCTTGTACATAGGGGCAGTATTATAGTAGTTATATTCTTGTACATAGGGGCAGTATTATAGTAGTTATATTCTTGTATATAGGGGCAGTATTATAGTAGTTATATACTTGTACATAGGGGGCAGTATTATAGTAGTTATATTCTTGTATATAAGAGCAGTATTATAGTAGTTATATTCTTGTACATAGGGGGCAGTATTATAGTAGTTATATTCTTGTACATACGAGTAGTATTATAGTAGTTATATTCTTGTACATAGGGGGCAGTATTATAGTAGTAATATTCTTGTACATAGAGGCAGTATTATAGTAGTTATATTCTTGTACATAGGGGCAGTATTATAGTAGTTATATTATTGTACATAGGGGCAGTATTATAGTAGTTATATTCTTGTACATAGCAGCAGTATTATAGTAGTTATATTCTTGTACATAGGGGCAGTATTATAGTGGTTATATTCTTGCACATAGGGGGCAGTATTATAGTAGTTATATTCTTGTACATAGGGGCAGTATTATAGTAGTTATATTCTTGTACATAGGGGCAGTATTATAGTAGTTATATTCTTGTACATAGGAGCAGTATTATAGTAGTTATATTGTTGTACATAGGAGCAGTATTATAGTAGTTATATTCTTGTACATAGGAGCAGTATTATAGTAGTTATATTCTTGTACATAGGGGCAGCATTATAGTAGTTTTATTCTTGTACATAGGGGACAGTATTATAGTAGTTCTATTCTTGTACATAGGAACAGTATTATAGTAGTTATATTCTTGTATATAGGGGCAGCATTATAGTAGTTATATTCTTGTATATAGGGGTAGTAGTATTATAGTAGTTATATTCTTGTACATAGGGGCAGTATTATAGTACTTATATTTTTGTACATAGGGGGCAGTATTATAGTAGTTATATTCTTGTACATAGGGGGCAGTATTATACTAGTTATATTCTTGTACATAGGAGCAGTATTATAGTAGTTATATTCTTGTATATAGGGGCAGCATTATAGTAGTTATATTCTTGTATATAGGGGTAGTAGTATTATAGTTGTTATATTCTTGTACATAGGGGGCAGTATTATAGTAGTTATATTTTTGTACATAGGGGGCAGTATTATAGTAGTTATATTCTTGTACATAGGGGGCAGTATTATACTAGTTATATTCTTGTACATAGGAGCAGTATTATAGTAGTTTTATTCTTGTACATAGGGGACAGTATTATAGTAGTTTTATTCTTGTACATAGGGGCAGTATTATAGTAGTTATATTCTTGTACATAAGAGCAGTATTATAGTAGTTATATTCTTGTACATAGGGGCAGTATTATAGTAGTTATACTCTTGTACATAGGGGCAGCATTATAGTAGTTATATTCTTGTATATAGGGGTAGTATTATAATAGTTATATTCTTGTACATAGGGGGCAGTATTATAGTAGTTATATTCTTGTACATAGGGGGCAGTATTATAGTAGTTATATTCTTGTACATAGGGGGCAGTATTATAGTAGTTATATTCTTGTACATAGGGGGCAGTATTATAGCAGTTATATTCTTGTACATAGGAGCAGTATTATAGTAGTTATATTCTTGTACATAGGAGCAGTATTGTAGTAGTTATATTCTTGTACATAGGGGGCAGTATTATAGTAGTTATATTCTTGTACATAGGGGGCAGTATTATAGTAGTTATATTCTTGTACATAGGAGCAGTATTATAGTAGTTATATTCTTGTACATAGGGGCAGTATTATAGTAGTTATATTCTTGTACATAGGGGCAGTATTATAGTAGTTATATTCTTGTATATAGGGGCAGTATTATAGTAGTTATATTCTTGTACATAGGGGGCAGTATTATAGTAGTTATATTCTTGTATATAAGAGCAGTATTATAGTAGTTATATTCTTGTACATAGGGGGCAGTATTATAGTAGTTATATTCTTGTACATACGAGTAGTATTATAGTAGTTATATTCTTGTACATAGGGGGCAGTATTATAGTAGTAATATTCTTGTACATAGAGGCAGTATTATAGTAGTTATATTCTTGTACATAGGGGCAGTATTATAGTAGTTATATTATTGTACATAGGGGCAGTATTATAGTAGTTATATTCTTGTACATAGCAGCAGTATTATAGTAGTTATATTCTTGTACATAGGGGCAGTATTATAGTGGTTATATTCTTGCACATAGGGGGCAGTATTATAGTAGTTATATTCTTGTACATAGGGGCAGTATTATAGTAGTTATATTCTTGTACATAGGGGCAGTATTATAGTAGTTATATTCTTGTACATAGGAGCAGTATTATAGTAGTTATATTGTTGTACATAGGAGCAGTATTATAGTAGTTATATTCTTGTACATAGGAGCAGTATTATAGTAGTTATATTCTTGTACATAGGGGCAGCATTATAGTAGTTTTATTCTTGTACATAGGGGACAGTATTATAGTAGTTCTATTCTTGTACATAGGAACAGTATTATAGTAGTTATATTCTTGTATATAGGGGCAGCATTATAGTAGTTATATTCTTGTATATAGGGGTAGTAGTATTATAGTAGTTATATTCTTGTACATAGGGGCAGTATTATAGTACTTATATTTTTGTACATAGGGGGCAGTATTATAGTAGTTATATTCTTGTACATAGGGGGCAGTATTATACTAGTTATATTCTTGTACATAGGAGCAGTATTATAGTAGTTTTATTCTTGTACATAGGGGACAGTATTATAGTAGTTTTATTCTTGTACATAGGGGCAGTATTATAGTAGTTATATTCTTGTACATAGGAGCAGTATTATAGTAGTTATATTCTTGTACATAGGGGCAGTATTATAGTAGTTATATTCTTGTACATAGGGGCAGCATTATAGTAGTTTTATTCTTGTACATAGGGGACAGTATTATAGTAGTTATATTCTTGTACATAGGAACAGTATTATAGTAGTTATATTCTTGTATATAGGGGCAGCATTATAGTAGTTATATTCTTGTATATAGGGGTAGTAGTATTATAGTTGTTATATTTTTGTACATAGGGGGCAGTATTATAGTAGTTATATTTTTGTACATAGGGGGCAGTATTATAGTAGTTATATTCTTGTACATAGGGGGCAGTATTATACTAGTTATATTCTTGTACATAGGAGCAGTATTATAGTAGTTTTATTCTTGTACATAGGGGACAGTATTATAGTAGTTTTATTCTTGTACATAGGGGCAGTATTATAGTAGTTATATTCTTGTACATAGGAGCAGTATTATAGTAGTTATATTCTTGTACATAGGGGGCAGTATTATAGTAGTTATACTCTTGTACATAGGGGCAGCATTATAGTAGTTATATTCTTGTATATAGGGGTAGTATTATAATAGTTATATTCTTGTACATAGGGGCAGTATTATAGTAGTTATATTCTTGTACATAGGGGGCAGTATTATAGTAGTTATACTCTTGTACATAGGGGCAGCATTATAGTAGTTATATTCTTGTATATAGGGGTAGTATTATAATAGTTATATTCTTGTACATAGGAGCAGTATTATAGTAGTTATATTCTTGTACATAGGGGCAGTATTATAGTACTTATATTTTTGTACATAGGGGGCAGTATTATAGTAGTTATATTCTTGTACATAGGGGGCAGTATTATACTAGTTATATTCTTGTACATAGGAGCAGTATTATAGTAGTTTTATTCTTGTACATAGGGGACAGTATTATAGTAGTTTTATTCTTGTACATAGGGGCAGTATTATAGTAGTTGTATTCTTGTACATAGGAGCAGTATTATAGTAGTTATATTCTTGTACATAGGGGCAGTATTATAGTAGTTATATTCTTGTACATAGGAGCAGTATTATGGTAGTTATATTCTTGTACATAGGGGGCAGTATTATAGTAATTATATTCTTGTACATAGGGGGCAGTATTATAGTAGTTATATTCTTGTACATAGGGAGCTGTATTATAGTAGTTATATTCTTGTACATAGGAACAGTATTATAGTAGTTATATTCTTGTATATAGGGGCAGCATTATAGTAGTTATATTCTTGTATATAGGGGTAGTAGTATTATAGTTGTTATATTCTTGTACATAGGGGGCAGTATTATAGTAGTTATATTTTTGTACATAGGGGGCAGTATTATAGTAGTTATATTCTTGTACATAGGGGGCAGTATTATACTAGTTATATTCTTGTACATAGGAGCAGTATTATAGTAGTTTTATTCTTGTACATAGGGGACAGTATTATAGTAGTTTTATTCTTGTACATAGGGGCAGTATTATAGTAGTTATATTCTTGTACATAGGAGCAGTATTATAGTAGTTATATTCTTGTACATAGGGAGCAGTATTATAGTAGTTATACTCTTGTACATAGGGGCAGCATTATAGTAGTTATATTCTTGTATATAGGGGTAGTATTATAATAGTTATATTCTTGTACATAGGGGGCAGTATTATAGTAGTTATATTCTTGTACATAGGGGGCAGTATTATAGTAGTTATACTCTTGTACATAGGGGCAGCATTATAGTAGTTATATTCTTGTATATAGGGGTAGTATTATAATAGTTATATTCTTGTACATAGGAGCAGTATTATAGTAGTTATATTCTTGTACATAGGGGCAGCATTATAGTAGTTTTATTCTTGTACATAGGGGACAGTATTATAGTAGTTTTATTCTTGTACATAGGAACAGTATTATAGTAGTTATATTCTTGTATATAGGGGCAGCATTATAGTAGTTATATTCTTGTATATAGGGGCAGTATTATAATAGTTATATTCTTGTACATAGGGGGCAGTATTATAGTAGTTATATTTTTGTACATAGGGGGCAGTATTATAGTAGTTATATTCTTGTACATAGGGGGCAGTATTATACTAGTTATATTCTTGTACATAGGAGCAGTATTATAGTAGTTTTATTCTTGTACATAGGGGACAGTATTATAGTAGTTATATTCTTGTACATAGGAGCAGTATTATAGTAGTTATATTCTTGTACATAGGGGCAGTATTATAGTAGTTATATTCTTGTACATCGGAGCAGTATTATAGTAGTTATATTCTTGTACATAGGGGGCAGTATTATAGTAATTATATTCTTGTACATAGGGGGCAGCATTATAGTAGTTATATTCTTGTACATAGGGAGCAGTATTATAGTAGTTATATTCTTGTACATAGGAGCAGTATTATAGTAGCTTTATTCTTGTACATAGGAGCAGTATTATAGTAGTTATATTCTTGTACATAGGGGCAGCATTATAGTAGTTTTATTCTTGTACATAGGGGACAGTATTATAGTAGTTTTATTCTTGTACATAGGGGGCAGTATTATAGTAGTTATATTCTTGAACATAGGGGGCAGTATTATAGCAGTTATATTCTTGTACATATGGGCAGAATTCTAGTAGTTATATTCGTGTACATAGGGGCAGTATTATAGTAGTTATATTCTTGTACATAGGAGCAGTATTATAGTAGTTATATTCTTGTACATAGGGGGCAGTATTATAGTAATTATATTCTTGTACATAGGGGGCAGTATTATAGTAGTTATATTCTTTTACATAGGGAGCAGTATTATAGTAATTATATTCTTGTACATAGCGGGCAGTATTATAGTAGTTATATTCTTGTACATAGGGAGCAGTATTATAGTAGTTATATTCTTGTACATAGGAGCAGTATTATAGTAGCTTTATTCTTGTACATAGAAGCAGTATTATAGTAGTTATATTCTTGTACATAGGGGCAGCATTATAGTAGTTTTATTCTTGTACATAGGGGACAGTATTATAGTAGTTTTATTCTTGTACATAGGAACAGTATTATAGTAGTTATATTCTTGTATATAGGGGCAGTATTATGGTAGTTATATTCTTGTATATAGGGGTAGTATTATAGTAGTTATATTCTTGTACATAGGGGGCAATATTATAGTAATTATATTCTTGTACATAGGGGGCAGTATTATAGTAGTTATATTCTTGTACATAGGGGGCAGTATTATACTAGTTATATTCTTGTACATAGGAGCAGTATTATAGTAGTTTTATTCTTGTACATAGGGGACAGTATTATAGTAGTTTTATTCTTGTACATAGGGGCAGTATTATAGTAGTTATATTCTTGTACATAGGAGCAGTATTATAGTAGTTATATTCTTGTACATAGGGGGCAGTATTATAGTAGTTATACTCTTGTACATAGGGGACAGTATTATAGTAGTTATATTCTTGTACATAGGAGCAGTATTATAGTAGTTATATTCTTGTACATAGGAGCAGTATTATAGTAGTTATATTCTTGTACATAGGGGCAGCATTATAGTAGTTTTATTCTTGTACATAGGGGACAGTATTATAGTAGTTTTATTCTTGTACATAGGAACAGTATTATAGTAGTTATATTCTTGTATATAGGGGCAGCATTATAGTAGTTATATTCTTGTATATAGGGGTAGTATTATAATAGTTATATTCTTGTACATAGGGGGCAGTATTATAGTAGTTATATTTTTGTACATAGGGGGCAGTATTATAGTAGTTATATTCTTGTACATAGGGGGCAGTATTATACTAGTTATATTCTTGTACATAGGAGCAGTATTATAGTAGTTTTATTCTTGTACATAGGGGACAGTATTATAGTAGTTATATTCTTGTACATAGGAGCAGTATTATAGTAGTTATATTCTTGGACATAGGGGCAGTATTATAGTAGTTATATTCTTGTACATCGGAGCAGTATTATAGTAGTTATATTCTTGTACATAGGGGGCAGTATTATAGTAATTATATTCTTGTACATAGGGGGCAGCATTATAGTAGTTATATTCTTGTACATAGGGAGCAGTATTATAGTAGTTATATTCTTGTACATAGGAGCAGTATTATAGTAGCTTTATTCTTGTACATAGGAGCAGTATTATAGTAGTTATATTCTTGTACATAGGGGCAGCATTATAGTAGTTTTATTCTTGTACATAGGGGACAGTATTATAGTAGTTTTATTCTTGTACATAGGAACAATATTATAGTAGTTATATTCTTGTATATAGGGGTAGTATTATAGTAGTTATATTCTTGTACATAGGAGCAGTATTATAATAGTTATATTCTTGTACATAGGGGGCAGTATTATAGTAATTATATTCTTGTACATAGGGGGCAGTATTATAGTAGTTATATTCTTGAACATAGGGGGCAGTATTATAGCAGTTATATTCTTGTACATATGGGCAGAATTCTAGTAGTTATATTCTTGTACATAGGGGCAGTATTATAGTAGTTATATTCTTGTACATAGGAGCAGTATTATAGTAGTTATATTCTTGTACATAGGGGGCAGTATTATAGTAATTATATTCTTGTACATAGGGGGCAGTATTATAGTAGTTATATTCTTGTACATAGGGAGCAGTATTATAGTAATTATATTCTTGTACATAGGGGGCAGTATTATAGTAGTTATATTCTTGTACATAGGGAGCAGTATTATAGTAGTTATATTCTTGTACATAGGAGCAGTATTATAGTAGCTTTATTCTTTTACATAGAAGCAGTATTATAGTAGATATTCTTGTACATAGGGGCAGCATTATAGTAGTTTTATTCTTGTACATAGGGGACAGTATTATAGTAGTTTTATTCTTGTACATAGGAACAGTATTATAGTAGTTATATTCTTGTATATAGGGGCAGTATTATGGTAGTTATATTCTTGTATATAGGGGTAGTATTATAGTAGTTATATTCTTGTACATAGGGGGCAGTATTATAGTAATTATATTCTTGTACATAGGGGGCAGTATTGTAGTAGTTATATTCTTGTTCATAGGGAGCAGTATTATAGTAGTTATATTCTTGTACATAGGAGCAGTATTATAGTAGTTATATTCTTGTACATAGGAGCAGTATTATAGTATTTATATTCTTGTACATAGGGGCAGCATTATAGTAGTTTTATTCTTGTACATAGGGGACAGTATTATAGTAGTTCTATTCTTGTACATAGGAACAGTATTATAGTAGTTATATTCTTGTATATAGGGGCAGCATTATAGTAGTTATATTCTTGTATATAGGGGTAGTGTTATGCACACGCCCGGGCTGAGCGGCGTGTGCGTGTGATTGTAGTGATTCCACTTGACCGTGCCGGAGAGTGAATGCCTGGAGGGGCTTAACTAGGTATTCACCCGATCCGACCAGGGTCGCACGACGGCATACGACGCCAGTGCACCAAGGAGGAACCGAGCAAAGGGACCAGGTGCTACTCCAGGACAGACCCCGGACACGGCTGTTGACCCACACAGGGGAATACAGGAACAGACTGGTAGGCTGGCACACAGACTGGTGGGTATAGGCAGGCACGACTGGTATGCAGGCAGGCGGGTAAGCAGGCGGGGGGTACAGGCAAGCACAGCTAGAGTGCAGACAGGGAGGCACTAGCAGGTAGGAACACAGGCGGGATAGGACCCAGTACACACTGGGACTCAGGAACAATACAGGCAGAGGGGTACAGGCAAGCACAGCTAGAGTGCAGACAGGGAGGCACTAGCAGGTAGGGACACTGGCGGGATAGGACCCAGTACACACTGGGACACAGGAACAGAGCCAAAGATGTGGCGGACAAACACAGCAGAGTGAGGCCGCCCAGAGAGGTGAGCGAGAACAGGGCAGGACAAGGCCGCCTGGAGCGGTGAGCAAGAGTAGAGCAGGACAAGGCCGCCAGGAGCGGTGAACAAAGGATCAAAGCTGAGCGAGACTGCTGGAGCAGTGAGCAAGAGTAAAGCAGGACGAGGCCGCCTGGAGCGGTGAGCAAGAGTGGAGCGAGACTGCCGGAGCAGCGAGCAAAAGGGTCAGAGCGGAGCAAGGCTGCCGGAGCAGCGAGCAAAGGAGTCAGAGCAGGCTAGAACCGCCGGAGCGGTAAGCAAAGGAGTCAGAGCAGACTAGAACCGCCGGAGCGATGAGCAAAGGAGTCAGAGCAGACTAGAACCGCCGGAGCGGTGAGCAAAGGAGTCAGAGCAGGCTAGAACCGCCAGAGCGGTGAGAAAAGGAGTCAGAGCAGGCTAGAACCGCCGGAGCAGTGAGCAAAGGAGTCAGAGCAGGCAAGGCTGAGTAGGGGGGACAGGGCTCTGTTCACACGGAACAGACAGGAAGGGAAAGGCAGAGCCAGACACCCACAGGGTACTTGCAGTGAAGTAGCGAGTGGACCACAAACTCACAAACGGGAGTACAGAGACAACAGGCAGGAGTTAGGTACGAGTTCAGACTCTGCAGAAAAAGGAAAGGAACGGACATAGAGAAAAGACAGATGAAAGATAGGAGAGAGTACAGACTGGAACTGAGTGTACGGACGAGACCGACACAGGAGCGGGACACAGGAGCGGGTCTGGGAATACGGCCCCCAGAGAGGCGGGACGAACAGGCAAGGAGCGTGTTCAGACAGGACAGACGAGATACAGGAACGGATCTAGGTAATCAGCCCCTAGAAGGCGGGAGGAACAGGCTAGGAGCGTGTTCAGACAGGACAGACAAGATACAGGAACGGATCTAGGTAATCGGCCCCTAGAAGGCGGGAGGAACAGGCTAGGAGCAAGTTCAGACAGGCCTGGAAATACAGCCTCCAGGAAAGGCAGCAGGCAAGAGTACACAGACAGGACTCAGTTCAGACACGGGAACTGATACCGCAAGGCAGGAGACATAGACAGGACTCAGTTCAGACACGGGAACTGATACCGAAAGACAGGAGACAAAGAACGGGACCTGGCATCTTCAGAGTGAAGGCACACACTGAAAGAAACACTATGCTCAGGCAGGGATAGATGGGAGCAGCTGAGCTATATACCAGGTGACAGACAGCAATAGGCTGAGGACGCACAAGGGGTGTGACCCACAGCAGGTACAAAAAGCAGGAAGTGATCGGGCGCCGCCCTTAAGCAGCAGACACAGACACAAACAGACAGCATGGAGGGAAGCCAGAGAGACATTCTGGACTGGAGATCAAGTGCGCGCTCTTGCACAGTGGGAGATGGACCACCATGCAAGGACGCCGCCAGGTATGTTACAGGTAGTAGTATTATAGTAGTTATATTCTTGTACATAGGGGCAGTATAATAGTAGTTATATTTTTGTACATAGGGGGCAGTATTACAGTAGTTATATTCTTGTACATAGGGGGCAGTATTATACTAGTTATATTCTTGTACATAGGAGCAGTATTATAGTAGTTTTATTCTTGTACATAGGGGACAGTATTATAGTAGTTTTATTCTTGTACATAGGGGCAGTATTATAGTAGTTATATTCTTGTACATAGGAGCAGTATTATAGTAGTTATATTCTTGTACATAGGGGGCAGTATTATAGTAGTTATATTCTTGTACATAGGGGACAGTATTATAGTAGTTATATTCTTGTACATAGGAGCAGTATTATAGTAGTTATATTCTTGTACATAGGGGCAGTATTATAGTAGTTATATTCTTGTACATAGGAGCAGTATTATGGTAGTTATATTCTTGTACATAGGGGGCAGTATTATAGTAATTATATTCTTGTACATAGGGGGCAGTATTATAGTAGTTATATTCTTGTACATAGGGAGCAGTATTATAGTAGTTATATTCTTGTACATAGGAGCAGTATTATAGTAGCTTTATTCTTGTACATAGGAGCAGTATTATAGTAGTTATATTCTTGTACATAGGGGCAGCATTATAGTAGTTTTATTCTTGTACATAGGGGACAGTATTATAGTAGTTTTATTCTTGTACATAGGAACAGTATTATAGTAGTTATATTCTTGTATATAGGGGAAGTATTATAGTAGTTATATTCTTGTATATAGGGGCAGTATTATAGTAGTTATATTCTTGTATATAGGGGTAGTATTATAGTAGTAATATTCTTGTACATAGGGGGCAGTATTATAGTAATTATATTCTTGTACATAGGGGGCAGTATTATAGTAGTTATATTCTTGTACATAGGGAGCAGTATTATAGTAGTTATATTCTTGTACATAGGAGCAGTATTGTAGTAGTTATATTCTTTTACATAGGAGCAGTATTATAGTAGTTATATTCTTGTACATAGGGGCCGCATTATAGTAGTTTTATTCTTGTACATAGGGGACAGTATTATAGTAGTTTTATTCTTGTACATAGGAACAGTATTATAGTAGTTATATTCTTGTATATAGGGGCAGCATTATAGTAGTTATATTCTTGTATATAGGGGTAGTAGTATTATAGTAGTTATATTCTTGTACATAGGGGGCAGTATTATAGTAGTTATATTTTTGTACATAGGGGGCAGTATTATAGTAGTTATACTCTTGTACATAGGGGGCAGTATTATACTAGTTATATTCTTGTACATAGGAGCAGTATTATAGTAGTTTTATTCTTGTACATAGGGGACAGTATTATAGTAGTTTTATTCTTGTACATAGGGGCAGTATTATAGTAGTTATATTCTTGAACATAGGAGCAGTATTATAGTAGTTATATTCTTGTACATAGGGGACAGTATTATAGTAGTTATATTCTTGTACATAGGGGACAGTATTATAGTAGTTATATTCTTGTACATAGGAGCAGTATTATAGTAGTTATATTCTTGTACATAGGGGCAGTATTATAGTAGTTATATTCTTGTACATAGGAGCAGTATTATGGTAGTTATATTCTTGTACATAGGGGGCAGTATTATAGTAATTATATTCTTGTACATAGGGGGCAGTATTATAGTAGTTATATTCTTGTACATAGGGAGCAGTATTATAGTAGTTATATTCTTGTACATAGGAGCAGTATTATAGTAGCTTTATTCTTGTACATAGGAGCAGTATTATAGTAGTTATATTCTTGTACATAGGGGCAGCATTATAGTAGTTTTATTCTTGTACATAGGGAACAGTATTATAGTAGTTTTATTCTTGTACATAGGAACAGTATTATAGTAGTTATATTCTTGTATATAGGGGCAGTATTATGGTAGTTATATTCTTGTATATAGGGGTAGTATTATAGTAGTTATATTCTTGTACATAGGGGGCAGTATTATAGTAATTATATTCTTGTACATAGGGGGCAGTATTATAGTAGTTATATTCTTGTACATAGGGAGCAGTATTATAGTAGTTATATTCTTGTACATAGGAGCAGTATTATATTAGTTATATTCTTGTACATAGAAGCAGTATTATAGTAGTTATATTCTTGTACATAGGGGCAGCATTATAGTAGTTTTATTCTTGTACATAGGGGACAGTATTATAGTAGTTCTATTCTTGTACATAGGAACAATATTATAGTAGTTATATTCTTGTATATAGGGGCAGCATTATAGTAGTTATATTCTTGTATATAGGGGTAGTAGTATTATAGTAGTTATATTCTTGTACATAGGGGGCAGTATTATAGTAGTTATATTTTTGTACATAGGGGGCAGTATTATAGTAGTTATATTCTTGTACATAGGGGGCAGTATTATACTAGTTATATTTTTGTACATAGGAGCAGTATTATAGTAGTTTTATTCTTGTACATAGGGGACAGTATTATAGTAGTTTTATTCTTGTACATAAGGGCAGTATTATAGTAGTTATATTCTTGTACATAGGAGCAGTATTATAGTAGTTATATTCTTGTACATAGGGGGCAGTATTATAGTAGTTATATTCTTGTACATAGGGGACAGTATTATAGTAATTATATACTTGTACATAGGAGCAGTATTATAGTAGTTATATTCTTGTACATAGGGGCAGTATTATAGTAGTTATATTCTTGTACATAGGAGCAGTATTATGGTAGTTATATTCTTGTACATAGGGGGCAGTATTATAGTAATTATATTCTTGTACATAGGGGGCAGTATTATAGTAGTTATATTCTTGTACATAGGGAGCAGTATTATAGTAGTTATATTCTTGTACATAGGAGCAGTATTATAGTAGCTTTATTCTTGTACATAGGAGCAGTATTATAGTAGTTATATTCTTGTACATAGGGGCAGCATTATAGTAGTTTTATTCTTGTACATAGGGGACAGTATTATAGTAGTTTTATTCTTGTACATAGGAACAGTATTATAGTAGTTATATTCTTGTATATAGGGGCAGTATTATAGTAGTTATATTCTTGTATATAGGGGTAGTATTATAGTAGTTATATTCTTGTACATACGGGGCAGTATTATAGTAATTATATTCTTGTACATAGTGGGCAGTATTATAGTAGTTATATCCTTGTACATAGGGAGCAGTATTATAGTAGTTATATTCTTGTACATAGGAGCAGTATTATAGTAGTTATATTCTTGTACATAGGAGCAGTATTATAGTAGTTATATTCTTGTACATAGGGGCAGCATTATAGTAGTTTTATTCTTGTACATAGGGGACAGTATTATAGTAGTTTTATTCTTGTACATAGTAACAGTATTATAGTAGTTATATTCTTGTATATAGGGGCAGCATTATAGTAGTTATATTCTTGTATATAGGGGTAGTAGTATTATAGTAGTTATATTCTTGTACATAGGGGGCAGTATTATAGTAGTTATATTTTTGTACATAGGGGGCAGTATTATAGTAGTTATATTCTTGTACATAGGGGGCAGTATTATACTAGTTATATTCTTGTACATAGGAGCAGTATTATAGTAGTTTTATTCTTGTACATAGGGGACAGTATTATAGTAGTTTTATTCTTGTACATAGGGGCAGTATTATAGTAGTTATATTCTTGTACATAGGAGCAGTATTATAGTAGTTATATTCTTGAACATAGGGGACAGTATTATAGTAGTTATATTCTTGTACATAGGGGACAGTATTATAGTAGTTATATTCTTGTACATAGGAGCAGTATTATAGTAGTTATATTCTTGTACATAGGGGCAGTATTATAGTAGTTATATTCTTGTACATAGGAGCAGTATTATAGTAGTTATATTCTTGTACATAGGGGGCAGTATTATAGTAATTATATTCTTGTACATAGGGGGCAGTATTATAGTAGTTATATTCTTGTACATAGGGAGCAGTATTATAGTAGTTATATTCTTGTACATAGGAGCAGTATTATAGTAGCTTTATTCTTGTACATAGGAGCAGTATTATAGTAGTTATATTCTTGTACATAGGGGCAGCATTATAGTAGTTTTATTCTTGTACATAGGGGACAGTATTATAGTAGTTTTATTCTTCTACATAGGAACAGTATTATAGTAGTTATATTCTTGTATATAGGGGCAGTATTATAGTAGTTATATCCTTGTTTATAGGGGTAGTATTATAGTAGTTATATTCTTGTACATAGGGGGCAGTATTATAGTAGTTATATTTTTGTACATAGGGGGCAGTATTATAGTAGTTATATTCTTGGAAATAGGGGGCATTATTATACTAGTTATATTTTTGTACATAGGAGCAGTATTATAGTAGTTTTATTCTTGTACATAGGGGACAGTATTATAGTAGTTTTATTCTTGTACATAGGGGACAGTATTATAGTAGTTTTATTCTTGTACATGGGGTACAGTATTATAGTAATTATATTCTTGCACATAGGGGGCAGTATTATAGTAGTTATATTCTTGTACATAGGGGTAGTATTATAGTAGTTATATTCTTGTACATAGGGGCAGTATTATAGTAGTTATACTCTTGTACATAGGGTGCAGTATTATAATAGTTATATTCTTGTACATAGGGGGCAGTATTATAGTAGTCATATTCTTGTACATAGGGGCAGTATTATAGTAGTTATATTCTTGTACATAGGAGCAGTATTATAGTAGTTATATTCTTGTACGTAGGGCAGTATTATAGTAGATATATATTCTTGTACATAGGGGGCAGTATTACAGTAGTTATTTTCATGTACACAGGAGCAGTATTATATTAGTTATATTATTGTACATAGGGGCAGTATTATAGCAGTTATATTCTTGTACATAGGGGCAGTATTATAGCAGTTATATTCTTGTACATAGGGGCAGTATTATAGTAGTTATATTCTTGTACATAGGGGCAGTATTATAGTAGTTATATTCTTGTACATAGGAGCAGTATTATAGTAGTTATATTCTTGTACATAGGAGCAGTATTATAGTAGTTATATTATTGTATATAGGAGTAGTATTACATTAGTTATATTCTTGCACATAGGAGCAGTATTATAGTAGTTATATTCTTGTACATAGGGGCAGTATTATAGTAGTTATATTCTTGTACATAGGGGGCAGTATTATATTAGTTATATTCTTGTACATAGGGGCAGTATTATAGTAGTTATATTCTTGTACATAGGGGGCAGTATTATAGTAGTTATATTCTTGTACATAGGGGGCAGTATTATAGTAGTTATATTCTTGTACATAGGGGCAGTATTATAGTAGTTATATTCTTGTACATAGGGGCAGTATGATAGTAGTTATATTCTTGTACATAGAGGCAGTATTATAGTAGTTATATTCTTGTACATAGGAGCAGTATTACAGTAGTTATATTCTTGTACACAGGGAGCAGTATTATAGTAGCTATGTTCCTGCACATAGAAGCAGTATGATAGTAGTTATATTCTTGTACATAGGAGCAGTATTATAGTAGTTATATTCTTGTACATAGGGGCAGTATTGTATTAGTTATATTCTTGTACATAGGGGCAGTATTATAGTAGTTATATTCTTGTACATAGGGGGCAGTATTATAGTAGTTATATTCTTGTACATAGGGGGCAGTATTATAGTAGCTATATTCTTGTACATAGGGGGCAGTATTATAGTAGTTATATTCTTGTACATAGGAGCAGTATTATAGTAGTTATATTCTTGTACATAGGGGCAGTATTATAGTAGTTATATTCTTGTACATAGGGGCAGTATTATAGTAGTTATATATATTCTTCTGCATAGGGAGCAGTATTATAGTAGTTATATTCTTGTACATAGCAGCAGTATTATAGTAGTTATATTCTTGTACATAGCAGCAGTATTATAGTAGTTATATTCTTGTACATAGGGGCAGTATTATAGTAGTTATATTCTTGTACATAGCAGCAGTAGTAGTTATATTCTTGTACATAGGGGCAGTATTATAGTAGTTATATTCTTGTACATAGGGAGCAGTATTATAGTAGTTATATTCTTGTACATAGAAGCAGTATTATGGTAGTTTTATTCTTGTACATGGGGTACAGTATTATAGTAATTATATTCTTGCACATAGGTGGCAGTATTATAGTAGTTATATTCTTGCACATAGGGGTAGTATTATAGTAGTTATATTCTTGTACATAGGGGCAGTATTATAGTAGTTATACTCTTGTACATAGGGAGCAGTATTATAATAGTTATATTCTTTTACATAGGGGGCAGTATTATAGTAGTCATATTCTTGTACATAGGGGCAGTATTATAGTAGTTATATTCTTGTACATAGTAGCAGTATTATAGTAGTTATATTCTTGTACATAGGGCAGTATTATAGTAGATATATATTCTTGTACATAGGGGGCAGTATTATAGTAGTTATATTCTTGTACATAGGGGCAGTATTACAGTAGTTATTTTCTTGTACACAGGAGCAGTATTATAGTAGTTATATTATTATACATAGGGGCAGTATTATAGTAGTTATATTATTATACATAGGGGCAGTATTATAGCAGTTATATTCTTGTACATAGGGGCAGTATTATAGCAGTTATATTCTTGTACATAGGGGCAGTATTATAGTAGTTATATTCTTGTACATAGGGGCAGTATTATAGTAGTTATATTCTTGTACATAGGGGCAGTATTATAGTAGTTATATTCTTGTACATAGGGGCAGTATTATAGTAGTTATATTCTTGTACATAGGAGCAGTATTATGGTAGTTATATTCTTGTACATAGGGGGCAGTATTATAGTAATTATATTCTTGTACATAGGGGGCAGTATTATAGTAGTTATATTCTTGTACATAGGGAGCAGTATTATAGTAGTTATATTCTTGTACATAGGAGCAGTATTATAGTAGTTATATTCTTGTACATAGGAGCAGTATTATAGTAGCTTTATTCTTGTACATAGGAGCAGTATTATAGTAGTTATATTCTTGTACATAGGGGCAGCATTATAATAGTTTTATTCTTGTACATAGGGGACAGTATTATAGTAGTTTTATTCTTGTACATAGGAACAGTATTATAGTAGTTATATTCTTGTATATAGGGGCAGTATTATAGTAGTTATATTCTTGTATATAGGGGTAGTATTATAGTAGTTATATTCTTGTACATAGGGGGCAGTATTATAGTAATTATATTCTTGTACATAGGGGGCAATATTATAGTAGTTATATTCTTGTACTTAGGGAGCAGTATTATAGTAGTTATATTCTTGTACATAGGAGCAGTATTATAGTAGTTATATTCTTGTACATAGGAGCAGTATTATAGTAGTTATATTCTTGTACATAGGGGCAGCATTATAGTAGTTTTATTCTTGTACATAGGAGACAGTATTATAGTAGTTTTATTCTTGTACATAGGAACAGTATTATAGTAGTTATATTCTTGTATATAGGGGCAGCATTATAGTAGTTATATTCTTGTATAAAGGGGTAGTAGTATTATAGTAGTTATATTCTTGTACATAGGGGGCAGTATTATAGTAGTTATATTTTTGTACATAGGGGGCAGTATTATAGCAGTTATATTCTTGTACATAGGGGGCAGTATTATACTAGTTATATTCTTGTACATAGCAGTATTATAGTAGTTTTATTCTTGTACATAGGGGACAGTATTATAGTAGTTTTATTCTTGTACATAGGGGCAGTATTATAGTAGTTATATTCTTGTACATAGGAGCAGTATTATAGTAGTTATATTCTTGTACATAGGGGACAGTATTATAGTAGTTTTATTCTTGTACATAGGGGACAGTATTATAGTAGTTATATTCTTGTACATAGGAGCAGTATTATAGTAGTTATATTCTTGTACATAGGGGCAGTATTATAGTAGTTATATTCTTGTACATAGGAGCAGTATTATAGTAGTTATATTCTTGTACATATTGGGCAGTATTATAGTAATTATATTCTTGTACATAGGGGGCAGTATTATAGTAGTTATATTCTTGTACATAGGGAGCAGTATTATAGTAGTTATATTCTTGTACATAGGAGCAGTATTATAGTAGCTTTATTCTTGTACATAGGAGCAGTATTATAGTAGTTATATTCTTGTACATAAGGGCAGCATTATAGTAGTTTTATTCTTGTACATAGGGGACAGTATTATAGTAGTTTTATTCTTGTACATAGGAACAGTATTATAGTAGTTATATTCTTGTATATAGGGGCAGTATTATAGTAGTTATATTCTTGTATATAGGGGTAGTATAGTAGTTATATTCTTGTACATAGGGGGCAGTATTATAGTAATTATATTCTTGTACATAGGGGGCAGTATTATAGTAGTTATATTCTTGTACATAGGGAGCAGTATTATAGTAGCTATATTCTTGTACATAGGAGCAGTATTATAGTAGTTATATTCTTGTACATAGGGGCAGCATTATAGTAGTTTTATTCTTGTACATAGGAGCAGTATTATAGTAGTTATATTCTTGTATATAGGGGCAGTATTATAGTAGTTATATTCTTGTATATAGGGGTAGTATTATAGTAGTTATATTCTTGTACATAGGGGGCAGTATTATAGTAGTTATATTTCTGTACATAGGGGGCAGTATTATACTAGTTATATTCTTGTACATAGGAGCAGTATTATAGTAGTTTTATTCTTGTACATAGGGGACAGTATTATAGTAGTTTTATTCTTGTACATAGGGGACAGTATTATAATAGTTATATTCTTGTACATAGGAGCAGTATTATAGTAGTTTTATTCTTGTACATGGGGTACAGTATTATAGTAATTATATTCTTGCACATAGGGTGCAGTATTATAGTAGTTATATTCTTGTACATAGGGGTAGTATTATAGTAGTTATATTCTTGCACATAGGGGCAGTATTATAGTAGTTATACTCTTGTACATAGGGAGCAGTATTATAATAGTTATATTCTTGTACATAGGGGGCAGTATTATAGTAGTCATATTCTTGTACATAGGGGCGGTATTATAGTAGTTATATTCTTGTACATAGGAGCAGTATTATAGTAGTTATATTCTTGTACATAGGGCAGTATTATAGTAGATATATATTCTTGTACATAGGGGGCAGTATTATAGTAGTTATATTCTTGTACATAGGGGGCAGTATTACAGTAGTTATTTTCTTGTACACAGGAGCAGTATTATAGTAGTTATATTATTGTACATAGGGGCAGTATTATAGCAGTTATATTCTTGTACATATGGGCAGTATTATAGCAGTTATATTCTTGTACATAGGGGCAGTATTATAGTAGTTATATTCTTGTACATAGGGGCAGTATTATAGTAGTTATATTCTTGTACATAGGAGCAGTATTATAGTAGTTATATTATTGTATATAGGAGTAGTATTATAGTAGTTATATTCTTGTACATAGGAGCAGTATTATAGTAGTTATATTCTTGTACATAGGGGCAGTATTATAGTAGTTATATTCTTGTACATAGGGGGCAGTATTATAGTAGTTATATTCTTGTACATAGGGGCAGTATTATAGCAGTTATATTCTTGTACATATGGGCAGTATTATAGCAGTTATATTCTTGTACATAGGGGCAGTATTATAGTAGTTATATTCTTGTACATAGGGGCAGTATTATAGTAGTTATATTCTTGTACATAGGAGCAGTATTATAGTAGTTATATTATTGTATATAGGAGTAGTATTATAGTAGTTATATTCTTGTACATAGGAGCAGTATTATAGTAGTTATATTCTTGTACATAGGGGCAGTATTATAGTAGTTATATTCTTGTACATAGGGGGCAGTATTATAGTTGTTATATTCTTGTACATAGGGGCAGTATTATAGTAGTTATATTCTTGTACATAGGGGGCAGTATTATAGTAGTTATATTCTTGTACATAGGGGCAGTATTATAGTAGTTATATTCTTGTACATAGGGGGCAGTATTATAGTAGTTATATTCTTGTACATAGGGGGAAGTATTATAGTAGTTATATTCTTGTACATAGGGGCAGTATTATAGTAGTTATATTCTTGTATATAGGGGCAGTATTATAGTAGTTATATTCTTGTATATAGGGGTAGTATTATAGTAGTTATATTCTTGTACATAGGGGGCAGTATTATAGTAATTATATTCTTGTACATAGGGGGCAATATTATAGTAGTTATATTCTTGTACTTAGGGAGCAGTATTATAGTAGTTATATTCTTGTACATAGGAGCAGTATTATAGTAGTTATATTCTTGTACATAGGAGCAGTATTATAGTAGTTATATTCTTGTACATAGGGGCAGCATTATAGTAGTTTTATTCTTGTACATAGGGGACAGTATTATAGTAGTTTTATTCTTGTACATAGGAACAGTATTATAGTAGTTATATTCTTGTATATAGGGGCAGCATTATAGTAGTTATATTCTTGTATAAAGGGGTAGTAGTATTATAGTAGTTATATTCTTGTACATAGGGGGCAGTATTATAGTAGTTATATTTTTGTACATAGGGGGCAGTATTATAGCAGTTATATTCTTGTACATAGGGGGCAGTATTATACTAGTTATATTCTTGTACATAGCAGTATTATAGTAGTTTTATTCTTGTACATAGGGGACAGTATTATAGTAGTTTTATTCTTGTACATAGGGGCAGTATTATAGTAGTTATATTCTTGTACATAGGAGCAGTATTATAGTAGTTATATTCTTGTACATAGGGGACAGTATTATAGTAGTTTTATTCTTGTACATAGGGGACAGTATTATAGTAGTTATATTCTTGTACATAGGAGCAGTATTATAGTAGTTATATTCTTGTACATAGGGGCAGTATTATAGTAGTTATATTCTTGTACATAGGAGCAGTATTATAGTAGTTATATTCTTGTACATAGGGGGCAGTATTATAGTAATTATATTCTTGTACATAGGGGGCAGTATTATAGTAGTTATATTCTTGTACATAGGGAGCAGTATTATAGTAGTTATATTCTTGTACATAGGAGCAGTATTATAGTAGCTTTATTCTTGTACATAGGAGCAGTATTATAGTAGTTATATTCTTGTACATAAGGGCAGCATTATAGTAGTTTTATTCTTGTACATAGGGGACAGTATTATAGTAGTTTTATTCTTGTACATAGGAACAGTATTATAGTAGTTATATTCTTGTATATAGGGGCAGTATTATAGTAGTTATATTCTTGTATATAGGGGTAGTATAGTAGTTATATTCTTGTACATAGGGGGCAGTATTATAGTAATTATATTCTTGTACATAAGGGGCAGTATTATAGTAGCTATATTCTTGTACATAGGAGCAGTATTATAGTAGTTATATTCTTGTACATAGGGGCAGCATTATAGTAGTTTTATTCTTGTACATAGGAGCAGTATTATAGTAGTTATATTCTTGTATATAGGGGCAGTATTATAGTAGTTATATTCTTGTATATAGGGGTAGTATTATAGTAGTTATATTCTTGTACATAGGGGGCAGTATTATAGTAGTTATATTTCTGTACATAGGGGGCAGTATTATACTAGTTATATTCTTGTACATAGGAGCAGTATTATAGTAGTTTTATTCTTGTACATAGGGGACAGTATTATAGTAGTTTTATTCTTGTACATAGGGGACAGTATTATAGTAGTTATATTCTTGTACATAGGAGCAGTATTATAGTAGTTTTATTCTTGTACATGGGGTACAGTATTATAGTAATTATATTCTTGCACATAGGGTGCAGTATTATAGTAGTTATATTCTTGTACATAGGGGTAGTATTATAGTAGTTATATTCTTGCACATAGGGGCAGTATTATAGTAGTTATACTCTTGTACATAGGGAGCAGTATTATAATAGTTATATTCTTGTACATAGGGGGCAGTATTATAGTAGTCATATTCTTGTACATAGGGGCGGTATTATAGTAGTTATATTCTTGTACATAGGAGCAGTATTATAGTAGTTATATTCTTGTACATAGGGCAGTATTATAGTAGATATATATTCTTGTACATAGGGGGCAGTATTATAGTAGTTATATTCTTGTACATAGGGGGCAGTATTACAGTAGTTATTTTCTTGTACACAGGAGCAGTATTATAGTAGTTATATTATTGTACATAGGGGCAGTATTATAGCAGTTATATTCTTGTACATATGGGCAGTATTATAGCAGTTATATTCTTGTACATAGGGGCAGTATTATAGTAGTTATATTCTTGTACATAGGGGCAGTATTATAGTAGTTATATTCTTGTACATAGGAGCAGTATTATAGTAGTTATATTATTGTATATAGGAGTAGTATTATAGTAGTTATATTCTTGTACATAGGAGCAGTATTATAGTAGTTATATTCTTGTACATAGGGGCAGTATTATAGTAGTTATATTCTTGTACATAGGGGGCAGTATTATAGTAGTTATATTCTTGTACATAGGGACAGTATTATAGCAGTTATATTCTTGTACATATGGGCAGTATTATAGCAGTTATATTCTTGTACATAGGGGCAGTATTATAGTAGTTATATTCTTGTACATAGGGGCAGTATTATAGTAGTTATATTCTTGTACATAGGAGCAGTATTATAGTAGTTATATTATTGTATATAGGAGTAGTATTATAGTAGTTATATTCTTGTACATAGGAGCAGTATTATAGTAGTTATATTCTTGTACATAGGGGCAGTATTATAGTAGTTATATTCTTGTACATAGGGGGCAGTATTATAGTAGTTATATTCTTGTACATAGGGGCAGTATTATAGTAGTTATATTCTTGTACATAGGGGGCAGTATTATAGTAGTTATATTCTTGTACATAGGGGCAGTATTATAGTAGTTATATTCTTGTACATAGGGGGCAGTATTATAGTAGTTATATTCTTGTACATAGGGGGCAGTATTATAGTAGTTATATTCTTGTACATAGGGGCAGTATTATAGTAGTTATATTCTTGTACATAGAGGCAGTATTATAGTAGTTATATTCTTGTACATAGGAGCAGTATTATAGTAGTTATATTCTTGTACACAGGGAGCAGTATTATAGTAGCTATGTTCTTGCACATAGAAGCAGTATGATAGTAGTTATATTCTTGTACATAGAAGCAGTATGATAGTAGTTATATTCTTGTACATAGGGGCAGTATTATAGTAGTTATATTCTTGTACATAGGGGGCAGTATTATAGTAGTTATATTCTTGTACATAGGGGCAGTATTATAGTAGTTATATTCTTGTACATAGGGGGCAGTATTATAGTAGTTATATTCTTGTACATAGGGGGCAGTATTATAGTAGTTATATTCTTGTACATAGGAGCAGTATTATAGTAGTTATATTCTTGTACATAGGAGCAGTATTATAGTAGTTATATTCTTGTACATAAGGGCAGTATTATAGTAGTTATATTCTTGCAAATAGGAGTAGTATTATAGTAGTTACATTCTGTACATAGGGGGCAGTATTATAGTAGTTATATTCTTGTACATAGGAGCAGTATTATAGTAGTTATACTCTTGTACATAGGGAGCAGTATTATAGTAGTTATACTCTTGTACATAGGGAGCAGTATTATAATAGTTATATTCTTCTACATAGGGGGCAGTATTATAGTAGTCATATTCTTGTACATAGGGGCGGTATTATAGTAGTTATATTCTTGTACATAGGAGCAGTATTATAGTAGTTATATTCTTGTACATAGGGCAGTATTATAGTAGATATATATTCTTGTACATAGGGGGCAGTATTATAGTAGTTATATTCTTGTACATAGGGGGCAGTATTACAGTAGTTATTTTCTTGTGCACAGGAGCAGTATTATAGTAGTTATATTATTGTACATAGGGGCAGTATTATAGCAGTTATATTCTTGTACATATGGGCAGTATTATAGCAGTTATATTCTTGTACATAGGGGCAGTATTATAGTAGTTATATTCTTGTACATAGGGGCAGTATTATAGTAGTTATATTCTTGTACATAGGAGCAGTATTATAGTAGTTATATTATTGTATATAGGAGTAGTATTATAGTAGTTATATTCTTGTACATAGGAGCAGTATTATAGTAGTTATATTCTTGTACATAGGGGCAGTATTATAGTAGTTATATTCTTGTACATAGGGGGCAGTATTATAGTAGTTATATTCTTGTACATAGGGGCAGTATTATAGCAGTTATATTCTTGTACATATGGGCAGTGTTATAGCAGTTATATTCTTGTACATAGGGGCAGTATTATAGTAGTTATATTCTTGTACATAGGGGCAGTATTATAGTAGTTATATTCTTGTACATAGGAGCAGTATTATAGTAGTTATATTATTGTATATAGGAGTAGTATTATAGTAGTTATATTCTTGTACATAGGAGCAGTATTATAGTAGTTATATTCTTGTACATAGGGGCAGTATTATAGTAGTTATATTCTTGTACATAGGGGGCAGTATTATAGTAGTTATATTCTTGTACATAGGGGCAGTATTATAGTAGTTATATTCTTGTACATAGGGGGCAGTATTATAGTAGTTATATTCTTGTACATAGGGGCAGTATTATAGTAGTTATATTCTTGTACATAGGGGGCAGTATTATAGTAGTTATATTCTTGTACATAGGGGGCAGTATTATAGTAGTTATATTCTTGTACATAGGGGCAGTATTATAGTAGTTATATTCTTGTACATAGAGGCAGTATTATAGTAGTTATAATCTTGTACATAGGAGCAGTATTATAGTAGTTATATTCTTGTACACAGGGAGCAGTATTATAGTAGCTATGTTCTTGCACATAGAAGCAGTATGATAGTAGTTATATTCTTGTACATAGAAGCAGTATGATAGTAGTTATATTCTTGTACATAGGGGCAGTATTATAGTAGTTATATTCTTGTACATAGGGGGCAGTATTATAGTAGTTATATTCTTGTACATAGGGGCAGTATTATAGTAGTTATATTCTTGTACATAGGGGGCAGTATTATAGTAGTTATATTCTTGTACATAGGGGGCAGTATTATAGTAGTTATATTCTTGTACATAGGGGCAGTATTATAGTAGTTATATTCTTGTACATAGGGGCAGTATGATAGTAGTTATATTCTTGTACATAGAGGCAGTATTATAGTAGTTATATTCTTGTACATAGGAGCAGTATTATAGTAGTTATATTCTTGTACACAGGGAGCAGTATTATAGTAGCTATGTTCTTGCACATAGAAGCAGTATTATAGTAGTTATATTCTTGTACATAGGAGCAGTATTATAATAGTTATATTCTTGTACATAGGGGCAGTATTGTATTAGTTATATTCTTGTACATAGGGGCAGTATTATAGTAGTTATATTCTTGTACATAGGGCGCAGTATTATAGTAGTTATATTCTTGTACATAGGGGGCAGTATTATAGTAGCTATATTCTCGTACATAGGGGGCAGTATTATAGTAGTTATATTCTTGTACATAGGAGCAGTATTATAGTAGTTATATTCTTGTACATAGGGGCAGTATTATAGTAGTTATATTCTTGTACATAGGGGCAGTATTATAGTAGTTATATATATTCTTGTGCATAGGGAGCAGTATTATAGTAGTTATATTCTTGTACATAACAGCAGTATTATAGTAGTTATATTCTTGTACATAGCAGCAGTATTATAGTAGTTATATTCTTGTACATAGGGGCAGTATTATAGTAGTTATATTCTTGTACATAGCAGCAGTAGTAGTTATATTCTTGTACATAGGGGCAGTATTATAGTAGTTATATTCTTGTACATAGGGAGCAGTATTATAGTAGTTATATTCTTGTACATAGAAGCAGTATTATGGTAGTTTTATTCTTGTACATGGGATACAGTATTATAGTAATTATATTCTTGCACATAGGGGGCAGTATTATAGTAGTTATATTCTTGTACATAGGGGTAGTATTATAGTAGTTATATTCTTGTACATAGGGGCAGTATTATAGTAGTTATACTCTTGTACATAGGGAGCAGTATTATAATAGTTATATTCTTGTACATAGGTGGCAGTATTATAGTAGTCATATTCTTGTACATAGGGGCAGTATCATAGTAGTTATATTCTTGTACATAGTAGCAGTATTATAGTAGTTATATTCTTGTACATAGGGCAGTATTATAGTAGATATATATTCTTGTACATAGGGGGCAGTATTATAGGAGTTATATTTTTGTACATAGGGGGCAGTATTACAGTAGTTATTTTCTTGTACACAGGAGCAGTATTATAGTAGTTATATTATTGTACATAGGGGCAGTATTATAGCAGTTATATTCTTGTACATAGGGGCAGTATTATAGCAGTTATATTCTTGTACATAGGGGCAGTATTATAGTAGTTATATTCTTGTACATAGGGACAGTATTATAGTAGTTATATTCTTGTACATAGGAGCAGTATTATAGTAGTTATATTCTTGTACATAGGGGCAGTATTATAGTAGTTATATTCTTGTACATAGGAGCAGTATTATGGTAGTTATATTCTTGTACATAGGGGGCAGTATTATAGTAATTATATTCTTGTACATAGGGGGCAGTATTATAGTAGTTATATTCTTGTACATAGGGAGCAGTATTATAGTAGTTATATTCTTGTACATAGGAGCAGTATTATAGTAGTTATATTCTTGTACATAGGAGCAGTATTATAGTAGCTTTATTCTTGTACATAGGAGCAGTATTATAGTAGTTATATTTTTGTACATAGGGGCAGCATTATAATAGTTTTATTCTTGTACATAGGGGACAGTATTATAGTAGTTTTATTCTTGTACATAGGAACAGTATTATAGTAGTTATATTCTTGTATATAGGGGCAGTATTATAGTAGTTATATTCTTGTATATAGGGGTAGTATTATAGTAGTTATATTCTTGTACATAGGGGGCAGTATTATAGTAATTATATTCTTGTACATAGGGGGCAGTATTATAGTAGTTATATTCTTGTACATAGGGAGCAGTATTATAGTAGTTATATTCTTGTACATAGGAGCAGTATTATAGTAGTTATATTCTTGTACACAGGGAGCAGTATTATAGTAGCTATGTTCTTGCACATAGAAGCAGTATTATAATAGTTATATTCTTGTACATAGGAGCAGTATTATAGTAGTTATATTCTTGTACATAGGGGCAGTATTGTATTAGTTATATTCTTGTACATAGGGGCAGTATTATAGTAGTTATATTCTTGTACATAGGGCGCAGTATTATAGTAGTTATATTCTTGTACATAGGGGGCAGTATTATAGTAGCTATATTCTCGTACATAGGGGGCAGTATTATAGTAGTTATATTCTTGTACATAGGAGCAGTATTATAGTAGTTATATTCTTGTACATAGGGGCAGTATTATAGTAGTTATATTCTTGTACATAGGGGCAGTATTATAGTAGTTATATATATTCTTGTGCATAGGGAGCAGTATTATAGTAGTTATATTCTTGTACATAACAGCAGTATTATAGTAGTTATATTCTTGTACATAGCAGCAGTATTATAGTAGTTATATTCTTGTACATAGGGGCAGTATTATAGTAGTTATATTCTTGTACATAGCAGCAGTAGTAGTTATATTCTTGTACATAGGGGCAGTATTATAGTAGTTATATTCTTGTACATAGGGAGCAGTATTATAGTAGTTATATTCTTGTACATAGAAGCAGTATTATGGTAGTTTTATTCTTGTACATGGGATACAGTATTATAGTAATTATATTCTTGCACATAGGGGGCAGTATTATAGTAGTTATATTCTTGTACATAGGGGTAGTATTATAGTAGTTATATTCTTGTACATAGGGGCAGTATTATAGTAGTTATACTCTTGTACATAGGGAGCAGTATTATAATAGATATATTCTTGTACATAGGTGGCAGTATTATAGTAGTCATATTCTTGTACATAGGGGCAGTATCATAGTAGTTATATTCTTGTACATAGTAGCAGTATTATAGTAGTTATATTCTTGTACATAGGGCAGTATTATAGTAGATATATATTCTTGTACATAGGGGGCAGTATTATAGTAGTTATATTCTTGTACATGGGGGGCAGTATTACAGTAGTTATTTTCTTGTACACAGGAGCAGTATTATAGTAGTTATATTATTGTACATAGGGGCAGTATTATAGCAGTTATATTCTTGTACATAGGGGCAGTATTATAGCAGTTATATTCTTGTACATAGGGGCAGTATTATAGTAGTTATATTCTTGTACATAGGGGCAGTATTATAGTAGTTATATTCTTGTACATAGGAGCAGTATTATAGTAGTTATATTCTTGTACATAGGGGCAGTATTATAGTAGTTATATTCTTGTACATAGGAGCAGTATTATGGTAGTTATATTCTTGTACATAGGGGGCAGTATTATAGTAATTATATTCTTGTACATAGGGGGCAGTATTATAGTAGTTATATTCTTGTACATAGGGAGCAGTATTATAGTAGTTATATTCTTGTACATAGGAGCAGTATTATAGTAGTTATCTTCTTGTACATAGGAGCAGTATTATAGTAGCTTTATTCTTGTACATAGGAGCAGTATTATAGTAGTTATATTTTTGTACATAGGGGCAGCATTATAATAGTTTTATTCTTGTACATAGGGGACAGTATTATAGTAGTTTTATTCTTGTACATAGGAACAGTATTATAGTAGTTATATTCTTGTATATAGGGGCAGTATTATAGTAGTTATATTCTTGTATATAGGGGTAGTATTATAGTAGTTATATTCTTGTACATAGGGGGCAGTATTATAGTAATTATATTCTTGTACATAGGGGGCAGTATTATAGTAGTTATATTCTTGTACATAGGGAGCAGTATTATAGTAGTTATATTCTTGTACATAGGAGCAGTATTATAGTAGTTATATTCTTGTACATAGGAGCAGTATTATAGTAGTTATATTCTTGTACATAGGGGCAGCATTATAGTAGTTTTATTCTTGTACATAGGGGACAGTATTATAGTAGTTTTATTCTTGTACATAGGAACAGTATTATAGTAGTTATATTCTTGTATATAGGGGCAGCATTATAGTAGTTATATTCTTGTATAAAGGGGTAGTAGTATTATAGTAGTTATATTCTTGTACATAGGGGGCAGTATTATAGTAGTTATATTTTTGTACATAGGGGGCAGTATTATAGTAGTTATATTCTTGTACATAGGGGTAGTATTATAGTAGTTATATTCTTGTACATAGGGGCAGTATTATAGTAGTTATACTCTTGTACATAGGGAGCAGTATTATAATAGTTATATTCTTGTACATAGGTGGCAGTATTATAGTAGTCATATTCTTGTACATAGGGGCAGTATCATAGTAGTTATATTCTTGTACATAGTAGCAGTATTATAGTAGTTATATTCTTGTACATAGGGCAGTATTATAGTAGATATATATTCTTGTACATAGGGGGCAGTATTATAGTAGTTATATTCTTGTACATAGGGGGCAGTATTACAGTAGTTATTTTCTTGTACACAGGAGCAGTATTATAGTAGTTATATTATTGTACATAGGGGCAGTATTATAGCAGTTATATTCTTGTACATAGGGGCAGTATTATAGCAGTTATATTCTTGTACATAGGGGCAGTATTATAGTAGTTATATTCTTGTACATAGGGGCAGTATTATAGTAGTTATATTCTTGTACATAGGAGCAGTATTATAGTAGTTATATTCTTGTACATAGGGGCAGTATTATAGTAGTTATATTCTTGTACATAGGAGCAGTATTATGGTAGTTATATTCTTGTACATAGGGGGCAGTATTATAGTAATTATATTCTTGTACATAGGGGGCAGTATTATAGTAGTTATATTCTTGTACATAGGGAGCAGTATTATAGTAGTTATATTCTTGTACATAGGAGCAGTATTATAGTAGTTATATTCTTGTACATAGGAGCAGTATTATAGTAGCTTTATTCTTGTACATAGGAGCAGTATTATAGTAGTTATATTTTTGTACATAGGGGCAGCATTATAATAGTTTTATTCTTGTACATAGGGGACAGTATTATAGTAGTTTTATTCTTGTACATAGGAACAGTATTATAGTAGTTATATTCTTGTATATAGGGTCAGTATTATAGTAGTTATATTCTTGTATATAGGGGTAGTATTATAGTAGTTATATTCTTGTACATAGGGGGCAGTATTATAGTAATTATATTCTTGTACATAGGGGGCAGTATTATAGTAGTTATATTCTTGTACATAGGGAGCAGTATTATAGTAGTTATATTCTTGTACATAGGAGCAGTATTATAGTAGTTATATTCTTGTACACAGGGAGCAGTATTATAGTAGCTATGTTCTTGCACATAGAAGCAGTATTATAGTAGTTATATTCTTGTACATAGGAGCAGTATTATAGTAGTTATATTCTTGTACATAGGGGCAGTATTGTATTAGTTATATTCTTGTACATAGGGGCAGTATTATAGTAGTTATATTCTTGTACATAGGGCGCAGTATTATAGTAGTTATATTCTTGTACATAGGGGGCAGTATTATAGTAGCTATATTCTCGTACATAGGGGGCAGTATTATAGTAGTTATATTCTTGTATATAGGAGCAGTATTATAGTAGTTATATTCTTGTACATAGGGGCAGTATTATAGTAGTTATATTCTTGTACATAGGGGCAGTATTATAGTAGTTATATATATTCTTGTGCATAGGGAGCAGTATTATAGTAGTTATATTCTTGTACATAACAGCAGTATTATAGTAGTTATATTCTTGTACATAGCAGCAGTATTATAGTAGTTATATTCTTGTACATAGGGGCAGTATTATAGTAGTTATATTCTTGTACATAGCAGCAGTAGTAGTTATATTCTTGTACATAGGGGCAGTATTATAGTAGTTATATTCTTGTACATAGGGAGCAGTATTATAGTAGGTATATTCTTGTACATAGAAGCAGTATTATGATAGTTTTATTCTTGTACATGGGATACAGTATTATAGTAATTATATTCTTGCACATAGGGGGCAGTATTATAGTAGTTATATTCTTGTACATAGGGGTAGTATTATAGTAGTTATATTCTTGTACATAGGGGCAGTATTATAGTAGTTATACTCTTGTACATAGGGAGCAGTATTATAATAGATATATTCTTGTACATAGGTGGCAGTATTATAGTAGTCATATTCTTGTACATAGGGGCAGTATCATAGTAGTTATATTCTTGTACATAGTAGCAGTATTATAGTAGTTATATTCTTGTACATAGGGCAGTATTATAGTAGATATATATTCTTGTACATAGGGGGCAGTATTATAGTAGTTATATTTTTGTACATAGGGGGCAGTATTACAGTAGTTATTTTCTTGTACACAGGAGCAGTATTATAGTAGTTATATTATTGTACATAGGGGCAGTATTATAGCAGTTATATTCTTGTACATAGGGGCAGTATTATAGCAGTTATATTCTTGTACATAGGGGCAGTATTATAGTAGTTATATTCTTGTACATAGGGGCAGTATTATAGTAGTTATATTCTTGTACATAGGAGCAGTATTATAGTAGTTATATTCTTGTACATAGGGGCAGTATTATAGTAGTTATATTCTTGTACATAGGAGCAGTATTATGGTAGTTATATTCTTGTACATAGGGGGCAGTATTATAGTAATTATATTCTTGTACATAGGGGGCAGTATTATAGTAGTTATATTCTTGTACATAGGGAGCAGTATTATAGTAGTTATATTCTTGTACATAGGAGCAGTATTATAGTAGTTATATTCTTGTACATAGGAGCAGTATTATAGTAGCTTTATTCTTGTACATAGGAGCAGTATTATAGTAGTTATATTTTTGTACATAGGGGCAGCATTATAATAGTTTTATTCTTGTACATAGGGGACAGTATTATAGTAGTTTTATTCTTGTACATAGGAACAGTATTATAGTAGTTATATTCTTGTATATAGGGGCAGTATTATAGTAGTTATATTCTTGTATATAGGGGTAGTATTATAGTAGTTATATTCTTGTACATAGGGGGCAGTATTATAGTAATTATATTCTTGTACATAGGGGGCAGTATTATAGTAGTTATATTCTTGTACATAGGGAGCAGTATTATAGTAGTTATATTCTTGTACATAGGAGCAGTATTATAGTAGTTATATTCTTGTACACAGGGAGCAGTATTATAGTAGCTATGTTCTTGCACATAGAAGCAGTATTATAGTAGTTATATTCTTGTACATAGGAGCAGTATTATAGTAGTTATATTCTTGTACATAGGGGCAGTATTGTATTAGTTATATTCTTGTACATAGGGGCAGTATTATAGTAGTTATATTCTTGTACATAGGGCGCAGTATTATAGTAGTTATATTCTTGTACATAGGGGGCAGTATTATAGTAGCTATATTCTCGTACATAGGGGGCAGTATTATAGTAGTTATATTCTTGTACATAGGAGCAGTATTATAGTAGTTATATTCTTGTACATAGGGGCAGAATTATAGTAGTTATATTCTTGTACATAGGGGCAGTATTATAGTAGTTATATATATTCTTGTGCATAGGGAGCAGTATTATAGTAGTTATATTCTTGTACATAACAGCAGTATTATAGTAGTTATATTCTTGTACATAGCAGCAGTATTATAGTAGTTATATTCTTGTACATAGGGGCAGTATTATAGTAGTTATATTCTTGTACATAGCAGCAGTAGTAGTTATATTCTTGTACATAGGGGCAGTATTATAGTAGTTATATTCTTGTACATAGGGAGCAGTATTATAGTAGTTATATTCTTGTACATAGAAGCAGTATTATGGTAGTTTTATTCTTGTACATGGGATACAGTATTATAGTAATTATATTCTTGCACATAGGGGGCAGTATTATAGTAGTTATATTCTTGTACATAGGGGTAGTATTATAGTAGTTATATTCTTGTACATAGGGGCAGTATTATAGTAGTTATACTCTTGTACATAGGGAGCAGTATTATAATAGATATATTCTTGTACATAGGTGGCAGTATTATAGTAGTCATATTCTTGTACATAGGGGCAGTATCATAGTAGTTATATTCTTGTACATAGTAGCAGTATTATAGTAGTTATATTCTTGTACATAGGGCAGTATTATAGTAGATATATATTCTTGTACATAGGGGGCAGTATTATAGTAGTTATATTCTTGTACATGGGGGGCAGTATTACAGTAGTTATTTTCTTGTACACAGGAGCAGTATTATAGTAGTTATATTATTGTACATAGGGGCAGTATTATAGCAGTTATATTCTTGTACATAGGGGCAGTATTATAGCAGTTATATTCTTGTACATAGGGGCAGTATTATAGTAGTTATATTCTTGTACATAGGGGCAGTATTATAGTAGTTATATTCTTGTACATAGGAGCAGTATTATAGTAGTTATATTCTTGTACATAGGGGCAGTATTATAGTAGTTATATTCTTGTACATAGGAGCAGTATTATGGTAGTTATATTCTTGTACATAGGGGGCAGTATTATAGTAATTATATTCTTGTACATAGGGGGCAGTATTATAGTAGTTATATTCTTGTACATAGGGAGCAGTATTATAGTAGTTATATTCTTGTACATAGGAGCAGTATTATAGTAGTTATATTCTTGTACATAGGAGCAGTATTATAGTAGCTTTATTCTTGTACATAGGAGCAGTATTATAGTAGTTATATTTTTGTACATAGGGGCAGCATTATAATAGTTTTATTCTTGTACATAGGGGACAGTATTATAGTAGTTTTATTCTTGTACATAGGAACAGTATTATAGTAGTTATATTCTTGTATATAGGGGCAGTATTATAGTAGTTATATTCTTGTATATAGGGGTAGTATTATAGTAGTTATATTCTTGTACATAGGGGGCAGTATTATAGTAATTATATTCTTGTACATAGGGGGCAGTATTATAGTAGTTATATTCTTGTACATAGGGAGCAGTATTATAGTAGTTATATTCTTGTACATAGGAGCAGTATTATAGTAGTTATATTCTTGTACACAGGGAGCAGTATTATAGTAGCTATGTTCTTGCACATAGAAGCAGTATTATAGTAGTTATATTCTTGTACATAGGAGCAGTATTATAGTAGTTATATTCTTGTACATAGGGGCAGTATTGTATTAGTTATATTCTTGTACATAGGGGCAGTATTATAGTAGTTATATTCTTGTACATAGGGCGCAGTATTATAGTAGTTATATTCTTGTACATAGGGGGCAGTATTATAGTAGCTATATTCTCGTACATAGGGGGCAGTATTATAGTAGTTATATTCTTGTACATAGGAGCAGTATTATAGTAGTTATATTCTTGTACATAGGGGCAGTATTATAGTAGTTATATTCTTGTACATAGGGGCAGTATTATAGTAGTTATATATATTCTTGTGCATAGGGAGCAGTATTATAGTAGTTATATTCTTGTACATAACAGCAGTATTATAGTAGTTATATTCTTGTACATAGCAGCAGTATTATAGTAGTTATATTCTTGTACATAGGGGCAGTATTATAGTAGTTATATTCTTGTACATAGCAGCAGTAGTAGTTATATTCTTGTACATAGGGGCAGTATTATAGTAGTTATATTCTTGTACATAGGGAGCAGTATTATAGTAGTTATATTCTTGTACATAGAAGCAGTATTATGGTAGTTTTATTCTTGTACATGGGATACAGTATTATAGTAATTATATTCTTGCACATAGGGGGCAGTATTATAGTAGTTATATTCTTGTACATAGGGGTAGTATTATAGTAGTTATATTCTTGTACATAGGGGCAGTATTATAGTAGTTATACTCTTGTACATAGGGAGCAGTATTATAATAGATATATTCTTGTACATAGGTGGCAGTATTATAGTAGTCATATTCTTGTACATAGGGGCAGTATCATAGTAGTTATATTCTTGTACATAGTAGCAGTATTATAGTAGTTATATTCTTGTACATAGGGCAGTATTATAGTAGATATATATTCTTGTACATAGGGGGCAGTATTATAGTAGTTATATTCTTGTACATGGGGGGCAGTATTACAGTAGTTATTTTCTTGTACACAGGAGCAGTATTATAGTAGTTATATTATTGTACATAGGGGCAGTATTATAGCAGTTATATTCTTGTACATAGGGGCAGTATTATAGCAGTTATATTCTTGTACATAGGGGCAGTATTATAGTAGTTATATTCTTGTACATAGGGGCAGTATTATAGTAGTTATATTCTTGTACATAGGAGCAGTATTATAGTAGTTATATTCTTGTACATAGGGGCAGTATTATAGTAGTTATATTCTTGTACATAGGAGCAGTATTATGGTAGTTATATTCTTGTACATAGGGGGCAGTATTATAGTAATTATATTCTTGTACATAGGGGGCAGTATTATAGTAGTTATATTCTTGTACATAGGGAGCAGTATTATAGTAGTTATATTCTTGTACATAGGAGCAGTATTATAGTAGTTATATTCTTGTACATAGGAGCAGTATTATAGTAGCTTTATTCTTGTACATAGGAGCAGTATTATAGTAGTTATATTTTTGTACATAGGGGCAGCATTATAATAGTTTTATTCTTGTACATAGGGGACAGTATTATAGTAGTTTTATTCTTGTACATAGGAACAGTATTATAGTAGTTATATTCTTGTATATAGGGGCAGTATTATAGTAGTTATATTCTTGTATATAGGGGTAGTATTATAGTAGTTATATTCTTGTACATAGGGGGCAGTATTATAGTAATTATATTCTTGTACATAGGGGGCAGTATTATAGTAGTTATATTCTTGTACATAGGGAGCAGTATTATAGTAGTTATATTCTTGTACATAGGAGCAGTATTATAGTAGTTATATTCTTGTACATAGGAGCAGTATTATAGTAGTTATATTCTTGTACATAGGGGCAGCATTATAGTAGTTTTATTCTTGTACATAGGGGACAGTATTATAGTAGTTTTATTCTTGTACATAGGAACAGTATTATAGTAGTTATATTCTTGTATATAGGGGCAGCATTATAGTAGTTATATTCTTGTATAAAGGGGTAGTAGTATTATAGTAGTTATATTCTTGTACATAGGGGGCAGTATTATAGTAGTTATATTTTTGTACATAGGGGGCAGTATTATAGTAGTTATATTCTTGTACATAGGGGTAGTATTATAGTAGTTATATTCTTGTACATAGGGGCAGTATTATAGTAGTTATACTCTTGTACATAGGGAGCAGTATTATAATAGTTATATTCTTGTACATAGGTGGCAGTATTATAGTAGTCATATTATTGTACATAGGGGCAGTATCATAGTAGTTATATTCTTGTACATAGTAGCAGTATTATAGTAGTTATATTCTTGTACATAGGGCAGTATTATAGTAGATATATATTCTTGTACATAGGGGGCAGTATTATAGTAGTTATATTCTTGTACATAGGGGGCAGTATTACAGTAGTTATTTTCTTGTACACAGGAGCAGTATTATAGTAGTTATATTATTGTACATAGGGGCAGTATTATAGCAGTTATATTCTTGTACATAGGGGCAGTATTATAGCAGTTATATTCTTGTACATAGGGGCAGTATTATAGTAGTTATATTCTTGTACATAGGGGCAGTATTATAGTAGTTATATTCTTGTACATAGGAGCAGTATTATAGTAGTTATATTCTTGTACATAGGGGCAGTATTATAGTAGTTATATTCTTGTACATAGGAGCAGTATTATGGTAGTTATATTCTTGTACATAGGGGGCAGTATTATAGTAATTATATTCTTGTACATAGGGGGCAGTATTATAGTAGTTATATTCTTGTACATAGGGAGCAGTATTATAGTAGTTATATTCTTGTACATAGGAGCAGTATTATAGTAGTTATATTCTTGTACATAGGAGCAGTATTATAGTAGCTTTATTCTTGTACATAGGAGCAGTATTATAGTAGTTATATTTTTGTACATAGGGGCAGCATTATAATAGTTTTATTCTTGTACATAGGGGACAGTATTATAGTAGTTTTATTCTTGTACATAGGAACAGTATTATAGTAGTTATATTCTTGTATATAGGGTCAGTATTATAGTAGTTATATTCTTGTATATAGGGGTAGTATTATAGTAGTTATATTCTTGTACATAGGGGGCAGTATTATAGTAATTATATTCTTGTACATAGGGGGCAGTATTATAGTAGTTATATTCTTGTACATAGGGAGCAGTATTATAGTAGTTATATTCTTGTACATAGGAGCAGTATTATAGTAGTTATATTCTTGTACACAGGGAGCAGTATTATAGTAGCTATGTTCTTGCACATAGAAGCAGTATTATAGTAGTTATATTCTTGTACATAGGAGCAGTATTATAGTAGTTATATTCTTGTACATAGGGGCAGTATTGTATTAGTTATATTCTTGTACATAGGGGCAGTATTATAGTAGTTATATTCTTGTACATAGGGCGCAGTATTATAGTAGTTATATTCTTGTACATAGGGGGCAGTATTATAGTAGCTATATTCTCGTACATAGGGGGCAGTATTATAGTAGTTATATTCTTGTATATAGGAGCAGTATTATAGTAGTTATATTCTTGTACATAGGGGCAGTATTATAGTAGTTATATTCTTGTACATAGGGGCAGTATTATAGTAGTTATATATATTCTTGTGCATAGGGAGCAGTATTATAGTAGTTATATTCTTGTACATAACAGCAGTATTATAGTAGTTATATTCTTGTACATAGCAGCAGTATTATAGTAGTTATATTCTTGTACATAGGGGCAGTATTATAGTAGTTATATTCTTGTACATAGCAGCAGTAGTAGTTATATTCTTGTACATAGGGGCAGTATTATAGTAGTTATATTCTTGTACATAGGGAGCAGTATTATAGTAGGTATATTCTTGTACATAGAAGCAGTATTATGGTAGTTTTATTCTTGTACATGGGATACAGTATTATAGTAATTATATTCTTGCACATAGGGGGCAGTATTATAGTAGTTATATTCTTGTACATAGGGGTAGTATTATAGTAGTTATATTCTTGTACATAGGGGCAGTATTATAGTAGTTATACTCTTGTACATAGGGAGCAGTATTATAATAGATATATTCTTGTACATAGGTGGCAGTATTATAGTAGTCATATTCTTGTACATAGGGGCAGTATCATAGTAGTTATATTCTTGTACATAGTAGCAGTATTATAGTAGTTATATTCTTGTACATAGGGCAGTATTATAGTAGATATATATTCTTGTACATAGGGGGCAGTATTATAGTAGTTATATTCTTGTACATAGGGGGCAGTATTACAGTAGTTATTTTCTTGTACACAGGAGCAGTATTATAGTAGTTATATTATTGTACATAGGGGCAGTATTATAGCAGTTATATTCTTGTACATAGGGGCAGTATTATAGCAGTTATATTCTTGTACATAGGGGCAGTATTATAGTAGTTATATTCTTGTACATAGGGGCAGTATTATAGTAGTTATATTCTTGTACATAGGAGCAGTATTATAGTAGTTATATTCTTGTACATAGGGGCAGTATTATAGTAGTTATATTCTTGTACATAGGAGCAGTATTATGGTAGTTATATTCTTGTACATAGGGGCAGTATTATAGTAATTATATTCTTGTACATAGGGGGCAGTATTATAGTAGTTATATTCTTGTACATAGGGAGCAGTATTATAGTAGTTATATTCTTGTACATAGGAGCAGTATTATAGTAGTTATATTCTTGTACATAGGAGCAGTATTATAGTAGCTTTATTCTTGTACATAGGAGCAGTATTATAGTAGTTATATTTTTGTACATAGGGGCAGCATTATAATAGTTTTATTCTTGTACATAGGGGACAGTATTATAGTAGTTTTATTCTTGTACATAGGAACAGTATTATAGTAGTTATATTCTTGTATATAGGGGCAGTATTATAGTAGTTATATTCTTGTATATAGGGGTAGTATTATAGTAGTTATATTGTTGTACATAGGGGGCAGTATTATAGTAATTATATTCTTGTACATAGGGGGCAGTATTATAGTAGTTATATTCTTGTACATAGGGAGCAGTATTATAGTAGTTATATTCTTGTACATAGGAGCAGTATTATAGTAGTTATATTCTTGTACATAGGAGCAGTATTATAGTAGTTATATTCTTGTACATAGGGGCAGCATTATAGTAGTTTTATTCTTGTACATAGGGGACAGTATTATAGTAGTTTTATTCTTGTACATAGGAACAGTATTATAGTAGTTATATTCTTGTATATAGGGGCAGCATTATAGTAGTTATATTCTTGTATAAAGGGGTAGTAGTATTATAGTAGTTATATTCTTGTACATAGGGGGCAGTATTATAGTAGTTATATTTTTGTACATAGGGGGCAGTATTATAGTAGTTATATTCTTGTACATAGGGGGCAGTATTATACTAGTTATATTCTTGTACATAGGAGCAGTATTATAGTAGTTTTATTCTTGTACATAGGGGACAGTATTATAGTAGTTTTATTCTTGTACATAGGGGCAGTATTATAGTAGTTATATTCTTGTACATAGGAGCAGTATTATAGTAGTTATATTCTTGTACATAGGGGACAGTATTATAGTAGTTTTATTCTTGTACATAGGGGACAGTATTATAGTAGTTATATTCTTGTACATAGGAGCAGTATTATAGTAGTTATATTCTTGTACATAGGGGCAGTATTATAGTAGTTATATTCTTGTACATAGGAGCAGTATTATAGTAGTTATATTCTTGTACATAGGGGGCAGTATTATAGTAATTATATTCTTGTACATAGGGGGCAGTATTATAGTAGTTATATTCTTGTACATAGGGAGCAGTATTATAGTAGTTATATTCTTGTACATAGGAGCAGTATTATAGTAGCTTTATTCTTGTACATAGGAGCAGTATTATAGTAGTTATATTCTTGTACATAAGGGCAGCATTATAGTAGTTTTATTCTTGTACATAGGGGACAGTACTATAGTAGTTTTATTCTTGTACATAGGAACAGTATTATAGTAGTTATATTCTTGTATATAGGGGCAGTATTATAGTAGTTATATTCTTGTATATAGGGGTAGTATTATAGTAGTTATATTCTTGTACATAGGGGGCAGTATTATAGTAATTATATTCTTGTACATAGGGGGCAGTATTATAGTAGTTATATTCTTGTACATAGGGAGCAGTATTATAGTAGCTATATTCTTGTACATAGGAGCAGTATTATAGTAGTTATATTCTTGTACATAGGGGCAGCATTATAGTAGTTTTATTCTTGTACATAGGAGCAGTATTATAGTAGTTATATTCTTGTATATAGTGGCAGTATTATAGTAGTTATATTCTTGTATATAGGGGTAGTATTATAGTAGTTATATTCTTGTACATAGGGGGCAGTATTATAGTAGTTATATTTCTGTACATAGGGGGCAGTATTATAGTAGTTATATTCTTGTACATAGGGGGCAGTATTATACTAGTTATATTCTTGTACATAGGAGCAGTATTATAGTAGTTTTATTCTTGTACATAGGGGACAGTATTATAGTAGTTTTATTCTTGTACATAGGGGACAGTATTATAGTAGTTATATTCTTGTACATAGGAGCAGTATTATAGTAGTTTTATTCTTGTACATGGAGTACAGTATTATAGTAATTATATTCTTGCACATAGGGGGCAGTATTATAGTAGTTATATTCTTGTACATAGGGGTAGTATTATAGTAGTTATATTCTTGTACATAGGGGCAGTATTATAGTAGTTATACTCTTGTACATAGGGAGCAGTATTATAATAGTTATATTCTTGTACATAGGGGGCAGTATTATAGTAGTCATATTCTTGTACATAGGGGCGGTATTATAGTAGTTTTATTCTTGTACATAGGAGCAGTATTATAGTAGTTATATTCTTGTACATAGGGCAGTATTATAGTAGATATATATTCTTGTACATAGGGGGCAGTATTATAGTAGTTATATTCTTGTACATAGGGGGCAGTATTACAGTAGTTATTTTCTTGTACACAGGAGCAGTATTATAGTAGTTATATTATTGTACATAGGGGCAGTATTTTAGCAGTTATATTCTTGTACATAGGGGCAGTATTATAGCAGTTATATTCTTGTACATAGGGGCAGTATTATAGTAGTTATATTCTTGTACATAGGGGCAGTATTATAGTAGTTATATTCTTGTACATAGGAGCAGTATTATAGTAGTTATATTCTTGTACATAGGAGCAGTATTATAGTAGTTATATTATTGTATATAGGAGTAGTATTATAGTAGTTATATTCTTGCACATAGGAGCAGTATTATAGTAGTTATATTCTTGTACATAGGGGCAGTATTATAGTAGTTATATTCTTGTACATAGGGGGCAGTATTATAGTAGTTATATTCTTGTACATAGGGGCAGTATTATAGTAGCTATATTCTTGTACATAGGGGGCAGTATTATAGTAGTTATATTCTTGTACATAGGGGGCAGTATTATAGTAGTTATATTCTTGTACATAGGGGCAGTATTATAGTAGTTATATTCTTGTACATAGGGGCAGTATTATAGTAGTTATATTCTTGTACATAGAGGCAGTATTATAGTAGTTATATTCTTGTACATAGGAACAGTATTATAGTAGTTATATTCTTGTACACAGGGAGCAGTATTATAGTAGCTATGTTCTTGCACATAGAAGCAGTATGATAGTAGTTATATTCTTGTACATAGAAGCAGTATGATAGTAGTTATATTCTTGTACATAGGGGCAGTATTATAGTAGTTATATTCTTGTACATAGGGGCAGTATTATAGTAGTTATATTCTTGTACATAGGGGGCAGTATTATAGTAGTTATATTCTTGTACATAGGGGGCAGTATTATAGTAGCTATATTCTTGTACATAGGGGGCAGTATTATAGTAGTTATATTCTTGTACATAGCAGCAATATTATAGTAGTTATATTCTTGTACATAGGGGCAGTATTATAGTAGTTATATTCTTGTACATAGGGGCAGTATTATAGTAGTTATATATATTCTTGTGCATAGGGAGCAGTATTATAGTAGTTATATTCTTGTACATAGCAGCAGTATTATAGTAGTTATATTCTTGTACATAGGGACAGTATTATAGTAGTTATATTCTTGTACATAGGAGCAGTATTATAGTAGTTATATTCTTGTACATAGCAGCAGTATTATAGTAGTTATATTCTTGTACATAGGGGCAGTATTATAGTAGTTATATTCTTGTACATAGGGAGCAGTATTATAGTAGTTATATTCTTGTACATAGAAGCAGTATTATAGTAGTTATATTCTTGTACATAAGGGGCAGTATTATAGTAGTTATATTCTTGTACATAGGGAGCAGTATTATAGTAGTTATATTCTTGTACATAGAAGCAGTATTATAGTAGTTATATTCTTGTACATAGGGGCAGTATTATAGTAGTTATATTCTTGTACATAGGGGGCAGTATTATAGTAGTTATATTCTTGTACATAGGGGGCAGTATTATAGTAGTTATATTCTTGTACATAGGAGCAGTATTATAGTAGTTATATTCTTGTACATAGGGAGCAGTATTATAGTAGTTATATTCTTGTACATGGGAGCAGTATTATAGTAGTTATATTCTTGTACATAGCAGCAGTATTATAGTAGTTATATTCTTGTACATAGGGGCAGTATTATAGTAGTTATATTCTTGTACATAGGGAGCAGTATTATAGTAGTTATATTCTTGTACATAGAAGCAGTATTATAGTAGTTATATTCTTGTACATAAGGGGCAGTATTATAGTAGTTATATTCTTGTACATAGGGAGCAGTATTATAGTAGTTATATTCTTGTACATAGAAGCAGTATTATAGTAGTTATATTCTTGTACATAGGGAGCAGTATTATAGTAGTTATATTCTTGTACATAGGGGGCAGTATTATAGTAGTTATATTCTTGTACATAGGGGGCAGTATTATAGTAGTTATATTCTTGTACATAGGGGCAGTATTATAGTAGTTATATTCTTGTACATAGGGGCAGTATTATAGTAGTTATATTCTTGTACATAGGGGCAGTATTATAGTAGTTATATTCTTGTACATAGGGGGCAGTATTATAGTAGTTATATTCTTGTACATAGGGGGCAGTATTATAGTAGTTATATTCTTGTACATAGGAGGCAGTATTATTGTAGTTATATTCTTGTACATAGGGGGCAGTATTATAGTAGTTATATTCTTGTACATAGGGAGCAGTATTATAGTAGTTATATTCTTGTACATAGGGGGCAGTATTATAGTAGTTATATTCTTGTACATAGGGGGCAGTATTATAGTAGTTATATTCTTGTACATAGGAGCAGTATTATAGTAGTTATATTCTTGTACATAGGGGGCAGTATTACAGTAGTTATTTTCATGTACACTGGAGCCCTTTTTTATCTGGACCCATACATATACTGGCTGATGAACAGTTCCTTCAGCTTCTCATGTACAACTTTATTTTTTATTAAAGATGGCAGGACTGTACATTACAAGCCCTTTTTAGCTTGTTACCCCCTATTTCCTTATAGATTGTGAGCTCTTGTGAACAGGGTCCTCACGCCTCGTCTTTGAACCGCGGAATAATGTGTCATTCTGTCATCTCTGATTGTACATGAATCCTCAGAATTGTAAAAAGCTGCGGAATATGTTGGTGCTATATAAAAATTATTAAGTTTTTAGCATTGAAACCTCAGTATTGTATAAATCTCCGTCTTATATCTATATTCATTATCTTTTCCACCCGCTTCATCCTTCTTTGGAATAGATAAAAGTGTAGAGATCGTTACTGGTTGAAAGAATTAAAGGATTAACATTAGGGAGAAGAAGTCCTTGGTTCCGTTCCCATCATGTAGTTGTGTCATATGACAGAATCGGAAGAGGGTCTCGGGGTCTCTGGACACGTCCAGGCAATTTTTCTCCTCATTTTTCTAACATTGATTGAGATAATGATGAACAAAAATCCTTGAAGTCAACATCATTCATCCGATACTCTCATCTCCCCCCACCGGGCTCAGAAAACTTCCCCCCACGTAATGACTCCCTGATCTGACAAGGAAAGACAACTTAATCCTATTATCAGAGCTGGCTGGGGGCAAGAATGTCAGAATCATTCCTGTCAGGTATCATCAGTCGTCAACCTTACTAACAACTCTCAGCTTGTAATGCAGATCCTTATTGACATGCATAAAGTCCAATAGTCCAGAACGTCCAGTGATCCACCATGCTTAGCACTCCTAACCATTACCAGGCAAAAGGAGTTTTCCAATTTTACTTTTATAAAGGATAATCACTGTCTTATGATAAGTTCTGAAACTTTCTAACATACTTTGTGCTTCAACTCCTCCAAAGTTTCTAGATCTGTGAATGGATGCAATTTTAACTGCACTCAGAGGGTAAAATCCTGCACATACATAATACTTCTTACGGCTGAGGATTTGTTACAATTGTTACCAGTTAAAACAATCTTCCTCAAGCTACATACATTAGTAGGTCTGCTTGCTGTCAGTGAATAAAACATTCTATGGTGAAAACCAGTCTTTATGTATTCTTTGAACAATTGTATGTAGTCTAGGTAGGGTCGGACTGGCACACCGGAGGGTCGGAGGATCCTCTGGTGGGCCCAGGCACTGGCATATGATGGAATTACGCAGCGTGTCAGCGATCATACGTATACCGCTCTCCTGGGTTGTCCAACTCTGGGAATTGCGGTGACATAAAAAGAAATCTGGACAGAACAGCGGTCGGCAGCACGCGAGCGTGTCAGCAGGGATGCGAGCATTGCTCTCCTGGGTTGTCTAACGCTGGGAAGAGTGGCGAGCAGTATGTCAAAGCTACTACCAGATGTAGACAACCCGGGAGAGCGGTGTACTCATGATTGCTGACACACATTGCTGTTCCAGCAGGTGCCAGTTCCTGGGCCCACCGGAGAATCCTCCAGTCCTCCGATGGGCCAGTCCTGATGTCTTTTTATCACTGCTCTTCCCTGCGTTGAACAAGCAGGGAGAGCGGTGCTGCTGATAATAAGGCATTGGGCCATTGGATGATTATAGCCCGATATGGCCAATTTGTGCAGGATCAGGGGTCTTCATGTTTGTGGACGTCTTAAAAGAAAACCGTGTGACCAGCGGACATAGCAGCAGAGATGGGTTTCTTGACCTTATCGCCAGTGTTTACTTTGGAGCTTGATATCTCCCTGTATCTCAAGACCCTGGAGCTAAATTACCTCCCACCAACATGATTCCCAATAGCAAAAAGGGCCCGTAGAGATCCATAGTGCATATGAATCCGGTGATCGCAGAGCTGTCTAACAAAGCTTTAAAAGCAGTGCGACCCCTTTATTTAGGTAAGTGGTGGGGGGCCCAGCTGATGTAGACCCTCCAATGTCCACATTACATGCGATAAGATAAATCTAGGTAATTTCCCTTTAATTAGCAGCACTTGCTCATTACAGAACAGTCGCATGCTCCGCAACATTGTATCAATGACGTCTGTTTACTTCGTCCAAACAAACTTTATTGAAAAAAACAACATTTATACAAAGGCGTCCAAGAGCGTTTATAGGATGGAGCGGAACAATAAACAGTCAGAGGAAACAGCTGCGGCTGGATGGACGGATTTAGGTTGTCTCCCATCCAGACTGCAGATCTGTCCTGACACATGCACAGAGATCGGCGGCTCCTTCCACGCCTCGCCCTCCTTCACAATATCATTAGAATAACAGCGCCGACCTCTCCCCTCACCTAAATCATCTTTCTCATCCCCTGGAGAATAGGTTTCGTAAAAGGCGTAGAGCCAATTTCTGCCGAACGCGGTGACATCATGCACCTCTTCCATTGCAGAAAATTAAATTTAAACTTTTGGAAGACGACGACTCCAAAAAAATAATATCACATGGTTTGAATTTGGGTCTGTTCAGCGTGTCAGACGCTTGGAGCCGATGCATAAAGCAGCACAGCTCCGTTCTGTTCCTTTAAGCTTTCACTTCGTATTAGTATCAGTTTTGTGATTTTTTTTTAATTTTTTTTTTATTGACTTTTTTGGGGATTTTTTTTTTCATTTTTAATGGAATGTAAATACAGGTGAAATGACAAGGAGTCCATTAAAACGATATGGCTGCCGCCCGCTGATCGGAATATTTCTCCCATATTGAAGTTATCAGACTTTCCTGGTATCCATAACATTCGCTAACCATTTACTACCCTCGTCGGTAATATTACAGTCCAGGAACGCTGCGACTCTCACAGTCGACTTGGGGATTTTATAGTCCAGTTTGGGCGGAGAAATATAATTTCCAATGCCAGGAAAAATAGATGTCATGGTACCTGCTCCAAGGAGACCATCCCCGTCTAAACATCCCCCATAATGGATAGATAAGAGGATTGAAATGAATTATATTGGAAACTAGGTGGCTAAAAAGTTTTATATTGGTTTCTTCCTGCAAACTGTATCTGCCCTCGGTTCTCAAAATACTCAAGATGGAGAGGAGGGAGATGAAGCTGCAGAATTTCATTCACAGAGGTAAAGAGTGATTGGAGCAGCGGGAAAACCTCTATTTGCTCGGAGTAGATATCACAGGTGGAGCCGTTTACTGAGCAAACTCAAAGACCACATTCCTCCTTTCTTTTTTCCCTGGCACTGGAACAAGTGAGCAGGAACAGAGGTGTAGTAAGAAGGGACAGGGCCTCAATGTAAAATCAATAAGAAAACAGTCATGTAGTGACATGTGGGCACCTACCTGCTCTCTCAAACTAGGGGACGTCCTAGTCCATACCTGTCGACTGGATTACCCCCGAAGGTGGAGACGCCGGGGTCACGTACCTATCTATGCTCCTATCTTATACCTTATCTGATCCCTCCCCCACCCAGGGAGGTGTGAGGCTTAAGTGTATAAGATTACACTAACCAGAAAGACAATGGAAGACAGGTAGGGATGAAAGAAAACTACAACCATACAAAATACTCTCACCAAACAACAGAGTGGAACACAAGGGAGGTATAGGAAGGTGAAACCAAAAAGAGATGATGAGGAAAAGCATGCAAACCAACTCCACGCATAAATCTCCAGAGCAACTCTCCATTCGCCAACTCCAAGCACTGAACTTCACCTCCAACTCCAAACCAGGCAGTAAGAATTATCACTGGCCAGTGGCGAGCATATATAACAGAGGGGAGTGGCGTTGTGTCCAGGCTGTAAGATCCGCACTGTTTCTTCTTGCTCAGAATGAACATTGCACCGCTGCAGCCAGTCAGTAGGCGCTGATTGAATGCAGTGGTCACGTGACATCCCTTAGAGGAAAAGGAAGCGAGGAGACTGGCAGTAGTCGAATATGTGGGTATTCTAATTTTAAGACCCCCGATGGGATCATTTGTAGAATGACCCCTTTAAGTTATTCCATCAGTGTAACCTTAGATGCTAGCTTCACTGCATGGTCCATGACATTTTATTCGTTTAGCACCCATCCCCCGCACTGTTACTTCTATGCTATACTCTTGCAGGTAGTTTAATAGTCTTTTGGAACAGGACGTATATTTTCCCTTGGAAATTTGGCAGAATTGTCCTCGGGACGGGTCCAGCGCCCAGTTCCAAGCGGTGAACCAGAGACAGAAGTAACAGACTCTCCGCCCAATTATCTGAGAGCACAATCCCTGATCTCTCCAACAATTAAGGGACCTAATCCTCAGTCAAAAGCACGTTGCAATCTATTGTTTCCCGGATCTCTTAATCAGCTTCCCGGCTCCTTCTTCTGTTTTCAATACAAATATTCAATTAAAAATGCCAAAAAGGGAGGCAGTAATTGGTTCTCAAAGGCGTCCAGCCCTCCCCACCAATCTCCCCTCCCGAAAAATAAATTTTAATTAAAGGTCTTCTTGGAATCCGCCTAGATACACGGACTCCCCAGAGGTCGGATCTCTGGCAGGAGAACTTATTGGGAACAAATGAATCTGCTTGTAATAAGCACCAGGAATTCACCCCACAATGTAGGACGCTCAGTGTTAACTCTTTTAAGTTGTTTTTTTTTTTTTCCTACTTTGGTGGGAAATTATTTAATTGGGACGAACACAAAATACCGAGAACCTTCAACCCAGGAATGTGTCCTGGACCAGACAGTGATAGATGGGGCCGAGTCCCCGAAGGCCAGAATGTCAAAATACGGATATTTTCTTTGTGAAGTCATCAAAAAATAACTTCTGTGACCTCAGCTAGTCCTGGAGCGGCGAGGACAAGGAAACAATGGCCGACACAGCAAAAGTATCCATAACAGATAAGAGAATCCACACGTAACATTCACCAGGCAAGAATCAATAAGTGTATTACTGCAAGAAGTATCAGTACTTATTAATTATTGTTCAGTATCTGTAGGGATCAATCCCTCCCAATAACTATCTGTAGTGATCAATCCCTCCCAATAACTATCTGTAGGGATCAATCCTCCCCCCAATAACTATCTGTAGGGATCAATCCTTCCCAATAACTATCTGTAGGGATCAATCTCTCCCAATAACTATCTGTAGGGATCAATCCCTCCCAATAACTATCTGTAGGGATCAATCCCTCCCAATAACTATCTGTAGTGATCAATCCCTCCCAATAACTATCTGTAGGGATCAATCCTCCCCCCAATAACTATCTGTAGGGATCAATCCCTGCCAATAACTATCTGTAGTGATCAATCCCTCCCAATAACTATCTGTAGGGATCAATCCTCCCCCCAATAACTATCTGTAGGGATCAATCCTCCCCCCAATAACTATCTGTAGGGATCAATCCCTCCCAATAACTATCTGTAGTGATCAATCCCTCCCAATAACTATCTGTAGTGATCAATCCCTCCCAATAACTATCTGTAGGGATCAATCCTCCCCCCAATAACTATCTGTAGGGATCAATCCTTCCCAATAACTATCTGTAGGGATCAATCTCTCCCAATAACTATCTGTAGGGATCAATCCCTCCCAATAACTATCTGTAGTGATCAATCCCTCCCAATAACTATCTGTAGGGATCAATCCTCCCCCCAATAACTATCTGTAGGGATCAATCCCTCCCAATAACTATCTGTAGTGATCAATCCCTCCCAATAACTATCTGTAGGGATCAATCCTCCCCCCAATAACTATCTGTAGGGATCAATCCTTCCCAATAACTATCTGTAGGGATCAATACCTTCCAATAACTATCTGTAGGGATCAATCCCTCCCAATAACTATCTGTAGTGATCAATCCCTCCCAATAACTATCTGTAGGGATCAATCCTCCCCCCAATAACTATCTGTAGGGATCAATCCCTCCCAATAACTATCTGTAGTGATCAATCCCTCCCAATAACTATCTGTAGGGATCAATCCTCCCCCCAATAACTATCTGTAGGGATCAATCCTCCCCCCAATAACTATCTGTAGGGATCAATCCCTCCCAATAACTATCTGTAGTGATCAATCCCTCCCAATAACTATCTGTAGTGATCAATCCCTCCCAATAACTATATGTAGGGATCAATCCTCCCCCCAATAACTATCTGTAGGGATCAATCCTTCCCAATAACTATCTGTAGGGATCAATCTCTCCCAATAACTATCTGTAGGGATCAATCCCTCCAAATAACTATCTGTAGGGGCAGCACGGTAGCTCAGTGGTTAGTACTGCAACCTTGCAGCGCTGGGGTCCTGGTTTCAAATCCCATCTGCCAGGAGTTTGTATGTTCTCCTCGTGTTTGTATGGGTTTCCTCCGGGTTCTCCGGTTTCCTCCCACACTCCAAAGATTGATAGGGAATGTAGATTGTGAGCCCCAATGGGGACAGTGTCGATAATGTCTGTAAAATTGTCTGAATTGTAAAGCGCTGCGGAATATGTTAGCGCTATATAAATAAAAAGATTATTATTATTATTAGGGCTCAGTCCCCCCAATAACTATCTGTAGGGATCGATCCCCCCCCAATAACTATCTGTAGGGATCTATCCCCCTCAATAACTATCTGTAGGGATCTATCTCCCCCAATAACTATCTGTAGGGATCAATCCCCCCAATAACTATCTGTAGGGACCTATCCCCCCAATAACTATCTGTAGGGATCAATCACCCCCAATAACTATCTGTAGGGATCTATCTCCCCCAATAACTATCTGTAGGGATCAATCCCCCCAATACCTATCTGTAGGGATCTATCCCCCAATAACTATCTGTAGGGATCGATCCCGCCCAATAAGTATCTAAAGGTATCAACCACACCATAATATTGTTTACAGGGGGCACTTGGGGGTGTCATACTGTTTAAGAGGGGCACCTCAGGGCATCACAAAGTGTATTGGGGCACTGTGGGGGTGTCATACTGTGTAAAGGGACACCTCAGGGTGTCATACTGTTTACAGGGGGCACTTGGGGGTATCATACTGTGTAAGAGGGGCACCTTAAGGCATCACAAAGTGTATTGGGGCACTGTGGGATGTCATATTGTGTAAGGGGGAACCTTAGGGAATCATACTGTTTCCAGGAGGCACTTGGGGGTGTCATATTGTGTAAGAGGGGTACCTTAGGGCATCATATTGTGTATAGGGGGCACTATGGGGGTGTAATACTGTGTAAAGGGACACCTCAGGGCATTATATTGTTTACAGGGGGCACTTGGGGGTGTCATATTGTGTAAGAGGGGCACCTTAGGGCATCATCATATGTATAGGGGGCATTGTGGGGGTGTCATACTGTGTAAAGGGACACCTCAGGGCGTCACACTGTTTACAGGGGGCACTTGGGGGTGTCATATTGTGTAAGGGGGAACCTTAGGGCATCATACTGTTTACAGGAGGTATTTGAGGGTGTCATTTTGTGTAAGAGGGGCACCTTAGGGCATCATATTGTGCATGGGGTGCACTATATTGTGTGGAGGGCACTGTGGGGGCATCATACTGTGCACACTGCAATAGATGTCTCCTTTCCTGTCTTTCAAAGTTAGGAGGTACGTAACCAGCTATGACATCGTATGAATGACCCTGGCACCGAAATGGTTAAAGTTGCCTGTTCATCATTTATGGCCATTTTCAGTCCTAATAAATATAGGTAATGAGCCGTCCACCCGCCGTACCCCACAGTAATCCTGTAAAGGCAATTGGCCGTAATAATCTATATTCCTTGAGAAGGGGGTCCAGTGCCGGCTATTACTGGGATCGGCTGTGAGTAATGTAACGAGGGGCAAATTCAGACCCCTTAATGAAGACACGTAGTGACAAGCTGGTCACCCATTTACCGTTATCCCCTCGTCTACCCTAATCGCTCCGGACAGCTCCCCGCTCATTAATCTCAGAAAATAATGAGAATATTGAATGTGACTGAGTATTTGTGAAGGCCGGGCGCTAATCAAAGAGACTGACCTCATTTGGGGAGGTTATAGGAGGATGAAAATATGTCCTAATTGACCTCATTAGGACAGTGCAACGCACTGCGGATCCTGCGTAACAAGCTCTTGTCATTGCTTAGGAAGACGTGAAAAGATCTTAAAGGACTTAGTGTCTCAGGAGAGTCTGTCGGCCAGGTCTCCGGCCACTGGCAATGTGTCAGACTGTTAGTACCGGCCGCCATATCACCGCCATACTGTTATGGGGGCGGCATCATCCGTCCAGGTCTGTGTGATGTCCTATCAGAGCGAAGCTGGTGGACAGAAGTGCCGTCCACAAGGCCAATCAGAGGCCACGAGGGAAAATACTGCCGCCTCCTAATAGTACCGTAGTCACCAGATAAGAGCCATACAGGCGCTAGTAACAGGCTATACAGTCACATAACTCAGCGCCACCCAGCCCCTAATATCAGTAATGTCCCGCAAATATTACCATGCATTTACCTGTAACTGTAGAAAAAGTCACGGACCACACATCCAAAACTCATACTGTGATCAATCCCCTACTAAAAGTGCCACACAGCCACCTACTAACAGGGCCACACAGCCCCCTACTAACAGGGCCACACAGCCCCCTACTAACACTGCCACACAGCCCCCTACTAACAGGGCCACACAGCCACCTACTAACAGGGCCACACAGCCCCCTACTAACAGGGCCACACAGCCCCCTACTAACAGGGCCACACAGCCCCCTACTAACACTGCCACACAGCCCCCTACTAACAGGGCCACACAGCCACCTACTAACAGGGCCACACAGCCCCCTACTAACAGGGCAACACAGCCCCCTACTAACAGGGCCACACAGCCCCCTACTAACACTGCCACACAGCCCCCTACTAACAGGGCCACACAGCCACCTACTAACAGGGCCAAACAGCCACCTACTAACAGGGCCACACAGCCCCCTACTAACAGGGCCACACAGCCCCCTACTAAAAGTGCCACACAGCCCCCTACTAACAGGGCCACACAGCCCCCTACTAAAAGTGCCACACAGCCCCCTACTAACAGGGCCACACAGCCCCCTACTAACAGGGCCATAAAAGCCCCCTACTAACAGGGCCATACAAGCCCGCTATTAACAGGGCCACACAGCCCCCTACTAACAGGGCCACACAGCCCCCTACTAACAGGGCCATAAAGCCCCCTACTAACAGGGCCATACAAGCCCGCTATTAACAGGGCCACACAGCCCCCTACTAACAGGGCCACACAGCCCCCTACTAACAGGGCCACACAGCCCCCTACTAACAGGGCAACACAGCCCCCTACTAACAGGGCAACACAACCCCCTACTAACAGGGCCACACAGCCCCCTACTAACAGGGCCATACAAGCCCCCTACTAACAGTGCCACACAGCCCCCTACTAACACTGCCACTCAGACACCTACTAACAGAGCCACACAGTCTCCTACTAAGAGGGCCATACAAGCCCCCTACTAACAGGGCTATACAAGCCCCCTACTAACAGGGCCACAGAGTCCCCTACTAACAGGGCAACACAGCCCCCTACTAACAGGGCCATAAAAGCTCCCTACTAACAGGGCCATACAAGCCCGCTATTAACACTGCCACACAGCCCCCTACTAACAAGGCTACACAGCCCCCTACTAACAGGGCCACACAGTCTCCTACTAAGAGGGCCATACAAGCCCCCAACTAACAGGGCCATAAAAGCCCCCTACTAACAGGGCCACACAGCCCCCTACTAACAGGGCCACACAGCCCCCTACTAACTGGGCCACACAGCCTCCTACTAACAGTGCCACACAGCCCCCTACTGAGAGGGCCACACAGCCCCCTACTAACAGGGCCACACAGCCCCCTACTAACAGGGCCACACAGCCCCCTACTAACAGGGCCACACAGTCTCCTACTAAGAGGGCCATACAAGCCCCCTACTAACAGGGCCATAAAAGCCCCCTACTAACAGGGCCACACAGCCCCCTACTAACACTGCCAAACAGCCCCCTACTAACAGGGCCACACAGCCCCCTACTAACAGGGCCACACAGCGCCCTACTAACAGGGCCATACAAGCCCGCTACTAACAGGGCCACACAGCCCCCTACTAACAGGGCCACGCAGACACCTACTAACAGGGCCACACAGCCCCCTACAAACAGGGCCACACAGCCCCCTACTAACAGGGCTACACAACCTCCTACTAACAGGGCCACACAGCCCCCTACTAACAGGGCCACACAGCCCCCTACAAACAGGGCCACGCAGACACCTACTAACAGGCCACACAGCCCCCTACTAACAGGGCCACACAGCCCCCTACTAACAGGGCCTCACAGCCCCCTACTAACTGGGCCACACAACCTCCTACTAACAGGGCCACACAACCTCCTACTAACAGGGCCACACAGCCCCCTACTAACAGGGCCACACAGCCCCCTACTAACAGGGCCACGCAGACACCTGCTAACAGGGCCACGCAGCCCCCTACTAACAGGGCCACGCAGCCTCCTACTAAAAGGACCACACAGCCCCCTACTAACAGGGCCACACAGCCCCCTACTAACAAGGCCACGCAGACACCTACTAACAGGGCCACACAGCCCCCTACTAACAGGGCCACGCAGACACCTACTAACAGGGTCACACAGCCCCCTACTAACAGGGCCACACAGCCCCCTACTAACAGGGCCACACAGCCCCCTACTAACAGGGCTACACAGCCCCCTACTAACAGGGCTACACAGCCCCCTACTAACAGGGCCACACAGCCCCCTACTAACAGGGCCACACAGCCCCCTACTAACAGGGCTACACAGCCCCCTACTAACAGGGCCACACAGCCCCCTACTAACAGGGCCACACAGCCCCCTACTAACAGGGCCACACAGCCCCCTACTAACAGGGCCACGCAGACACCTACTAACAGGGCCACACAGCCCCCTACTAACAGGGCTAACAGGGCCACACAGCCCCCTACTAACAGGGCCACACAGCCCCCTACTAACAGGGCCATACAAGCCCGCTACTAACAGGGCCATACAAGCCCGCTACTAACAGGGCCACGCAGACACCTACTAACAGGGCCACACAGCCCCCTACTGAGAGGGCCACACAGCCCCCTACTAACAGGGCCACACAGCCCCCTACTAACAGGGCCATACAAGCCCGCTACTAACAGGGCCACACAGCCCCCTACTAACAGGGCCACGGAAACACCTACTAACAGGGCCACACAGCCCCCTACAAACAGGGCCACACAGCCCTCTACTAACAAGGCTACACAACCTCCTACTAACAGGGCCACACAGCCCCCTACTAACAGGGCCACACAGCCCCCTACTAACAGGGCCACGCAGACACCTACTAACAGGCCACACAGCCCCCTACTAACAGGGCCACACAGCAACCTACTAACAGGGCCACACAACCTCCTACTAACAGGGCCACACAACCTCCTACTAACAGGGCCACACAGCCCCCTACTAACAGGGCCACACAGCCCCCTACTAACAGGGCCACGCAGACACCTACTAACAGGGCCACGCAGCCCCCTACTAACAGGGCCACGCAGCCTCCTACTAACAGGACCACACAGCCCCCTACTAACAGGGCCACACAGCCCCCTACTAACAGGGCCACGCAGACACCTACTAACAGGGCCACACAGCCCCCTACTAACAGGGCCATACAAGCCCGCTACTAACAGGGCCATACAAGCCCGCTACTAACAGGGCCACGCAGACACCTACTAACAGGGCCACACAGCCCCCTACTGAGAGGGCCACACAGCCCCCTACTAACAGGGCCACACAGCCCCCTACTAACAGGGCCACACAGCCCCCTACTAACAGGGCCATACAAGCCCGCTACTAACAGGGCCACACAGCCCCCTACTAACAGGGCCACGCAGACACCTACTAACAGGGCCACACAGCCCCCTACAAACAGGGCCACACAGCCCTCTACTAACAGGGCTACACAACCTCCTACTAACAGGGCCACACAGCCCCCTACTAACAGGGCCACACAGCCCCCTACTAACAGGGCCACGCAGACACCTACTAACAGGCCACACAGCCCCCTACTAACAGGGCCACACAGCAACCTACTAACAGGGCCACACAACCTCCTACTAACAGGGCCACACAACCTCCTACTAACAGGGCCACACAGCCCCCTACTAACAGGGCCACACAGGCCCCTACTAACAGGGCCACGCAGACACCTACTAACAGGGCCACGCAGCCCCCTACTAACAGGGCCACACAGCCTCCTACTAACAGGACCACACAGCCCCCTACTAACAGGGCCACACAGCCCCCTACTAACAGGGCCACGCAGACACCTACTAACAGGGCCACACAGCCCCCTACTAACAGGGCCACGCAGACACCTACTAACAGGGCCACACAGCCCCCTACTAACAGGGCCACACAGCCCCCTACTAACAGGGCCACACAGCCCCCTACTAACAGGGCTACACAGCCCCCTACTAACAGGGCCACACAGCCCCCTACTAACAGGGCCACACAGCCCCCTACTAACAGGGCTACACAGCCCCCTACTAACAGGGCCACACAGCCCCCTACTAACAGGGCCACACAGCCCCCTACTAACAGGGCCACACAGCCCCCTACTAACAGGGCCACACAGCCCCCTACTAACAGGGCCACGCAGACACCTACTAACAGGGCCACACAGCCCCCTACTAACAGGGCCACACAGCCCCCTACTAACAGGGCCATACAAGCCCCCTACTAACAGGGCCATACAAGCCCGCTACTAACAGGGCCATACAAGCCCGCTACTAACAGGGCCACGCAGACACCTACTAACAGGGCCACACAGCCCCCTACTAACAGGGCCACACAGCCCCCTACTAACAGGACCACACAACCTCCTACTAACAGGGCCACACAGCCCCCTACTAACAGGGCCACACAGCCCCCTACTAAGAGGGCCACGCAGCCCCCTACTAAAAGGGCCACACAGCCCCCTACTAACAGGGCCACACAGCCCCCTACTAACAGGGCCACACAGCCCCCTACTAACAGGGCCATACAAGCCCGCTACTAACAGGGCCACACAGCCCCCTACTAACAGGGCCACGCAGACACCTACTAACAGGGCCACACAGCCCCCTACAAACAGGGCCACACAGCCCTCTACTAACAGGGCTACACAACCTCCTACTAACAGGGCCACACAGCCCCCTACTAACAGGGCCACACAGCCCCCTACTAACAGGGCCACGCAGACACCTACTAACAGGCCACACAGCCCCCTACTAACAGGGCCACACAGCAACCTACTAACAGGGCCACACAGCCCCCTACTAACAGGGCCACACAACCTCCTACTAACAGGGCCACACAACCTCCTACTAACAGGGCCACACAACCTCCTACTAACAGGGCCACACAGCCCCCTACTAACAGGGCCACACAGCCCCCTACTAACAGGGCCACACAGCCCCCTACTAACAGGGCTACACTGCCCCCTACTAACAGGGCCACACAGCCCCCTACTAACAGGGCCACACAGCCCCCTACTAACAGGGCCACACAGCCCCCTATTAACAGGGCCATACAGCCCCCTACTAACAGGGCTACACAGCCCCCTACTAACAGGGCCACACGACCCCCTACTAACAGGGCCACACGACCCCCTACTAACAGGGCCACACAGCCCCCTACTAACAGGGCCACACAGCCCCCTACTAACAGGGCTACACAGCCCCCTACTAACAGGGCTACACAGCCCCCTACTAACAGGGCCACACAGCCCCCTACTAACAGGGCCACACAGCCCCCTACTAACAGGGCCACGCAGACACCTACTAACAGGCCACACAGCCCCCTACTAACAGGGCCACACAGCCCCCTACTAACAGGGCCACGCAGACACCTACTAACAGGCCACACAGCCCCCTACTAACAGGGCCACACAGCCCCCTACTAACAGGGCCACACAACCTCCTACTAACAGGGCCACACAACCTCCTACTAACAGGGCCACACAGCCCCCTACTAACAGGGCCACACAGCCCCCTACTAACAGGGCCACGCAGACACCTACTAACAGGGCCACGCAGCCCCCTACTAACAGGGCCACGCAGACACCTACTAACAGGGCCACACAGCCCCCTACTAACAGGGCCACACAGCCCCCTACTAACAGGGCTACACAGCCCCCTACTAACAGGGCTACACAGCCCCCTACTAACAGGGCCACACAGCCCCCTACTAACAGGGCCACACAGCCCCCTACTAACAGGGCCACGCAGACACCTACTAACAGGCCACACAGCCCCCTACTAACAGGGCCACACAGCCCCCTACTAACAGGGCCACACAACCTCCTACTAACAGGGCCACACAACCTCCTACTAACAGGGCCACACAGCCCCCTACTAACAGGGCCACACAGCCCCCTACTAACAGGGCCACGCAGACACCTACTAACAGGCCACACAGCCCCCTACTAACAGGGCCACACAGCCCCCTACTAACAGGGCCACACAACCTCCTACTAACAGGGCCACACAACCTCCTACTAACAGGGCCACACAGCCCCCTACTAACAGGGCCACGCAGACACCTACTAACAGGGCCACACAGCCCCCTACTAACAGGGCCACACAGCCCCCTACTAACAGGGCCACACAGCCCCCTACTAACAGGGCCACGCAGACACCTACTAACAGGGCCACACAGCACCCTACTAATAGGGCCACACAGCCCCCTACTAACAGGGCCACACAGCCCCCTACTAACAGGGCTACACAGCCCCCTACTAACAGGGCTACACAGCCCCCTACTAACAGGGCTACACAACCTCCTACTAACAGGGCCACGCAGACACCTACTAACAGGGCCACACAGCCCCCTACTAACAGGGCCACACAGCCCCCTACTAACAGGGCAACACAGCCCCCTACTAACAGGGCTACACAGCCCCCTACTAACAGGGCCACACAGCCCCCTACTAACAGGGCTACACAGCCCCCTACTAACAGGGCTACACAGCCCCCTACTAACAGGGCCACACAGCCCCCTACTAACAGGGCCACACAGCCCCCTACTAACAGGGCCACGCAGCCCCTTACTAACAGGGCCACGCAGACACCTACTAACAGGGCCACACAGCCCCCTACTAACAGGGCCACACAGCCTCCTACTAACAGGGCCACACAGCCCCCTACTAACAGGGCTACACAGCCCCCTACTAACAGGGCTACACAGCCTCCTACTAACAGGGCCACACAGCCCCCTACTAACAGGGCCACGCAGCGCCCTACTAACAGGGCCATACAAGCCCGCTACTAACAGGGCCACGCAGCCCCCTACTAACAGGGCCACGCAGACACCTACTAACAGGGCCACACAGCCCCCTACTAACAGGGCCACACAGCCCCCTACTAACAGGGCCACACAACCTCCTACTAACAGGGCCACACAGCCCCCTACTAACAGGGCCACACAGCCCCCTACTAACAGGGTCACGCAGACACCTACTAACAGGGCCACATAGCCCCCTACTAACAGGGCCACACAGCCCCCTACTAACAGGGCCACACAGCCCCCTAGGAACAGGGCCACACAGCCCCCTACTAAAAGGGCCACGCAGCCCCCTACTAACAGGGCCACGCAGACACCTACTAACAGGGCCACACAGACACCTACTAACAGGGCCACACAGCCCCCTACTAACAGGGCCATACAAGCCCCCTGCTAACAGGGCCATACAAGCCCCCTGCTAACAGGGCCACACAGCCTCCTACTAACAGGGCCACACAGCCCCCTACTAACAGGGCCACACAACCAATCAGAGGCCACGAGGGAAAATACTGCCGCCTCCTAATAGTACCGTAGTCACCAGATAAGAGCCATACAGGCGCTAGTAACAGCGCTATACAGTCACATAACTCAGCGCCACCCAGCCCCTAATATCAGTAATGTCCCGCAAATATTACCATGCATTTACCTGTAACTGTAGAAAAAGTCACGAACCATACATCCAAAACTCATACTGTGATCAATCCCCTACTAATAGTGCCACACAGCCCCCTAGTAACACTGCCACACAGCCCCCTACTAACAGGGCCACAAAGCCCCCTACTAACAGGGCCAGACAGCCCCCTACTAACAGGGCCACACAGCCCCCTACTAACAGGGCCACACAGCCCCCTACTAACAGGGCCACACAGCCCCCTACTAACAGGGTCACACAGCTCCCTACTAACAGGGCCACACAGCACCCTACTAACAGGGCCACACAGCCCCCTACTAACAGTGCCACACAGCTCCCTACTAACAGGGCCACACAGCACCCTATTAACAGGGCCACACAGCCCCCTACTAACAATGCCACACAGCCTCCTACTAACAAGGCCACACAGCCCCCTACTAACAGGGCCATACAAGCTCCCTACTAACAGGGCCATACAAGCCCCCTACTAACAGGGCCACACAGCCCCCTACTAACAGGGCCACACAGCCCCCTACTAACAGGGCCACACAGCCCCCTACTAACAGTGCCACACAGCTCCCTACTAACAGGGCCAAAGAGCCCCCTACTAACAGGGCCACACAGCCCCCTACTAACAGGGACACACAGCCCCCTACTAACAGGGCCAAAGAGCCCCCTACTAACAGGGCCACACAGCCCCCTACAAACAGGACCACACAGCCACCTACTAACAGGGCCACACAGCCACCTACTAACAGGGCCACACAGCCCCCTAATAACAGGGCCACACAGCCTCCTACTAACAGGGCCACACAGCCCCCTACTAACAGGGCCACACAGCCCCCTACTAACAGGGCCACACAGCCCCCTACTAACAAGGCCACACAGCCCCCACTAACAAGGCCACACAGCCCCCTACTAACAGGGCCACACAGCCTCCTACTAACAGGGCCACACAGCCCCCTACTAACAGGACCACACAGCCACCTACTAACAGGGCCACACAGCCCCCTACTAACAGGGCCAAAGAGCCCCCTACTAACAGGGCCACACAGCCCCCTACTAACAGGGCCAAAGAGCCCCCTACTAACAGGGCCACACAGCCCCCTACTAACAGGACCACACAGCCCCCTACTAACAGGGCCACACAGCCACCTACTAACAGGGCCACACAGCCCCCTACTAACAGGGCCACACAGCCCCCTACTAACAGGGCCACACAGCCTCCTACTAACAGGGCCACACAGCCCCCTACTAACAGGGCCACACAGCCCCCTACTAACAGGGCCACACAGCCCCCTACTAACAGGACCACACAGCCCCCTACTAACAGGGCCACACAGCCACCTACTAACAGGGCCACACAGTCCCCTACTAACAGGGCCACATAGCCCCCTACTAACAGGGCCACACAGCCCCCTACTAACAGGGCCACGCAGACACCTACTAACAGGGCCACACAGACACCTACTAACAGGGCCACACAGCCCCCTACTAACAGGGCCATACAAGCCCCCTGCTAACAGGGCCATACAAGCCCCCTGCTAACAGGGCCACACAGCCTCCTACTAACAGGGCCACACAGCCCCCTACTAACAGGGCCACACAACCAATCAGAGGCCACGAGGGAAAATACTGCCGCCTCCTAATAGTACCGTAGTCACCAGATAAGAGCCATACAGGCGCTAGTAACAGCGCTATACAGTCACATAACTCAGCGCCACCCAGCCCCTAATATCAGTAATGTCCCGCAAATATTACCATGCATTTACCTGTAACTGTAGAAAAAGTCACGAACCATACATCCAAAACTCATACTGTGATCAATCCCCTACTAAAAGTGCCACACAGCCCCCTACTAACATTGCCACACAGCCCCCTACTAACAGGGCCACAAAGCCCCCTACTAACAGGGCCACACAGCCCCCTACTAACAGGGCCACACAGCCCCCTACTAACAGGGCCACACAGCCCCCTACTAACACTGCCATACAAGCCCGCTACTAACAGGGCCATACAAGCCCGATACTAACAGGGCCACACAGCCCCCTACTAACAGGGCCACATAGCCCCCTACTAACAGGGCAACACAGCCCCCTACTAACAGGGTAACACAGCCCCCTACTAACAGGGCCACACAGCCCCCTACTAACAGGGCCACACAGCCCCCTACTAACAGTGCCACACAGCTCCCTACTAACAGGGCCACACAGCACCCTACTAACAGGGCCACACAGCCCCCTACTAACAGTACCACACAGCTCCCTACTAACAGGGCCACACAGCACCCTATTAACAGGGTCACACAGCCCCCTACTAACAATGCCACACAGCCTCCTACTAACAAGGCCACACAGCCCCCTACTAACAGGGCCATACAAGCTCCCTACTAACAGGGCCATACAAGCCCCCTACTAACAGGGCCACACAGCCCCCTACTAACAGGGCCACACAGCCCCCTACTAACAGTGCCACACAGCTCCCTACTAACAGGGCCAAAGAGCCCCCTACTAACAGGGCCACACAGCCCCCTACTAACAGGGCCAAAGAGCCCCCTACTAACAGGGCCACACAGCCCCCTACTAACAGGACCACACAGCCACCTACTAACAGGGCCACACAGCCACCTACTAACAGGGCCACACAGCCCCCTAATAACAGGGCCACACAGCCTCCTACTAACAGGGCCACACAGCCCCCTACTAACAGGGCCATACAAGCTCCCTACTAACAGGGCCATACAAGCCCCCTACTAACAGGGCCACACAGCCCCCTACTAACAGTGCCACACAGCTCCCTACTAACAGGGCCAAAGAGCCCCCTACTAACAGGGCCACACAGCCCCCTACTAACAGGGCCAAAGAGCCCCCTACTAACAGGGCCACATAGCCCCCTACTAACAGGACCACACAGCCACCTACTAACAGGGCCACACAGCCCCCTAATAACAGGGCCACACAGCCTCCTACTAACAGGGCCACACAGCCCCCTACTAACAGGGCCACACTGCCCCCTACTAACAGGGCCACACAGCCCCCTACTAACAAGGCCACACAGCCCCCACTAACAAGGCCACACAGCCCCCTACTAACAGGGCCACACAGCCTCCTACTAACAGGGCCACACAGCCCCCTACTAACAGGACCACACAGCCACCTACTAACAGGGCCACACAGCCCCCTACTAACAGGGCCAAAGAGCCCCCTACTAACAGGGCCACACAGCCCCCTACTAACAGGGCCACACAGCCCCCTACTAACAGGACCACACAGCCACCTACTAACAGGGCCACACAGCCCCCTACTAACAGGGCCACACAGCCCCCTACTAACAGGGCCACACAGCCCCCTACTAACAGGACCACACAGCCCCCTACTAACAGGGCCACACAGCCCCCTACTAACAGGGCCACACAGCCACCTACTAACAGGGCCACACAGCCCCCTCCTAACAGGGCCACACAGCCCCCTACTAACAGGGCCACACAGCCTCCTACTAACAGGGCCACACAGCCCCCTACTAACAGGGCCACACAGCTCCCTACTAACAGGGCCACACAGCCCCCTACTAACAGTGCCACACAGCCCCCTACTAACTGGGCCACACAGCCTCCTACTAACAGGGCCACACAGCCCCCTACTAACAGGGCCACACAGCTCCCTACTAACAGGGCCACACAGCTCCCTACTAACAGGGCCACACAGCCACCTACTAACAAGGCCACACAGCTCCCTACTAACAGGGCCACACAGCTCCCTACTAACAGGGCCACACAGCCACCTACTAACAGGGCCACACAGCCCCCTACTAACAGGGCCACACAGCCCCCTACTAACAGGGCCACACAGCCCCCTACTAACAGGGCCACACAGCCTCCTACTAACAGGGCCACACAGCCCCCTACTAACAGGGCCACACAGCCCCCTACAAACAGGGCCACACAGCTCCCTACTAACAGGGCCACACAGCCCCCTACTAACAGTGCCACACAGCCCCCTACTAACTGGGCCACACAGCCTCCTACTAACAGGGCCACACAGCCCCCTAGTAACAGGGCCACACAGCCCCCTACTAACAGGGCCACACAGCTCCCTACTAACAGGGCCACACAGCCAGCTACTAACAGGGCCACACAGCCCCCTACTAACAGGGCCACACAGCACCCTACTAACAGGGCCACACAGCACCCTACTAACAGGGCCACACAGCCACCTACTAACAGGGCCACACAGCACCCTACTAACAGGGCCACACAGCCTCCTACTAACAGGGCCACACAGCCACCTACTAACAGGGCCACACAGCCACCTACTAACAGGGCCACACAGCCACCTACTAACAGGGCCACACAGCCCCCTACTAACAGGGCCACACAGCCCCCTACTAACAGGGCCACACAGCCCCCTACTAACAGGGCCACACAGCCCCCTACTAACAGGGCCACACAGCCACCTACTAACAGGGCCACACAGCCCCCTACTAACAGGGCCACACAGCCCCCTACTAACAGGGCCACACAGCCTCCTACTAACAGGGCCACACAGCCCCCTACTAACAGGGCCACACAGCTCCCTACTAACAGGGCCACACAGCCCCCTACTAACAGTGCCACACAGCCCCCTACTAACTGGGCCACACAGCCTCCTACTAACAGGGCCACACAGCCCCCTACTAACAGGGCCACACAGCTCCCTACTAACAGGGCCACACAGCCACCTACTAACAGGGCCACACAGCCCCCTACTAACAGGGCCACACAGCTCCCTACTAGCAGGGCCACACAGCTCCCTACTAACAGGGCCACACAGCCACCTACTAACAGGGCCACACAGCTCCCTACTAACAGGGCCACACAGCCACCTACTAACAGGGCCACACAGCCCCCTACTAACAGGGCCACACAGCCCCCTACTAACAGGGCCACACAGCCTCCTACTAACAGGGCCACACAGCCCCCTACTAACAGGGCCACACAGCCCTCTACTAACAGGGCCACACAGCTCCCTACTAACAGGGCCACACAGCCCCCTACTAACAGTGCCACACAGCCCCCTACTAACTGGGCCACACAGCCTCCTACTAACAGGGCCACACAGTCCCCTACTAACAGGGCCACACTGCTCCCTACTAACAGGGCCACACAGCCACCTACTAACAGGGCCACACAGCCCCCTACTAACAGGGCCACACAGCACCCTACTAACAGGGCCACACAGCACCCTACTAACAGGGCCACACAGCCCCCTACTAACAGGGCCACACAGCCCCCTACTAACAGGGCCACACAGCCACCTACTAACAGGGCCACACAGCACCCTACTAATAGGGCCACAAAGCCCCCTAATCACACTGGCATTAGTCCCCAAGTAGTGCAGAGCAGTCTCCTGATAACACAATGCATTCCCCTTACAGCAGTGCCAGATAATAGTACCCGCCATGTTGCTTGTAGAATAAACCTGCCATATAAGTGTCTATATACCAGGCTCCACCATTTTAGAGCAAACATATTAGTGCCCCGAACGCTAAATAAAATAACATTTTTCAGTTCTGTTGGTCCAAATTATTCACCAGCAAATCTGAAGGAAAACAAGCGATTCCTGTAGGAAGGGTTAATGATAACTCGGGCAGCACCGCGCAGAGCCAAACGCATGACGAAAAGCGCAATCAGCCCACCGCCAAGTGGTGCACTACGACCGCTGCGGCCTTCTGTCCATGTTTCTCTGCGCAGTCTCGTTTTCCTTTCTGTCATTTATTTGCTTTCCACCAGTGCGATAATTAGGACACCACCCCGCTAATTGTTTGTTGTTGGAGAAATGAAGCAAAAATCCGTGATCTCATTTATTTGTACATTAATATTGCGAAAAAAAATGGGAAAATTCACAGAGAACGAACATTCAATGGCAAAAAAAAAAAAAAAAAAAAGAAGGAAAATTAAATAAATTAGCAAACTGCTGTCAGAAACTTTTGGCCGGGTCTTCGCACCTCCTACAGAGCTGAACCTTGGGAGTATTTACAATTCATTGAAGACGGGCCACACACGGTGATCTCAGGATTCCTTAACCTGCTGCTCGCCGGCCCCGGCACTGCTCAGGACCTCGATCCAAATCCCCGGCTCCGCCGTTCCAATACTAACGAGTTAAGAAAAACTCGGGACTGCAAATCCGGGAAGAAGCCACGTGACTCCGTTCGGATACAGACGCCTGTGGATGTATATTTAACAAACCGGAGCTTGGCCACCGCCTGGGCAAAGAGTCCGTGCGAAAGCTGTGAAAGGAGGCAGAGCTGGCAGCCGTCGCCCATCGCTCCCCCCGAATTACAGGACTAAAGGGGTTAAAACGGATATAAGAAGCTAAGAAGGTTTGCAAATGTTTTACGCTGTGTTCACACATTGCATTTTTTTTGCTGCAATTTTTTTAAAACCGGCAATGCTAAAAAACACAACACGGTCGCAAAGTGTGAACGCAGCCAAGTCTTACACTCCAATCACACCAAAGATACCACTGCAATTCTGATGGTTTTAATTCGGCTATCAATCATGTGACTTAAAGGGTATGTCCTATACACAACCTATATCACTGCGGTAGGGAGAGGGGTCCGATGGCTGGGTGTCACGCACAGTGTAGGAAAAGTGTGACACGAAGGGATGGGGGGAAGGGAGCCCAGACACTAAGGAAAGGGGGAAGTGGAGACCTCCTAGGCTGTTCTGCAATCACTCTGTCCCCACCTACCATCCCTATATTGGTTCCTCACCAATCGTCGCACAGGAACCTATCCCTGTATTTCCCTAGCACTTGGCCCTAGCTAGGGAAGGGGGGGATGAGCGCTAGTCGATCCCCACTGACAACTAAAGACAGCAAGGGGAGACAGACACAGGGGAAGTAACTTAGCTTGAGTTGACTTCAGAGAGATGGCACACCTGGCCTCTTAGCACCAGAAAGGAAGTAAGAACTGCACTTGCTCCAAGCCTTCACAAGGGGTCATGTGAATATCACCGGCACCTCTGCGTAGCAACCAGGTAGTATTTAAACACCCAGGCCTGATTGTCAATTAGAGCAGGAGGGAGGTAGCCGCTGGGCTTGGCTTGGAGTGAGACAGCTTAAAAGATGTTTGTAATGCCAAACTAAGGGATCTCCTGCAACCAACTGCAGGGCGACTTTCTGTCACATCTGACACACCCGTGACACTGGGACTGCCACCAATCATGAGAACGGGCAGCAGTGAGCATTTGCGACCACTGGAGTGTTAGCCGCACATGCTCTTACTGTTCCTGATTTTGGGACCACCATCGTCAGAGTGATTAGAATTAAGCAAAAAGATTTGCAAGACCCCAGTCTAGCCAGATGTGGATGCCGGGCCTGAGCCCTGCAGTCCTCCTCTTATCTGGGGGCATCCCCGGTGCCTCTTCTGATTAATAAGCTCCGCAACGTCATTACATTGCGGCACAATGATGTCGCACCTGGCCGACTAATCAGAAGAGGCACCGCGGATGCCAACGGGTAGGAAGAGGTTTGGTCCAGCAGCCACGGACTATCGACATGGCTGCTGGTCCAGGGTCGTGCAAATCGATTTACTCAACTCTATAGGCTGTATATGTTGTTTATAGGAAAACCCCTCGAAGTCACATGATTGACAGCAAAAATTATCAATGGTGGCTCATTGGTCAAAACTGGAAGAGTGAAAACGGCTCCAGTGGTGCGGTAGTATCACTGGTACCCGAGCCCATAGAAATCACTGACTGGGCAGTGAGCATGGCTGCCTCCCAGCACAACACCCCCATGGCACTGGGGTAAAGCCCATCCCCCCAATGTTGGGGTACAGTGACCTCAGCAGACGCAGGGCAGGAAACCTTCTGCATGTGTGTGAGAGGAGACACAGGGGACGGAGTAATTTATTGAGAGCACTGACAGGACAGTCCTGAAAAGTGAGTAAGAAGCCATTTAGCTGCAGGAATCCTGTGTGATGAACGGCACCAGCTTCAGGTTACATCAGCTGGGGAAAGTTAATATGGCAGCAGGGCGGCTGTACATTACAGCAGCAGCAGGCGGCATCATAGTCTACATACCAGAGGGAGGAAGGGAAAAGCAATTCCAGCTGCTGAGGTACTACAAGTATCAGCAAGTCCGCAGATGTGTAACAGGACAGTGCACAGATCCAGATGAAGAAAAGTCCCAATAATAATCCAGAAAATGACCTCAATAAAGAGACAATGCGTGTTCTGGTACAACACAATGACGCTGACACTCAGGGTACAGGATAATGACACTGACACTCAGGGTACAGGATAACGACACTGACACTCAGGGTACAGGATAACGACACTGACACTCGGGGTGCAGGATAATGACACTGACACTCAGGGTACAGGATAATGACACTGACACTCAGGGTACAGGATAATGACACTGACACTCAGGGTACAGGATAACGACACTGACACTCGGGGTGCAGGATAATGACACTGACACTCGGGGTACAGGATAATGACACTGACACTCGGGGTACAGGATAATGACACTGACACTCAGGGTACAGGATAACGACACTGACACTCGGGGTGCAGGATAATGACACTGACACTCGGGGTACAGGATAATGACACTGACACTCGGGGTACAAGATAATGACGCTGACACTCGGGGTACAGGATAATGACGCTGAAACTCGGGGTACAGGATAATGACGCTGACACTCGGGGTACGGGATAATGACGCTGAAACTCGGGGTGCAGGATAATGACACTGACACTCGGGGTGCAGGATGATGACACTGACACTCGGGGTACAGGATAATGACGCTGACACTCGGGGTACGGGATAATGATGCTGAAACTCGGGGTACAGGATGATGACACTGACACTCGGGGTGCAGGATGATGACACTGACACTCGGGGTACAGGATAATGACGCTGACACTCGGGGTACGGGATAATGATGCTGAAACTCGGGGTACAGGATGATGACACTGACACTCGGGGTACAGGATAATGACGCAGACACTTGGGGTACAGGATAATGACACTGACACTCTGGGTACAGGATAATGACGCTGACACTCGGGGTACAGGATAATGACACTGACACTCGGGGAGCAGGATAATGACGCAGACACTCGGGGTACAGGATAATGACACTGACACTTGGGGTACAGGATAATGACACTGACTCTCGGGGTACAGGATAATGACACTGACTCTCGGGGTACAGGATAATGACACTGACACTCGGGTGCAGGAGAATGATGCTGACACTCGGGCTACGAGGTAATGACACTGACACTCGGGGTACAGGATAATGAAGCTGACACTCGGGGTACAGGATAATGACGCTGACACTCGGGGTACGGGATAATGATGCAGACACTCGGGGTACGGGATAATGACACTGACACTCGGGGTACAGGATAATGACGCTGACACTCGGAGTACAGGATAATGACACTGACACTCGGGTACAGGATAATGACGCTGACACTCGGAGTACAGGATAATGACGCTGACACTCGGGTACAAGATAATGACGCTGACACTCGGGGTACAGGACAATGACGCTGACACTCGGGGTACGGGATAATGACACTGACACTCGGGGTGCAGGATCATGACACTGACACTCGGGGTACAGGATAATGACACTGACACTCGGGAGACAGGATAATGACACTGACACTCGGGAGACAGGATAATGACACTGACACTCGGGGTACAGGATAATGACACTGACACTCGGGGTGCAGGATCATGACACTGACACTCGGGGTACAGGATAATGACACTGACACTCGGGAGACAGGATAATGACACTGACACTCGGAGTACAGGATAATGACGCTGACACTCGGGTACAAGATAATGACGCTGACACTCGGGGTACAGGACAATGACGCTGACACTCGGGGTACGGGATAATGACACTGACACTCGGGGTGCAGGATCATGACACTGACACTCGGGGTACAGGATAATGACACTGACACTCGGGGTACAGGATAATGACGCTGACACTCGGGGTACAGGATCATGACACTGACACTCGGGAGACAGGATAATGACACTGACACTCGGGGTACAGGATAATGATGCTGACACTCGGGGTACAGGATAATGATGCTGACACTCGGGGTGCAGGATAATGACACTGACACTCGGGAGACAGGATAATGATGCTGACACTCGGGGTACAGGATAATGATGCTGACACTCGGGGTACAGGATAATGACGCTGACACTCGGGGTACAGGATAATGACGCTGACACTCGGGGTACGGGATAATGACACTGACACTCGGGGTACAGGATAATGACGCTGACACTCGGAGTACAGGATAACGACGCTGACACTCGGGGTACAGGATAATGACACTGACACTCGGGAGACAGGATAATGACACTGACACTCGGGGTACAGGATAATGATGCTGACACTCGGGGTACAGGATAATGACGCTGACACTCGGGGTACAGGATAATGACACTGACACTCGGGGTACGGGATAATGATGCAGACACTCGGGGTACAGGATAATGACACTGACACTCGGGTACAGGATAATGACGCTGACACTCGGAGTACAGGATAATGACGCTGACACTCGGGGTACGGGATAATGACACTGACACTCGGGGTGCAGGATAATGAAGCTGACACTCGGGGTGCAGGATAATGATGCTGACCCTCTGGGTACAGGATAATGACGTTGACACTTTGGTACAGGATAATAATGCTGACACTCGGGGTACAGGATAATAGAGCTGACACTCGGGTACAGGATAATGACGCTGACTCTCGGGGTACAGGATAATGACACTAACACTAGGAGTATGGCATAATGACGCTGCACTCGGGTACAGGATAATAGCGCTGACACTCGGGTACAGGATAATGACACTAACACTAGGAGTATGGGATGATGACGCTGACACTTGGGGTACGGTATAATGACACTGACACTCGGGTACAGGATAATGACGCTGACACTCGGAGTAGAGGATAATGACGCTGACACTCGGGGTACAGGAGAATGACACTGACACTAGGAGTATGGGATGATGACGCTGACACTCGGGGTACAAGATAATGACGCTGACACTCGGGGTACAGGATAATGACGCTGACACTCGGGAGACAGGATAATGACACTGACACTAGGAGTATGGGATGATGACGCTGACACTTGGGGTACGGTATAATGACACTGACACTCGGGTACAGGATAATGACGCTGACACTCGGAGTAGAGGATAATGACGCTGACACTCGGGGTACAGGATAATGACACTGACACTCAGGGTACAGGATAATGACACTGACACTCGGGGTACAGGACAATGACACTGACACTAGGAGTATGGGATGATGACGCTGACACTCGGGGTACAAGATAATGACGCTGACACTCGGGGTACAGGATAATGACGTTGACACTCGGGAGACAGGATAATGACACTGACACTCGGGGTACAGGATAATGACACTGACACTCGGGGTACAGGATAATGACGCTGACACTCGGGGTACAGGATAATGACACTGACACTAGGAGTATGGGATGATGACGCTGACACTCGGGGTACAGGATAATGACACTGACACTCGGGGTACAGGATAATGACACTAACACTAGGAGTATGGGATGATGACGCTGACACTCGGGGTAGAGGATAATGACACTAACACTAGGAGTATGGGATGATGACGCTGACACTTGGGGTAGAGGATAGTGACACTAACACTAGGAGTATGGGATGATGACGCTGACACTCGGGGTAGAGGATAATGACGCTGACACTCGGGGTACAGGATAATGACGCTGACACTCGGGGTACAGGATAATGACACTGACACTTGGGGTACAGGATAATGACGCTGACACTCGGGGTAGAGGATAATGATGCTGACACTCGGGGTATAGGATAATGACGCTGACACTCGGGGTACAGGATAATGACACTGAAACTCGGGGTACAGGATAATGACACTGACACTCGGGGTACAGGATAATGACACTAACACTAGGAGTATGGGATGATGACGCTGACACTCGGGGTACAGGATAATGACACTGACACTAGGAGTATGGGATGATGACACTGACACTCGGGGTACAGGATAATGATACTAACACTAGGAGTATGGGATGATGACACTGACACTCGGGGTACAAGATAATGATACTAACACTAGGAGTATGGGATGATGACGCTGACACTCGGGGTACAGGATAATGACACTAACACTAGGAGTATGGGATGATGACACTGACACTCGGGGTACAGGATAATGATACTAACACTAGGAGTATGGGATGATGACACTGACACTCGGGGTACAGGATAATGATACTAACACTAGGAGTATGGGATGATGACGCTGACACTCGGGGTACAGGATAATGACACTAACACTAGGAGTATGGGATGATGACGCTGACACTCGGGGTACAGGATAATGACACTAACACTAGGAGTATGGGATGATGACACTGACACTCGGGGTACAGGATAATGATACTAACACTAGGAGTATGGGATGATGACACTGACACTCGGGGTACAGGATAATGACACTAACACTAGGAGTATGGGATGATGACGCTGACACTTGGGGTACAGGATAATCGAGCTAATCAGTGAACAGTAAGGACGCCTTCCCCACCTTGTAATAACCCTCGAGCCGCCATCTTGGGTGAGGTTTTTTTTTCTAGTTTTCGGTCTTTTCTCGGACAAATCTCTGATCACATTAATGCAGATTTCAACGTCACTGGAAGAAACAAACACATGAAAAATACATAACTTGACTATTTTAAGCCTACATTTGCAGAAAGGAAGCCGGTGCTGGGGAGATGTATGAACTGTGAAATACTTTTAGCCAATTTTAGGCCTGAAGTTAATCGGAGGCAGATGCCGATGTCCAACATTACAAAGGAAATAACCGATGCGGCAGAAAGGGGAATATTGTGATGAGCGGCGTAAGCCTTTCATATGTTAAGAGGAAAGATGTCATGGCTAAAATGTACTTAAAGGGCCGGAATAAAACCTGTCCCTACAAATCCCCATGATGAGACGATTAACGGAGAGAGTGAATCACGGAGACGGCTGATTGAATGCAGCTAGGTCCCGTCTGTAGGACAATTATGGACTGTTCCTTCACGATTTCCACTGATGGTTTCATTTATGGACATTGTGGAGAACATTTAAGGTCAAGCCCATGGAAGAACAACCTCTATTGATGGAGTCCGGTCCGCTCACATATGTACACTGCCTGTGTTACATGTATTTATACACGTATATGAAGTCTCCTCTGAGACATCTTTTTTTTTAAGCTCCCTTTTCTTTTTTTTCTATGCTCCAGACATCCACAGATGTCCTGAAATAAGCATGGCAACACTAGAGAACTGTGGATGACCCCATGTAGTAAGACGGAGGTTTAAGGTTGGTGGACTGTAAACCAGCCCTATGTACTGAGACTAAGATTCACCATCCCGAACAGTGGACTGTAGATGGCTCCATGTAGTAAGATTAAGGTTCAACGCCCCAAGTGGTCGACTGTAAATCAACCTTATGTACTAAGAAGAAGGTCCAACATCCACAGTGGTGGACTGTAGATGTTCCCAGTGTAGTAAGACGAAGATTCAACGTCCCAAGTGGTGGACTGTAAACCAGCCCTATGTACTAAGATGAAGGTTCAACATCCATAGTGGTGGATTGTAGATGGCCCCATATAGTAAGATGAAGGAACAACACCTTCTGTGGTGGACTGTAAATTAGCTCCATGTAGTAAGACAAAGGTTCAACATCCTGAATGAAGGACTGTAGATGGTCCTATGTAGTAAGCTGTATGTTCAACGTCCTGAGTGGTGGACTGTAGATGGTCCTATGTAGTAAGCTGTATGTTCAACGTCCTGAGTGGTGGACTGTAGATGGTCCTATGTAGTAAGCTGTATGTTCAACATCCTGAGTGGTGGACTGTAGATGGTCCTATGTAGTAAGCTGTATGTTCAACGTCCTGAGTGGTGGACTGTAGATGGTCCTATGTAGTAAGCTGTATGTTCAACGTCCTGAGTGGTAGACTATAGATGGTCCTATGTAGTAAGCTGTATGTTCAAAGTCCTGAGTGGTGGACTGTAGATGGTCCTATGCAGTAAGCTGTATGTTCAATGTCCTGAGTGGTGGACTGTAGATGGTCCTATGTAGTAAGCTTATGTTCAACGTCCTGAGTGGTGGACTGTAGATGATTCTATGTAGTAAGCTGCAGGTTCAACGTCCTGAGTGGTGGACTGTAGATGATCCTATGTAGTAAGCTGCAGGTTCAACATCCTGAGTGGTGGACTATAGATGGTCCTATGTAGTAAGCTGTATGTTCAACGTTCTGAGTGGTGGACTGTATATGGTCCTATGTAGTAAGCTATATGTTCAACGTCCTGAGTGGTGGACTGTAGATGGTCCTATGTAGTAAGCTGTATGTTCAACGTCCTGAGTGGTGGACTGTAGATGATTCTATGTAGTAAGCTGCAGGTTCAACGTACTGAGTGGTGGACTGTAGATGATCCTATGTAGTAAGCTGTATGTTCAACGTCCTCAGTGGTGGACTGTAGATGATCCTATGTAGTAAGCTGTATGTTCAACGTCCTCAGTGGTGGACTGTAGATGATCCTATGTAGTAAGCTGTATGTTCAACGTCCTGAATGGTGGACTGTAGATGGTCCTATGTAGAAAGCTGCAGGTTCAACGTCCTGAGTGGTGGACTGTAGATGGTCCTATGTAGTAAGCTGCAGTTTCAACGTCCTCAGTGATGGACTGTAGATGGTCCTATGTAGTAAGCTGTATGTTCAACGTCCTGAGTGGTGGACTGCAGATGGTCCTATGTAGTAAGCTGTATGTTCAACGTCCTGAGTGGTGGACTGTAGGTGGTCCTATGCAGTAAGCTGTATGTTCAACGTCCTCAGTGGTGGACTGTAGATGATCCTATGTAGTAAGCTGTATGTTCAACGTCCTCAGTGGTGGACTGTAGATGATCCTATGTAGTAAGCTGCAGGTTCAACGTCCTGAGTGGTGGACTGTAGATGGTCCTATGTAGTAAGCTGTATGTTCAACGTCCTGAGTGGTGGACTGTAGATGGTCCTGTGCAGTAAGCTGTATGTTCAACGTCCTGAGTGGTGGACTGTAGATGATCCTATGCAGGAAGCTGTATGTTCAACGTCCTGAGTGGTGGACTGTAGATGGTCCTATGTAGTAAGCTGTATGTTCAACGTCCTGAGTGGTGGACTGTAGATGGTCCTATGTTGTAAGCTGTATGTTCAATGTCCTCAGTGGTGGACTGTAGATGATCCTATGTAGTAAGCTGTATGTTCAACGTCCTGAGTGGTAGACTATAGATGGTCCTATGTAGTAAGCTGTATGTTCAATGTCCTGAGTGGTGGACTGTAGATGGTCCTATGTAGTAAGCTGTATGTTCAATGTCCTGAGTGGTGGACTGTAGATGGTCCTATGCAGTAAGCTGTATGTTCAACGTCCTGTAGATGGACTGTAGATGATCCTATGTAGTAAGCTGTAGGTTCAACGTCCCAAGTGGTGGACTGTACATGGCCCCATTTTACTAAGACAAGGGTTCAACCCACAGTGATAGTCTTAGTATATGGGGCTGATCTACAATCTAAAACCATGTTCACACATCAGTATTTGTAAGCCAAAATCAGGAGAGGAACATTCAGAGAAAAAGTATAATAGAAACACATCATCACCACTTCTGCATTTATCACCCACTCCTGGTTTAGGCTTACAAATACTGATATGAAATACTGACCAAAATACTGAACGTGTGACCATGGCAAAAGGTTCAACACCCCCCCCCCCCATCACCCATGGTGCACTGCAGATAAGCCTTGTGTAGTAAGATGAAGGTCTGGCCTCAGTGGTGGACTGTAGCTTGCGCCCATGTACTAAGACAAAGGTTCACAGATGTTTCCCCTTTGATAACATAAACCTCATCTGCACCAAATGGTCCTGGACAGACGAGGCAGAAATCTGCTGAGGGACAAAATTTTGTTAACCTTGTTCCAAGGCCAGAGGAACGTAGCAAAGGGTCAGCAGTTAAGTATATTCTGATCTATCAAGGAAAACAGCTGTACGAGGGGATAATAACAGCAGCAGAAGGCAAAACAGATGGAAAATACGGAGAACTGTGTCCGCGGGAGACTTACACCACCTGCAGGCGCCGGGGATGGACTCTGGGCTCCTTTGAGGGTACAGGGTCAATGACCCGCAGAGGTGTTAGGTGGGAGCTTTTCCTATAGGATAAGGGCAGATAATTGAGTAGGGGGGAGCATTTTACTATTCTATATGAAAGCCGTAGAGCGCTGCGGAATATGTTGGCGCAATATAGATGAATACAAATTATTTTTAAGGGTTTCCCCACAATTGGAAGTTATACCCTATCCATGAATGGAGCGGAGGTGCACATTCATGATTGTCTATGTGACCGCCGGAAATAGCCGAGTGCTGTACTCTACTTTCTCCAGCAGTCCCATAAACATAGTACAGCGCTCAGTTATTTCCAGCAGTCCCATAAACATAGTACAGCGCTCAGTTATTTCCAGCAGTCCCACAGACATAGTACAGCGCTCAGTTATTTCCAGCAGTCCCACAGACATAGTACAGCGCTCAGTTATTTCCAGCAGTCCCATAAACATAGTACAGCGCTCAGTTATTTCCAGCAGTCCCATAGACATAGTACAGCACTCAGTTATTTCCAGCAGTCCTATAGACATAGTACAGCGCTCAGTTATTTCCAGCAGTCCCATAGACATAGTACAGCGCTCAGTTATTTCCAGCAGTCCCATAGACATAGTACAGCGCTCAGTTATTTCCAGCAGTCCCATAGACATAGTACAGCGCTCAGTTATTTCCAGCAGTCCCATAGACATAGTACAGCGCTCAGTTATTTCCAGCAGTCCCATAGACATAGTACAGCGCTCAGTTATTTCCAGCAGTCCTATAGACATAGTACAGCGCTCAGTTATTTCCAGCAGTCCCATAGACAGAGTACAGCGCTCAGTTATGTCCAGCAGTCCCATAGACATAGTACAGCGCTCAGTTATTTCCAGCAGTCCCATAGACAGAGTACAGCGCTCAGTTATTTCCAGCAGTCCCATAGACATAGTACAGCACTCAGTTATTTCCAGCAGTCCTATAGACATAGTACAGCGCTCAGTTATTTCCAGCAGTCCCATAGACATAGTACAGCGCTCAGTTATTTCCAGCAGTCCCATAGACATAGTACAGCGCTCAGTTATTTCCAGCAGTCCCATAGACATAGTACAGCGCTCAGTTATTTCCAGCAGTCCCATAGACATAGTACAGCGCTCAGTTATTTCCAGCAGTCCTATAGACATAGTACAGCGCTCAGTTATTTCCAGCAGTCCCATAGACAGAGTACAGCGCTCAGTTATGTCCAGCAGTCCCATAGACATAGTACAGCGCTCAGTTATTTCCAGCAGTCCCATAGACAGAGTACAGCGCTCAGTTATTTCCAGCAGTCCCATAGACATAGTACAGCGCTCAGTGATTTCCAGCAGTCCCATAGACATAGTACAGCGCTCAGTTATTTCCAGCAGTCCCATAGACATAGTACAGCGCTCAGTTATTTCCAGCAGTCCCATAGACAGAGTACAGCGCTCAGTTATGTCCAGCAGTCCCATAGACATAGTACAGCGCTCAGTTATTTCCAGCAGTCCCATAGACATAGTACAGCGCTCAGTTATTTCCAGCAGTCCCATAGACATAGTACAGCGCTCAGTTATTTCCAGCAGTCCCATAGACATAGTACAGCGCTCAGTTATTTCCAGCAGTCCTATAGACATAGTACAGCGCTCAGTTATGTCCAGCAGTCCTATAGACATAGTACAGCGCTCAGTTATTTCCAGCAGTCCTATAGACATAGTACAGCGCTCAGTTATTTCCAGCAGTCCCATAGACATAGTACAGCGCTCAGTTATTTCTAGCAGTCCTATAGACATAGTACAGCGCTCAGTTATTTCCAGCAGTCCTATAGACATAGTACAGCGCTCAGTTATTTCTAGCAGTCCTATAGACATAGTACAGCGCTCAGTTATTTCCAGCAATCCTATAGACATAGTACAGCGCTCAGTTATGTCCAGCAGTCCTATAGACATAGTACAGCGCTCAGTTATTTCCAGCAGTCCTATAGACATAGTACAGCGCTGTTATTTCCAGCAGTCCTATAGACATAGTACAGCGCTCAGTTATTTCCAGCAGTCCCATAGACATAGTACAGCGCTCAGTTATTTCCAGCAGTCCCATAGACATAGTACAGCGCTCAGTTATTTCCAGCAGTCCTATAGACATAGTACAGCGCTCAGTTATCTCCAGCAGTCCCATAGACAGAGTACAGCGCTCAGTTATGTCCAGCAGTCCCATAGACATAGTACAGCGCTCAGTTATTTCCAGCAGTCCCATAGACATAGTACAGCGCTCAGTTATTTCCAGCAGTCCCATAGACATAGTACAGCGCTCAGTGATTTCCAGCAGTCCCATAGACATAGTACAGCGCTCAGTTATTTCCAGCAGTCCCATAAACATAGTACAGCGCTCAGTTATTTCCAGCAGTCCCATAGACAGAGTACAGCGCTCAGTTATGTCCAGCAGTCCCATAGACATAGTACAGCGCTCAGTTATTTCCAGCAGTCCCATAGACATAGTACAGCGCTCAGTTATTTCCAGCAGTCCCATAGACATAGTACAGCGCTCAGTTATTTCCAGCAGTCCCATAGACATAGTACAGCGCTCAGTTATTTCCAGCAGTCCTATAGACATAGTACAGCGCTCAGTTATGTCCAGCAGTCCTATAGACATAGTACAGCGCTCAGTTATTTCCAGCAGTCCTATAGACATAGTACAGCGCTCAGTTATTTCCAGCAGTCCCATAGACATAGTACAGCGCTCAGTTATTTCCAGCAGTCCTATAGACATAGTACAGCGCTCAGTTATGTCCAGCAGTCCTATAGACATAGTACAGCGCTCAGTTATTTCCAGCAGTCCTATAGACATAGTACAGCGCTCAGTTATTTCCAGCAGTCCTATAGACATAGTACAGCGCTCAGTTATGTCCAGCAGTCCCATAGACATAGTACAGCGCTCAGTTATTTCCAGCAGTCCCATAGACATAGTACAGCGCTCAGTTAATTCCAGCAGTCCCATAGACATAGTACAGCGCTCAGTTATTTCCAGCAGTCCTATAGACATAGTACAGCACTCAGTTATTTCCAGCAGTCCCATAGACATAGTACAGCGCTCAGTTATTTCCAGCAGTCCCATAGACATAGTACAGCGCTCAGTTATTTCCAGCAGTCCCATAGACATAGTACAGCACTCAGTTATTTCCAGCAGTCCCATAGACATAGTACAGCACTCAGTTATTTCCAGCAGTCCTATAGACATAGTACAGCGCTCACTTATTTCCAGCAGTCCTATAGACATAGTACAGCGCTCAGTTATTTCCAGCAGTCCCATGGACATAGTACAGCACTCAGTTATTTCTAGCAGTCCTATAGACATAGTACAGCGCTCAGTTATTTCCAGCAGTCCCATAGACATAGTACAGCGCTCAGTTATTTCCAGCAGTCCTACAGACATAGTACAGCGCTCAGTTATTTCCAGCAGTCCCATAGACATAGTACAGCACTCAGTTATGTCCAGCAGTCCCATAGAAATAGTACAGCACTCAGTTATTTCCAGCAGTCCCATAGACATAGTACAGCGCTCAGTTATTTCCAGCAGTCCCATAGACATAGTACAGCACTCAGTTATTTCCAGCAGTCCTATAGATATAGTACAGCGCTCAGTTATTTCCAGTAGTCCCATAGACATAGTACAGCACTCAGTTATTTCCAGCAGTCCTATAGACATAGTACAGCGCTCAGTTATTTCCAGCAGTCCCATGGACATAGTACAGCACTCAGTTATTTCTAGCAGTCCTATAGACATAGTACAGCGCTCAGTTATTTCCAGCAGTCCCATAGACATAGTACAGCACTCAGTTATTTCCAGCAGTTCCACAGACATAGTACAGCGCTCAGTTATTTCCAGCAGTCCCACAGACATAGTACAGCGCTCAGTTATTTCCAGCAGTCCCATAGACATAGTACAGCGCTCAGTTATTTCCAGCAGTCCTACAGACATAGTACAGCGCTCAGTTATTTCCAGCAGTCCTATAGACATAGTACAGCGCTCAGTTATTTCCAGCAGTCCCACAGACATAGTACAGCGCTCAGTTATTTCCAGCAGTCCCATAGACATAGTACAGCGCTCAGTTATTTCCAGCAGTCCTACAGACATAGTACAGCGCTCAGTTATTTCCAGCAGTCCTACAGACATAGTACAGCGCTCAGTTATTTCCAGCAGTCCCATAGACATAGTACAGCACTCAGTTATGTCCAGCAGTCCCATAGAAATAGTACAGCACTCAGTTATTTCCAGCAGTCCCATAGACATAGTACAGCGCTCAGTTATTTCCAGCAGTCCCATAGACATAGTACAGCACTCAGTTATTTCTAGCAGTCCTATAGACATAGTACAGCGCTCAGTTATTTCCAGCAGTCCCATAGACATAGTACAGCACTCAGTTATTTCCAGCAGTCCCACAGACATAGTACAGCGCTCAGTTATTTCCAGCAGTCCCACAGACATAGTACAGCGCTCAGTTATTTCCAGCAGTCCCACAGACATAGTACAGCGCTCAGTTATTTCCAGCAGTCCTATAGACATAGTACAGCGCTCAGTTATTTCCAGCAGTCCCACAGACATAGTACAGCGCTCAGTTATTTCCAGCAGTCCTATAGACATAGTACAGCGCTCAGTTATTTCCAGCAGTCCCACAGACATAGTACAGCGCTCAGTTATTTCCAGCAGTCCCATAGACATAGTACAGCGCTCAGTTATTTCCAGCAGTCCTACAGACATAGTACAGCGCTCAGTTATTTCCAGCAGTCCTACAGACATAGTACAGCGCTCAGTTATTTCCAGCAGTCCCATAGACATAGTACAGCACTCAGTTATGTCCAGCAGTCCCATAGAAATAGTACAGCACTCAGTTATTTCCAGCAGTCCCATAGACATAGTACAGCGCTCAGTTATTTCCAGCAGTCCCATAGACATAGTACAGCACTCAGTTATTTCTAGCAGTCCTATAGACATAGTACAGCGCTCAGTTATTTCCAGCAGTCCCATAGACATAGTACAGCACTCAGTTATTTCCAGCAGTCCCACAGACATAGTACAGCGCTCAGTTATTTCCAGCAGTCCCACAGACATAGTACAGCGCTCAGTTATTTCCAGCAGTCCCATAGACATAGTACAGCGCTCAGTTATTTCCAGCAGTCCTACAGACATAGTACAGCGCTCAGTTATTTCCAGCAGTCCTATAGACATAGTACAGCGCTCAGTTATTTCCAGCAGTCCCATAGACATAGTACACGCTCAGTTATTTCCAGCAGTCCCATAGACATAGTACAGCGCTCAGTTATTTCCAGCAGTCCCATAGACATAGTACACGCTCAGTTATTTCCAGTAGTCCCATAGACATAGTACAGCACTCAGTTATTTCCAGCAATCCTATAGACATAGTACAGCGCTCAGTTATTTCCAGCAGTCCCATGGACATAGTACAGCACTCAGTTATTTCTAGCAGTCCTATAGACATAGTACAGCGCTCAGTTATTTCCAGCAGTCCCACAGACATAGTACAGCGCTCAGTTATTTCCAGCAGTCCCACAGACATAGTACAGCGCTCAGTTATTTCCAGCAGTCCCATAGACATAGTACAGCGCTCAGTTATTTCCAGCAGTCCTACAGACATAGTACAGCGCTCAGTTATTTCCAGCAGTCCTATAGACATAGTACAGCGCTCAGTTATTTCCAGCAGTCCCATAGACATAGTACACGCTCAGTTATTTCCAGCAGTCCCATAGACATAGTACAGCGCTCAGTTATTTCCAGCAGTCCCATAGACATAGTACACGCTCAGTTATTTCCAGCAGTCCTATAGACATAGTACAGCGCTCAGTTATTTCCAGCAGTCCCATAGACATAGTACACGCTCAGTTATTTCCAGTAGTCCCATAGACATAGTACAGCGCTCAGTTATGTCCAGCAATCCTATAGACATAGTACAGCGCTCAGTTATGTCCAGCAGTCCTATAGACATAGTACAGCGCTCAGTTATTTCCAGCAGTCCCATAGACATAGTACAGCGCTCAGTTATTTCCAGCAGTCCTATAGACATAGTACAGCGCTCAGTTATTTCCAGCAGTCCCATAGACATAGTACAGCGCTCAGTTATTTCCAGCAGTCCTATAGACATAGTACAGCACTCAGTTATTTCCAGCAGTCCCATAGACATAGTACAGCACTCAGTTATTTCCAGCAGTCCCATGGACATGGACATAGTAAAGCGCTCAGTTATTTCCAGCAGTCCTATAGACATAGTACAGCACTCAGTTATTTCCAGCAGTCCCATGGACATGGACATAGTAAAGCGCTCAGTTATTTCCAGCAGTCCCATAGACAGAGTACAGTGCTTGGTTTGGTGGTATTGGAGGTTGTCAGGAGAGATAACGGCCAGACACAAGCTATCGAATGTGTATGGACACCTTTACTCTTTTTTGTCTTGTTCAAAACCTATATGCAAAATCTTCGGAAGTATTTTATAGGCACTGTATGGTTCTGATACAGAAGGCATGTTATTATTTGGACACTATGGCACTATTATTTAGACTGTATTATAGCAGCATTATTTCCAAATATAAAAACACGACCCCATCCCTCCCCAAGTGTCACGCACAGTGTAGGAAAGACAAAGTGCGACATGAAGGGATGAGGGGAAGGGAGCCCAGACACTAGGGAAAGGGAGAAGTGGAGACCTCCTTGGCTGATCTGAAATCACCCTGTCTCCCCCTGCCGTCCCTATATTGGTTCCTCACCAATCTCCGCACAGGAACCTATCCCTGTATTTTCTTAGCGCTCGGCCCTAGATAGGGAAGGGGGGGTGAGCACTAGTCGATCCCCACTGACAACTAAAGACAGCAAGGGGAGACAGACACAGGGGAAGTAGCTTAGCTTGAGTTGACTTCAGAGAGATGGCACACACGTCCTTTTAGCACCAGAGAGGAAGTAAGAACTGTACTTGCTCCAAGCCTTCACAAGGGGTCACAATGTGAATATCACCGGCACCTCTGCGTAGCAACCAGTAAGCATTTAAACGCCCTGGCCTGATTGTCAATTAGAGCAGGAGGGAGGTAGCCGCTGGGTCCTAGAGTGAGACAGCTAAAAAGATGTCTGTAATGCCAAACGAAGGGATCTCCTGCAACCAACTGCAGGGCGACTGTCTGTCACATCTGACACACCCGTGACACTGGGTCTGCCGCCAATCATGAGAACGTGTAACAGTGAGCATGGGTGACCACTGGAGTGTTAGCCGCATGTGCTCTTACTGTTCCTGATTTTGGGTCAAGTGAATATCACCAGCGCCTCCCTATTGCAAAGTGAAAGTATTTATACACCCAGGCCAGGGTGTTAATTAGCAAGAGGAAGGTGAGACAGATCTAAGAAGGTGTCTGTAATGCCAAACAAAGAGATCTTCTACAACCAACTGCACCCGTGACACCAACAAGTTCAATCTAACTAGTGCTTGTCTCGTTGAGCTCCAAAACTGTCGCCATGGTATGCGTTAACTGTGATCAAACTGGAGATTACAATATGTATTTGTATCCATATGTGCAAGTGTATTTCAATATGAAGGGTTGAAACCCTGCCCTGACCTTGTCTTTACTCCCAGAGCTGAAGGGTTGTTTCAGTTGCATGCAGCCTAGAAAATCCACTGTGAGCTCATCCAGCCGGATTCCAGACCCATAAATTGTAACTGCACACAAACATTGTAGCAAACCATCAGGATTGTCTGTTCGTATAGTTAGCTCATAAATGATTGCCATCACTAGGAGGACATGTACTCTAAGTTCACTGCTGGCTGTGAATGACCTCCCATCTGACAAATCGAAGAACGAACTGAACTGCACTTCATTTCTCCTTGTTGCCAGGTCCAAGGACCAGCAGAAGTTTGCAACAAATAGTAAAAAAAAAAATCCAAAAATATGGCCAGTCCATGTTGTTAGCCTTCTAAACAACAATTCCAGCCCAAAATAGTTTTAAACCCTTAAAATCGTCAGTCAGATCAGTCACCAAGATATCTGTGGACGTCTGTGGTCATGTGACAATAGTGGACGGTACATTGACGATGTTCCTTTGCATTCCTTAGCTTTAGGAGGATGTTCTCCCCCTTTAGTTCACAGAAGCTATGTCTGGTGTCCATTGACTCTGGCAAAGGAAATAAATTGTTTGCGTATGAGCTGATGGAGCCTTTCCTAAAGGAGGGAGATAAGCCAATCGTCAGATCTTTTATGAAGCTTTTTTTAAGACAAGTGGACACAGATGTCAGAATTAGAGAAAGCGCAAACATCTGCCAAGTTCATCTCCATAAACTGATTAACCCTACACATTCCAGGTTGAAAATCTCAGCCCTCCATATAATGTGCCAGCCCGGAGGGGGGGGGGGACGGGACCAGATGTCTATCAGCTGTGGCACACTATGTGCAAAAAAACATTGTGCAAGATTGGATTACAGATCAGAAGTAAGCAACTGCTCAATATGCAATGTTAGAAGGCATCATGGTAGATATGGAACCCAACCGAACGCCTTTATTGGCTTTATATTACACTAAAATTCAACGTGCCAATTAACATGAATGGAGATGTTCTTTTTTTGCCTCTGTCCATAAAATCTTAAAATACTCCAGTTTTGGCAACTTAAAGAACATAAAAAGAGGATGACTTAGCTGTGTAGACTGGGACGAGATCAGCAGAGTCATCTCATTAAGGCCCCTCTGTCTATATTATATGGCTGTCTCTTTAATTTTCAGTTGTCTCTGAGCTTGTGGGTGGAGAAAAATTGCTGTGAGATCCCCCGTACACTTGGGCAAACAAATTACTACTTTCCCCAGGGAGTATTGCCTGTGAAATTACAAAGGAGCTTCTTTGAGATGAGGATGGTCACTTACTCAATGGTTATATAACTTGTATTATTTGGGGCAGCATTGTATGGGATGAGGAACAATTAGTAAGAAGGTGCGACTGAACTGGAACCGGTGATCTGCTACAAAAATATAGTATAAGAAGTAAATTGCAGCCACGTACACGCATCGTTATAGGGAATGTGTAATCAGAAAATCAACTATTACATAAAGTTTTATATTAAATGTTTTTTGTTTTTTTTTAAATGTTGATTCAATTTCTTTTTTAAATCTTCAATGTTCTTTTCTGAATCTAAAAAAAAAGCTGAAACTTTGCAGTTTTCACTTTGATTCTCATAATAATAATAATAGTGATAATTTTATTTCTACAGCGCCAACATATTCCGCAGCACTTTACAATTCAGAGGCGTCATGTACAGACAATAAAGACATTACAGAGTAACACGTAATACAACAGATACCAAGAGGAGTGAGGGCCCTGCTGCTCGCAAGAGCTCACAATCATATTCGATGTTCTGTAGAGATTAAATCACTTCACAGCAATCATCTCACTATCCTCCCCTAAATATAGATATCACAGGAGCCACCATTCACAATAGGTGATGTCACAGCTCACCTCCTCCTCCTCCATCCTGTAGATGACACAGGATCCATCATTCACAATAAGTGATGTCACAGCTCACCTCCTCCTCCTGTACAATGACTGATAACACCTCTATATACAGTGGATAACACAGGATCCACCATTCACAATAGGTGATGTCACAGCTCACCTCCTCCTCCTGTACAATGGCTGATAACACCTCTATATACAGTGGATAACACAGGATCCACCATTCACAATAGATGATGTCACAGCTCACCTCCTCCCCCTGTAGAATGACTGATAACACTTCTATATACAGCTGATAACACAGGATCCACCATTCACAATAGATGATGTCACAGCTCACCTCCTCCCCCTGTAGAATGACTGATAACACCTCTATATACAGTAGATAACACAGGATCCACCATTCACAATAGATGATGTCACAGCTCACCTCCTCGCTGTTATGCACACGCCCGGGCTAAGCGGCGTGTGCGTGTGATTGGTAGTGATTCCACTGGACCATGAACCGGAGAGTGCCTGGAGGGGCGTAACTAAGTATCTGGCCGATCCGACCAAGATGGCACGACGGCATACGACGCCAGTGCACCAGGGAGAAACCGGGCAGAGGGACCAGGTGCTACTCCAGGTCAAACTCCGGACACGGGGGTTGACCCACACAGGGATTACTGGAACAGGCTGGTAGGCTGGCACACAGACTGGTGGGTATAGGCAGGCACGACTGGTATGCAGGCAGGCGGGTAAGCAGGCAGGGGGGTACAGGCAAGCACAGCTAGAGTGCAGACAGGGAGGCACTAGCAGGTAGGAACACAGGCGGGATAGGACCCAGTACACACTGGGACTCAGGAACATTACAGGCAGAGGGGTACAGGCAGGGCAGGACAGGACTGCCGGAGCAGCGGGCAGAAGCAGGGCAGGACAGGACTGCCGGAGCAGCGGGCAGAAGCAGGGCAGGACAGGACTGCCGGAGCAGCGGGCAGAAGCAGGGCAGGACAGGACTGCCGGAGCAGCGGGCAGAAGCAGGGCAGGAGCGGAGCAAGGCTGCCGGAGCAGAACGGACAGGACTCTGTTCACACGGAACAGACAGGAAGGGAAAGGCAGAGCCAGATACCCACAGGGTACTTGCAGTGAAGTAGCGAGGGGACCACAAACTCACAAACGGGAGTACAGAGACAACAAGCAGGAGTTAGGTACGAGTTCAGACTCTGCAGAAAAAGGAAGGGAACGGACATAGAGGCAAAACAGGTAAAGGATAGGAGAGAGTTCAGACTGGAACTGAGTGTACGGAGGAGACCGACACTGCAGCGGGATACAGGAGCGGGTCTGGGAATACTGCCCCCAGAGAGGCGGGACGAACAGGCAAGGAGCGTGTTCAGACAGGACAGACAAGATACAGGAGCGGGTCTAGGTAATCGGCCCCTAGAAGGCGGGAGGAACAGGCTAGGAGCGTGTTCAGACAGGACAGACAAGAGAACACAGAAAGGACTCAGTTCAGACACGGGAACTAATACCGCAAAGCAGGAGACATACAGGACTCAGTTCAGACACGGGAGCTGATACCGCAAAGCAGGAGACATACAGGACTCAGTTCAGACACGGGAACTAATACCGCAAAGCAGGAGACATACAGGACTCAGTTCAGACACGGGAACTAATACCGCAAAGCAGGAGACATACAGGAGTCAGTTCAGACAGGCCTGGAAATACAGCCTCCAGGAAAGGCAGACAAGGAAACAAAGAACGGGACCTGGCACCTACAGAGTGCAAGCACACACTGAAGGAAACACTATGCTCAGGCAGGGATAGAAGGGAGCTGCTGAGCTATATACCAAGTGACAGACAGCAATAGGCTGAGGACGCACAAGGGGCGTGACCCACAGCAGGTACAAAAAGCAGGAAGTGATCGGGCGCCGCCCTTAAGCAGCAGAAACAGACACAAACAGACAGCATGGAGGGAAGCCAGAGAGACATTCTGGACAGGAGATCAAGTGCGCTCTCTTGCACAGTGGGAGATGGACCACCATGCAAGGACGCCGCCAGGTATGTTACAGTACCTCCCCCCTTACGCCCCCTCTTCTTCAGGCCTGCCAGAATCTTCCGCAGGGAATTCGAGGACCAGTCGTTCACTGGGTTGGAGGGGGACAGAGACTTGAGAGTAATCTCTGCTTCGAGGTACATCTTGTCAAGCTCACAGAAAGAAATAGACGGGTTATCAGGTACATAATGAGGAAAAGTCACTGTCTCCTTGTTATCTGGTGGTATCCCGGAGGATTCAGGAAACAACTGGAGGTCCTCCGCCGGGTCAGAAGAGTGCAGAGGCTCAGAGAAAACAACTGCTTCAGAGTACACTAGGTCGGACTCACTGGAGGAAGCAGGCGAGGTATCGGGTACCGAGTATAGGAAAGTCTCTGTCCATTCACCACCAGGTGGCACCCCGAAGGGTTCTGGAGACAGCTGGCGGTCCTCCGCCTGGTCAGAGGGGTGTAGAGACTCACGGGTAACCTCTGCTTCAGAGTACACTAGGTCGGACTCACTGGACGAAGCAAGCGAGGTATCAGATCCAGGATATAGGAAAGTCTCTGTCCATTCACCACCAGGTGGCACCCCGAAGGATTTTGAACACAACTGGAGGTCCTCCGCCTGGTCGGAGGGGTGTAGAGACTCGGGAGTAACCTCTGCTTCGGAGTACACTAGGTTGGACTCACTGGACGAAGCGAGCGAGGTATCAGGTACAGAGTATAGGAGAGTCTCTGTCCTTTCGCTACCAGGTAGCACCCCGAAGGGTTCAGGAGACAACTGGAGATCCTCCGCCTGGTCGGAGGGGTGTAGAGACTCGGAGGTAACTACCACTTTGGGGTACCCATTGTCAGGCTCACAGGACGAAGCGGACAAAGTATTGAGTACCGGGTGTAGAGAAGTCTCTCTCCATTTGTCATCGAGTGGTATCCCGGAGGATTCAGGAGGCAACAGGGGATCCTCCGCCAGGTAGTAGAGGTGCACAGACTCAGAGGTAACCACAGCTTTGGAGCATCCTTGGACATGCACACCGGTTAAAGAGAGAGAAGCATCTGATGCCGGGTGCAGGAAGTTCTCCTGTGTGGAGTCTGGATGGGCAGAAGTCTCTTCGGGCAGGAGAACTGGTGCACTACCCACGCACACTACCCATTGGGGTTTCTCCGGGATACAGGGAGATGAAGCTTCAGTAGGGACTTCAAGGTTGGGGTCAGGAGGTCTCAGGGAGGACAGACCCTGGCGTGACGGCTTGCCTCTAAGTCTAGCACGTCTGGACTGCCTCTTGAGGTTGAGAGAAGTATTCCGGAAAGCGTAGTCACCCTGTGAGGATTCTGGGTGGGCAGTAGTCTCATTGGGCTGGAGGACTATTGCGCTACCCACACACATTACCCATCGGGGCTGCTCCGGGATATTGGGAGGTGAAGCTTCAGCAGGAGCCTCCGGGTTAGGATCATCGAAGACCATTAGAAAGGCCACCAGGAAGGCCATTAGGTCCAGGAGGATCGGATCCTGTGTTTCATATAGGGGGTTGATCCATTCCAAGGCATCACCCGCCAGGTAAGACATCATAAAGGCCACTTTAGCCCAATCGGAAGGAAAATAGAGAGGGTAGGCCTTAAAGTGTAGCATGCATTGCTCCACAAATGCACGACACTGTCTTGGATCCCCATAGTAACGTGGCGGATCCGCAGGAACGAGAGCTGATAGATCCATCTGGACGGTGCGTAATTTCGCCTGGAACTCAGCTAAGAGAAAAAAAATTTATTTATTTATTTTAATGCATATATTCGCTGGAAAACTTCTCAGAGAGCGAAGGCCGTGGGGCTCAACGGGAACCATGGCCTGAGCATGCTGTTATGCACACGCCCGGGCTAAGCGGCGTGTGCGTGTGATTGGTAGTGATTCCACTGGACCATGAACCGGAGAGTGCCTGGAGGGGCGTAACTAAGTATCTGGCCGATCCGACCAAGATGGCACGACGGCATACGACGCCAGTGCACCAGGGAGAAACCGGGCAGAGGGACCAGGTGCTACTCCAGGTCAAACTCCGGACACGGGGGTTGACCCACACAGGGATTACTGGAACAGGCTGGTAGGCTGGCACACAGACTGGTGGGTATAGGCAGGCACGACTGGTATGCAGGCAGGCGGGTAAGCAGGCAGGGGGGTACAGGCAAGCACAGCTAGAGTGCAGACAGGGAGGCACTAGCAGGTAGGAACACAGGCGGGATAGGACCCAGTACACACTGGGACTCAGGAACATTACAGGCAGAGGGGTACAGGCAGGGCAGGACAGGACTGCCGGAGCAGCGGGCAGAAGCAGGGCAGGACAGGACTGCCGGAGCAGCGGGCAGAAGCAGGGCAGGACAGGACTGCCGGAGCAGCGGGCAGAAGCAGGGCAGGACAGGACTGCCGGAGCAGCGGGCAGAAGCAGGGCAGGAGCGGAGCAAGGCTGCCGGAGCAGAACGGACAGGACTCTGTTCACACGGAACAGACAGGAAGGGAAAGGCAGAGCCAGATACCCACAGGGTACTTGCAGTGAAGTAGCGAGGGGACCACAAACTCACAAACGGGAGTACAGAGACAACAAGCAGGAGTTAGGTACGAGTTCAGACTCTGCAGAAAAAGGAAGGGAACGGACATAGAGGCAAAACAGGTAAAGGATAGGAGAGAGTTCAGACTGGAACTGAGTGCACGGAGGAGACCGACACTGCAGCGGGATACAGGAGCGGGTCTGGGAATACTGCCCCCAGAGAGGCGGGACGAACAGGCAAGGAGCGTGTTCAGACAGGACAGACAAGATACAGGAGCGGGTCTAGGTAATCGGCCCCTAGAAGGCGGGAGGAACAGGCTAGGAGCGTGTTCAGACAGGACAGACAAGAGAACACAGAAAGGACTCAGTTCAGACACGGGAACTAATACCGCAAAGCAGGAGACATACAGGACTCAGTTCAGACACGGGAGCTGATACCGCAAAGCAGGAGACATACAGGACTCAGTTCAGACACGGGAACTAATACCGCAAAGCAGGAGACATACAGGACTCAGTTCAGACACGGGAACTAATACCGCAAAGCAGGAGACATACAGGAGTCAGTTCAGACAGGCCTGGAAATACAGCCTCCAGGAAAGGCAGACAAGGAAACAAAGAACGGGACCTGGCACCTACAGAGTGCAAGCACACACTGAAGGAAACACTATGCTCAGGCAGGGATAGAAGGGAGCTGCTGAGCTATATACCAAGTGACAGACAGCAATAGGCTGAGGACGCACAAGGGGCGTGACCCACAGCAGGTACAAAAAGCAGGAAGTGATCGGGCGCCGCCCTTAAGCAGCAGAAACAGACACAAACAGACAGCATGGAGGGAAGCCAGAGAGACATTCTGGACAGTAGATCAAGTGCGCTCTCTTGCACAGTGGGAGATGGACCACCATGCAAGGATGCCGCCAGGTATGTTACACTCCCCCTGTAGAATGACTGATAACACTTCTATATACAGTCATGGCCAAAAGTATTGAGAATGAGACAAATAGTAATTTTTCCAAAGTTTACTGCTTCATTTTTTGGAATGGCAATTTGCATATACTCCTGAATGTCAAAGAGTGATCAGCTTAACAGCAATTACTGTACTTGCAAAGTCAATATTTGCCCAGAAAATGAACTTTAACCCCCAAAACACATTTCAACATCATTGCAGTCCTGCCTTAAAAGGAGCAGCTAACATCGTTTTAGTGATTGATCCATTAACACAGGTGTGGGTGTTGATGAGGACAGGGCTGGCGATCAATCAGTCATGATTACGTAAGAATGACATCACTGGACACTTTAAAAGGAGGCTGGTTCTTGGTATCATTGTTTCTCTTCAGTTAACCATGGTTATCTCTAAAGAAACACGTGCAGCCATCATTGCACTGCACAAAAATGGCCTAACAGGGAAGAGTATCGCAGCTACAAAGATTGCACCTCAGTCAACAATCTATCGCATCATCAAGAACTTCAAGGAGAGAGCTTCCATTGTTGTCAAAAAGGCTCCAGGGCGCCCAAGAAAGACCAGCAAGCGCCAGGACCGTATCTTAAACCTGTTTCTGCTGCGGGATGGGACTACCAGCAGTGCCGAGCTTGCTCAGGAATGGCAGCAGGCTGGTGTGAGTGCTTCTGCACGCACTGTGAGGCGGAGACTCTTTGAGCAAGGGCTGGTTTCAAGGAGGGCAGCAAAGAAGCCACTTCTCTCCAGAAAAAACATCAGGGACCGACTGATATTCTGCAAAAGGTACAGGGAGTGGACTGCTGAGGACTGGGGCAAAGTCATTTTCTCTGATGAATCCTCTTTTCGATTGTTTGGGACATCTGGAAAACAGCTTATTCGGAGAAGAGGTGAGCGCTACCACCAGTCTTGTCTCATGCCAACTGTAAAGCATCCTGAAACCATTCATGTGTGGGGTTGCTTCTCAGCCAAGGGAATCGGCTCACTCACAGTTTTGCCTAAAAACACAGCCATGAATAAAGAATGGTACCAGAATGTCCTCCAAGAGCAACTTCTCCCAACCGTCCAAGAGCAGTTTGGCGCCCAACAATGCCTTTTCCAGCATGATGGAGCACCTTGCCATAAAGCAAAGGTGATAACTAAATGGCTCATGGAACAAAACATAGAGATTTTAGGTCCATGGCCTGGAAACTCCCCAGATCTTAATCCCATTGAGAACTTGTGGTCAATCATCAAGAGACGGGTGGACAAACAAAAACCAACAAATTCTGACAAAATGCAAGCATTGATTATGCAAGAATGGACTGCTATCAGTCAGGATTTGGTCCAAAAGTTGATTGAGAGCATGCCAGGGAGAATTACAGAGGTCTTGAAGAAGAAGGGGCAACACTGCAAATATTGACTTGCTGCATTAACTCATTCTAACTGTCAATATAACCTATTGGTACTCATAATATGATTGCAATTATATTTCTGTATGTGATATAAACATCAGACAAACACTAATAAAAACCAGAGGCCAGCAGATCATGGGAAAATATCATTTTGGTGTCATTCTCAAAACTTTTGGCCATGACTGTACAGCTGATAACACAGGATCCACCATTCACAATAGATGATGTCACAGCTCACCTCCTCCCCCTGTAGAATGACTGATAACACCTCTATATACAGCTGATAACACAGGATCCATCATTCACAATAGGTGATGTCACAGCTCACCTGCACTCCTTCCCATCACATTGACCTATGTACAGCCCACATTAGTGTCCTATACCAGATAGTAGGAAATCATAACGGCTCACCTGTCCAAGATTTATTTGGATGCCAAATATTTTTTGTTTAAAGTGTTTTTTCCATCTTCATAGATGGTGCCTGTAAATACAACCATTTTACTGCTTATAAAAATCTTCACATGTTCTTGAGATATTAACATTTTTCTTTTGACTACAGCTCGTTTCCTATGAGACCGACCACTGCTGCTGTCCAGCTTGTAAGCCCTGTGCTGAATCTGGCTGGAATTTGGAGGTAGCAGCGGGCACCAGCGATCCGGGCAGCTTCAAAAAAGCGCTTACAAGCTCAATAGAAAAGAGCTTGTAAGCGCTGCACATGTTTGGCTGTCTAGTACGGGTGGTCGGTCTCCAAAGCAACGAAATGTAAACAAAATGTTAAAAAAAGTGTTCATCTCAAGAACTGCTGAAAATGGTAACTATTAGTAGAAGCATTAACCAACGATAGCCATTTATGTAGATGGGAATAACCCTATAACTGTACTTTTACTATGTGGGCAGCCATGATGTACGAGTAGTTCCATTTAATACATAGGTGCAAGTTATCTATTATTCTCTGTTATCACCCGGGTGTAATGTTCTGCAACTCTTAGACACTTTGTCAGAACATTATAATGACTCCGAAATCTGCAACTTTGTTTATGTGCTCACTTAAGACGATTACTGAGACGAGAAGCAGCCGCCAAGAAGCAACGAACTATGCACAAGTTGTCAGAGAGGGGCTATTTGTACATGCAAAGGGTTAACGCTACATCACCCCTTACTGATACTGTTCACTTAGATGGGGCAGATGGGCGCCTGAAACGGTTTGACCACTTTCATGGTACAGTCAGAGATTAACGGGCAGTGATCGGAGCTCAGCTCCAGTCGCTGCTGTTAGAGGCAGATCCCGGCTGGATAACGCAGCTGTCAATCTCTGTCAAGCTCCATATAAGTGGCCCAATCTCAGGGGGGCAAGCCACGCTCTATGTTTCTTTAAGCTGCAAGAGAGGAAGTAAAAAAAAATAAATAAATAATTAAAATTAAAAACAAATTGAAACAAAAAGTTTTTTAAAGTTTTAACCTCCCCTTTTTCCCAGTTTAAAAATAAAAGAAATAAACATTCGGTAATAGTTCTATCAAAATATACAATGAACCCAATGCAGTAAATATTGTAAAGAGAAAGGACAAATAAAATAAAAAAAAAAAGGAAAAAAAGAGAATTGCAGTTTTTGTTCACCGTAACGCACTGAAAAAAATGCATTAAAAAATAGTGAAGACGTCTTAAGTACCCATTCGCCATAAAAAATAAAATAAAATAAAAATCTATGGAAAGATAAAAACTGTTACCAGTCACAGAAACTTGTGACACTAAAACATTTGGTTCTTGGAAGGAGAGGAGGAAAAAATAAAAGCGCAAAAACAAACAAAAAAGCCCAGTCAATGATGGGTTAATACCATTTTTATTATTATTTATAGGTTTATCTACACCCATTGCTTTCTGGTATTGCAGCTTATGTATGACTACAGCATACTCCAATCACAACCAAAGCTGCGTTCAGAACTCTCCAGATGCAGCATGTGATTTGCTACATTTTCATTAGCTCTGATTATACGCTGCTCTGGGATCCAGCGGCATTATGAGCGCAGCTCTGGAGGTGAATGCTGCAGAAGCATGATTGAATTACGGATCATGCAGCGTTCTAGTCCACTAGGAGTTTTCTAACAATTAAAGGGATCATCTGACAATTTCTCCTTTGTATTTACGCTGAGGTCCTAAATGTAGGTTGCAAAAATACTATGGGCCCCAGAGAAGCCCAGGTGTGAGTGGGAGCAGGTTTGCTCACTTTTTTTTTTTTGCACTCCCAGAATCCCACAGTGGTTTCTCATGGAGCAGCCTGGGAATTCTTCTCTTCACCCTCCTCCTCCTCCTCCTCCTGCTGCAGGATTCAATCATTTTTCATTCTGGCAGCTGAGATTGGGGAGGGGGCGCAGGGCCAGGGACTTTCAAAAAGAAACACATTATGTCTGGTAGGCCTGAGAAAGGGGTCACCTTTTAACTCTTTCCTTTCCATGCACACAGGGCCAACCGTAAGACTGACAGCTCCGAGCAGATGGGGAAGATGAGGATTGTTGTCTGCACCCTGCAAACATCTGACCGCTTTTTGCAAATAAAAAAAATCGTAGGGTCGATTCATTATTGCATTTTGCAAACTTTTATTTTTTTCCTCTAGTTTTTGGTGTTTTTCGCCTGTTTTTGATTTAAGTTAAATTCATCGTTTAATTTGCGCCTCTTTTGAAGTCACGTGCGTTCACCTCATTGCTTTTTTATCCGTTCACTGCTGTGATCGCGCTTTTTGTTTTCCAGATGTTTGCAGCAGATTCATTAATTTTCGGCAATTTTTTTACGTATGCCTGAGTTTTTTTGTGCACGTTTTGGGTCATCTTTTTAGTGGAACCTGGGACTTTTTTCTTTAAAAGAACACAAAAGAAGATGAAAGGGGAAAAAGGAGCATTTTTTTTTTGGCACAAAGATACAATCAACAAATACCACAAGACGAAAGAAGAAAATGGACTTTAACAAAAAAAAAAAAAAAAACGCAAATGATGAATTGGGTCCCAAGTTTATACTAATAAGAATTGAATGCAGAATTATCAAAGTTTGCAATAATAGTAATGATAATAATAAGTGGAGCCGGTCTAAATCAGGGATGTCAAACTCAAAACACACATAGGGCCAACATGAAAAACTTGGACAAAGTCGTGGGCCAACCTGTATACAGTATAATGGACCCCACATAGTCCTCCATACAGTATAATGGGCCCCACATAGTCCACCATACTGTATAATGGGCCCCACATAGTCCACCATACTGTATAATGGGCCCCACCTAGTCCTCCATACAGTATAATGGGCCCCACATAGTCCTCCATACAGTATAATGGGCCCCACATAATCCCCCATACAGTATAATGGGCCCCACATAGCCCTCCATACAGTATAATGGGCCCCACATAGTCCTCCATACAGTATAATGGGCCCCACATAGTCCTCCATACAGTATAATGGGCCCCACATAGTCCTCCATACAGTATAATGGGCCCCACATAGTCCACCATACAGTATAATGGGCCCCACATAGTCCTCCATACAGTATAATGGCCCCACATAGTCCTCCATAGAGAATAATGGGCCCCACATAGTCCTCCATACAGTATAATGGGCCCCACATAGTCCACCATACTGTATAATGGGCCCCACCTAGTCCTCCATACAGTATAATGGGCCCCACATAGTCCTCCATGCAGTATAATGGGCCCCACATAGTCCTCCATACAGTATAATGGGCCCCACATAATCCCCCATACAGTATAATGGGCCCCACATAGCCCTCCATACAGTATAATGGCCCCACATAGTCCTCCATACAGTATAATGGGCCCCACATAGTCCTCCATACAGTATAATGGGCCCCACATAGTCCTCCATACAGTATAATGGGCCCCACATAGTCCACCATACTGTATAATGGGCCCCACATAGTCCTCCATACAGTATAATGGCCCCACATAGTCCTCCATAGAGAATAATGGGCCCCACATAGTCCTCCATACAGTATAATGGGCCCCACATAGTCCACCATACTGTATAATGGGCCCCACCTAGTCCTCCATACAGTATAATGGGCCCCACATAGTCCTCCATACAGTATAATGGGCCCCACATAGTCCTCCATACAGTATAATGGGCCCCACATAGTCCTCCATACAGTATAATGGCCCCACATAGTCCTCCATACAGTATAATGGGCCCCACATAGTCCTCCATACAGTATAATGGGCCCCACATAGTCCTCCATACAGTATAATGGGCCCCACATAGTCCTCCATACAGTATAATGGGCCCCACATAGTCCTCCATACAGTATAATGGGCCCCACATAGTCCTCCATACAGAATAATGGCCCCACATAGTCCTTCATACAGAATAATGGCCCCACATAGTCCTCCATACAGTATAATGGGCCCCACATAATCCCCCATACAGTATAATGGGCCCCACATAGTCCAACATACAGTATAATGGGCCCCACATAGTCCTCCATACAGTATAATGGGCCCCACATAGTCCTCCATTCAGAATAATGGCCCCACTTAGTCCTTCATACAGAATAATGGCCCCACATAGTCCTCCATACAGAATAATGGCCCCACATAGTCCTCCATACAGTATAATGGCCCCA